>NC_138193.1:91553729-92153729 GCF_964194105.1 Spermophilus citellus
AGCAGCTGGAATTATTGGCATGAACCACCATACTCAGCTTTAGCCAGAATTCTATGCCTTCAAAATGAAGAAAATATGTTTGATTGTTTATTTAGCATTTAGGCAGATATTATAAATATCTCATTTTATTTATCAAGGAAAAGAAATTGAAGTCTGGGTCTAAGTCAACGTTATAATTGTGAGGAGAAGACCATTTGGGCAAGGTTCCTTAAATTTTGATATGAAGTCACTGTGATCTGAGTGGGATCTAGCAGCTGCACATTTAAGAAAGCTCCAAATAATTTTGATGTTTACCAAAAAGATCAGGAAACATTTCCCTCTCATATCTTTTTTTTTAATTTAAATTTTGTCTTAATTAGTTATACATGACAGTAGAACGCACGTTGATACATCATATATAATGGAGTATAATTTCTCATTCTTCTGCTTATACATGATGTATCTCTCAGACTTTCTAAATCTTTTTTTTGTTTTTTTGGTATCAAGGATTGAACTCAGGGGCACTTGACCACTGAGCCACATCCCCAGCCCTATATTGTATTTTATTTAGAGACAGGGTCTCACTGAGTTGCTTAGCACCCTACTAAGTTGCTGAGGCTGGCTTTGAACTTCCAATCCTCCTGCCTCAGCCTCCTGAGACATCTGGATTACAAGTATTCGCCACTGTGCCCAGCTAATCTTTAATATACACAGCCTCTGTGTTAGAGTACAGCCTCTGAAGGCTTGAGTGGACCTGAGAGTCTGCATTTCTAACAAGTTCCCAGGTGCTGCTGATGCTGCCTGTCTGAGGACTACATTTTGAATAAACTGAGAGTTATACCAAAACTCAGAGACAAATGCAGGGAAATCTTGGAACAGTTGTAAAAGGAAATGAGGGCAAATCTTAGGAGTGGGATAATTAGAAAAAGTTGTGTTTTCCTGTCTTAAGTGCAGGTAATGTAGCTTAATGCAGAATAACCTGACACACACAGGTTCTGCTCCTGAATCAGATTATCCAGGGAGGGTTTTGGGAGTCTGCATTTTTTTTTTTTTAAAGAGAGAGTGAGAGAGGAGAGAGAGAGAGAGAGAGAATTTTTAATATTTATTTTTAGTTCTCGGCGGACACAACATCTTTGTTGGTAAGTGGTGCTGAGGATCGAACCCGGGCCGCACGCATGCCAGGCGAGCGCGCTACCGCTTGAGCCACATCCCCAGCCCCGAGTCTGCATTTTTTGTAAGCACCCATGTGGTCTATATCATTAGACAAGTTTAGGAAACACTGGCAAGAATGTTGAGGAGAAAGACAACTAAAAACTACTAAGCTAGATTAAGATTTCAACTTTACAGTGGAACACTGAAAATCGTTATGTGTTATCGGGGAAGTTTTCTTCATCAACTGTAGTTGTTCATTTTTCTTAGTCAACTGTAGTTGTTTCATTCATTGCTACAGGAAATTTCCATCTTACTGAATATTTAATGTTTTATAGAAAAAATTCATTTTGAGTTTTGTGGCTTCGAGTTCAGAAGACAATAGGAAAACTTCAGAGATGAGAGAAAGTGGTAGCAAAAAATTGGAGCAAGACAACCTTAAAAGAATTTGAGATTGTTGCGACTGGCATGACATTTACTCCATTTCCCCAAACCAGGCTGATGAAGGGCTTGGAAAAAGATGGAACAAACAAAAAATAGAGAAAAGTGGGACCCGGTGGTTCAGCCAACTTCTGATGGAGGAGGACTGACAATGAGTAGGCTCCGCATGTTTAGTATATAGGTTTTACATCAGAGGGATTCGTTGTGTTAAAGATATTTTTGAAACAGAAACAAGGTCGAAAGTTTGAACAGCCCAATTACAGTCATCAGCTTGCACCTACAACCCTCCACCCGCAGGCGTCTGGTGCCTTAACTTTAGGTCATGAACTAATAAACTCCATGCAAACCACAAAATTTTTCTTTGAACAGGGCGTCACCCTACAACTGGGTGGCTTTCTTGGTGCTGAGAGATTCCCAAGGAAGGTGTCAGCCTCTGTCTCTGGTCAATTCAAGGACCTGTAATTCATTCACCACTCCCACCACGAGATCTTGAAAAATTTGAGGTTCCCAAAAGAAAAATGGGACTAGCAAATGAGACAGTAAATATCTATCACATGATGTGTTATGAAATCATTGAAATTCTTGAGCCAAGTTCAATCTATTAGGAGCCACAGAATTGTTTTACATGTGATCTTAAGAACAAGAAGTGAGGTCAACCGAGGTTCTGCCACAGAGAAACCTCTCCTCAAGCTCAGAATCAAGTGTCGGTCTTATAAGGAAACTTGACTGGATCTCCTGAGGATACTTGGATTAGCTCAGGAAAGCTCAACTACTGGCCTGAATTGACCTCAAGGTTTCCAAACATCATTGTCATCTTTCACAGTCTCCCTGTCCCATTTAAAACAATTTTGGTATAATACGCAGAACCCAAAATTTATCTTGACCATTTTTAAGTGGTATTAAGTGCATTCATATTGTTGTGCACCCCACACCACCCTGCACTGCTGGAGCCCTTTCTTCATCTTGCAACACTGAAACTCTGTCCGCATTAAACACTAGTCCCCAGTCCCTTCTCCTCCTAGCCCCTGGCTACCACCCTGCTACTTTCCATCTCCGTCATTTTAGCTAAGTGGCTCATACAAATTCTATTGTGTTGTATATATCTTGTTGTCATCTTTCACTTTTAAACTGGGAGAAGTTGGGCTTGGACCTTACTTTCCGTCCTTTGCCTCACCCCTTATAATCTTATAGATAATGCACCATGCCCCCATATACCCTTTGTTTCAACACTCTTTTCTCTTTCCCCACATGTAAAAGTTTGCAACATGTTGATGCAAAAGACAAATAAAACACATTTTTATATTCACTAAACTGTCAAGGATTGCAAATCTTTTTTTTTGCGGGGGCGAGGTGGTTACTGGGGATTGAACGCTGGGGCACTCAACCGCTGAGCCACATTCCCAGCCTATTTTGTGTTTTATTTAGAGACAGGATCTCACTGAGTTGCTTAGCGCCTCGCTTTTGATGAGGCTGGCTTTGAACTTGCAATCCTCCTGTCTCAGCCTCCTGAACTGCTGGGATTATAGGCATGTGCCACTGCGCTCAGCAGCAAAGATATATTTTAATGCTTTTTTTTTCTTCTAGAGGAGGAAAAGTTTATTGGATGCTCACTGTTTCAGAAGTCTCAGTCCTTAGGCAACCACTCAGGTGCTCTGGGCCTGAGGTGAGGTGGAAAGGTGTGGAAAAGGGAAGTGACTCAGGACATGAAAAGATAGAGAGGGAAAGGGGGGGGGGGAGAGAGAGAGAGAGAGAGAGAGAGAGAGAGATCCCCTTACCATCAAGAACATATAAAACCCAAAGCATGCCCCCCAATGACCCACCTCATCTGCCCTACCCAGTTACTACCCAGTTCATCTCTATCAGGGATTAATGCACTGATTAGGTTAAAGCTCTCAAAGCTCTCATAGCCCAATCATTTCACCTCTGAACCTTCTTGCATTGGCTCACATGTGAGATTTTTTGGGACACACCTAATATCTAAACTATAACATTCCTCCTTTGGTCTCCAAAAGCTCATACCCATCTCACTAAGCAAAGTATAGTTCCAGGTTTCCCAAAAGTCCAAGTCCAAAGGCTCCCCTGAGACTCAAGGCAAGCTTTCAGCATAAGCCCCTATAAAAATCAAAAGCAAATTATATATAATGAAATAAAAGCACAGAGTATACATTTCCATTTGGAGAAATAGTGGCATTGAAAGAAGGGATGGAACCAAGGCAAGACTGAAATTCTGCTGGGCAAACAAGTCCTGTAGTTCTGTGTCCAGCATCTGGGACACATGGCATCATGTTGCTCTCTCCAAAGGGCTTGAGTAGCTCTGTCCTTATAGCCTTGCTGGTTGCAGTCCACATAACCTCTATCTTGGCTTGTTTCTGCTTGATTTCTGCAGCTTTCCTCAGCAGACATCCCATGGTCCTGGCATATCTTAATCTCGGGAATCTCTACTGCAGATTCAGCTTCCTTCTCACTTTCCACATGTCAACCTCTCAGGGGCTGCCCACAGGGACTCTGACCCTCTGCACTTTGCCTGGCATTTCATGCCTCCCTGTGAAATCTTGGTAGAAGCCTCCATGACCCCCTAGCTCTAGCATCCTGCAACCCTGCAGAACAGCACCACAGGGTTGACACCAAGATCTGCCACCATCTTGAGAAGTGACCAAGCTTCCTAGGGCCCTGGCTGCAGCAGCCTCTGAATGCCTGGACAGTTGAGCATGACACTACAACTTCCTAGGCCCCCTAGGCAAGCAGGATGTCCCGCTGGTCTCTTCTCAAGGGAATTTTTACTTTTACACCCTTGGCCTGAGGTAGGTGTGGTCTTGCTGATTTCCAAGATGCCCTCAAGCCAGCTAATGTTTCTGGGTAAAGTGTTTAGCATTTTTCAGTGGCTGCTATGTCTTCCAAAACCACAACTTCCTTATCCCCAGTGTTACTTGTAGTTTTCTGGCTAAACTGAAAAATTTTCAAATCTTTCTGGTTTGCCTTCTGCTCCTGATTATCACAGTAAACTTGGCTATAGGCTTCCAACAATATTCATATCCACTACCTGAATGCTATGCTGCCTAGAAATATCTTCTGTAAGAAGTCTATCACCTTTAAATGCAGCCTTACAGAAAGTCTCAAGACATTGGCAAAATATAGACAACTTCTTTGCCAGTACATAATACAAATGGCCTCTAGTCCACTTTCCAATAGAATCCTCCTCCTGCTCTGAAACTTCACAAGCCCAGTCTTTGTTGTCCAGTCCATAGGCATTCTGGTCTTCTGAGCTACCACCTGAATCACCATTTAAGTTCCACTTACAATGTCCTCAAGCTTTTCCAGCTTGCATCTTTAAACATTTCAAAATTCCTCCCACAAACTCTAAGAAAGCTCCAAAATATTCTGAAGGACATGGTTATTAGGTTAGTCACAGCAATGATCCCACTTCTTGGTACCAATTTCAGCTTTTTTTGCTGCAGTAACCAAAAGGCCTGACAAGAACAATTTTAGAGGAGGAGTTTTTTTGGTGCTCACAGTTTCAGAGGTCTCAGTCCATAGATGGCTGACTCTGTTGCTTTGGGACCAAGGTGAGGTGGAACATCATGGTGGAAATGTGTGGAAGAGGAAAGTGACTTTGGTCATGACAACCAGGAAGCAGAGAGCTATTTTAATAATTTTTAAAAGAAGCAAACTCTTAACACATATTGTCCTGCTGTATCAGGTGTGAAATACCTAGAAAAAGCTTAAATATAGTATATAATATATAATAGAGTTATATAATATATGATAATAATGTAATTGTATTTAATACTATTTCAAACCAATTAAATCAGAATCTTTGGAGACAGAAGCTGGGAAATGATACCTTTAAAAAAAAATCCACACAATTGGTGTGACTCTACTTTGTGTACAACCAGAGAAATGAAAAATTGGGCTTTATGTGTGTACTATGAATTGAAATACATTCTGCTATCATGTATAACAAATTAGAATAAATACATAAATTTAAATTTAAAAAAAAGCCCCAGGTGGTTCTCATATAGAGCCAGAACTGGGAACCACTGAACCAGAAGATGGACTTATGGAAAAATTAGCAGTCAATTCGTTATTGTGTCCTAAAGCAGGTCCTGGAATTGAGTGTGCAAATGAAGTTTTTAACCTTCCAATATAAAATGATCTTGATGCTTCATACATAGTTTTTCTTTATGGAAAAAAAATATATGGCTACTATAAAACAAAGAGATGAAATGGTATGATAGTCGATTGTCAAGGAAATATTGGCAAGTAGCAGAAACCAGAGAATGCAGAAATGGGCTGTATTTTATATTAGGCATTTACAAGATAATTTGCATAAGAAATAAGCAATACTAATAAAAATGATCAGCTATAACCACTCTTAACCTTTGAAAGTATATCATTTATCTTTTTCTTATTTTTTTAATTTGGTATTTAAATACATCCATCTTGTGCATAGCTTAAGAAACCTTCTTGTAGAGAATTTTGAGCATGGACCAACTAGTATAGTGGTCTTCCAGTTCCCAATTACTTAACATTCATTATAACCAACTTGTAGCCTATCTTCTTTTATCTAAACCCTCATCTACTTCCTGCTTTCCTGAATTATTTTGAGACAAATCTAAGGCATTATATCAGTTATTGATAAATTCTTGCACTTTTTTTAGTTCACATGTGGTGAATGTTTTTCCATGCCACTCAGTATTTTTCTATTCATTTTAAATAGCTACCTAATATTTTTATCCTAGAATTTATCATTATGTATTTGCAATAATCTCCTATTATTGGTAATTAAGCTGTTTCTAATATTTTATTAGTTAAAAACAACCTTCAATGCATATTGTAGAAAATGAATCTTAGTGTGCATTCTTTATTTTAATCAAATCATCTCTATTATGGGTTAGATATGAGCTGTTCCCCAAGAGCTCAGCGTGAGACAATGTAAGAAAGTTCAGAGATAAAATGACTGGGTTATGAGAGCCTTAACATGCTCGGTGCATTAATTCACTGATAGGGATTGACCGGGTGGTAATTGTAGGCAGTTAGGGTATGTTAGAGGAGGTGGATGATTAGGCATATACTTTTGAGGTTTGTATTTCTTCTCTGGTGAGGAGACTCTCTCTGCTTTCTGATGACTATGTCCTGAGCCGATTTCCTCCCCACACTCTTCTGCCATGATGTTTCACCTCACCTTGGACCCAGAGCAATGGAGCGGGTCATCTATGGGCTATGACCTCTGAAACCAGGAGCCAATTAAATTTTTTCTCCTTTAAAATTGATCTTGTCAGGTCTTTTGGTCACAGTGGTGAAAAAGGTGACCAAAACAAGCTGCTAGAGGGGAAATTGGTAGATCAAAAGTTTTTGCATGTGTGAAAAAGGTGACCAAAACAAGCTGCTAGAGGGGAAATTGGTAGATCAAAAGTTTTTGCATGTTTTAAACATTCTGACACATTTTGTCAAATTGCCCTCCAGTGAGGTTGTACCTCTTAGTTGCACTAATTTCAAGAAGGCTTTGCCAATTGGATAAATAAAAATGCCATTTTACTGTTGCTTTGCTTTGCTTTTACTTTTAGTGAGATTGAACTTTTCATAGAAAAAAAAACCTAAAAGTTTTTAGCATTATATGTGTGTGTATGTGTGTGTGTGTGTGTGTGTGTGTGTGTGTGTGTTTACGTATATAATCACAACAAGTAATTATCCCCATGATCAGCTCCTTCCCACTTCACCTACAGGTTCCTTTCCATATGATCAAACCTCAATTTATTTCTTTATTAATTATAACCATTTTCCATTGGCTTTCTGTTCTGTTAGGTGAGGATTTACTTTTGCTCTGTATCTAGAGTATAAATATTACTTTTTCTTTTAGTTTTGGATCAAGTAGATATTCTCTTGTGAATTTGTTATCCCATTAGCCAGAGGCTGTTAACTTCCTATTTACTTGTTTACAGAACTTGAGATTAGAAATAGCTTCCTCTCTGAATGGTAAGTACATTTTCCCATTGTTTATAGGCATCTAACATGGATGAGAAATCTAATGAAGTTTAAATTTTATTCCCTTTTTGGGGTTCTGTTATGTTTTCTTTTTCCTCTCACTCTGGAAACTTTTAGGTTGATTTTGTTGTTGTCATTATTATTGTTCTTTTTCTGTTCTTTATGTTATAGTTTGGTTAAGTGCCTAAAGGCTTTTTTGTTTGTTCATTTTGCTTTCTTTCCTCTGGTGAGGCACTTATCAGCTCTGAGCTCTGTGGAGCTTGCAGATTGTCTCACCCCTTTAATTGTAGGTAACTTCTCTCACTTTGTCTTCCTAGGGCTGTCTTTCCCTTTACACTCTGAGATGGGCATATGAGACAAGGAATCAATCAATATTCATAACTTGCCTACATGATCTCTAACAAACTTACATGTTGTGACTATGTTATTTGGAAAGATGCTCTAACATCAATAAGTGACCATGATAAAGTAAAAAATTTCTTGTACTTGGAGTGAGGGAGGTAGCATCATGGAGCATCATGGGAAGCTCTCATCTTGAGTTGGTGGATTCATATTAGGATGTAGATTTCAGTCATAGGAAGTACTTGCAGTAATAGGAAGACTTTGATTTGGGCATAATATTTTCACTTGTTCCCAAGGGTAATTCTTATGGTTAGTCCTCAATAAAAGGAGAGGCTAAGTGTTACTCATAACTAAGTAATGCAATTCTCAGAGAGAATGTGATTTTTGTATTATTGCCTCATGGTCTGGCTTAGTCTAGGACAGAACTTTATGAGAGGGTGGTTGACTATGCCAGTGAACTTTCTCAAATGTTAGATGTCTTAAATGTGCTTTGCAAGTAGTTGCTTCTCATTCTTTTTGGAATCTACCAAAACCGTTGGCTGTACCCATTAGAATCTGATTTACTAAAAGTGATTGGGGCTTAATTGTCACAGTCCCATGTTGATCATAAAGTATGTTATTCCACTCATAACTTGACAACTCAAGCTTCTGCAGAGGAAGAAGAGATAGGATCTGAATGCAAATGAAACAACGTGGGGTAAGTTGAATCTTTATCCATTTTCTTTAAAAATTTTAAGACAGTCTGTAACAATGTTTATTTTTATTGTAAAATCTTTGAAACATAGAAGATTTGTGGAACAAGAATACAAGTTGTAAAGCATGATAATTAATCAGACATCCACGAGCTCATCATCCAATTTAAGAAATAGAAATTGTCAATACCTGATACCCTCCATGTCCTTTCCTCTTGTCTCACGTCTCCACTTCTTCCCTCAAAGGTTAACATGATTCTAGTTTTACTTATTATGTTAACTTAAAAAAACTTTGTAATGTAAATGTAAGACAGACAGAAATGTGCATCTATCATAAATATGCAACTTAAATTATTGTAATATAAATGTCTGAGTGATAATTCACACAGGTCAAGAAATAGAATATTGGAAGAAATTTGGAAAGCTTCCTGAGGCTCTTCTTGGTCATAGCTTTCTCTCCTCTATGGATAACTATTTTTTTTCTTTTTTAAAAAAATGTGTTCTAATTAGTCATACATGACAGTAGAATGCATTTTGGTATATCATACACAAATGGAGTATAACTTATTCTCTTGGTTGTACATAATGTAGCATTACACTGGTCATGTAATTCCATATGCACATAGGGTAATAATGTCCTATTCATTTCATTGTTCTTCACACCCCCAAACCCCCTCTCCTCCCTTCACTCCTCTGTCTAATCCAAAGTACCTCTACTTCCCTAGCCCTCTCTCTGCCTTGTGAATTAGTGTCTGCATATCAGAGAAAATATTCAGCCTTTGGTTCTTTGGAATTGGCTTATTTCACTTAACATGATATTCTCCAGCTCCGTCTCTTTACCAGCAAATGCCATACTTTTATTGTTCTTTAAGGCTGAATAATATTCCACATTTTCTTTATAATTGTATCACATTTTCTTTATCTATTTATTTATTGAGAGCACCTAGTTTGGTTCCATAGTTTAGCTATTGTGAGTTGAGCTAAATGTTAAAGTGGCTGCATCACTGTAGTATGCTGATTTTAAGTTAAGGATAACTATTGACTTTGTAATAATGACCTCCTTGTTTTTCTTTTAGTTTTGCCACCAGAGTGTGCATCCTTAAATATTATACTGTATTTTTTTCTATTTATAAATTTCATGGAAAAAATCATAAGGTGTGTACTCTGGGGGCCAGCTTATTTTGTGATAGATTGTTTATTTTCTTTGCTATCGAGATTAATATTGTATTCAATTGTTGTTGGACCTTTGGTTTGGTCTCATTTTTTTTTTTTTTGGTATTACAAAAATCAGCACATGCCACTCAGGTGTACTTACTTCTGCAGAGTTCACAGGAGTTGCTCAGAGGGTGAGCATATCTTCAATTTGAATAAATAGTGATAATAATTTTCCAAGTCAGTAGAGCAAATTTAATCTCCCACCAGAAGTATGTAAAAGTCTCATTCATCACACCATTGCCAACATTTGATATTGTCACATTTAAAAATTGTAGTTATTGTGCTTCATGAACAGCAGGGTCTCACAGCTCACAGTTTTAATTTCTTAATTACTTAGGAATTAAGCACCTCTTTATAGGACAATTGGTCATTTGCATTTCTCCTTTTGGGAAGAGCTTGTGCAAGTCCCTCTCCTACTTTTGGGGGAAATTGAACCCAGAGCCTTATGCATGCTAAGCACATGATTTACCACTGAGGTACACCCCCCAACCCCATCTGTCCCTATTTTTGTATTGGACGATTTGTCTTTTTCTCATTAATTTGTAAATATTCTTAACATATTCTTGTTAGTAGACTTTTGTTAATTATGCGCTATAAGCATCTACGTTCACAAAAAAGATTGGGCAGGAAATTTTTCTTTCTTATCCTATCTTTGTTAAGTTTTGGTATCAATACTATGATAGTCTCACAAAAAAATTTGTAGATGAACCTTGTCTCTTTTGATCTCTGGATATTTGTATAAATCTGGAATTAGTTTTTCCTTTAAACACATTAAAGAACTCACCAACTAAACAGTCTGAGTCTGAATTTCTTTTGTTTAGTGTGTAAATGCTTCTAATTATCAATCAATTTTTTTTCTAACCTTCTACTTTATTTGGGTGCATTTTACTGTTTTGTTTTAGCTTCTTAAAATAAATCCTTAGCTCATTATGTTCTTATTTTAAAATGTGCTTTTAAGGCTGATTTCTCTAGTTATGTAGCATCATTGTGCAAGCTTTATATGTAGCATTTTTGTTGTCATTCAATTAGAATTGTTTAATTACTTAAACTATTACCTCCTTAATGTTTTTTTCTTGATCCATGGGCTAATATGAAGCTTTTTTTTTTTTCAGTTTCCACACTTCCAGGGATTTTCTAGTTATCTTTTTACTACTGATTCATAGCATAATTTCATGATGGTCAGAAAATATAATTCATAAAGTTTCACTCTTTTGAAATATGTTCATACTTGCTTTATGGCTTAGTGTGTTTGAAACAACATATATTCTGCAGCTGTTGGGTATAGTATTCCATGTATTTCTACCAAGTCCATACATGTCTGCTAAGATCTCTGTCTTCTCTATCTTCACTTGTTTTCTTTGCTTGTTCTAAGGATTATTAAGAGAGGTGTTAAAGTCTCTTTGTTATCTGAATATATTTGTTTCTTTTTGTAATTTAGTGCAGTTTTGCTTTGTATGTATTTGAGGACCATTCAAACAAACTTATATTTGTTTACCTTCTTAGGGAATTCAAGCTTCCATCATTATGAACTGGCCCTTTTCATCTAGTTGTTCTATTATGGACTTTTCTTTGAATGAAATAGCAGTATAGGAATATTGGCTTTCTTTTGGTTTATTTTATAGGTATATATTTTCCAATAATTTTTCTTTTAATCTTCTGCTTCCATGTGTTTCCTCTAAACATCATATAGTTGAGTTTTAAGATCTATTCTGACATTAATTTTTTAATTGGAACATTTTCTAATTACATTTTATATTGTTATGAATACATTTTGCTAAAATTGCTATGTTATTTTGTATTTGCACTGATTGTTTTACACTTTTCCCCACCTTTTTGCATTCTTTTAGATTTTATTTTAGTCCTTTACATTTTGAAAGTCATTCTACTTTATCCTTTTATTGGACATACACACTGTATTTCTATTCTTATTTATTTATTTATTTATTCTATATTTATTTATATTTATATTTATTTATTCTATATTTATTTATATTAATTCACATATTTACTGTTTTCTTTGCTCTTCATTTTTTGTAGCATCTCTGAACTTGCTTCTGCAGTAATTTCCTCTCTGCCTAGAAACATCTTTAGAGGTCATTTAGTGGGAATCAACTGGAGGTAGACTCTCAGTTTATTTGTTTTTTGTCTAAAAATATATTTATTTCACTCAAAATCTACTTCACTATTAACTTTTATTCAGTTTCATAAAATCATATGGTAGCATATAATTTTAAATTGGCCCTTATTTCCTTTTAGTGCTTGGATAAAAATCATTTGTTGACTTCCATTGATACTGCTAAGAAGTCAGTCTAATGAAAATGCCAGTCTCACAGGAACTTTTGAAAAAAAATTTTTTCCCTTGAATGCTTTAAATTTTCTTTTTGTCTTTGGTTGTCTGCAGTTTCATAAAAGTATGTATAGTTGCAGTTTTTAACCCCCTTTCATTCTGCTTGGAGCTCAGCCAATTGTTATATTGTTCCATGAAATTCTGTGCTTTCTTCATTGTCTCTTTCTCTTCCTTCTAAGAATTAAATATTGGTTGGATCATTTTACCGAATCTCTCTTATATCATTCTTTTTTCATCCCTTTCATTGGGTTTCATTTTGCAGAAGTTCCTTTCTAACCTGTCCTCCTTTACATGTGTTCTACTTTTGCAATATTTAATTTGCTCTTACACCCATTCATTGAGTTCTTCCTAATGTTAATTCTAGAATTTCTGTTTGTTTTCCAATCTATATAAGAAGAGTTTCTGGTTTTGTATTAGAGGAATAACATAAGGGCACATATTATAAATATGAGGAAGTGGGGACCATTGGGGCCATGTTAGAGGCTTTCTTTTCCATCACAGGTTTTGTTCCAAAATTTGAAACTTGAACCTCCACTGATGTAATAAGTACAGTTATTTTGCAGCCCATGTTTACTATGTCTGGAATTTCGGTAGGTCTGTTTATGTTGCTTGTTATTTCTGAAGGTTCCATTTCATGGTATGAGTGTCTGACTATATTTGATTGTGTGTATTATTTCATAAGTAAAAAGTTATTAGTAGAAATAATTTGATACTGAGAAATATGTTGTATTTCTCTAATATTTTAAGAAATTGATATACAATGATTATCTGTTGATTAAAAATTAAAAATGGATTTGGGTAGATTCTGGTAATTTAATCCTAGTTCAAGATTTGAGATTTTTTTTTTAAACCAGATAACTTGAGGCTGGTTTGAAGTCCATGTAAGGACTAGTTTAATTCTAGTTTATTCTACTTCATGAAATGAAGACTTGTGAGTTGGGGGTTGTTTCCTGAGACCCCTAATCATTTTAGCCTTGGATTTTAGCATTTTTACTCTATCTCTAAAGTCTTCTTCAAAGCACGACTCTGTCTTTGAGTTATTGCTTCCAGATGGATAAGTTTCCTCAAGACAAAAGATGTCCAAACTGTAGGGCTCAGCTTCCTGGATTTTACCTTCTTCCTAGATCTTTGTTCAGTAATTTTTCTACCATCTGATTTGTTTTTTGATGTTGAAAGAAAATTAAAAAATATTTCATCGCTTGTTTTATCTGCCTTCAGTGGAAGGGTTGGTCTGTGTAACCTAATACATCATTGAGAAGGAGAAGTCCTTGTTGGCTTTTCCTTAAGTTTTACCATATGGGCTTGTATTTCAAAGCATATGACATTTAAATTCCTTTTTAGACTTATAAAAACTTTTTATATGGTGATCATGTTCTGAAAATTCTCTCAGTGTCATCCATGTTGATGTGTGTGGTACTAGTTCATTTATTTTTACCCCTGGATAGAATTCTGTTCTACGAACATGCTACATTGTATTTATCAATTCTACTGTCAATGGATATTTTGATTATTTTCAATTTATTTGCTATTACGAACAGTGTTACAATGAAATTTATAGCATCTAATGAAAACATTTTAAGTATTTTTAAGTAAATGTTGAGCTATGCCATGTTGGTGAATAAGGAGACTCCACGTTGCAAACGTTGTCTATTTCCCCTAACTGGTTTATAGGTTCACTTAAAATACCCAACAACAAACCCCAAACAAATCTCAGCAAGCTCATCATTTTGCAGTGCAGTGAGATAATTTTTACACTCCAGTGAAACAGTTACGTCAAAGATATAAAACCACTGGGCAAAAGTTGTTTGGGAATAAGACCTTTACATAGTGCCCAAGAATCATGCTATAGCTTACCTGCTAATTATAAAGGAAACTGTCTACTTTTGTAGTGGAGAGATCTTGCTGTTCCTCTTAACTGGGGAGCAAACACATCATCAACAGTGGTAGGACAGTATGTTGGGATGTGGCTCATGACGGAGTGCATAGGAAGTGCTCGACATTAACTATGAATTATTTGTGCTTAAAGTACTTCACTTGAATTCAACTGAGCTTTTAATCCTCATTTTCCATTTAGAGGAAATATAGGAGATAGGGAAAAAAACTAAATAACACTATCTAGAAATAATCATGCAAATCCAGGACGTGGAGCTGTCTATAGAGCAACTAAGCAGGAAGCTGCAGAAAGCCAATGCCATGAACACAAAAATGGTGAGGGAACTAGTCAGGAACGCAGGAGACGTAATAATCAAGTATAACACATGTGCCTTCATTGGGTCCTGCTGCAAAAACATAGTAAATTCTAGAGATACTTTTTTTTAATTAAAAAAATTCTTTTTTAGTTGTAGATGGACAAAATACCTTAATTTTTTTTTTTTATTTAGATGTGGTGCTGAGGATGGAACCCACTTGTGCTAGTGAGTGCTCTACTGCTGAGCCACAACCCCAGCCCTAGAGACACTTTTTGATAATTGAGAAAATTTAAAAATGGACTGAACATAAGATGATTTTAGGGAGTTGTTAATTTTCTTAGATGTGATGATGGCATTATAGCTATGAAAGCAAAGGCTCTTTTGAGAAAATTAACACTAAAATATTTAAGAGTGAAATGTCATGATGCCTATTGTTTTTAAAGGATTAGAAGTATATCTGATCTCTACAAATATATTCACTTAAGTAAAGCAAACATGGTGCAGATTAACAATATTGAACTTCAGTGGTGATCACATGGGTGTTAAGTTCTTGCAATTTTTCTCTATTTAAGAGCCAAAACATACACTGAGAGGTCTTGTTAACCACATGCACAATGAAATGAAAGGAAAATAGTAAAAACTTGTGAAAGCCAGTAAGAAAACATTAAATAACACAATAGAAAAAGTAGGCAATAGATGTGGAGTTTGGGTAGGCTGAAAGAAGTTGAAAGAACATTCATTTATTTCACAAAGTTTTTTAAATTGAGTGTCCAGAGCCAAGAGTAGGGCAATAGTAGTAAACAAAGCAGAAGAGTAGCTGTGTCCTCCAGTGATTATATTTCAGTGGGAAACCTAGTAAAAATAAATAAGAACTTATGTCTTAAGAATGAGCTGTGAGTTGATATAGTTTGGTGGAAAAAGTACAAGCTCTGTAGTGACTCCTGGGTACAGGGCCAGCAGTAGCTCTGACTAACTTGGCACTTTGTGCACATTCCTCAAATTCTCTAAGCTTCCTTTTCTTCTGGAAAATGGCAATGAGAATTGTATCCCCTGTGTATGGTTGCTGAGAAAATTAGATACTATGGTATGTGTAAAGAACTTAGCATGATATCTGGCATATAATAGCCAACCGATAAATCTAAGATCATCTTTTTAAAAAATCTTCTATTAATAATCCCGCCTTATGGACATAACTCAGTTAAATTCTGAAACTACTACATCAGGACATTAGATCACACTTTACCTCACCAGCATTGGCTACTCTGGCCCGCATCCTGGGACTGCCTCTGGACACAACTGGTGCAAAGTCAATTTCAGTAACTTGGTGGAGAGGGAGATACCACCCATTGATAGACAAGGAAATTGATAAACTCACTAGTGAGCTAGAGTGAGAAGAAAGTGAAGAGAAAAAAAAATGTCCCCAGGAATGTCAACTTTTAAAGGTTGAAGAGGGCAGATGTCCCACAGAAGACACTGAAAAAGAGCAGCAAAGAAGTGGGAGACAACTAATGGTGTGGTGACTTGGGGTGAAAGGTGGTCGACAGTGTCCTGTGCTGCTGAGAGTCCAAGTCAGTTGAGGACTTATGAGAGCCCTTGGGGTTTAGCAAGAAGGAGGTTTTTTGTGCCTCGAGGAAACAGTTTTGCAGAGCTGGGCTTTGGGGAGGCAGGGAGACAAGGCAGGTCACCATGGACTGTGGAGTTGGAGGTGACACTCTCAGGAACATTGGTAGGGAGGGGAAGGAGAGAACCAGAAGAGCGTGGACCAAGATGCTCGGGTTGCTTTAAGCAGAGAGAGAGAGAGAGTTGATGATTTTAAAATGTAGATGTGAATGAACATGAATACATGGAAACTTTGAAGAACAGGAGAAAGAGAAGATAGTGATGTGACAAGCTCCCAGGGAAGAAGGGATCTTATGGGGAACTCACGCTAGTGAGGGACCAAGCTTCCCACAGACATCTGGAAAAATAAATGGTCGTTCCTGGCCTCCATGAAATAGCTGTTTTAAAAAATCTCTCTCTTTCATCCCTCCTGTTTCCCCAAAGCAATAACTTCTTTTATTGGGAAAAGAGGACCAAATTTAATAAATATTTTAATTTTAAGTAGGTGTTATACTATCAAAGTACAAAGAATGAAGCATGTTCTAAATATTCTAAATCCAGAGCACTTCTACCTGGAACATGTTCTAAGATGGCAGCAAATAGGGTTAGGGAGAGGCACACAGAAGACTCACAAGAAACTAACATGCTCTTTCTGAAAATGGATGGCAGGCACAAAGATGTTAGTTGTATTGTTTTCCTTTATAGTTATCCTTTTATATGTACTAAATGTCTAATAAAAATAATTGAACAGACAATGTTATAATAGAACAGACAATGTATCAGACAATTCTTGGTTTTGAAGCTGGGCTCATGAGTATTTGTTTTATGTACATACACACAGGTACACGTGCACATACATATACATGCATTAATACCTTTATATTATCAAATGTTACAAAATGCACCCCTTAAAAAGTCAACAGAGAGAGGTGAGTCGTTCATGAACTTCATGGAGATTATCGATCTGGAAATCTTAATTAGGAAATTCCTGCTGTTGGGTAGGGTGGGTTGAGGGAGCTCAGGAGGAATGAGCTGGAGGAGGATTGGCTTCAGAGCCAGAGCTGGGCAGCCTCTGTGCTGACCTTTGTACTCTGCCACTGGCTGCCAGAGGTGAGGCCTGTAAACCTTCAGTGGAGTGCGGGGGTCCCCTGGGTCCAGCTGACAGCCTGGGCCTAAAGCAGATGGCACACAGGTGCCTTTTATCAGATTGCTCTCTCTGTGTGGTTCCCACTGCCTCCTTCAGTACTTGTTTAGGTCCCAGGGCTGCTTTTTGGGGCCCAGCTGCCTGCTCAGAGGCTCTGATCTTTCTTCCTGCAGGCCTTTGAGTCCAGTCAGCTTTCTTCTTACATAGCTGCCACCTTCTCTCATTCTTTTTTTTTTTTTTTTTTTTTTTTTTTAAAGAGAGAGTGAGAGAGAGAGAGAGAGAGAAAGAGAGAATTTTTTAATCTTTATTTTTCAGTTTTCGGCGGGCACAACATCTTTGTTTGTATGTGGTGCTGAGGATCGAACCCGGGCCACACGCATGCCAGGCGAGCGCGCTACCACTTGAGCCACATCCCCAGCCCCACCTTCTCTCATTCTTGATGATCCCTTCCCTGAGGACTGGCTATGAAATGAAGGGGGTCTCTCCATCTCCAAGATAACTTCCAAGTTCCCTGTTACTTCACATTTTTGTTTTTTATAAGGCCAGACATTCTTGGGAGATGGGTTCTCTTCCTACTCTGGTTCAAGGATTCCCCATAGACTGGGCTGAACATTTCTTGGAACTTCTCTGTAGTCAACTGTCTTCCTAGTGAATCTCTTTCCTCTCTTTTCAAATGGGTGTCAGGGCTGCATCCTGATCTCAGGCCCTCCTTACCTTGTGCTTTTTCCCCACATCACTCTTTCCTCTCTAATTCCATCTTGAGGTCTGCTTCTAGGTGAACCTGAACTGGCAGAACCTATATTTTGTAGCACACAAGCCTATGAAAGCAGCACAAGTAGGATCAAAATACTTTCTTGGGTACTTAGGTTTTTGTGATACTTCATAGTGAGTCACACACATCCCCATGAGCTCAGATGGAATCCTATCCTGGGGATTTTATTATACTTCCCTATGTATCCAGGATACAAAATTGCCCCTCGGTCACCTGTCAGAGACCTGGGGACTGCAGTCTGCTGCTAATGGACAGGCAACCACAGGTGTGCAAAGAAGCCCAGGCAGGTGGAGCTCCATGTCTGGGGAGGCTGAGGCCAGAAGGTCTGGCAAGAGGATCTCCAGGTGGACAGGACTAGGAGTACAGAGGATGAAGCCAAGAGTCTGACAAACTATCCTCACTCTCCAGGAGGAAGTCAAACCCAAAACTTTAGCCCCTGAAGACTGAAATGGGGTCAATCCTGGGTCCTAAAAGAACTGGACCATCACTGGGGAGAGCAGGACACGGGTTGCAACAGGATGCTGGCTGGATGTGCTCAGTGGTGTTTCAGTGGATCTGGGACATGAAGGCAGGGCTCCTTGTAATCCTACCTACTGGAGAGATGTTAGAATCAGAGCCTGGTGCAGAAGGAACCAGAGAATGGGATGAGGTGGAGGGTGGGGCAAGGATCCAGGAGTAGGGTGGGTCACTCCTGGAGTGAAGAGGAATAAGGCTCCTTAGGTACCTGGCTGTGCTGTTAGCCATGTGAAGCTGCAGTGGGACCGTGCACTGTTGTTAGGGAGAACACTTGGGAGGGACACTGGGAGGGTTTCATCTGGGGTACACATTACTCTGAGACAGTTGGAGGCTGAAGTTTGTGTTTAGGGAGCATACAGCATATGAACATTTCCCAAGGTGAGGTGGTTGACTGGCTCAGGCCGCCCTCTAGCAGCAGCACAGGAGCGGGAGAAACTTGAAGGCCCCAAAACATGGTGAAAGTCCCTGGTAATGGCACTAACAAAAAGTGGTGCTCAAGAAGCAGCAGAGTTGATATAGGGACTGACCCAAATTACAGGGGGCACATGGGTGCCAGTGGCAGGCAGCTGGGTGCCACATCAGAAGAGCAGTGGAGGGCAGGAGGCTGGGAGTTCCAGAGGAACCATCTCAAGCACAGTTTCCCACGTTTGCCTCTTTAGAACATTTCCCTGGGAGGGAGGAGGGGGTGCTAGTTAGATATCCAATTGCCACATCTCTCTCAAACAGACTGTAATCTCCACATAATGACCCTAGGATATTTTAACAAGCACATTTAGGGACCATGGGTACAGAGGAAGGCGCTTTTTCCATCAGGAGGTTTGGCCCCTTAGCCAAATGGTCTGGGGGTTTGGACCACTAGACCTTTAATGGTCTCTGCTGCAAACGCTTGCTCTGAGATGTATCTGGTGATTTCCATCCAAGCTATGACCTCAGTCTCTGTGGTAACATGTAAGGGAACTTACTTGAATGGAAACTGAATGTTTTAACTCAAGGGACCCTTCCAAGGGCCAGGAAGGGCATGTTAAGTAGCAACTATTTTCTGGCCACTGTGATGAACATTTTTCAAGCCCCCTCATTTATTTCTCATGGCAACTTAGGAAGATAACACAGGAGGAAAATGAAGCTCATCTAGGTCAATTAATTTGCCCCAAATCATGCATTTGAAAGACGCAGAGCTAAGATTTATTTGAATACTTTTTGGTTGACATTAAAGCCTTTAATCTTACACTGATCTCAAATTACATTTAAGATCAGCAAAACACTTCATTTTGGGGAGAAGAAAACGGGGAAAGTGGCACCAAGTGACCCCAGAGAGTTTTGGTGAATCCAGGATGGAGTCCTGGGAACCGTATGTCCTGTTCTGGTGCTCTTTCTTTCAAACCATGCTGTGCCTGATCAGGGTTGGTAACCACAGCTTTGTAAGCCCCATGTAAGTCTCTTGCACAGACACCCCCTGGGACAGGCCTCTGTAGAGGCTGTACTCTAACTGTGTCAGGCACTTCTTGGGTAGCTTCACGGTTTAGATATGTGGTGTCCCTGACAAGGTTCATGTGTGAGACAATGCAGTAATGTTCAGGCGTGAAATGATCAGATCATGAGACCTGTTTAACCTAATCAGTGGATTAATACTGTAAGGGTCCGGCGAACGTCGGAGGAAGAGACCACCAAGAGACTGGCTCATGCAATCAGCAAAAGGGGATTTATTAAGAATCCAGCATGCTGGGGCTCCGTGCTCACTCAAGAAAGGAGAGCAGCCCAGAGCCCAGAGCAGAGGTTAAGCAGTGCTTAAGTACACTTTTTGGGGAGGGCGGGTTCTTTGCATACATCAGAACAAATCATCATGAGGCGCGGGAAAATTGAACACCAACTCTCATACATGATTAGCACATTCATTGGCGGGAACAGGTCGGGCGGGGGTGATTGGTCACTCCTAAGCAGGGTACACATTCAAACTGATTGGTTTGGGCCCTGAATGCCTACTTGCCAAGCTACACAGGGTCCTAGGTTTTGAACAACTAAATGGTCAGTACCGGGCATTGTCTTAACTACCTCAGGAATTTCAGGTTCTGTGTGCAGTTCAGAAACTTTACAATACCTAGTCCTTTACTTTTTAACTCAGGCTTTGCAGCTTAGAAACTTTACCCTTTCAATACATTTAATGAATTAACAATTTGAAAAGACTAAAGTAGCAGGTGGTGACCCTAGGCAGGCAGGGTGTGGCAGGAGGAAGTAAGAAGAGGTGGTGAGGAGGTGTGGCTCAGGGCATGACTTTGGGGTTCATATTTCATTCCTGTAACCTTGAGCTCTTTCTCTGCTTCCTGGCTGTCATGAGATCAGATTTCCTCTGCGGAGTCCTCCTCCCATGATGTTCTACTTCACCTTGGGCCCAGAGCAAAGGAGTCTGCTGATCATGGACTGAACCTCTGAAACTGTGAGCCTCAATAACTTTTTCTCCTCTAAGTTGTTCGTGTCAGGCATACACCAGCCCAACTGAAGCCTTATCACTCTGCCAAGATTTCAGACCTTTCTATTGTCTGCTTCTTATTTACTATTTCCTTACAAGAGAAAACTGAGAAAATTACATCAGAGCCAATTTTTATGAATTAGATCTTTTGGATGAGCTTTCTTTTTTCAGAGTTCCCTTGAAATAACTTTAATAGTTGCCTGTGAAACCTTACCTCCTACTCATTAACACAGCAGGGGCGGGGGAAGGGAATGTGTCTCCATGCCACAAACAACTCAGTGGGTAGCAGGAAGCTCACTATTGAGCCGGCTATGTTCTTTGACCTCTTGAACAAAAGCAGCCACCTTCAGGTTAGGGTTTGTGCCCTGTAGCCTCAGGACACCAGAGGGAACATGAACCTGCCCATGCCTCCTCCCAGCACCCACCCCACCATCCCACAATGTTCTGGGGACATGCACTGTGCTTCCTCCTTTCCACACTCCTCTAGTGAAGTCCCTTCTGCCAGGGATGCTCTCCCCAATTTTCTCTCTAATCAACTGTTCTTTTTCTGAAGACAAGTTCGAATTCAGCCTCCTTCATAGACATTTTTCTCATGCTCCACGTGGAGATGACTGTTCTCCCACTCAGGCTCCCTAGCACGTACCCTCTCACCCTGTTCTACTAACTGTTGCCCTGCTCTGTATTCACTGCCATTCAGTCTTAGCTGTAGGCTTGACTCTCCTTGTGGACTCCCATTCTTCTTACCTTGTCTTCCCTCAGTGCTTAGCATGGGACCTGCCAGGGTCAACATCCGCCATGGTGGAAGACACAGTGGATCTCCCAACATGGAGCCCATCATTAAATTAGGTGGTGGCTTTCAACCATCATCTAATTTCTAAGTCTTTCCTCTTCGAATAATCTTTTTTTTTATTCCTCCTCTTAGCTCTTTACTTCCCCAGTCCTTTCTGAGGCTCTGGTTGGAGGGGAACCTTTTACCTTTAGAGCACATGGCTGAGTGCTGGGACATAGAGAGACTCTGTTTCTTTCTTGGTCAAGATCCATCTGGAAGCCTGAGAGTAACTCCTGGCTTTTGTTGACTGGAAGTGCCTGGAGTGGGATTTCACTGGGGTTGAAGGAGAAATAGTTATCCTCAATAGTTATTCCAGGACCCTCACTGGCTGTGGAACTGGGGAAGCTAAGGAGGGAGCAGACACAATAGAGTGCAGGGAAGGGGGAGGCCCTCCCTCAGCTTGGCCTCTCCAGAAACCTCAGTGGAGTCCTTGAGAGATGTTTGGCATGAACCATGGAGAAACTAAAAGGACTTTAAGAGAAATCTGGGAGCAGGCTGGGATGAAAGAGCATCAACAGTAGAAGTGGTTTTCATAAAAGTGGTAATTTGAGGCAATTTGGATTCTAAGAAGCCAAGGAACTGCTAATCCTTAGAATGTAAAGTACATAACTACTGAACTTTGATTCTAGTGGCTTCAAAGGGGACTAAAGAAAACACTTTTGACTTTGGGCTGGAGGGCAATGCAGAAAGCAGAAATGCCTCAGAAACATTACATAATATTATATTATAAAATTATATACAATATAGCTGTAAAAACCCTGAACTCACCTAATTTTGAAGTTATTTTTACACCCAGTAATTTCATAATCAAGGCATATGGTAGCTTGTTAACTGAAGAGTTGATCGATGAATGGGCAGAATGAAGGGGGAGTGGAGGGAGAAAAGACCTGCTACTCTTATTGATGTAGACAGAAGATCTTCCACCAGCCTATGAAATGACCTCAGGGCGTCCTACACCTTGCGCCCTGATGGGCAGCATCAGGGCCAGGTCAGACGTGCTGGAATGTGGTGGGCTCCATTTCAATCAGCCTCACACATGTTCAGTCCTGGAGGATTTGATCTGGGTCCATCTAGTTGTGATATCTTGTGTTCAACCTGTTTTGAAATTATTAATTTAGGTTTGAGGATCAGGATCAAAGTCTCTGTTGGACATTCTCCCATGGTTGGCTAGAAAGAACTCTTTTACAGGAGTTTGGCCCTGTTTGCACCTTTTTTCCGATCAATTTTCTGACGTCCCAGCACTTACTTCAGATTCCTGCATGCTTTGGGAGGGACCCTCAGCTTAGGTTACAGTTGCAGTAGTCTCAGGAGCTTTCCACAGGCTCTGAGAGAAGGAAAGGGGTGGGGGTGGGGGGACCAGAGCTTTCCCTGTAAACAGAGGTAAAGTGGTAATGGAATGGTGTGGGTAGTAATGGAATGGGATTGTCTTACTAATTTACTGGAACAGGTGTATGTATACTTATGAAAAATTGACTCAAAAGTAAACTTCAGAATTGGAAATATTTTCCTGCTGATTTTCATAATTAAACTAAAAGTGTTTTATCCAGTAGGAAATTTGGATCCAAAAATGATACAAATTGCATTTTCTAAAAGTAAACCCTTAAAAAAACCCCAGACATATAAAGGGAAAACTACTTTTTTTTTTCTTTTTTCACTACTATAAATTGAACCAGGGACCTTTTTACCACTGAGCTACATTTTAGCCCTTTAGTTATTTTTTTTATTTTGAGCCTGGGTCTTGCTAACTTGCCCAGGCTGGCCTCAAACTTGCAATCCTCCTATCTCAGCCTCTGGACTAGCTAGGATTGCAGTTGTGCAGTACTGTGCTCAGTGGGAAAACTGCATTTTGATAAGACATATCAATGATAATTGGGAGTCACAACCTATATATTTGTATTAGGGTTCTCTAGAGGGATAAAACCAATAGGATATATGCTATCTCCAGAAATATGAGAGGGAATTTATTAAGAGAAATTGACTTACTGGATTATGGTGGCCAAGAAGTCCCATCACAGGTTGCAAACTGGCATCAGTAGGGGAACTTCAGAATCAGGGAAAGTGAGATGTAATGCTCAGTTCAAAGGCCAAAAGCATGATAACTCTGGGGGGAAAAGTGCTACTGAGTAAGTCTCAAGAGTCCAAAAGTCAGAGAGCCTGGAGTTCTGTTGTCCAAAGCAGCAGAGCCTCTCCCATCTGTGGAGAAGAGGCCAATTGGCCTTGTGTATTTGTTCACTCCAGGCCCTCTGCCAGTTGAGTGGTGCCTGCCCACACTGAGGGCAAGCTTCCCCTCCTCGTCCACTCTGCTCAGACTCATGCTAATCTACTCTGGAAACACTCTCACAGACATACCCAAAATAATGCTTTGCCAAGTTTCTAGGTATTCCTCAGTCCAGTCAAGTAGACTTTTGAAAGGAACCATCATGACATTCAAGGATGAATGGAACACATTGTATCAGGAACTAGGTTTCCTTGGGTGATTGTATCACCAGACTCCCAGTGCCCTAATTATACCGTTTTAGCACCTTGTGTGGAAGAGAAGCACCAGTTGGGGCTGCAGAATCTGAGGAAATCTGACTGACCTGCTGTGTATGTGGGCATGATGGGAACAGGCACTGTGACAGCTCAGGTGGGTTCCGGGGAGTAAGGGCAGGCAGAGTACAGTAAATAGTACAAATATAGACCTCCCCCTCTGTGTGTCTCAGGCTGGCTGCCTTTCATTATGGAGGAGAGCCACTATGGAGAGGTGAGGCCTCAGATGCAATGAGGCTGCTGAAGGGATCTTGGATGTCAATCATGAGGCGATTTAGGGGGTGGATTTCACACTACTCATATGGCTTTGGGTTTGCATTGGCCAAATAGCATTTGAAAACCTCCTTCTGGGTTGAGCTCCTAGTTTCTTGTTCCCAGGAATACTGCTTCAGAGTGATTACAGAAACAACCAAGCATTCCCACCTGAGGTGAATGTCAGCATAGCATGGCAGATAGAGTCAGCACAATTATAATGTAGAGGTTCTCTTCACTTTGTATGGTTCCAATATTCATGAATTTCCATGAATATAATTTGTTTCAAGAACACCAGCATTCCAACAACATGGCTCAAATTTCAGTTACCATGGTAGACTGTGAACAACTGCATATGGTGTAAAGTTGTCTGCTAGGGCTCCAGTCCACAAACACATAGCAGATGCACATCGCGTTCCGTGAGCAGTTACCTCACTTCTTTTAAAGTAGGTCTATGATTGGTCTCTGAACACCTGTTGAACAGTTCACACATTGACAACAAAGGTTTGTAGTTGTCTTCCTTCCTCGTCATCCATCTCTACCCCCACGTGACATTAAAAAAAATGGGAAATTGAAAGATGCAATGTCTAATACAGATGGAAGTATAATAAAGAAACAAGAACTGATAACATTGGGAATGAAATTTGAATTGAACATACAGAGTTATAGAAGAAATGGCTGAGGGTGGGGATGTTGTCACCGGGGCTGTTCGCAAGACTCTAGATGTGGGTCTTGCCTTCACCAAGCCATAGAAAGGAATCTCACTGTTTCATAATGACAAGTCATACAACAAGAAGGTAACACTATTTCAACCAAATACGCTTGAGAAGTACTTTTTTCCTTTTTTTTTACAGAGAAATAAATTACTTTAATTCTCCATGTTTCTAAGGTTCTAAATTACAGTGTACTAAATAAATATTAGTTTTACTCTTCTTTCATTTTCCTGTACATTTATAACCAATAGTAAAAGTTTTTAATGTCTTGACAACTTTTCTTAAAGGTCACAGAACAATTTTAATTTCCCCCATTGATTATAAAAATTGCTTTGCAACTATTTTTAAGGTCCCACATTATTATGAAAAGTGCCTCTTTCTTTCTTTCTTACACACACACACACACATATACACACACACACACACTCTATGGCTTTGATTTGCTATTCTTCTGTTTGGGATTTTTTGCATCTATGTTCATGAGAGATTGATCTATAGTTTCTTTCCTTCTAAAGATCTTCAAAAAATCTATAATAAATATCATTTTTGCTGTAAAAGTTGGAGAATATTCCCCTCTCCTCTATTTTCTCACGATATCTGAAATAGATATCTCTTCTTACACTCACTCCATTGGCAATTTGTGCCATCATTCTTTAATTTTTTCCATGAATTTTGTTAGAGGTCTATAATTTTTATTAATTAAAAAAAACCCTCAATTTTTGGTTTTGTTTATTTTCCTCTCTACAGTTGTTTTCTCTTTCATTAGTGTCAATTCTTTACAAATTTGTTTTTATTTCTTTGCATTTAATTTGCTCTATTTCCTATTCTACTGAATCTGATACTGTAATAATTGATTTTCAGCTTTTCCTACCTAATGTTATGGTTAGGATTTGAAATGTCCCCCAAAGACCATTCGCTTGGTCGCCCCCTTGTGGCACCATTGGGAGGTGATGGAAACTTTAAGAGATGGGACCTAGTGAAAGGAAGTGAGGTCATTGCCGGTGGGCCCTTGAAGGGAATATGGGGACCCTGGCCCCTCTTCCTTCCTTCCCTTTTACTTTGCTTCCCAGCCACTGTGAAGTGAGCAACTGCTCCACTACTTGCCTCCCATTATGGTGCTGTGTCTCACTACAGGCCCAAAATAATGGAGCCAACCAACCATGAAAGAAAACTGTGAGCCAGAACAAATCTTTCCTCTTTGCTGGTTGTGGTGACACATGCCTGTAATCACAGCTACTCAGGAGGCTGAGGAAGGAGGACCCAACTTTGAGGCCAGCCTGGGCAATTTAGCCAGAGCCTGTCTCTAAATAGAATTAAAAAGAAAATGGGGCTGGAAATGTAGTTAAGAGAGAGAGTGTTTGCCTACCATGCAGGAGGCCCTGGGTTCAGTAATGCAAAAACAAAAACTAAAATACTTTCCTTCTTTTAAGTTGATTATCTCAGGTATTTTGTCACAGCAATGGTAACTTAATAGATTCATTTAATGTTGTAGAGGCTCCTTTAAGCACTGCTTTAGCTGTGTTTCAAGTTTTTATTTTTTTTCTTCTTATTTTAAAAATTTGTTCTAATTGGTTATACATAAGAGTAGAATACATTTTGACACATCATACCTAAATGGAGTATAACTTCTCATTCTGATTTTACATGATATAGGATCACACCAGTTGTGTAATCATATATCCACATAGGGTATTAATGTCTGATTCATCTAGTATCCTTCCTACCCCATATCCCCTCCCCTCCCTTCACTCCCCTACGCCTAATCCAAAGTACCTCTATTCTTCCCTACCGCCACCATGATGAATTAGCATGGTTTTTTGGGATTGATTTATTTCACTTAGCATGATAGTCTTAAGTTCCATCCAGTTACTGGCAAATGCTATAATTTCATTCTTCTTTAAGGCTGAGTAATAGTCCTATTTATACCATATTTTCTGTATCTATTCATCTGTTGTAGGGCACCTAGGTTGGTTCTATAGTTTAGCTATTGTGAATTGAGCTGCTATAAACATTGGTGTGGCTGCATCACTATAGTATGCTGATTTTTTTTGGGGGGGCATACTAGGTATTGAACCTCAGGGTGCTTAATCACTGAGCCAATCTCCAGCCCTTTTAAAATATTTTTTATTAGAGACAAGTTCTCTCTGAGTTTCTAAGTGCCTTGCTAGGTTGCCGAGGCTGGATTTGAACTCATGATTCTCTGCCTCAGCCTCCCAAGCCATTGGGATTATAGGTATGGGCCACTGCCTGTGGCTAGTCGTATGCTGATTTTAAGTCCTTTGGGTAGATACCAAGGAGTGGGATAACTAGGTGAAATGGTGATTCCATTCCAAGTTTTCTGAGGAATCTCCATACTGCTTTCCATAGTGGTTGCACCAATTTGCAGTCCCACCACCAATGTATGAGTGTGTCTTTTCCCCCACATCACTGACAACATTTATTTTTGCTTGTCTTTTTGATAATTGCTGTTCTGACTGGAGTGAGGTGAAATCTTAGAGTAGTTTTAATTTGCATTTCTCTAAATGGTAGAGATGTTGAATTTTTTTTGTATATTTTTTGATTGATTGTATGACTGTATATCATCTTCTGAGAAGTGTCTATTCAGTTCCTTGGCCCATTTATATATATATGTTTTTTGAGCTCTTTATATATCTTGGAGATTAATGCTCCATCTGAGGTGCGTGTGATAAAGATTTTCTCCTATTCTATAGGCTTTTTCTTCACATTATTGTTTGTTTCCTTTGCTGAGAAGAAGGTTTTTAGTTTGAATCCATTTAATTTATTGATTCTTGATTTTACGTCTTGTGCTTTAAGAGTTTTGTTAAGGAAGTCAGGTCCTAAGCTGACATGATGAATGTTTGGACCTACTGTTTCTTCTGTTAGGTACAGGGTCTCTGTTCTAGTCTCTATGTTTTTGAAGAATGTCATTGGGATTTTAATAGGAATCAAACCTGTATAACACTTTTGGTAATATGACCGTTTTGACAATATTAATTCTGCCTATCCAAGTGCATGGAATATCTTTTCATCTTCTAAAGTCTTCTTTAATTTCTTTCTTCAGTGTTTTGTAGTTTTCATTGTATAGGTCTTTCATATTGGGTTAGATTGTTTTCCAAGTTTTTTTGGAGACTATTGTAAATGGGGTAGTTTTCCTAATTTCTCTTTCAGTGGATTCATCACTGATGCATGGGAATGTGTTTGACTTATGGGTGTTTATTTTATATCCTGCTACTTTGATGAATTTATTTATGAGTTCTACAAGTTTTCTGGTGGAGTTTTTTGGATATTCTAAATCAAGAATCATGTCATCGGCAATATTTGTGTCTAACTGCTCTGGTATCAAGGATGATGTTGAATAGAAGTGGTGAATGAGGGCATCCTTGTTTTGTTCCAATTTTAGAAGGAATGATTTCAATTTTTCTCCATTTAGAATGATGTTGGTCTTGGGTTTAGCATAGATAGCTTTTACAATGTTGAGGTAAGTTTCAACTATTCCTAGTTTTTCTAGTGTTTTGAACATGAAGAGATGTTGTACTTTGTCAAATGCTTTTTCTGCATCTATTGAGATGATTATATGATTCTTGTTTTTAAGTTTATTGATGTGATGAATTTCATTTATTGATTTCTGTATGTTGAACCAACCTTGCATCCAGGGGGTAAACCCCACCAAATCATGGGGCACTATTATTTTAACATGTTTTTATATGCAGTTTGCCAGAATTTTATTAAGAATTTTTGCATCTGTGTTCATCAGGGATATTGGTCTAAAGTTTTTTTTCCTCGATGTGTCTTTGTCTGGTTTTGGTGTCAGGGTGATACTAGCTTCATAGAATGAGTTTGGGAGGGTTCCCTCCTTTTCTATTTCATGGAATAATTTGAGGTGTATTGGTGTTCATTCTTTTTTGATGATCTTGTAGAAATTAGCTGAGAATCCATCTGGTCCTGGGCATTTTTATATTGGTGGTAGACTTTTGATGGTGTCTTCTATTTCATTGCTTGCAATTGATATGTTTAAATTGTGTAGGTCCTCCTGATTTAGTTTGGGTAGGTCATATGTCTCTAGAAATCTGTCAATGTCTTCAAGATTTTCTTTATTCTATTTTGGAGTATAAAATTTCAAAATAGTTTCTAATTATCTTCTGTATTTCAGTAGTGCCCATAATTATATTTCCTTTTTATCACATATTTTATTTTGAGTTTTCTCTTTCTCTTCATTAGTGTGGCTAAGGGTTTATCCATTTTATTTATTTTTTCAAAGAATCAACTTTTTGTTTTGTCAATTTTTTCAATTCTTTCTTTTGTTTCAATTGCATTGATTTCAGCTCTGGTTTTAATTATTTCCTGTCTTCTACTGCTTTTGGTGTTGATTTGTTCTTTTTCTAGGGCTTTGAGATATAATGTTAGGTCATTTATTCATTGACTTTTTATTCTTTTAATGAATGAACTCAATACAATGAACTTTCCTCTTAGCACTGCCTTCATAGTGTCCCAGAGGTTTTGATATGTTGTATCACTATTCTCATTTACCTCTAAGTATTTTTTTATTTCATCCCTGATTTCTTCTTCTACCCATTTGTCATTCAATAATATATTATTTAGATTTCAGGTGTAAGAGTAGCCTCTATTTTTTAAAATTTTTTCATTGATTTCGAATTTCATTCCATTATGATCTGATAGAATATAGGATATTATCTCTATTTTTTTTTATTTACTAAGAGTTTGTTTGTGGCATAAGACCTGGTCTGTTTTAGAGAAGGATCTATGTGTTGCTGAGAAGAAAGTGTATTTGCTCATTGATGGATGAAATATTATATATATATGAAATATTATATATATGCCTATTAAGCTGAAATTATTGATTGAGTTGTTTAATTCTACAGTTTCTTTATTTAGTTTCTGTTTGGAAGATCTATCAAGAGGTGAGAGAAGTGTTTTAAAGTCACTCAGTATTATTGTGTTGTGGTCTATTTGATTCTTGAAGTTGAGAAAAATTTATTTGATGTACATAGATACTCCATTGTTTGATCATAAATATTTATGATTGCTATGTTTTGCTGATGTATCATTCCCTTAAGCAGTATGAAATGGCCATCTTTGTCCCTTCTGATTAACTTTGGCTTGAATTCCATTTTATCTTATATGAGGATAGATACCCCTGTTTGCTTCTGCAGTCCATGTGAGTGGTATGTTTTCTCCTATCCTTTCACCTTCCATCTGTGGATGTCTTTGCCCATGAAGTGAGTCTCCTGGAGGCAGCATATTGTTGGGTCTTGTTTTTAATCCAATCTGACAGTTTATATCTTTTGATTGATGAGTTTAGGCCATTAACATTCAAGGTTATTATTGAGATGTGATTTGTATCTATGGGCATTTTGGTTTATTTCTGTTTTTTAATTTGTCTTCATTTCTTCTTTGATTGACTATTCCTTTATTTTAGTTCCTTCTTTTGCTGATTTTTACTTTTTTTTAAAAAAAATTTCCTCCTCATGAAATATTTTCCTGAGAATGTTTATAGTGCAGACTTTCTAGTTGTGAATTCTTTTAAAGTTTTGTTTATTATGGAAGGTTTTTATTTCACCTTCAAATCTGAAGCCTAATTTTGCTGGATATAAAATTCTTGGCTGGCATGCATGTCCTTTCAGAGCTTGATATATATTATTCCAGGATCTCCTAGCTTTGAGGGTCTGGGTTGAAAATTCAGCTGAGATCTGAATTGGTTTGCCCCTATATGTAATTTGATATTTTTCTCTTGTGGCCTTTAATATTTTATAATGTGCCTTAGGGTGGGTCTGTTATCATTTTCTAGAGTCAGTATCCTGTAAGCCTCTTGTATTTGATTTCATTCTTCAAGTTTGGGAAATTTCTGATATTATTTCATTGAAAAAATTATGCATTCCTTTGGTTTGTATCTCTGTGCCTTCATCTGTCCCAATAAATCTTAATTTTGTCTTTTCATGTTATCTCATAATTCTTGGGAGTTCTGTTCATGTGTTTTTTTTTTACCATCTTCTCCATGTGCTCAACTTTATTTTTAATATTATATAGTTTGTCTTTATTGCCTGAGGTTCTGTCTTCCAAGTGGCCTAGACTGTTGGTGATACTTTTCCATTAAATTTTTAATTTGGTTTATTGATTTCTTCATTTCAAAGGTTTCTGCTTGATTTATTTTCAGAATCTCTATCTCTCTATTGAAGTGATTTTTTACCTCCTAAAATCTCTGATTTCCCTCCTTACATCATCCATTCATTGCAGTTCAGTTTAACGATGTACATTTTGAACTCCACTCAGACATATCTTCTATTGCATTGTCAATGGATTCTATTATTGGAGCACCTTGGTTTGTTTGGCGTGCTTTGTTCCCTTGTTTTATTTTTTTATGTTGTTTGTGTGTCTTCCCTTCTAGCAATGTGTATTTGAGGTAGTACAGTTTCTACTCTGTCAACTTATAGTGTCCCTGAAGTTTTCCAGTATCTTGCCTTTAAGGGGAGATCAACATTAAGCACCCAATGTAAACAATATACAGTCTTAAACCAAATAACTCCTATTAAGATGTCTACAGTTCTGTCATGATAAATGGAAAAATATGTTCTATTTTTGTCTGCCATATCAATAGTAAGTTTGCAAAAGGGTTTACAATTTAAAAAAATTTTTTTTAATAAGAAAAATGCTCCTGGAACTTGGCTAGTTTATTTTCTTAGTGCAGTTTAAAATTCAGATAGTACAGTATTCAGCATCTGATTTGTGGCACTACTGGCTTCTTAAGTTGGGAATCAAAATTGTAAATGAACCTCATTTACATAAGAAATATAAAGCCATACAAAATTTTTGAATATTATACCTAGGAAATTGGTATAGTTTGGTTTAGATTTGGATATTTTAAAATTAAGTTTTTGCTATCACTAATTTGAAGTTTTCCCTTTAATCAGCAACAGTTATTTGCATAACAGAAACATTTTAGAATTTTTTAAAATTAATTTTTAAAATTTATATATGACAGCGGAATGTGTTACGATTCTTATTACACATATAGAGCACAGTTTTTCATATCTCTGGTTGTATACAAAGTATATTCACACCAATTTATGTCTTCATACATGTACTTTGGATAATAATGTCCATCACATGCCACCATCATTTCTAATTCCATGCCCCCTCTCTCCCCTCCCACCCCTCTGCCCTATCTAGAGTTTGTCTATTTTTCCCATGCTCCCCCTCCCTACCCCAATATGAATCAGCCTTTTATATCAGAGAACACATTCAGCATTTGGCTTTTTGGGATTGGCTAACTTCATTCAGCATTATCTTCTCCAACTCCATCCATTTACCTGCAAATACCATGATTTTATTCTCTTTTATTGCTGAGTAATATTCCATTGTGTCTATATGCCAAATTTTTAAAATTCATTCATCTATTAAATGTTATCTAGGTTGGTTCCACAGTTTAGCTATTGTGAATTGCACTGCTATAAACGTTGATGTGGCTGTGTCCCTGTAGTATGCTGTTTTTTTTTTTTTTAAAGAGGGGAGACAGAGAGAGAGAGAGAGAGAGAGAGAGAGAGAGAGAGAGAGAGAGAGAATTTTTAATATTTATTTTCTAGTTCTCGGCAGACACAACATCTTTGTTGGTATGTGGCGCTGAGGATCGAACCCGGGCCGCACGCATGCCAGGTGAGCGCGCCACCGCTTGAGCCACATCCCCAGCCCAGTATGCTGTTTTTAAGTCCTTTGGGTATAGGCCAAGGAGAGGGATAGCTAGGTCAAATGGTGGTTTCATTCCTAATTTTCCAAGGAATCTCCATACTGCTTTCCATATTGGCTGCACCAATTTGCAGTCCCACTAGCAGTGTATGAGTGTACATTTTCCCCCACATCCTCACCAACACTTATTGTTGTTTGTTTTCAAAATAGCTGCCATTCTGACTGGAGTGAGATAAAATCTTAGAGTAGTTTTCATTTGCATCTACATTGCTCTTGGATAGGCAGAATTAATATTATCAAAATGACCATACTACCAAAAGCACTATATAGATTTAATGCACTTCTGATCAAAACCCCAATGGCATTCCTCATAGAAATAGAAAAGGCAGTCATGAAATTCATCTGGAAAAATAAGAGACCCAGAATAGCTAAAGAAATCCTTAGTAGGAAGAGTGAAGCAGGTGGCATCACCATACCAGACCTTAAACTATACTACAGAGCAATAGTAACAAAAACAGCATGGTATTGGCACCAAAACAGAGCGGTAGACCAATGGTACAGAATAGAGGACACAGAGACTAACCCACAAAATTACAATTATCTTATATTAGACAAGGGTGCCACAAATATGCATCAGAGAAAAGATAGCCTCTTCAACAAATGGTGCTGGGAAAACTGGAAATCCATATGCAGCAAAATGAAATTAAACACCTATCTCTCACCATGCCCAAAACTCCACTCAAAATGGACCAAGGACCTAGGAATAAAACCAGAGACCCTGCATCTAGTAGAAGAAAAAGTAGGCCCTAATCTCCATCATGTGGGTTTAGGCCCCATCTTTCAAAGACTCCTTTGGTGCAAGAATTAAAATCAAGAATCAACAAATGGGATGGACTCAAACTAAAATGTTTCTTCTCAGCAAAAGAAACAATCTGTGAGGTGAATAGAGAGCCTATATCTCGGGAGCTAATCTTTACCCCTCACAAATCAGATAGAGCACTAATCTCTAGAGTGTATAAAGAACTCAAAAAGCTAAGCACCAAAAAACCCAAATAACCCAATCAATAAATGGGACAAGGACCTGAGCAGACACTTCTCAGAAGATGATGCACAATCAATCAATATGAAATATATGAGAAAATGTTCATCATTGATAACCATTAGGGTTTACAATTTTTAATGGTGGACAAAGAGAGAACAGAATTGGTGTAGGATGTGATGTTTATGAGGAAGGAGGAGAGAAGATAGAAGCAAAAGATTATAGGAAGAGTGAAAGAGGAAACAATAGAGGTTGGCTGTTAGTAGGAGAAAAGAGAAAGAGAATCCAGGGAAACAGATAAGTGAGTGGAAAAATATATATAAGAAAAGAAAAAAATTAAAAATAAAAAGTAAAAAAATAAAAGAATACACAATAAAACTGTAATATACTATTGAGATAGTCCAGTCCTTAATAAAAATATTTGGCTTAAAAAATGGTAGACATGTGAGAGAGAGAAAAGAAAAAAAATCTCTATGGAAATTGAACAATTGTTTCTGCTGGAGTTCAAGTTTCTCAGCTGATGGGTTGGGTTGTGTGGGATTTGATTGTAGCTCCACCCTCAGGATGCTGAGGGTTGCTAGGGTGGGAAGGTTAGTTATGGAGGCAGAGCTCCTGGGGGTGGGGTATAGGAATTGCTGGTCCACATGAAAGACTGCACCCTAGGAATCTCCTTTGGGTTTCACTCACGTGATGTAGGAGCCTGACCTTACCCTTTATGTCACCTGTGGATACCACAATTCTTTTTTTTTTTTTTAAAGAGAGAGTAAGAGGGGAGAGAGAGAGAGAGAGAGAGAGAGAGAGAGAGAGAGAGAGAGAGAGAGAGAGAGAGAGAATTTTTTTTTAATATTTATTTTTTAGTTCTCGGCGGACACAACATCTTTGTTGGTGTGTGGTGCTGAGGATCGAACCCGGGCCGCACGCATGCCAGGCGAGCGCGCTACCGCTTGAGCCATATCCCCAGCCCGACAATTCTTGGTTTCTGATTTAGCCTCTAAACTAGATCTCCCTTGCCCCCACCCTTTCGAATTTCCAGTCAGGCACTTCTTTCCCAGGTGGTCCTGAGGGCTGAGCACCAGGACCTGTGCGTCTGTCATAGAGATCTGTATCAGGCAGATGAAGACCAGGTGCTGTGAGCACTGGGCCAGATTGGTGGCTAGGGAGGAGTTGGGAGACTGGGATTTGAGGAGCCAGAGGACCCTGCTGGGTGCTGGATCTGGAGGGACAAGGGGATTGGTGGATGCTGGACTGGGGTGGGAGTTGGGGACCAGGCTGTTGCCAGGGCCCAGTGAGTGCTGGCCCAAGTGGGCTCTGGGAACCCAATGAGTGTCAGATTGCCTGCCTAGGTGAGCCAAGGCCAGGATGTCCTCACACTCTCTTCCAACCTTCTGGCCCACTGTAGCCAGCTCCATCTGATCCCCCACTTCAGGACTTGTGAAGCTGGGAGGAACCTTGCTCTCTCCAGCCTCTCTAACCCATGTTCCCCCAGGTGAAATGATCCTGGTTTCCAACTTTCCACAAGATTGCTAGGCTCAGACAGGCCTGTGCAGACATAGCTGCAAATTCACGGATCTGGGTTTTAGTTTTCTTAGTTTCTGCCATGGTGCAGGCCCAAGATCTCAATGTTGTTTTAATTTGCAATTAGAGAGACTCCCAGGGATGCACTCACATAAAGGAGTGACCCTGTGGAGAAACAGCAAGATGCTAGCTTAGCACACCTATTAGGAAGACCCAGGTGTAACCAAACCTCCAGGAAAACCTTGATATTGGACTTTCACGCTCTGGCTGGTATCTCAAAGTGGAGATGACCATGTTCTAAGATGGGGCAGTGGTGTTGTAGCAGCCTGTGTTTGCAAATTTTGATGGCATATTTTCATTACCATCTAGTTTGCTATGCTTTCTAACTTCCTTTGTGATTTCTTCTTTGACCTATGGGTTATTCAGAGAAGTATTAATGCTTAAATTTCCAGCATTTGAAGAATTTTCTAGTTGTTATTTTGGTGTTGATTTCTAGTTTACTTTCATGATGCTTAGTGATGAGTAATTTTTGTCTATTCAAATTTGTAAAGGGTTGCTGTTTTGGATTGAATCTTGCTTTCTGTGTTTCAACATCAAAAGATGAGGAAGTGAGGTTGGGGTGCAGCTCAATGTAGGCGACCTCCTCCATATGTGCAAGGCTCTGGTTAATGTGACTTACTTGAAAATATATATTTTTTCAGATTATCAAGTTAATCTGAAAATCAGTGCCCGTTGGGTGGGTGGGCACTAATTCATTAAACTCTTATGAAAAAGGAAAGTTTGGATAAAGGAAAGTTAAGACTATAGGGTATTGATTTAACATTTGAGCAGCCACCTTAAATGTTAACTGCCATCTTATGAGATAAATTTTGCTTTCTTGTACCTCCTCTTACCCGAACTCCTCCCACCCCATTAGTGACCTACTTTCATGTGGATCTCTGCCTGGTCACTGTCCTTCATTTCTCACTCACTTGTCTTTTGCTTTCTCACTTTCCTTTCATTGGTGTTGAAACCCGGGATTAGGTTCCCTGGTGTGCCTGCTCCCCTCTTTGAGGGTCACTAAGCATCCCCAGGTCCCGATCTGAATTCCATCATGGGACCAGGCCCTCCATTCTGCCAAACACCTCTCTGCACACCCACCACAGGGCATTTCAGATAAGATCCCTGTCTCTGGCTTACCTAAACAACCTATGGGTCCCAGGAAGTGACTGTTGATCATCTGGCACTTCCCAGGGTTACTGTGTGGTTGGGGGCACCCCCAGCCACAGCTTTCACAGCTACGGCTGATCCCTACTGTTAACTGGGTCTATGGGTGGTATTTAATTTGGGTCCTGGGTTTTGAGAAAAACCACTGAAGGTGATTGGGAGTTGTTCCTGGTGAGACCTCAGCCTTGGGTTAGTCTCTACAGCTTCTGCCCCTTCATAGTCCCAGCCAGGTGCCCAGGTGCCTCTATGGGTCCTGCCCCCAATGCTGACCCAGTGGTGGTGATAACCTCCTGAGTATAAACATTCTCTTGACTGGGTGATACTAGATACTGGGGGACGCCCCACCTCTAAACTCACCTTCTAAGTCTCACCATGGCGGCTCCTCATCCATTCCCTCCCATGGTCCTCTAGGTTGCCTCCTGACTAATCTAGGGTCTCTCTCTCTCTCTCACCTCGTACCTAAAACCCCCAAAACTTATCCATTTGTGCAATCAGATCTGTCCTCAATATCCTTTGGATAATGACTCTAAACGGCCACTTTTAGATCCCAATATTATCAGGGATCTTTTCAACTATTGTGTGTGTTTGGAAAATGGAAAGAGATCCCCCTATCCTCAGGCCTTCTCTTTCCTTCCTTCCAAATTGTCCCTCTGCTCTTCCTGTTCTCTGGTCCAGGTTCTGTTGGCTCTAAGCCCTCTCTTCTTGGCATTAGGACCCTCCTGAAACCCCAGACTTCAACCCCACTGATGAACCTCCTCCTTACCGTTCTCCACCTTCTGCTATGACTCTACTTGGACCTCCTCACCTACTTTCAGTCCACCCATTACTAGCTTTTGCTCTCACACAGCCCCCCCTACCCAGCCTGCACCTCTGCTTCTATTTTGTGAAGTAGCAGGGTCGGAGGGAGTTGTATGGGTACACGTCCCTTTCCCCCTTAGTGACCTCTCCCAAATCAAAAGCAGGCTAGGGTTCTTCACCTCCAATCCTACAGGATTCACTCAGGAATTCCAATACCTAACCCAATATTATGTTTTAACTTTTCATGATCCTATCTAACACTCTCCTACCAGAGGAATGCAGGAGAGTTTGTGAGCAGGGGTTAGGGAACAGCAGTGTTCCCCAGCTCCTTCAAGACCTATGTCAGGACTTACATTGAGATATAAATAGAAGAAGCCTCAAACTATACTAAATCAAAAAGTAAATTGTGTGGCACTTTACTAATTACCAGCCAGTCATTTTTTTTTGGACTCTTGCTTTTTTCCCCCGCTAAATTCCATATTTTTTGAGCTCATAATTTCGGTCCCATGAACATAGGTTAATGTTTTTCTGATCAGTCCTATTTTTATTTAACTATGGAGTTTTTATTTAACTATGGAGTTTCCACTGTAACATTACAGTGGAAATTAACCTGCAAAAAGCTACAAGGCCTTTACTTGTATGTGTGCACACTGTGTGTTGTGTTGTCTGTCCATGTGTGTGTGTGTCCAAATGTCATGTACATGATATCAAGATTGGCAAATAGAAAATGAGCACTCATAAATTAAAAATAAATCCAAATATCTTTAATTCACTTGATTTAAGAAGATTAAATTTAAATTGAGTAAACAGATGAAAGTAAAAATGTCTTTAAAATTAAACTTAACTCACAAGTCTCTTTAGGTTGTCAAAGAATAAAATATTGATGTCTATAAAAATCTAATATCCATTGTTTCTGAGACTTTTCTTTAACAAGGAAGAAAAAGCTAATACTGTTCAATATACTTATCTGATCTTGGTAAAAATAAGTAAAGTAGATTTGACATGGGATTTCTCATAAATATGTTTGTTAGACACCTGATTAATTTACAAGGTTAAAATGCTAACTGTTAAATATACCATCAATTACTCTTAACTACTTGGATCCCATTGGGTAACATTATTGATGTTTTCATAAATTGGTAAATGAAGAAAAAAAGGTTTAAAGTTGATTTGTCATTACTGAAAAAAGGTTACTAAAAATTTAATGTCCCAACAGGCGTACTTCTATATACTTGAACATTGTGTTTTCATGAAATGGTAAAGAGATGTGATTTTATTTACAAAGGTTTATAGAAGATTTCTATATACAAAGGCCCCAAAGTTTCAACTGTCCCAATTAAGAGTACTGTAAATAACGTACAATATTTCTTTTTATTAAAATAAAATAATTTATCTAAATTCAGAAATTTATAAGGATTGTTTCAGAATGTGAACAGAAAAGAGGGTTAACAGATGGGAAAGAGAAATTGGAAGGTTCTAGGTATGGAAACCATATTAAATAGAAGGAAAAAGTGTTTCTGGATAAGAAAATCTTTATGTGATGAAGTAAATAAGAGGGTTTAAATAAGTGATAAAGAAGGTTTATGTAAGTTGGTTATATATGTATGTGAAACAATCAGTCAAAGGTATTTAAGGTTTTTACCTAAGGTTAAATGTTTAATCTATTGTGTTAAAAGGATAAGGATTTCTTAAAACATTAATTTACCCATAATATTGTGTTTATTAAGTTTTATTTTTTAAGCAAGTAATCTTGAAGGAATTAAGAACTATACAACTGTGGTTAAACAACAACTGTTTTTTGGAATATTGTAATATATTTTTACTCTTGTTCATTTTATTTTGTATTTTCCTTCTAAACTGTCTAAATGTTGCCTATTAAGGTTTTGCAGAGGTATTACTTCAATAACACACAAACTGGGTTAATTTCAGATAATAAACCATCACCCACAGGATGGATAGTATAATACAAATCACACTTAATAAAAAGGGTAAATGACTGTAAGGTTATAGACATTCAAGTTAAAGCCCAGTACTCTTAAGACTGGTGAGACTGATTTGCTAAATGTTTAAGATCAAGACTTAAAAATTAAAGTTAATTAAAAGGGCCAAGAACACCAGTATTTGGCTCTTGCCTTCCAAGTCAGTCTGAATCCAGGGAACAGGGAGTCCTCTAAAGAGCTTTGCAACTCTGGGTCACATGACCTCCCAATCGGGGAGATTAATGAAGCCACTGGAGAACAGAAAGCCAATCAGTGCTCTTGCTATGAAGAGGAGGGTCACCTGAGAAGGGAGACATCCCTGATGCTTCCAAGGGAAGCCACATGGTCTGCAAAACCTGGACCAATCCTAGCACAAATGGCATTAGCAGAGCTAAAAATCTGCTCTCAAGTTCCCCAAGAGTGACTTCTAAATGGGAACTCAGCTGACTCTTGATAGTAGATAGAAACAAGATTCAGTTTGAATTGCTTCATCTTAAACACCTAGAAAAAAAACAGTTAAAACCAAAACACAGCCATTACTGGGCATTTAAAATAAATAATAATGAAAATAGTTAAATGTATCTTAGGATATACATTTGTGTTAGCCCCCCCGCCCACAAATAAGCAAGATTGAAGGATATAAAAGAGAGATTCTTAGGAAGAAATGCCTAATAACTTTCAAGTGAAATTGCCAAGTCAGAAGTTTTTAGTCAGTTTAAGGCCTACAGATCTTCCTAACCTCCTACACAGGTAGGATTAATATTTGCTAACATGATTTTCTAGTCCTAAGTGACAGAAATAAAGGGTTCTCTACTAGAGAAGGGTTCTAGTAGAGAACCACCAATTTACTCAAAGCCCACCAATTTACTCATCCAAAACACAGCCACACAGAGACATCCAGATTAATAATTGACCAAATATCTGGGCACTGTGGCCCAACCAGGATGACACCTAAAATTAACCATGATAGCATGCAATTTTGACTTGTTACACTCTAATATATCTGATTACTTTTATTCTTTCTTTGACAAAAATAAAACTGTGGAATACTTCTGTTTAACACTTTCCTGCATTTGCTTTTTTGTTGATCTACACTTTATTTCTCTATATATTTTAAAATGCACAAGTTCAACTCTTAATAAAAAAAAAAGTGTTAGATCTTTGATACTAAAATGCCATCTCTCCCAAGCTTCATCTAGGTTGACACTGGCAGACAATGTGGATAAGCTGGACCTTTGTGATTCACACATTATCCTATTTACAAAAATTTTGTCCTCTTTAGCTCTAATTTGAGAATGAGAATTTGGTAAAGGATATATATCTATTGCAAGAATTCATTTGACAAATATAAAATGATGCATGCAGAAGATTATAAATTATAGCATTGTTTTTGATAGCACATGTTAGAAATGATCTGAATGTTTGTCAGTAGAGCGATAGTGGAAAAAACTACGGAACAGCCATACACTGAGTACAATGCAGCCAGTAGAAAGGTTTTACAAGATCAGATGACATTAAGTAGCTTAACTACATATTAAGAGGATGGACATCTGTAATATTAAAAATTAACTGTTGTGTTTACATTCCTGGTAACTCTGGCTGTGTTAAAGATTTATATCCCCAAATAAAGGCCTTGTCCTCTCCAACCTTGTTATGGGGACAGCCCTTACACCTCCTGGTGAGAGATTACTGGCTTCTCTCATTTAATAGCAGGTTTTCTAGGCCTAAACAGCTCATTGGTAAGCCCCTACAGACATGAGCCCTTGACACAAATGGGCTATTCAATTTGTTTCCCTACTACCCGCCCTGGGGTTATGGCAGTGATAACCACATCCATTACCTAATTTCATCAGCTCTCCAAACAGCTGATAGGGGATATCCAACAAGTAACTGAGTCTATACTAACCCTCCAGAATCAACTGGACTCCTTAGCCTCTGTAGTCCTTCAAAACCGCCATGGTGGACTTTGTCTATACCTACAGGAATTCGGAATGCTGTTTTTATGTCAATCAATCTGATATAGTCAAAGACAAGTTAAAACAACTCCAGTAAGACCTTGAACATTGGAAACAACAGCTCTCCTCTGTTGGAGGATGGCAGCTAAGTAACCCCCTTCTTCAATGAGCACTTCCTTTCCTGACCCCTCTCCTTATCATAGGCCTTTTGCTAATGCTTGCCCCCTGTGTCATTAGATTTGTCTAAGACCAGATTCAAAAAATCTCTAACCAAACCATAAACCAGCTTCTGTTACAGGACTACCAACCCCTCACCAAAATTGGGCTGGCCAGAGTCAACATCACTGCCACCTCTCGACCCTCACATTACCTCAGTGACATCCCAACCCCTAACAAGGGTCCAGATGCCACCCCTTCCCAGCAGGAAGAAGCGACAGAAGATTGATCGATGCCTCTGTCCCTAAAGAGCCCAATAACAACAACAACAACAAAATAAAAATAAAAAAGGAGGAATATAGAGTATTGATTTAACATTTGAGCAGCCATCTTAAATGTTAACTGCCTTCTTATAAATTTTGCTTTCCTGTACTTCCTCTTATCCAAACTCCCCCTACCCCCGTTAGTGACCTACCCCCATTAGTGACCTACCCCATGATAGCATAACCCTAAACCCATCCCAGAAGGATAAGACCCCTTGACTCTGGAAAGCCCCACGGTACCATCCATCTAAGCCAATCCCACACTATTCCCCACCTGCCTAGCTCTGATGCAGGCACCCCGGAGCCTATCCCATAGTGCCACAACTACAACTCCCAACCCCTGCCCCACCAAAGCCGAACACCTGAACATCTCGGGACCCGTTTTCTCTCTATAGAGAGATGGCCTTTATTCGTCAGCTCTGTCAAATAAACATTCATGTGGATCTCTGCCTGGTCTCTGTCCTTCATCTCTCCCTTGTCCATCTCTTGCTTTCTCACTTTCCTTTCAAAGACATTTTATAGTTTGGATCTGTTTCTGTTTTGGATTCTGTCGATTTTTGCTTAATTCATTTTAAGCTATGTTATTGAATACATACACATTTAAAATCACATCTTTCTAGAAAATTGACCCCTTTTTATTATAAAATGTTCCTTTTTTTCTCTAGTAATATTTTTTGTCTTTCAGAGTACTGAAATTATGCCTGATATTAGCATAGTTATACCAACTTTTTTGGGGTGAGTGCTTGAATAGTATATCTTTTCCATCCTTTTACTTTTGATGTTTCTGTAACACTATATTTAATTTGTATCTCTTATTAAGTTGAAGATAGTTTTAAAAATATTCAATTTGCCTTTCTCTTTTTTTAAAAAAATTTTAGCTAAGTTTGTGTTTATATCTACTACCTTATTATTTGCTATTTTGTAAAACCTACCAGTTTTATTTTCTTCTATTCTTTTCTTTCTTGCCTTTTTTGTATTAATTTTAAAAATTATTTCATTTCCACTCATTTCTTATTTATTAGTTATATGTTCTTTTACTATTTTTCTATTTTAGTAGTTACCATTGGAGTATACTTAAGTATTAAGGTTCTCCAGAGAACTAACAGGGATGGAGGTGTGGAGGGATAGAGGGTGGGGGAGAGAAAAAGAAGGGGGAGAGAGAGAGAGAGAGGGGAGAGAGAGAGAGAGAGAGAGAGAGAGAGAGAGAGAGAGAGAGAGAGAATGTGTCGGGGGAGAGGGAGGGGCAGGAGGTTAGGTAGGTAGATAGGTCTTAAGGAATTACTCATATGTGACTGTGAGGTGCAAACTAAAATCTGTCAGTTAAGCTGGTGAGTTGGAAACCCAGGAAAGAGTTACAGTCCCACCAAAGGTAGTCTCTCCTGGCAGAATTCATTCTTCTTTGGGAGAGGTCAGTATGTTCTATTATAGCATTCAACTGATTGGATGAAGCTCACATTATGGAGGGTCATTTGCTTCACTCAAAGTCCACCAATTTGTTCATCCAAAACAAAGCTACACAGAGACATCCAGATTAATATTTGAAGAAATATCTGGGCACTGTGGCCCAACCAGGTTGACACACAAAATTAACCATTACAGCATGGAACTTTGAGTGGTTATATGCTAATATAAATGGTTAATTTTACAATTTCCTGGACAAAAACAGAACATTGGAATACTTAATCCTATTTAAACCCTTCCTGCCTTTGCATTTTTGTTATCCTAAACCTTAATTTGTCTCTATATTTTAAACCTTGCAAGTTGAATTGATGAAGCCTATGTTATGGAGGGTCATCAGCTTAACTCAAAGTCCACCAATTTACTCATCCAAAACACAGCCACACAGAGACATCCAGATTAATAATTGACCAAATATCTGGGCACTGTGGCCCAACCAGGATGACACCTAAAATTAACCATGATAGCATGCAATTTTGACTTGTTACACTCTAGTATATCTGATTACTTTTATTCTTTCTTTGACAAAAATAAAACTGTGGAATACTTCTGTTTAATACTTTCCTGCATTTGCTTTTTTGTTGATCTACACTTTATTTCTCTCTATATTTTAAAATGCACAAGTTCAACTCTTAATAAAAAAAAAGTGTTAGTTTTTTGATACTAAAATGCCATCTCTCCCAAGCTTCATCTAGGTGGATGCTGGCAGACAATGTTGATAAGCTGGACCTTTGTGATTCACACATTAAAACTTATCCTATTTACATAAATTTTGTCCACTTTAGCTCTAATTTGAGAATGAGAATTTGGTAAAGGATATATATATATATATATATATATATATATATATAGAGAGAGAGAGAGAGAGAGAGAGAGAGAGTAAGAATTCATTTGACAAATATAAAATGATGCATGCAGAAGATTATAAATTATAGCATTGTTTTTGATAGCACATGTTAGAAATGATCTGAATGTTTATCAGTAGAGAGATAGTGGAAAAAACTACGGAACAGCCATACACTGAGTACAATGCAGCCATGAAAAAGATGAGGGCTATTCCTCTTTAATAATATGGGGTAATATTTTGGATATATTGTTTTAAAAACAATACATAGAGAATGATGCCTTTTATAAAAATGAACAAAAAAGTACATATATACATTTGCTTATATTTACAAAAAATACTGGAAGCATAAACCAGAAATTAATGAAAATGGTTACCTGAGGGGGATGGGGATGTGGGACTAAGGGAACAGATAAAGCATAAGTAAAACTTCCCTGAGTATACTATAGATACCATTTTCCCCTTATATTTGGAAGCAGGTGAATATTTTATTCATGCAAAAAATTAAATAAGGCTGTCTTTCCCTCTGGAGATGGCCCACATTCTTCCTTGATTATGTATCTGCTTTTCTAAGTAAATCTGTCTATGTTCCTGGAAAAATTTTTTTAAAAAGGCAAATTCTAGCATTGAAAACAAGTGAAAAGATACGAATTTACTTTTTAAAATCAAATTTGTAACAGCCACACAGAGAAAATAATTATTCCCAGTGACTTTAAAATTGAGAACTGTACTGTCCTGTGTAGGAATATGAAGCTTTATTCAGTGAATTCATTGTAGGTAGTATAATTATCATTGTTATTTTGAAACTATAGAAGGAAAAGCAAATAAGTAATTATGTTAATATTTTCAGAAATCTATGTTGAACTATTTAGACATAAGAGATGAAGCATAAAATTAAATAAATTAGTGCCGCAGTCTGGCTGGGCACAATTCAGGAGCCACTTGTCAAAAGAAACAAATTTTATTTTTAGAACTACAAACACCAAACAAAACAGCTCCTCAGGAAAAAACCCTCAGAGCCCAACTGCCACCACCGGCTTCCCACAAGCCTCTCCCCCACACAAGCCTCACCACCTCCCACAATCCTCCTGCTCTTGAGGCCGATTGGCTGGGTCGTGTGGGCGGAGCCAAAGAAGTCCCCCAATGAGCAGCTCCGTGGTCTGAAAGGGCAGGGAAACAGCCCAATGAACATCACCCCAGAGGAGCCAATCAGCTAGATGTTGCTGGGGCCGCTGTGAGCCAATCATCAGCTGGCAGTCTGAAGGGCGGGGAAATAGCCCAATGAACATCACCTCAGAGAAGCCAATCAGCTAGATGTTGCTGGGGCCGCTGTGAGCCAATCATCAGCTGGCAGTCTGAAGGGCGGGGAAATAGCCCAATGAACATCACCGCAGAGGAGCCAATCAGCTAGATGTTGCTGGGGCCGCTGTGAACCAATCATCAGCCGGCAGCTGGAAGTTTGCTGGCAGCTGGAAGTTTGCTGGGGCCCCTTTGGCTGTGGCTCTCAACAAATTAGGTAATATTTAATATGATCTATTAATGGTTAACATAATATTGAATTTGAACCATCAATATACATTTATAATTTATTTCATAGTTCTAGACACAAAAAGAGTCTTAAAGGAAATGTCAACCCAGCAGCAGAGAACCCCACGTGGCCATATTTAATTGTATAAATTCCATTTCACAAAAAATGAACAGGACACCTTGGGGGGGATGGCTGATTGCAGGTCTGGAGTAGAAAATGTGTAGATCTTGGAATGACTTGTTTTGCAGAAAGCAAAGGCTAATAGGGTCATACGAAAAGGACACAGAAGGCAGACTGAAGGGGCTTCCACAGGTCAAAGTTGGGACAATTGAAGATCAAAATTAAAAATGGCTCTTAAGAGATTGAAACCTATTAAACATATATAAAATCAACAAACCTGTCATTATACTGAGAAAACCCAAAACAAAGAAGATCTTGCTCATTGGAGTCATTGTTGTAACAGTCATTGGAGGTGACTGCTACAACTTCTTACTTGGGATAGTGGCAATAAAAGGGGAAGAATCAAGCATGCAATCTGCCTTTCAAAGTCTTAATTTTTTTTTAAAGATAGAGAAAGAAGAGAGAGAGAGAGAGAGAGAGAGAGAGAGAGAGAGAGAGAGAGAGAGAATTTTTTAATATTTATTTTTCAATTTTTGGTGGACACAACATCTTTATTTTTATGTGGTGCTGAGGGTCGAACCCAGCGCCCCATGCATGCCAGGCGAGCGCGTTACTGCTTGAGCCACATCCCCAGCCCCAACGTCTTAGTTTTTATGAGAAAACTTTTGCCTGCTGCAAAGAGAGAGACAGGGAACAAAGTATCCTCATGCAGACACAAAGTTGATCCCAAGGAAAAAATAAATAAATTTATAGTGAATAACCACCATTTTACCCTCATCCTCAAATCAACATCCCCACTGGCTAGGCAACAGTGCTGTCTCTGGATGCAATGTCGGATGAGTCATACAACATATCTCATGAAATGCTCTTGCCTAAAATGTTTACTCAGACTCTAACTAAGACTTTAGGTTTAACTTCAATTTACAGAAAATACAGGGAATGCAGGAAAAGAAATCAAACCACAAGGAAAAAGAAAGTCTCAAATGTGTCTGTTATATGCTATAATTGGTTTGGTTTCTTAGCAAGAAAAAAAATGAGAGCATTGCTATTTCAATTAAAAGAGACTTGGAAGACACATTCATCAAATGTAATGTGCAACCATAAATGAAATTAAGGACAAAAATTATACAATCAACTCAATAGATGAAAAAAAGGCCTTTGAAAAAATTAATCACCCATTCATGATAAAAACACTAGGGAAACTATGGATAGAAGGAAGTTACCTCAACTTCCTAAAGACTATATATGACAAACCCATGGGCTGGGGTTGTAGCTCAGTGGTAAAGCACTCACCTAGCATGTGGAAGGCACTGGGTTCAATCCTCAGAACCACAGAGAAATAAACAATAAAGGTATTGTGTCCATCTACAACTAAAAAAGTTTTTTTTCTTTTTTTAAATGTTTTTGGTCGTAGATGGACACAATACCTTTATTTTTATTTATTTATTTTTTACTTGGTGCTGAGGATCGAACCCAGTGCCTCACACGTGAGAGGTGAGTGCTCTACCATTGAGCTACAACCCCTAAAAACAACAAAAGACTATATATGACATAATGAATCTCACTACTATGTATAATTATAATGCATCAATACTTTTTTTTAAAAAGAGTATATGGTGCTTGGTTGGACATTGATTTGATTAAGCCCATCATAAAACATGTTGTTTTTTTTTGGGGGGGGAGAATAACTAACTGTTAAATTTGAATATCTCTAGGTATTAGGAAACTATTATGAATTTCATTAGTAATAAGTAAGTAGCAAAAATGCTCTTGTGATTACATAGAAACAGGTCCTTGCATAATAAAATAGAAGTGAAACATTATGTTATATGTTCTTTAAAATACTTGAGCAGAAGAAAGCAGAAAGAAACAAATATGGCAAAACAATTTCAAAATCTAAATAACAGGCATATACGTGTTCATGATAACATTTTCTCCCCTCTTCTATATGTCTGACGATTTCAAAAGCAAAACCTGGAAGAGATGTTTTGTAGCTAAAGATGTCAGACAACTGAAATGTCTGGCTGCCTGAGCGTGTTCTTGGTTTGCCTTTGAGATTAGTGGAGAGGGAACTGGAAGTTATTGGCTAGAGTGATAGGATTTCCCATCAACTTGATGTGAGCCCTGAGCCCCTAACTATAGTTTGGAAAGTGGCCAACAGGTAGCTGTCTAGGACATAGAAGGCCTCTGAGGACTTCTTCCTGTGCTCCATCGGTCCCAGGGCTTTGGGTTCTCTGTAGGCCTCCATGTGTCCTGGAGAGAGTCTCTGAAAGGGTGGAGCATCATTGAGATGGTATTTGACTGCTTCTGGCCTCTCCCAAGCCTCATTAGGGAGGTTCATCTGGCACAGGTTATTTATCTATTATCTCTATTCATATACCTATGTCCTGGGTCTGATAGAAACTGGGGGCTAAGGAGAAAGTATGAGGCTGATCTCATAGATCTGAATCACTGTCTTTCCCTGAAACTCTAGATTTATGATAAATACTAGCTGATACTCTAGTTTCACGTGTCAGTGGTTTATACATGGATTCCCTGTAGGACACAGCTGAAAATTCTAGGTTGTCCTCTTTATCATTTTACAGATGAAGATAACCAGGTGCAGAGAAGGTAAGCAGTCGGTCTCAGACCCTTCCATTTGTTCGTGGAAGGGCTGGGGCTGGAATGCACTCTGCGCACAGACCCTTTCCACCTTCATGCTTCCTATAACATTGCTCCAACTTTTTCTTGGTGCCGCGGGTCGTTTTCTAGATATTTCCGCCCTCATGCACCACCTTGAAACCTACTCTGGTAAACATTTAAAGGACCCCATGGTACTCTACTTGGAAAATAAGAGACAAAATAGTAATTCAGAGCAGTGTAGGCAGAGGGCCAGTGAATGGTGAGTGCTGATGTTGGAGGATGCTGCTGAGGGTTTGGGTGGTTTCTCAGTGGAATCCTCAAATGGCAGTTAGTCTTGCGGGCAAGAAACGTAGTTTTGCCTGTGTTTCTAGAGAGTATAGACTGTTTAGGTCCCACCCATTCAAGTGAAATTCTCAAGAGATTGCTATAAAAAAACCCAGAAGGCCATTCATGGATTTTTAGAGGAGACTGTATGTGTTCAGGGGCCAAGATATTTGTGTCTGTATTCGGGGGATTCTTTCCCTAGAGATGGGGAGCTAAAGCCACCACCAACATTTTGCCTGGTAATTTTTGAATGAGCAAAATATTGAGTAGACACGGAAGGCAGATCACCTTAAGGGGACCAGGCCCGTCAGCCCATTCTGTTCGGTGCTTTTGCTGTACTTCCTTTGGACGGAGTGGACGGGACACTGCCAGACTTGCTCTTTGGTCCCTTTTATTCATATATGTTAATGAAATTGATTAGACAACAGATTTCTTCCCCAAGTTTATTTATACATTGATTTGACTCCAGGTCACTCTTCCTGCTTTGATCAAGCAATCATCACGTCCCTCGAGGTGAAGATGTCATCCAATTCATGAGACTTTTGCTAGTTCAGTGCTTAGGTGGTAAGTTATTTCAAAGTCCCAGGATGTTCCACTTAGCCCCTGTCCAGGAACCAAACTAATGGGAAGGGATGCAGGCCACTGTTTCATAGACAGGGAAGCCACAGGGGCTGCGACCCTGAGAACGTTTTTCTCGTTCAGAAGTCATTTACGAAGCTCAGCCTAAGGGTGAAATGGCCCCGTTGCCATTTATCCGCAGCTGTTGGCAGCTCCTCCATCTCTGAAGGACCGTTTTGAATAGGACTCTCGTGTCACCCATCTCCTTGGCAGGGTGGCCTCTCTAGGAGCCCGAGTGGAGTTATGAAATGGGCTTAGGAGGGCATGCTCACCTGGAGCAATGGCGGTGACCAGCAGGCTTGCAGGGTTACTGCTGCTACCTCACTGACCGCACATGGTACACCTGAGGCACGTGGATGTGAGGTGAGATGAGATGGCACGAGGTGATAATACTCCAACATCGTGTCACAGATCAGTGAGAGAAGCTGGCATGAGACCTTAGAAACAACACCAGCATGTTTTCAGCTCCAAATATCATTCCTAAAGGCTAGAAATAAGTCAGGTCTCAAGGCTAGTTTACAGCCAGGAAACAAAAGCTGAGCACCAACGCAGACCTAAACAAACGCCCGAGGAGAGGGGCACACCTTGCCCAGGGCTCCTCAGAGCCCCCTTGTCTTCCCACCTGGTGCCCAGGGTCAGAGCCTGCCAGGCCTCTCTGAAGCTGCGCTGAAGCCTCAGTCAGTGTGGCTGCCTCTCAAGCAGGGACAGGGAGATGCCACAGGCTGTTGGAAGTCACCTCATTTGTGGTCTCCCTGGTTGCACTCTAAGCTTGTCTCTCTCACCGGTTTATTGGTGACTCTGAGAAATCCTGCTTTCTGTGAGAAAGTGTCCCTCATGAAACAATTACTGTATCTGTACTTTGAACCTGCTTCCCCCACCTCCACCCCGGGTCTTGAGCCAGGTCTGTCTTTGGGGAGAAGAATGGCATGAGCCACTCTCCAGGGAAAAACCATGCGCAAATAACACCAAAGGTGGGAGGTTAAGGAAAGATCCAACGACAACACAGTGAGGCTCACTGTTGAGGCCTGGAAGCAGCACAGGCTTTTCTCCGGGGCAGGCATGGAGCCTCTTCTGATGACTAAGCCAGCTCAGATTCCTGGGTGATGACAGGGTCCTGTGACACGAGCCCAGCGTTTGAACTTGGTTCTGGAGCAGAGGTTCCAGACGCTATTTCTCTGGGCCATTCCAGCCTTGTGACATTTTCCCTGGGGTACTACCAGCTGTCAGCATCAGGTCGTCAACAGTTCTTTCTAGAAGGGGAAAGACTGCCTTTTATTCTGTAATCATTTTATTTCCGAATTTTTTGATGTTGTCAAAATAACATTTCTTCTATGAAATTGTTATAAGAGCCAACAATTTATTTAAAAGGTATTTTGTTAGTGAAGTAAAAAGTTGGCAATTCTTGGGTCCCAATTCTAAAATACAGTTAAGTTTAGTTTGTGAAATTTTAAAGTGTTTATACCACTGTTTTTGGTATTCCAAGGAAAAATTGGTTTCTCAGAGGCTTGGGCTCAGGAGGGGTGTTTTAGAAGAGGGAGGTACAAAGGTTCTTGTGCCAGGATGCTTTCTGCTCCTCATCTTCACGTTCCCTGTTCCCTGAGACCTCGTGTGCCCTTAGCCTTGACCGGCTTCCTCTCTGTGCAGACCTGGTTCTTCAGAACACAGTGAACTTGGCACAGTTGAGCTGTGGTCTGGGTCCACCCCGGGAGCTTACATCCTTTGATGTTTACACTTCCGCCTGACTAATGGCCTGTCCATTTTCCTTCAGGACACAGAAGGAGATGTCTCTTGTTCTTCCTAATGATATTTTTGGCCAACTACTAGAGAAAAAAGATCATATTTAAAACATAACGTGTCTCATAGAACAGATTCTAATTTGATAATATGATTTGAAAGCTCTGTGTAACCTTCAAATTCTTTCCAGAAATTTCTACTACCATGTCTCAAATCCTCACTGAGTCTTTTCTTTCTTTCTTTCTTTCTTTCTTTCTTTCTTTCTTTCTTTCTTTCTTTCTTTCTTTCTTTCTTTCTTTCTTTCTTTCTTTCTTAGTGCTCTTCCGAAGGAAAAAAGAAAAATTAAATGTAATTGAAGTCTGATATCAAGTAGAAGGGGTAGCACATTGGCCTAGTGTGACAAAATTGTAGTCCACAATCATGAAAGAAATTATTTGATCATCATTTCTTACCTCATTTAGCATTTCACAGGGCCCTGAAGGAACGGGAGAGGAGCAGATAAGTTTTGATGTAGAGATGAGATGGAATGTGCATTAGGGTTTTCTTTTCTAATTGGCTTATGTTTCCATTTTGGGTAGAGTAGGGTGCTGAAGAAAGTCATACTATGTATGAGTGTGTGTGTGTGTGTGTGTGTGTGTGTGTGTGTCTATCACAGGGAAGTGAAGAAGACTGATGAATAAAACAACAGTAGGGCGAGGAACAGCCCTGCCACTAACATTTGTGGGGCTAGGCAAGAATCATATGTATTCAGATTTCAAATGTATTTAAAAGCATAAGCCAAGCCAATGAACTATTAAATAAATATGTTTTACATTCCTAACTTGATAAATATATATAGTTAATCCTCATTATTTATGGATTCTATATTTTCACATTTGCTGACTGGCTAAAGTTTACTCGTAACCCCTAAACCAGTACTTACAGCACAAAACTTCATGGTGATTCTTGAACAGGCACAGCACGGTGAAAAATCAGTGTTGCCAGTAACCATGTTGCCGACTGAGGCCAAGCAGGGTGACACCTGCCTTCCCGTTTCATCTTTTGTAACTGTAAACGTGTGTGTCCTTTTCCTGGTCTTTTCTGGGCTGTTTTGCACATTCATTTTTTTCTCTGCCTTTTTGTTGGTTGACTTTGTTGCTGAGAATGGGCCTTATGTGCAGTGCTGACGTGCTGTCTGCTGTTCCCAGGTGCAGGAAGGCTGTCGGGTGCCTCATGGTGAAGATGTGCATGGATGTCATGTAGGCATCGTTGATGTGCTGTTAGCTGTGAGTTCAGTGTTTATGAATCAACAACAACAATAACAACAACAAAAAGGTGTCTTTAAACAGAACATCACACAAAATGTGGTTATGTATTGATTTGTTGCAATAAGAGAAATCAAGGAAAAAGATTGCTCAGTTGACAAAAATGTTGAGATCAAAGGTTTACAGGAACTTAATCCTGTGTTAGGTTTCTCTTGAGTCAAAGATTCACTAGTCACTAACTCAGTGTTAACAGAGACTTTATAGAACATATCTACCATGAGTAATGGGAATGGCCCAAACCTTCAGGGTGACAGAATTTAAAAATATATGTAAAGCTATGTTTTGTGACTGGAGCTCATCAAAATGTCATATTGAGTTTAACTTATATCTGGATGATCTGTAGAAAGCCTATGATACTTGGATAAATAATAAGGATATGTATAAAACATTACTTACTATAATTTGTTTTACAGTATTTATTTTTCTTGTTTGCATTTCAGTAAAGTTACTATATTGTTATAATCAATATTTTTACTTAATTGTGTTCTATTAACAGTAATGATAAAACATTTAAAACTGTAATGGTGTTTTAATTGGACACAATATGGATATAGTTTAGTCATCAAGTATAACTTTATGCAAGGGGAAAATTTAACAATTTTCAAAAATATTTTTCTGTTAAAATATTAAAATTATTTATTATAGATAAAAATTGAATTACAATTGGTGGGTATCAGCATTTAAAAATCAACCTTAATATATCTGATTTATAACAACTATTTAAGAATTTAATGAAGCTGTTGGATATTTTCTCTTTGGGGGGGGTACTGGGATTGAACTGAGAGACACTCAACCACTGAGCCACATTCCCAACCCTATTTTGTATCTTATGTAGAGGCAGGGTCTTACTGAATTGCTTAGTGCCTCACTTTTGCTGAGGCTGGCTTTGAACTTGCAATCCTCCTGCCTCAGCCTTCTGAGGCACTGGGATTACAGGTGTGTGCCACTGCGCCCGGCTTGGATATTTTTATAAAAACAAATCTCTTTGCAGTTCTAGTGTTCGGCATTCATCAACTGCCATTCTGTTGTTGTCATACATATTACATCTAGACTTCCAGATACAAGGAATGTAAGAATAATATTGCTTAATGTTGCTTCAAACTTGACACGTGGAACTATTACAGACTTTGTAATTATTGAATACCTCTAAAATCTGAAGTAAAACTTGAAGTAAAAACATGGATTCAGCCTTACTTGGAAACTGTGCTTTCTCACTGAAGAGTCCATGGGAGATAAACAAGTGTCCACTGGGAAGGCTGGTGGACTAGGCCTGCGCCAGTGGAGACAGTTTGAAGTTCTACTCCTGCCAGATAAGAGTAGTTTGGCAAACATTTTGACCTTCCTACTGAGATAGATCACAGGAGAGCCACACGTTAGGAGAATAAAGCCTGCTCTAGAAATAAATGACTTTCCCTAAGACTAAGGGCAAGATAAAGATGGAGCTACCAACAAACAATAGAAAAAGCAGGGCTTCACAAGTTCAAAGTGATCAAGGTGAAGAGGCCCAAACACAGAATCCTTACCACGTATTCACCATGTTTAGTAGGCAGTAAGATAATACTAGACACATAAAGAAACAGCAAAATGTGATCCACAGTCAAGAGAAAAATCAGTTTATAGAAGCTGACCTACAAGTAGCCAGTGCTTGAATAAACTGTCTTTGGATTGAATTTAAATAGGTTAAAATATGTGGAAAAATATGAATGGAAGTTTAGGGAATTTTAGAAGATAAATAGAAACTTTAGAAAACAACCAAATGGAAATCCTAGAACTGAAAAAATATCTAAAATAAAAAAACTCACTGGATGAAATTAGCATCAGAGAGGCATTACAGAGGAAAGGACATGCATTAAAAGGCAGGTCCATAGACATTATCCACATTGAAGTACACAGAGGAAAACAAGGTTGAAAAATAAGTAATACCACCTTTTATTGATTTACCCTCCCATACCCCCGCCCCAAATTTGAACTTCCCAAGAGAAACTTGCCAGGGTAATGACCGGGACTCCAATAAAACTTTTGGTTCCCAGGTTCCTTCCTCTTTCTCTTGAGCTCATGAGTTCCAGATGGGTTTCCCCTTCTCATTGGCCCTTTGACGTCTTTGAGGTGTGATACGCTTTTCTGTCTGGAATCTCTAAGTATAAATCTGCTGCTTTTATTTCCTGTGCTATGTTGAGTGATCTCCTCTGTGTCTATCTAACCAACACCCCTGAACCAAACTTCTTTCCCTGCAAGGCTATCTCAGCAGGAACAAACTGGATACAGATTGGACAAGAACTAGTAACAACTAGTACCAACAGGTTTCCTGTGAGAGGGACATCTGGTCACAGGTTAGACCTGTAGAAATTTAACCACCCCCCAGGATAGAGAAGAATCCTGTGAAAGGAATACTGGAAATAATCTGACTACATCACCTGGATTCCCAGCAGGGAAGGGCTAGAGTGTATAACTTCTCTCCTAAGTAAGACCTTAAGACTAAAGTAGGAAAAATACAACATTGTGATATGCACTCATCATTTTAAAAAACACATTTTAATTTTTGATACATAGTAATTGTACATACTTATGGGGTGTACTGTAACATTTCAACATATGTACACAACATATAAGGATCAGATCAGATTAACTGACATATGTATCATCTTAGATGTATATTATTTCTTTGTGCTGGAAACAACGTTCAGCATTCAAATCTTTATCACTTTTAAGAACATTTTTACTTTTTGGTATAATGATGTTCTAACCTCTTTTTGTACCTACTCTGCATCAGCCTTTGACTCAGTCATCGTTATGAGGAGTTCTAGATCCTTGTAGTAGGAATGGTATTAGAGGCTAAGATTTGGGCACTAGTTGTGCTTACTGCTATGGGATGTTTTTGCTTCTTGTTCCTTAACAGACAGCTAGGAAATATGTGCAAGTATATAAGCATATACACATATCCATACAATATAAACACATGCACAAATATATGTGTATACATATATGCACATAAAGACACATACAACATACATATTTTAGGAATTATGAAGCCACACCAATACTTCTAATTACAGTTCATTCCCCCAGGGTGGTTTTTTCCATTCTCACATTCGATTGTTGAATTTAGTCATTTCTTTCACTGTGAGAAACATACTTCAACAACTCATTTATATAATTGCTCATTTGCTTAATCCTATATTATTCCTAAAATATTGTACTTTACGCCACAATAAATGATACTACTAAAAACAGTTCTCCATTGAATAGTTTTGGTATCTTTTGTTGAAAATCAACCAACCTCTTTTATGTGAGTCTATGTCAAAGCTTTTATACTCTTCCACAACCCCTGTTCCTTCAAGTGTGTTGTCATTGTGATACACTATTGGATTCATTCAAAATCACTAAGATTCTGTTAAGGATTTTTGCATCTATGTCCACAAGGTATAGTTGCCTGTTATTGTTTCTAGTAATATCTTCATCTGGTTTTGGAACCAGGATAATACACACCCCATAAATTAAAACTGAAAGTGTTTACTCCCATTATATGTTCTTTATTTTAAACACCTTGAAATGTAATTTATATACATTGAGCTTAACAATACAAAATGTAAAATTCAGTGGTTTTTGATAGGTTCCAAATTATGAAGTCATCACCCAAAGCAAACTTCAGAACATTTTCATCACCCAGTAGAAAACCTCACACCAATTTGTAGTCACCCCTCTCCTCCCTTCCTCCCCTCCCCTCAAGCCCTAGTCAACCACTGATCTAATTAAAGCTGTATAGATTTACTTACTCTTGACATTTTATTTTAATGAAAACATACACCATATGGTCTGGTTTTTTTAACCTATTTATCTTATTTTTTTTATTGTTGGTTGTTCAAAACATTACATAGTTCTTAATATACCATATTTCACAGTTTGATTCAAGTGGGTTATGAACTCCCATTTTTACCCCGTATACAGATTGCTGTATCACATCAGTTACATTTCCATTAATTTACATATTGCCTTTCTAGTGACTGATGTATTCTGCTGACTATCCCATTCTCCACTATCCCCCTCCCCTCCCCTCCCCTCCTCTCCCCTTCTCTCTCTCCACCCCCTCTACTATAAATCATTTCTTCCACTTGTCTAATTTTTCTCCTACCCCTCCTTTCCTCTTATATGTAATTGTGTATAACCCTGAGGCTCACCTTCCAATTCCATGCAATTTCCCTTCTCTCTCCCTTTCCCTCCCGCCTATCATCCCTGTTTAATGTTAATCTTCTTCTCCAGCTCTTCGTCTCTACCCTGTCCTTGGTTACTCCCCTTATATCAAAGAAGACATTTGGCATTTGTTTTTTAAGGATTGGCTAGCTTCGCTTAGCATAATCTGCTCTAATGCCATCCATTTCCCTCCAAATTCTATGATTTTGTCATTTCCTAATGCAGAGTAATACTCCATTGTGTATAAATGCCACATTTTTTTTAATCCATTCATCTATTGAAGGGCTTCTAGGTTGGTTCCACAATCTTGCTATCGTGAATTGTGCTGCTATGAACATGGATGTAGCAGTGTCCCTGTAGCATGCTCTTGTTAGGTCTTTAGGGAATAGACCGAGAAGGGGAATAGCTGGGTCAAATGGTGGTTCCATTCCCAGCTTTCCAAGAAATCTCCATACTGCTTTCCAAATTGGCTGCACCATTTTGCAGTCCCACCAACAATGTACAAGTGTACCCATTTCCCCGCATCCTCGCCAGCACTTGTTGTTGGACTTCATAATGGCTGCCAATCTTACTGGAGTGAGGTCGTATCTTAGGGTGGTTTTGATTTGCATTTCTCTGACTGCTAGCGATGTTGAGCATTTTTTCATGTACTTGTTAATTGATTGTATGTCCTCCTCTGAGAAGTGTCTGTTCAGGTCCTTGGCCCATTTGTTGATTGGGTTATTTGTTATCTTATTATCTAATTTTTTGAGTTCTTTGTATACTCTGGATATTAGGGCTCTATCTGAAGTGTGTGGGGTAAAGATTTGTTCCCAGGATGTAGGCTCCCTGTTTATCTCTCTTATTGTTTCTTTTGTTGAGAGAAAACTTTTTAGTTTGAGTAAGTCCCATTTGTTGATTCTGGTTGCTAACTCTTGCGCTATGGGTGTCCTATTGAGGAATTTGGAGCCCGACCCCACAGTATGTAGATCATAGCCGACTTTTTCTTCTATCAGACGCCGTGTCTCTGGTTTAATATCGAGCTCCTTGATCCATTTTGAGTTAACTTTTGTGCATGGCGAGAGAAAGGGATTCAGTTTCATTTTGATGCAAATGGATTTCCAGTTTTCCCAGCACCATTTGTTGAAGATGCTATCCTTCCGCCATTGCATGCTTTTAGCCCCTTTATCAAATATAAGATAGTTATAGTTTTGTGGATTGGTTACTGTGTCTTCTATTCTGTACCATTGGTCCACTCGCCTGTTTTGGTACCAGTACCATGCTGTTTTTGTTACTATTGCTCTGTAGTATAGTTTGAAGTCTGGTATCGCTATACCGCCTGATTCACACTTCCTGCTTAGCATTGTTTTTGCTATTCTGGGTCTTTTATTATTCCATATGAATTTCCTGATTGTTTTATCTATTTCTACAAGAAATGCTGTTGGGATTTTGATTGGGATAGCATTGAACTTATAGAGAACTTTTGGTAATATCGCCATTTTGATGATGTTAGTTCTGCCTATCCATGAACAGGGTATATTTTTCCATCTTCTGAGGTCTTCTTCTATGTCTCTCTTTAGGGTTCTGTAGTTTTCATTGTATAGGTCTTTCACCTCTTTTGTTAGGTTGATTCCCAGGTATTTTATTTTTTGGGGGGATATTGTGAATGGAGTAGTTGTCCTCATTTCCGTTTCAGAGGATTTGTCGCTGATATACAGGAATGCATTTGATTTATGCGTGTTGATTTTATATCCCGCCACTTTGCTGAATTCATTTATTACCTCTAATAGTTTCTTTGTAGACCCTTTTGGGTCTGTTAGGTATAGAATCATATCGTCTGCAAATAGTGATAATTTAAGTTCTTCTTTTCCTATTTTTATGCCTTTAATTTCTTTCATCTGTCTAATTGCTCTTGCCAGTGTTTCGAGGACTATGTTGAACAGAAGTGGTGAGAGAGGGCATCCCTGTCTTGTACCAGATCTTAGAGGGAATGCCTTCAATTTTTCTCCATTCAGAATGATGCTGGCCTGTGGCTTATCATAGATTGCATTAACAATGTTGAGGTATGATCCTGTTATCCCTAATTTTTCTAGAGTTTTGAACATAAAGGGATGCTGTACTTTGTCGAATGCTTTTTCTGCATCTATCGAGATGATCATAAGGTTCTTATTTTTAAGTCTATTGATGTGGTGAATAACATTTATTGATTTCCGTATATTGAACCAGCCTTGCATCCCAGGGATGAATCCTACTTGATCATGGTGTATAATTTTTTTGATACGATTTTGAATCCGATTCGCCAGGATTTTATTGAGGATTTTTGCATCTAGGTTCATTAGAGATATTGGTCTGTAGTTTTCTTTCTTTGAGGTGTCTCTGTCTGGTTTAGGCATCAGGGTGATGTTGGCCTCATAGAATGTCTTTGGAAGTTCTCCCGTAGCTGCTTTAGCCCAGGGCCGGGGATCCTGTGGGGACTGTGAGCTGAGGCCAGCTACAAGTGAAACGTGCGCCGAGGGGCAGCGGGGCTCTGACTCCCGGAATAGTTTTGGCCCGGGGCTGGGGAGCCCGTGGGGACTGCGTCTTTGACTCTGCTCCTAGCGGAGCGTGCACCGAGCAGGGAGAGTTTGGTGCGGCCAGGCTTGGGCTCCCGGGGCTGCTTTGGCCTGGGGTTGGGGAACCCGCGGCGGTTGCTCTGTGGAGCCTGCTCCTAGCAGAACGTGGCTGGGAGCGGAGAGGCCGGCTTCTGGCTCCAGAAGCTGCTTTGGCCCAGGGTTGGGGATCCTACAGGGACTGCTTCTCGGTCTGGGTCCTGCTGGGTGCTGCGGGGGCCTGGGGGGCAGAGTGGAGCTACCACCTGCGCCCAGAGCAGGCTAAGGGACCCGCCGGTGTGGTATCACGACACCCCAACTGCAGCTGGGGCCGAGGAGAGTAGCCGCCCACGCCTGGAAAAGGACCAGCGACCCGACAGCGCGGTAGCCAAGTCACCCCATTTGGAGTGGAGGCTGTGAAGAGCCGCCGTCTGATCCTGCAAGTTAGGCAGACCTGTGTCCCACTGGCAAGACAGGCTCAGCAGCCTGCCAGTGTGGTGGACAAGTAGCATCGAGGCAGTCACGTCACACTGGTTGGAGTAGGGGTTGAGCAGAGCTGCCGCCAGTGTCCGGAAAAGGCCCAGTGACCCGTTGGAGAGGCAGTTTGGTACCCCCACTGGGAGTGGGGGCTGAGCAGTACTGCCGCCCAAGCCCGCAAGGTAGGCAGATCTGAGACCCACCAGCGGAACAGGATTAGAGGCTGACCAGCGTGGTAGACACGTCACACCAATTGGAGTAGGGGTGGAGCAGAGCTGCCGCCCACATCCGGATCAGGACCAATGATCCGAGGACATGGTAGTTACGTCACCACAATTGGAGTAGGGGCAGAGTAGAGCAGCCACCCGCGCCCGCAGGGTGGGCAGACCTACCTACGACCAACCAGCGTGGTAGATAGATCACCCTAATTAGAGGAGGAGCACAGCCACTACCCGCCCTACAAGAGAGATCTCCCAACTATACAAGAGTAATATAAATAAATAGGGGGAAAATTTCAAAAACACAACAGTTTCACCAAGCAGAAAGAAACGCAAGCAATATGAAAAGACAAGGAAAGAAAGGACCACAAGCAATGCAGGTCAACTCAACTCTAGAAGAGGTAATAGCTGCAACAGATGGAATGTCAGATAAAGAGTTCAGGATATACATGCTTCAGATGATCTGGAGTCTCAAGGAAGACATGAGACAGCAAAATCAGACAATGAAAGATCACATTGACAAGGAACTACAGAAACAAATCCAGGAAGTAAAAGATCAATTTCACAGGGAGTTAGAAGTAATAAAAAACAAACAAATAAAAATCCTAGAAATGCAGGAAGCAATAAACCAACTTAAAACCTCAATTGACAATACTACCAGCAGAATAGATCACTTAGAAGATAGAACATCAGACAATGAAGACAAAGTATTTCAACTTGAAAAGAACATAGACAGCTCAGCAAGACTGCTAAGAAACCATGAACAGAACATTCAAGAATTATGGGATAACATTAAAAGACCAAACTTAAGAGTCATTGGGATACAGGAAGTCACAGAGCTCCAAACCAAAGGAATAAACAATCTATTCAATGAAATAATACGAGAAAACTTCCCAGACTTGAAGAATGAAACAGAATCCCATATCCTGGAAGCCTACAGGACGCCGAAAGTGCAAAATCATAAGAGATCCACACCTAGACACATTATAATGAAGATGACCAACATACAGAATAAGGAGAGAATTTTAAAAGCTACAAGAGAAAGAAAGCAGATTACATTTAGGGGCAAACCAATCAGGATAACAGCTGATCTCTCAACACAGACTCTGAAAGCTAGAAGATCCTGGAATAACATTTTTCAAACACTGAAAGAAAATGGGTTCCAACCAAGAATCGTGTATCCGGCGAAATTAAGCTTCAGGATGGAAGATGAAATTAAAACCTTTCACGATAAACAAAAGTTAAAAGAATTCGCATCTAGAAAACCATCTCTTCAAAAAATCCTTGGCAAAACATTACAGGAAGAGGAAACTGAAAATAACATTGAAAACCATCAGTGGGAGGTAGGACAGTAAAGGGGGGAAAGTAATCAAAGAGGAAAACTAATCAGGTTTAGTAACATAAATAAACAAATATGACTGGAGGAACAAACCAAATCTCAATAATAACCCTAAATGTTAATGGCTTAAACTCACCAATTAAGAGACACAGGCTAGTTGAATGGATCACAAACAAGATCCAACAACATGTTGCCTACAGGAGACGCATTTGATAGGAAAAGATATACATAGACTGAAGGTGAAAGGCTGGGAAAAATCATTCCACTCATATGGACTGCGGAAACAAGCAGGAGTGTCCATACTCATATCAAACAAAATAGATTTCAAGCCAAAGTTAATCAAAAAGGATAAAGAGGGACACTGCATACTGCTCAAGGGAACCATATACCAACAAGACATAACAATCATAAATATATATGCCCCAAACAATGGTGCAGCTACGTTCATCAAGCAAACTCTTCTCAAGTACAAGAGTCTAATAGACCACCGTACAATAATCATGGGAGACTTCAACACACCTCTCTCACCACTGGACAGATCTTCCAAACAAAAGTTAAATAAGGAAACTATAGAACTCAACAACACAATTAATAACCTAGACTTAATTGACATATATAGAATATACCACCCAACATCAAGTAGTTTCACTTTTTTCTCAGCAGCACATGTAACTGATGTGACACAGCAATCTGTATACGGGGTAAAAATGGGAGTTCATAACCCACATGAATCAATCTGTGAAATATGGTATATTAAGAACTATGTAATGTTTTGAACAACCAACAGTAAAATAATTTAAAAAAAAAGAATATAAAGTTAATATTAACTGATATAGAAAAAAAGAAAAGGGCAAGAACATAAGGCAAAAGAAAGTTAGAAAAAAGGAATAAGGAAAGGAAGGAAAAAACAGATGAAGAAAAATAGGAAAAGAAAAGACAGACAAAATAAAAGGGGAGAGTATAAAAAATGAGTAAGGAGAAAAAGGAGAATAAACCCTATTAATGAATTTTAAAAGAAGCCTAAAATTATACGAGTAAAACAAATAACAAATAATGAAGGAAACCAAAACAATCCAGTGTAGAAGACAATGCCAGCAAAGTAAAAAACTGACTAAAATGTCTCCTGCAGAGGTATTCAAGGCAGAGAGAATTTTTTCCCCCAGAAACTTCCTGTTTTGGTATACACCAGGTACTGGAGCATAACAAATGATCAAGATTTGGCATATGTTCTTGACTGTCTCTGGGCTTGGAGGCGGTGCTGAGTTGGAGTGTTGTATTGGCACAGTCTTGGCTGGGCACTAGATCACGAGCCACTCACAGCTTTGTAGATTCAAACAGCAATTCTTTATTCCCGAACTCACACCGGCCCTCTACAAACACGTTCTGGGGAAATCCAAGTTCTGCCATCCAATTCACGTCCCAAATACTTTCTCAATTCCACGAGAACTCAACAGGAACTCAGGCAGCAGGATACGCTCTATTCCCAGCAGCAATAACCTTAAACCTGGAACTTCCCTAAACCCAGATTGTCTTAAACCGGGAAGGCCCTAAACTTGTCTTAAACCGGGAACGCCTTAAACCCAAGGAGCGGGATACTTCCTAAAACCTGCAGGATACACCCTAAACCTGGATCCACCCTGGTCCTTGAGCAGGGTCACCTTTCTCAAACACACATGTAATGTCACAGTGAATTTCCAAGGCAAGTCCATTTAACATGGGGTACGCTGGCAAGGAAATTTCGATGTGTCATTCCTACTTGGCAATGGCCCTCAGCACTGTATATTCATATTTATTTTTTCCTGTGTCTAGATTGGTCTTCTGCTTAAAAAAATGCATGGAATTTGGGCTCTGACGCCTACCCACACAGTCCTCACCCTTCCAGCTCTGGTGTGCATGGACGTGGCTTTTGTAGATCTGTGAGGGCCCACCAGTGTGTTCTCTGGTGGCACAGAGAGGACAGCCCTGGGTGTCTGTGAGCCAGCACCCAAATTCCTTTTTGGTGCAGGTGGCTGCTTTGTGTGCTGTGGTAAAGCACAGCATAGGGGGAGCTATTAATATAGACCTCACTCCACCCTTCTCCAGTGTAGCCAAGGTGGACCCGAAACTCTGCAGCGTGCACCAGGATCTGGAGAACCTCCTCTTGCGCACAGAAGACGATGCTGGAGTGTTCTCAATCCAGCAGGCTGACCCCTTGCAGGTGAGGGCAACAGCTGTGTGTGTGTTCCTGGAGTTCTCAGGGAGATATAGAATAAATAAAAGATGTGGAGATCCTGGAGATCTTGGTGCACAGGGAGAAGCACAGTGCACTGTGGCTTTGGAGTGTGCCTTGTCCAACTCTGCTCTCTCTACCTGCTGGAAGTGACCTCAGCAGCCTTTGGCTTCCAGGGATCTCAGTGTATGTGTCATTTAAATGACTAGCTTCAAAGGCCTTCCCCCTCTGGCAGTATTTGCTGCTATCTCCAGGAGAGAAGAAGATGCAGGGATTTGTCTTTCCCAAAGCTGCAAGCTTAGATGTAATCTTCACAAAGTGACTTCCTGCTGCTACTCTCCACTCACAAGAAAAGTGGAGCACTTCTCCCAAACCAGTTTACTATGCCGTTGAGCCACATCCCAGCCTTAAATCCCACTTTCTAATACCACAATATTCGAGTTAAAAATTTACCATATAATCTTTGGTTTTGATTTGTATTTCCTTAATAACTAGTTGTGTTGAGCTTCTTCTCATGTGTGTATCTATCATTTGTATATTTGTTTTGGAGAAATATTTATTCAGATCCTCCTTAAAAACTGGATTATTAACTTTTTCATTGTTGAAATGTAAGAGTTTATATATATATATATATATATATATATATATATATATATATAGAGAGAGAGAGAGAGAGAGAGAGAGAGAGAGACTCTTGATAGTAGATCCTTATAAATGATATGACTTGAAAATATTTCTCCCACTTTGGGGATCATCTTTCCAAATTTCTTGGTGGTATTATTTGCAGCAAAAATTTGTTTGGTTTTAATAAAGCCCAATTAATCTAATTTTTATTTTGTTTCATGTTATACCCAAGAAACTTGTTTAATTTAAGGTCATAAGTATTTACACATGTTTTCTACTAAGAGTTTCATAGTTTTGACTCTTACATTTATGTGTTTGATCCATTTTGAGTTAAGTTTTGTATATGGTGTGAGTATTCCAACTTCATTCTTTTGCATTTGAATATATAGTTGTACTAGCACTATTTGTTGAAAAAAAAAAAAGCTTGTGTTCTCATTGAATGACCCTGGCACCCTTGTTGAACATCAGTTCACCATAAATGTATAATTTATTTCTGGACTCCCAATTCTGTTCAGTTGATCTTTGCATCTTTACTTATGTCAGTACTACATTATCTTGATTACTGTTTCTTTGTGTTAAGTTTTGAAATTGGAAATGCATGTCCTTTTTTATTCCTTTGAAGATTGTTTTGTATATTATTTTGTATATATTATTTTGTAATTTTTCTTACATTTCCATATGAATTTTAGTATCAACGTTCCCATTTTTAAAAAAATATAATTTCAAATTTTGATAGATTGAGTTGAATATGTACATCAGTTTGGAGAGTATCTTAGTTTGCTCAGGCTGCCATAACAAAATACCAATAAAATTTTTTTTTCACATTTCTAAATGTACTAATAGGGGTCAGTGTCTGGCGAGATCTCTCTGAGTTGCAGATGACTTCTTTCTTTCTGTGTCCTCCACTGATAGAGAGAAAGGTATCTCTCTGTATAAATAAAGCCGCAGGACCATCAGACCCATGCCAGACCCCAGCCCCAGGTCTAGGACTGCTCCTGCTGACCAGCAGACCCACCTCAGAGCCCAAGCTTAGGCCTAGAACCACCCCCACCAACCCATACAGGAGCCAAAGACAAGGTTAGTCCCAGGACTGTCCATGCCCACCAGCAGACCCATGGTGGAACCCAGGCCTACTCCACCTCCATTTTGGGATCCTGCAGCCATCACCATAGCCCTCCCCATGCAGTACCCTCCACTTTGGGACAATAGATAGGGCCTAGAGGCAGTTGCATCTTGGAATAGGCAGCCCAAAGCCATTGTAAGGCCCACCCTTTCAGCCCTTTCTCTGAAGGTGGTTGCATCCATTTTGGGACACCCTACTGCTATCTTGAGTTATTTCTGCTATTGCCACCACCACCTTTAGTTGCAGTAGCATTTATTGTGGGACACCTGCTGGAGTCTAGAAGCCCAGCACCAAGGTGAGGTACAGGTAATCTGCAGGAACACTATAAGATTATAGGGTAGAAACTGTAATACCCCAGATCCACACTGTAAGAAGGGAAAACACAAAGACAACATGAAAAAACAAGGGTGGTTAGTACCCCAAACAAATCGAGATGCTACAATAATAGAATCCATGGACAGTGCAGTTGATGAAGTGTCAGAGAAGGAGTTCAGAATGTTTATAATTAAAATGATCTATGAATTAAAGAATTACCTAAGTGAGCAAATACAGACAACCATTAATCACACCAACAAAGAGGTAAGGGAGAAAATACAGGTAGCAAAAGACTACTTCAAGAAAGAAATAGAGAGTATGGAGTATGAAAAAAATCAGAAATCATTGAAATGAAGGAAACTTTAAATAAAATAAAAAAAGTCAATAGAAAGCATCACCAACAGACTAGGTCATTTGGAAGGCAGAATGTCAGATAATGAAGACAAATTATACAATCTTGAAAATAAAGTTGACTACATAGTGAAGATGGCAAGAAACCATGAACAGAACATCCAAGAATTATGGGATAACATCAAGAGACCAAATTTTTGGTGATAAAGGAAGGCACAGATTTGAAGGCACAAACCAAAGGAATGCACAATCTCTTCAATGAAATAATATCAGAAAATTTCCCAAGCATGAAGAATGAATTGGAAAATCAAATACAAGAGCCTTAGAGGACACTAAATGTACAAAATTACAACAGATCGACACCAAGACACAGTATAATAAAAATGCCTAGCATACAGAATAAGGATAGAATTTTAAAAGCCACAAGAGAAAGGAATCAGATCACATATAGGGGGAAACCAATTAGGATCTCTGCAGATTTTTCAACCCAGACCCTGAAATCTAGCAGATCCTGGAACAACATATACCAAACTCTGAAAGAAAATGAATGCCAACCAAGAATTTTATACCAGCAAAATTAAGCTTTGGATTTGATGATGAAATAGAAACTTTCCATGATAAACAAAAGTTAAAAGAATTTACAACTAGAAAGCCTGCACAACAGAACATCCTCAGCAAAATATTCCAAGAGGAGGAAATAAAAAACAACAATGAAAATCAGCAAAGGAAGATATTTCACTAAAGGAAAACCAATCAAAAGAGAAACCAAGTCAAGTTAAATACCAAAAATAAACAAAAATAACCAGGAATACAAATTATGTCTCAATAATAACCCTGACTGTTAATGGCTTAAACTCACCAATCAAAAGACATAGGCAGATTGGATTAAAAAAAGAATTATGGATAAAATCAAAAGACCAAACAATATGTTGCTTTCAAGAAACTTATCTCATAGGAAAAGACATCCACAGACTGAAGGTCAAAAGTTGGAAAAAAAAACATACCACTCATGTGGACTGTGGAAACAAACAGAGATTTATATCCTCATATCAAATAAAGTAGATTTTAAGCCAAAGTTAATCAAAAGGGATAAAGAAGGACATTTTGTACTGCTTAAGGGAAACATACATCACCAAGACATAACAATTATAAATATGTATGCCCCCCAAAATGGAGCATCTACATTCATCAAACAAACTCTTCTCTAGTTCAAGAGCCAAACAAACCACAACACAATAATTCTGGTTGACTTTGACAGACTTTTTTCACCACTGGATAGATCTTCCAAAAAAAAGCTAAACAAAGCAAATATAGAACTCAATAATACAATCAGTAGCTTAGACTTAACAGACATATATAGACTATTTCATCCATTAACTAGTAAATACACTTTCTTCTCAGCAGCACATGGATCCTTCTCTAAAATAGACCACATGTTATGCCACAAAGCAACTCTTAGCAAATGCAAAAAAGTAGAGATACTACCTTGCATTCTATCCGGTCATAATGAAATGCAATTAGAAATCAATGGTAAAATAAAAAATAGAAGCTATTCCAATACCTAAATAATATACTATTGAATGAACAATGGGTTGCAAAAGACATCAAAGAGGAGATTTAAAAATTCTTAGAGGTAAATGAGAACACGATACACTATGAAGGCAGTACTAAAAGGAAAGTTCATGGCATGGAGTTCGTTCCTTCAAAGAAGAAAAAGTAAACAAATAAATGACCTAACATTACATTTCAAAGCCCTAGAAAAAGAACAAATCAACACCAAAAGCAGTAGAAGATAGAAAATAATTAAAATCAGAGCTGAAATCAATGAAACTGAAACAATTCAAAGAATTGACAAAACAAAAAGTTGGTTCTTGAAAAATAAATAAAATTGATAATCCCTTAGCCATGCTAATGAAGAAAAGGAAAGAGAAAACTCAAATTACTAACATCCATGATGAAAAGGAAATATCATGATGGACACTACAGAAATACAGAAGATAATTAGAAACTATTTTAAAAAGTTGTACTCCAATAAAATAGAAAATATTGAAGGCATTGACAAATTTCTAGAGTCAAATGATTTGCCCAAACCGAATCAGGATGATATACACAAGTTAAACAGATCAATTTCAAGCAGATGCCATCAGATGACTACTACCCAAGAAAAGCCAAGGACCGGACAGATACACAGCTGAGTTCTACAAGACGTTCAAAGAAGAACTAATACCAATACTCCTCAAATTATTTCATGAAATAGAAAAAAGTAGGAACACTTCCAAACTCATTCTATGAAGCCAATGTCACCCTGATTCCAAAACCATACAAAGACCCATCAAAGAAAGAAAACAGCAGACCAATATCTCTAATGAATATAGATGTAAAAATTCTCAGTAAAATTCTGGCAAATCAAATACAAAAACCTATCAAAAAGATAGTGCACCACAATCAAGTGGGTTTCATCCCAGGTATGCAAGATTAGTTCAACATATGGAAATCAATAAATGTAATTCATCATATCAATAGACTTAAAGATAAGAATTATATGATATCTCAATAGACGGAGAAAAGGCATTCAACAAAATACAGCACCTCTTCATGTTCAAAACACTAGAAAAATTAGGGTAAAAGGATCATATCCTAACATTGCAAAAGCTGTCTGTGATAAGCCCATGGCAACATCATTCCAAATGGAGAAAACTTGAAGGCATTCCCTCTAAAAATGGGAACAAGACAGGGATGCCCTCTTTCACCACTTCTATTTAACAGAATTCTTGAAACTCTAGCCAGAACAATTAGATGAAAGAAAAAGTGGAGGCTGTGCTGGGCCGGTCCCCAAAAGGGGCAGCAGTGTAACAGGATTGCAGGATGAGGACACTTCCAGACCGAAAGAGCAGCCAGCGGCACCTGGAACAACAGGTCCCAGGCGTGTCTCCCTGAACCTCGACTTCTCATCTTGTGGCAGCTTCTTGTCCCCGAACGGGTGTCAGAGGGAAGTGAAAGTGGGAACTACAGCAGTTTCCACAACAGAGATTTCAGATTCTATGACAGAATGTTGAAAACTCCTTGATTGGGCTGGGGATGTGGCTCAAGCGGTAGCGCGCTCGCCTGGCATGCGTGTGGCCGGGGTTCGATCCTCAGCACCACATACAAACAAAGATGTTGTGTCCGCCGAGAACTAAAAAATAAATATTAAAAATTCTCTCTCTCTCTCTCTCCCCCCCTCTCACTCTCTCTTTAAAAAAAAAAGAAAACTCCTTGATAGGCTAGCAGGTCATTTTAAAGGGTAAAAAAAGATAAGTAAAATAATGTAAACAAACAAACAGGTAAAGAAGAACCCAAACTATCACTATTTGCCAATGACATGATTTTATACCTAGAGGATCCAAAAAATCACCAGAGAGCTTCTAGAACTAATAAATGAATTTGGTAAAGTAGAAGGATATAAAATCAACACCCATAAATCAAAGGCATTTCTGTACATCAGTGACAAATCCTAGGAGGGAGAAACCAGGAAAACCACCCCATTTACAATAGCCTCAAAAAACCAAAACCAACCAAACAAACAAAACCTTAGGAATCAACTCAAGAAAAGAGGTGAAAGACCTCTACAATGAAAACTAGAGAATACTATAGAAAGAAATTGAAGAAGAGCTTAGAAGATGGAAAGTTCTCCCTTGTTCTTGGACAGGCAGAATTAATATTGTCAAAATGATCATACTACCAAAAGCACTATACAGATTTAATGCAATCCCAATCAAAATCCCAATGACATTCCTCATAGAAATAGAAAAAGCAATCATGAAATTCATCTGCAAAAATAAGAGACCCAGAATAGCTAAAGCAATCTTTAGCAAGAAGAGTGAAGCAGGTGGCATCATTTTACCAGACCTTAAACTATACTACAGAGCAACAGTAACAAAACAGCTTGGTATTGCATAAAAATAGACTTGTAGACCAATGGTATGGAATAGAGGATACAGAGACAAACCCACATAAATACAGTTATCTCATACTAGACAAAGATGCCAAAAACATGTATTGGAGAAAAGATAGACTCTTCAACAATGGTGCTGGGAAAACTGGAAATCCATATGCAGCAAAATGAAATTAACCCCCTGTCTCTCATCATGCACAAAACTCAACTCAAAGTGGATCAAGGACCTAGGAAATAAAAACAGAGACCCTGCAGATGAAAGAAAAAGTGGAGGCTGCACTGGGCCGGTCCCCAAAAGGGGCAGAAGTGTGACAGGGTTGAAAGAAGAAAGAAGAAAAATTAGGTCCAAATCTTTATCATGTCAGATTAGGCCCTGACTTCCTTAATATGACTTCTATAGTACAAGAAATAAAATCAAGAATCAATAAATTGTACAGATTCAAACTGAAAAGCTTCTTCTTAGCAAAAGAAACAATCAGTGAGGTAACTTGAAAGCCTACAGAATGGGACCAAATTTTTACCACACGCATGGCAGATAGAGCAGTAATCTTTAGAATACATAAAGAATTTCAAAAACTTAACACCAAAAAAAAAAAAAAAACCCCAATCAGTAAATTGGCCAAGGAACTGAACAGACAGTTCTCAGAAGATGATATACAATTAATCAACAAATATATGAAAAAATGTTTAAAATATCTAGAAATTAGAGAAATGCAAGTCAAAACTAAGATTTCATCTCACTCCAGTCAGAATGGCAGCTATAAAGAATAAAAATAAGGGGCTGGGGTTGTGACTCAGCAGTAGAGCCCTTGCCTAGCTTGTGCGAGGCACAGGGTTCAATCCTCAGCACCATGTAAAAAATAAATAAAATAAAAATATTGTGTCCAACTACAACTAAAAAAATATTTTAAAAGAAGAATATAAACAACAATAAGTGTTGGCGAGGATGTGGGGGAAAAGGCACACTCATAGATGGCTGGTGGGACTGCAAATTGGTGCAACCAATCTGAAAGCAGTATGGAGATTCCTTGGAAAACTTGAAATGGAACCACCATATGACCCAGCTATCCCACTCCTCAGTTTATACCCCAAAGACCTAAAAACAGCATACTCCAGGGACATCAATGTTTATAGCAGCTCAATTCACACTAGCTAAACTATGGAACCAACCTAGATGCCCTTCAGTAGATGAATGGATAAAGAAACTGTGGTATATATACACAATGGAATATTACTCAGCATTAAAAGAGAAAAAAATTATGACATTTGCAGGTAAATGGATGGAGTTGGAGAATATTATGTTAAGTGAACTAAGCCAATCCCAAAAAACCCAAGTGCTGAATCTTTTCTCTGATATGTGGATGCTGATCCATAATGGGGATGGGGCAGGGAGCATGGGAGGAATGGAGGAACTCTAGATAGGGCAGTAGGTGGGGAAGAGATAAGGAGTGGGCATGGGGTTAGGAAAGATGGTGGAATGAGGTGGACATAATTACCCTAAGTACACGTCTAAAGACATGAATGGTTTGACTCTACTTTGTGAACAACCAGAGACAATAAAACTTGTGCTCTATATATGTATTATGAATTGAAATGTATTCTGCTGTCATGTATAATAAATTAGAGTAAATAAATATATAAAGCCACAGACATATCAGATGGAGCTCTGCTCTGAGGACCTTAATTAACTTTAATTATCTACTATAGACTCTGTTTCCAGATACAGACACACTGGGGATCAGCTCCAACATATGAATTTTGGGGGAACACAAGTCAGTTCATAGCAGGGAGAATGGCATCTAACAATGTTAAGTTCTCCAACACATGGATATGGGATATCTTTCCATCAATTTAATTTCCTTCAATAATGTTTTGCAATTTTTAGTATATAAGCCTTAAACTTAGTTTGCTAAATTTATATCTAAATATTTTATTCTTTTTGGTTCTATTATAAATGGATTGTTTTGTGATTTCATGTAATTCATGGGTTTTTTTTTTGGTAATTTCATGTACAGGACTACAATTGATTTTGTTCTGTTGATGAATTTTGTAAACTTGCTGAACTTATTTATTAGTTATAAATTTGTTTTAGAATCTTATTCACAAGGTAATGTCATCTGCAAATACAGTTTTGTTTTCTTTCAGACATTTCTAAATGTAACTTCCCAATAGGGTTATAATTGTAATATACTACTTCACATAAAAAATAAAAATTTTGCAACATTAGAAATTTATATCTCTTGTATCCTTTATGTTATAATTGTATATGTGGTATATCAACACACATTAGAAATTTTATAAAGCAATTTAGTAACAATTACAAACAGTTATATAGTGTCTTTGGGATATATAACTGAAAATATCATAGAGTAGGTGGGTTAGACAACATTTTTCTTTCCAGTTTTGAAGTCTGAAAATCCCAGGTTCAAGGGACTGGCAGATTCAGTGCCTGGTGAAGGCATTCTTTTAAGTTTTTAGGTGGCTGTCTTCTCATTGTGTCAATAAATGGTTAGGAGAGATATCTTTCTTCTTATATGGACATTAATCCCATTCATGAGGGCTCCACTTTAATGGTCTGATTACCACTTCCTAACTTTATTTTTTGTGGTGTTTTGGATCAAACCCAGGGCCTTGTGCTGCTAGACAAGTGCTCTGCCATTGAGCTACAGCCCCAGCGTAGAAACCCACTTGTTAATACCATGACATTGCAGGTCAATACTTTACCATGTAATCTTTGTGGGGCATAAATATTCAGTATACAGCATATAGACTAAAAGGATTAAAAAATGCTTTAAAAAATTTTTTTACATTGACCCAAATGTCCATTCCTGACACTCTCCTTTTTTTGTGTAGAAAAGACCTATTTTCATCAGATATTTTTGTTTTTTAGTGAGAAATATTTCTTTACAGTGTATTATTCAGTAATTATGAGTCCTGAGATTTTTTTTAAATCTGAAAATATTCCTATTTTGCCTTTACGTCTGGACATTTTTTGTTGGATATAGGTGGAATTTGGGGTTGCCTTTTTAAAATTTGAGTCTTTCTGAAGGTGTTATTGTGCTCTTTTCTGGGTTGCTTGTAATCTCATGAGAAGTTAACCATCAATCAGATTGTTGTTCTCCATAGAAAGTGTGTTGATTTCCTGTACCTGATTTTAAGATTTGCTGTTTGTTTATAGCCTTGAATAATAAATACGTTATGCCTCAGTGTAGAATTTTTTTTTTGCATTTTTTTTCCTTTTGGCTCAATACAAACCTTTCAATTTGTAAACATTGGCCTTTTATCAACCTCAGGAATATTTAAGCAATTCTTTGCAATCTTTTAATGTCTCCTTTTTCCTACTTAATTCCAATTCATATACTTTTGGCAGTTTGACTTCATCTATAAAGTCACTGATGCTATGTTTTTCATCTTTTTTCTAACAATCATCTTCAAGTTCAATGTACTTTCCATTGTCTTTGTTCAGCAGTTATGTGTAATTCCTAATATTTAATTTTAGAAACTGCAGTTTTGGGTTCTAGTTGTTTTATATTTTAAAAATTGTTTCTATTATCTCTATTGAGATCTCCTATTTTTTCTCTTAGCAATTTCATGCATCAAAGCATGTTTTTTGCCTTAAGTTTCTACCTTTATTTATTTTGTATTAATGCATACTAATGATACAGAGTGTTTTAGTCCACTTTTTCACTGCTGTGTCTAAAAGACCTGACTAGAACAATTTTAGAGGAAAAGTATATTTGGTATCAGAAGTCAATGCAACATGCCTAGTAATTTGAGGGATACTGGATAGTGTGAATGTTACTGTGTTTATCAGGTTTCTGTCACAGTGACCAAAATACATGAAGGGAAAACTTAGAGGATGAAAAGTTTACTTTGGGTCCATGGTTTCAGAAGTTCAGTCCATGGTTAGCTGACTCTTATCAGGCAGAGCATCATGGTGCAAGGGCATGGTAAAGGAATGCTGCTCAGCTGTTGGTGACAGGAAGCAGAGCAAGATAGAGTGTGAGAATCCAGGAATAAGATATAATCCAAGGGCACGCCCCCAGTAACCTACTTCCTCCAGCCATGTCTCACCTCCCTTCAGTTACCACTCAGTAGTCCATTCAAATTATTAATCCATCAAGTGGATTAATTCACAGATAAGGTTGCAGCACTCATAATATAGTCATCTGAATATTCCAACACATGAATTTTTGGGAGAATAGTTCTAGATCCAAACCATATCAGCTACATTGTTATTTGTCTGGATTTAATTGTCTTCCTTTAAAGAGTGTTGTTTTTCTCTGGTCCATTTTACTCATCTCTTCTAATAGCCTACTGCTTATTGTACTGTAGGGGTTGCTATGGTAATGAGGAGAAGCTAAATTGAGAGAAGACTGAGGTTGAGGGAACAATAATCTCTATAAATATGTCAAAATTTTACTGTTCAAATGCTTATTGTTACAGACTGAATGTATGTGTCTCCCCAATTTAACATTTTGAGGTCTTAACCTCTAAGTGTGACTGTAATTGGAAATGGGGCCTCTAGGAAATAGTTACGGTTAAACGAGTTCATAAAGGTGCAACCTGGATCTGATAGAATTAGTGATCTTAGGAAGAGTCACAAAAGTGTCTCTCCTCTCCTCCTCCTCCTCCTCCTCCTCCTCCTCCTCCTCCTCCTCCTCCTCTTCCTCCTCCTCCTCCTCTTCTTCTTCTTCTTCTTCTTCTTCTTCTTCTTCTTCTTCTTCTTCTTCTTCTCTCTCTCTCTCTCTCTCTCTCTCTCTCTCTCTCTCTCTCTCTCTCTTTCTCTCTCAAGCTTCATGAACGCACTGAGGAAAGACCATTTGAATACATAGCAAGAAATGGCTCTATGCAAGCCAGGAAGAGAGCTTTCCCCAGAAACTGAATTGGTCAAACCTTAATCTTGGACTTCTAGCCTCCAGAACTGTAAGAAAATAAATTTCTGTTATTTAAACTATCCAGTTTATGGTATTTTGTTATTGCAGCCTGAGTGCACAAATACAGACATCAAAAGTAAATAAAGTGTAGTACACTCACATATGGAATGCTATACAATATTGAGAACAAACAAACTACAACTATATGCAACTATACGAATGGATCACACACATGCATGTACACACATGCACACCCACAGTATTGTACCCACAGTATTAATCATGTCTTGCTGATACTGGAGGGATTGCCCCTCACAGGGCTAGCTAATTCCTAGAGATGTAAATGACTATCTGTGTATCTTTCATATGTAGACCAAACAATATTTTTTATTAGGCTCTCAAACTCTGAGCCACATATCCTTGCCTCAATCAGCCCAGGGTCAGATAACCGACAACCAGAGGCAGCCCCTATGCCCCAGAGCCACCGGAAGCATTCAAAGTAGCCATTTCTAAACCTGCATATTCTGCCTCATCCATGTCTCCCACAGTCCCGCTGACCCTGACTGACCTTAGTGTTTCCTGCTAGTCTTGTATGGTGTACTGTGTCTCTCCTTATCAGGGATTTGTAAATGTCAACTTTTTCCTTCCCAAAAATAATTTCTGTGCATGTTTGGTTTAGGTTTTAACCAAACAGGAAGATGATAAATACCTCTTGGTCATCAGCTGACGATGCCCTGAGGCACTAAAGCATCACCATATGTGACAGTGTCCTAAGAGTCAGAAAACATCGGAAACCATAGAGGATGAGGGACTGTGCCTTTTCCTGCACCAGCTGGTTGGCCTGGCTGGAATGGATGGGGAAATATTGAGAGGATCTTCTGCAGGGTGTTGATTTGGAGCTAAGGGGGAATGGTGAAGAAAGCTGCAAAGGAAGAGAAAGAAAGGGGGGAGGTCCTGGGGTTGAGCGACAAGCAGGGCCAAGAGGGGAAAATAGGGATAAAGTAATCAAGGAAGGGGAGCAAACAACAGGCAAAGAAAGCAGGTCAACCTAGAAGGAGAAACCCAGGTCAGAATAAGAAGGAAGGAAGAGGGTGGGAAGAAAAGGAGTTGGGGCACAATGCAAAGGAGGAGGAAGTCAGGAAAAGCTGGACGCTGGATCAGGGAAGGCAAGAGGTAAAACGAGGACATGGAGATTGAGAAGGATGGGGAATGGAAGAGAGAAAGAACGGGACCAGTGCACGAAGGCTGGACAGATGTTCGGAGGTCGGTGGCATCTCCAAGTTCACCATCATAGGAAACCTGACACACCCACTCCAGAGCTGGGAGTGGGAGTCCCGCGGGAGAAGCCCTAGACTTTAGCCCGAGTCTGTGCCAACTTCAGGGCAGGAGGACACTGCTGGCCCAAATTCGTGCCTCCATACCTGCGCTCAGGGAACACGGCTCTCACTAAAGTGGGGCTGCTCCGGACACACGTGCAGATACAAAGAAAAACCGCGGGATAGTTTGAGGCAGGGAGAGGCTGGGACCCGCCTGGGAGTTCTGCTGAGGACTGAGCTGATATTGATGTTAGAGTGGCAAAGGAGCAGGGCAGCCAGCCAATAGCAGAGCGGATGGGGGACGGTCCCAACGCCAGAATGCGGAGTCCAGGGGGTGAAGGAAGGATCCTGGGTGGAGTGGGAACTGCGGGAGTGAGAGCAGGGGCCGCGAAGAGTTGGCGAGATCCTGGCTTGGGGGTTCGAGGGCAGGGGCTGCGTGGCGAGGAGGGCACAGTTGTGTCTGGGGCGAGAGAACTACCTGGCCAAATTGTCTCAGTGTTTTTCTCTTCCTTGTTGCTTAGACCCAGAAGTTATGGCAACAGAGGTGGATGGGCGAGGAGCAAGTCGTCGAAGGGCAGCCTAAGGGGAGCCGAGTGCAAAGCGGTAGAGAGGGCAGGCGCGTGGGCGGGGCAGGGACCCCAGGACACTTTTTGGCACCACGAAAGCCTTAGTTGTCCTCTCTGCGGTGTCTGCAGCCGAAAGAGTCAGTCCCGAGAAAGGGGCATCGCTGCTGAGTCCAGGCGGGGCCGGCCTCGCCGAGGTGGGAGGCACGACAGAGGGGCGGGAGCCCAGGCCAAAGGGGCGGACACCGGGTGGCGTCTCCTGCTTCATAAAGGGGCCGTGGGGGCCGCGCTCTTCTCTGCGAGGGGCGGCAGTCACAGGCAGTGAACACGCGCAATGCCGGTTAGGTGCCAGCAGAGCCCGGTGCTGGCAGGTAGCGCCACCATGGCCACCCTGGGGGCACTGATGCTATACCTCACCAAGCCCTTCAGCTACGGGAAGCACATGGAGATCCCGGCTCCCGGGGGTACTTGCTGCCTGCCCGCCCGCACCGCCTGGTTCCTGCAGGAGCTGCCCGCCTTTGTGGTGTCCGCAGGGATCCTCGCCTGGCAGCCCCGCTCTCTTTTCGGACCGCCTGGGACTTTGCTTCTGGGCCTCTTCTGCGCACATTACTTTCACAGGTAGCGTTTCCCCCTGCGGGCGCGGAGGGCTGCACCCAGCCTGGCCCCGGAGCGCCGCGCGCTGAGCGCACGGGGGAACGTCGAAGGGGCGGCGCGGACCGCTGCCAAGAGCGCGGAGTGGGGCTCGCGGGTGCACCTGGCAGCTCCCGGGGCTCTGGGCGGACGCCGGCGAGATGGGAAGCGGCCGGGGTCCTGCGCCTCTCTCAACAGCTCCAAACCGTCTAGCTGCACGGGAAAAGGCGGTTCGGCGGGGCGGAGGCGCGCTGTAAAGCTCAGGCTGGGCAGAGCTATTGTCCCGCACTGTTCTGTCTCCAAAGGCACGAGGTCCGCGTCCACTTTGTGGCGTCCCTTCTGTTGTTGAACCTTTCCTCTGAGGGCTGGGGCCAGATTGGCTGGGGATCTTGGGAGAGTCTTTGGGGTTGGTACCCTCTGAAGGAACCTCAGCTCAGATGTTTTAATTAACTTAGTCTTTGCAGGTGTGGGGCGGCATGGGGGCTGAGCCCAGATAAGGACCTCACGGGGAAGAGAATATAATGGGTTACCACTGACTGAAGCCACCCCCCCACACACACGCCAGCCCCACTTCTTAGGCTCCACCCAAAAGGGACACGAATTACTTTTAATTAATGCATCTACCTTTCCAAGTCCCCAGGGACTTAATAAATGTTCTTTTGATGAAACAGAATATTCTGAGTTCAGTAGTACTTGGCCTTTCTGGTTTGGGAAGGAAAAACAGGAAAAACAGGAAGAATACCAGAGATATCAGGATTTTAAGAATGACTGGAACCCCAACAAAGACAATGAATAGAAGAACTCATTACTAAATTGTCTACTATGCCCAGTTCTTTAGTATCTGTTGTCTAGTTTAGCCCCATAGTAACTGTGCGAGATGTGTCTTTGTTATGCCCACTTTACAGACAGACTGAGGTTATGTGACCGATGAAGATGATATACCTAGTTCTCAGCAAGATTCACATCTAAGCCTGTGAATCTCTTAGGTCGAGCTATGTAAAGTAGGTAGATATTTCATGCAGAGGGAGAAGAGAGTCCATGGGAAGGAAAAGGTTGCCAGACCAAACCAAGACCTGAATAGAAGCACTGCCTTATTTTGAGTAGAGGATTCATAAGGGTCAAAAGTTGAAGGAAATTTAGATTAGAATGATAAATAGTGGCTCTTGTGAACAAGATTCTGGGCTAGTTATCAATGACTTTATTTTACCTAAATTTAGATGGTTTAATTTTCACAGAAAGAAGGATATTGGATGTAGGACCCAAGCAATCAGCTGCTGGTTTCACTGATTTTGAAATAGACATTTGGCAGAAAATATGACTGTATTCACAGTTATTTTCATCTTCAGATTAACTGCTGTTGTCTGACTGATAGGTTCATGAGGTCATTTCATATTAATGATTTGTGTTTTTTGACAATCCTATGAACAGAATTTTTAGATTTATTTTTAAAACCAAAAGGCACTTTGCACAGTAAGTTATGACTAGAGCGTAAAAGGAAACCAAGGAAGTAATTACCCATAAAATAAATGTGTACGTACTGTTCATCTTCTTCAGGGGAAAATTAAAAATATGAGTAACAGATTTGGGATTGATTCTGTGAGGGAAAATTGCCCAGTGGAAGCACAACTCTGAGTTACTTGCCCCTAAGACATCAGAATAGGAGTTTGCCAACTTTTCCCTTTGTTTAAATTTTTCCTTTGAGCCCCCTGGAGTATTGGAAGAATTATCATTTTGAATACTTACTGGTAATAACACTCTATTGCCAGGAAGCCTACATGAATTACCTACTAGTTGTCATGCCAGTTGTTAGGTAGGCACTATTATCACCTCCGTTTTGCAGATGAGAAACTGGGGCATGAAAAGATCCAGTAACTTGCCCAAGGTCACACAATAACTTGAGGAATCAGAGTTCAGGCCCAGGCAATTTGGATCCAGATCTCAGGTTCTTAGCTGCAATGATAGGCTGCTTTACACTTGTTCTTGCTACTTCATGTTTGCTTAAAAAAAAAAAAAAAACCTGCATCATTTACTTATAAAAATAAAGTGAAAAATTCACAAAGAAAATACTCTTAATTTTTACATCTAAATATATTAATTATTAATGTTTTGGAATATTTCCATAATGTTTTATCTTTGTCAGTAGATTTTTACACATGGTTCTTGTATTGAATTTATAGTTGTTTTGTTCTGCTTGACTTCCTAACATTTTATAAAACTTTTCCCACATTACCTAGAATCTTTGTAGACACCATTTTAATGGCTGCTTGTTATTTCTTCTCGTGTAAAAAATAATTGATCTATTCATTTGTAGCTATACACTTAATTGTGTGTGTGTGTGTGTGTGTGTGTGTGTGTGTGTGTGTATAGGTTAAATGAAACTGTGATGTGCATTTTTGCATGTAAATTGTTTTCAGAAATTAAGTCTATTTTCATGGTTAAGATTTCTAGAAATGGGATTGGGAGTATAACTCAGTTGTAGAGTGCTTGGCATACATGAGGCCCTGGGTTCAGTTCCTACACACACACACACACACACACACACACACACACACACAGGAGTGATTCAAAAGCTGTGAACATTCTTTAGGGTCTTGATACATATCTGCTTTGCAGCTTCAGGAGTCATTTGGCTTGATGATAAGGGCATGTTAATGAAGAAGCATTTGGCTATCCTGGCTTTACTCTGTCCTATTCACTGCTGTGACACAGAGGGTGAGATAGAGGGATGAATGGCTCAGGTTTGGTTGGGGCTCTTTGGCAAAACATTCCTTGGGAACTGTTCAGTACAGTCCTATGGGATAGAAGTTAAAATTCATTGTACTTTTCTCAGTACAAGGGTAACACACGAGCATCTAAGTTCCACAAGGGCAAGGATTTTTGTCTAATTTTTTTTAATGTTTTTCCAGTGAACAGAAACGTGGTGCTACATAGTTGGTACTCATTAAGATTTATTGAATGCATAAATGAACTCTACTTGCAAAAACAGTACAGACAGGATTATGAGAGTACTTGCAATTATGTAGGAATCAGTCCTGCTGAGATTGCATGCCTAGGTCAACTCAAATCACTCTCTTCCCTTCAGAATCTATTGTTGTAGATTTTTGGATTGTTTAGCCAGATGAATATGGCTGCTGCCTAAGCATGTTGCCTAATCCCACTGCCAAGTCGCTTGAAGTCAGAGTTATCTCACCTCTTGCTGACCTCTGCGACAGCTCTGGAATGGCTCTTTGTCCAGTGATCTTCACTTCTCAAAGAAGTCTTGGTGTCATAGGCCTTGGCCATCACACAATGTGTATGCCTGTGGTAGCTGATGTCTTTTTAAAGATTTGGATGTGAATTTGTTTAAAAAAATTTAAAAAAAGAAAGAAAAAAAAAGGTGACTGTTGGGAAAAGGTGCTTGGCAGCGTGAAACACATACATTAGAGTCTGTTTGAATTCAGAGAGGGCTTTCTGGGGTTTAGATGCTGAAACATTTTCCTGATTAAACAAATAAAATGATAGCTATAATAGGATGCATTGTTGCTTTATTGGTTAATTCTTTCTAAAGCAGCACAAATTCCTCTTCATCCTTTGAGACTCAGATCAGGCATCATTTCCTCCAAGAAGACTTGTCTAAGTCCCTTCTCCTCTGTGAATGCAGTTATGATGCCATTCTTTGGGCTTTTGTAGTTCCAAATACTCTGAACACTGGCTAATAGTGATGTATTCTAAGGAAGCTTAGTTCTCGCCTGCCCAGCCTCACAGAAGCAAAGCACAGGAAGTTAAGCCAGTCAGGAGGAAGAGGGGGCTTGGCACTTAGTTCCCTATAGGGCGCTGCCAATGTGTCACTTGTTTTCTAACCAGATGTGGCAGCACAGGCTCGTAATCTCAGCTACTCAGGAGGCTGAAGCAGGAGGATTGCAAGTTTTAGGGCCAGCCTGGGAAACTTAGTGAGACCCTGTCTCAAAATAAAAAGTATGTGTGTTGGGGTGGGGGGATGTACTAGGGATGCAGATCAGTAGTAGAGCACCCCTGGGTCCAATCCCCAGTACCAAAAAATAAATAAATAAAATACAAGGAAAAAGAAAAAAGTACAGCTATTTAAGATATTCTGAAGTATCAAACCACACTTAGGAAACTGCTTATTGGCTGAGAATCACAATGATAATGAATGTCTGTATTGGAAATGACAACTCTCCCTTCTTACAGATTAGAAGAAAAGTCCAGACAAGATAAGCAACATTCTTGTAGTCACTCATGTGTTAGGGACGTTTGAGAGACATACTGTGAAAGTTAAGGTTCACCTGAGAGATTTTTAGAATGGAAGTCAGCAAACTTTTTCTGTACAAAGCTAGATAATACTTTGTAGCCATATAGTTTCTGTTGCAATAAACTTACCCCTGCTGTTGTAGTAGGACAGCCACTACAGATATTATGTATACAAATGAGTGCACTTGTGTTCCAATAAAACTTTATTTATGAAAGCAGGTAGTAGGCCAGATTTGGCCTGGGGATTATAGTTAGCCAACCCCTTAAGAAAAGTAGGAGAAGCTTTATATTCAGTGCTAATTCTCTAATAAAATTGGTTGAATTCTGCAGTGAGTACATTTTAGAAAATTTCTGTTACACAATTGGGGACTTGGTTGCAAACATTCTTTTATGAAATTATTGGGCTCTAAGTCCTTTATTTGAACCTTTATGGGAAATAGGAGTCTTGGTGGGTGACAGCACAGCTGAAAAATATATAGCTATGTTTGCTAAAAAAATGTAAACAAGTTTTAGATCTTTCTTTTCTGAAAAAAATATTTATTTTCTAAAAAAAATATGTAGTTGGACAAAATACCTTTATTTTTATGTGTTGCTGAGGATCGAACCCAGGGGCCCGCCTGCATCAGGAGCGCACTCTACCGCTAAGCCACAACCCCAGCCCCTAGACCTTTCTTGACTGTTTCACTTTTACCACATTGCAGAAAGGACCAACTTCCTGCTTATTTTAAATCTAACAATGTCACTTAAAAACTCATTTTGAATTTAACAGTGTCACTGAAAAAGAACAAACACAATGAGGAACCTGAGATCCAAATTGGTGAAGTGACATGCATCAAGTTACATGGCAAGAAAGGAGAGAATGGGATTTGAACCCAGCTCTCCTAACCTTTATCGGAATTCTGCATGTTCAGGTCTTATAGAAGACACTAAGGTACAACAGCTGGTGTTCCCTCAGGAGGAAGGCAGGAAAGAACCATCATGGTATACCTGTCACTGTTTCTGGTGTGAAACTTCAGTGATAGCAATGTCTGTTTCAGAGTACCAAACAGGTGGGCATATATAAAGTGAACAGGAAGAGGAGCTGGAATGTGGGGGGACACAGTCATGTCACTGGAAAACACTGAGTACCCTGGTGTCTGTCTGTCTGGGTGTGCCTGGGACAGAGGCTAGACGTTGGGAGGTTTTGAGGAAGCCTCCAGATAGGCTCCTCTTCCCCACCCAGGTTCAGAACCAGCTGAGACAGACCCAGGGCTTAGGTGACGGAGACACATCACCACCACACATAATCAAAAAGCTGGTTTTGGGGAAAGTGATTTGGATTTTGGATCATGTGGGCCTTTTATCACTGTACCTCAAAGATACTCAGCCACAATGATCTATAACCAGAGGCCTTTTCCAGTGGTTCTTATTCTGAAAAGACAGAAGGGCTGAGCTGTCCACACTCTGAGATGTCCTCTTCTCAAATTGACCTGTCAGGTCATTCCCATCTCTTTCCTTGAGGTGGGAGTGGGTAAGAAACAGTGGAAAGAACAGGAGGGTCTTTTAGCAAGTGGGAGGGGGAGCAGAAATGTTTTTGGATTCTACACAGTAGATACAAATTTTCTACCTGGCAACTTGCTTCTGGAACCTGGGACACTTTCCATTCTGTCATTGCCTCCCTGCCCTGTGTGGCAATGGGACCACAAAGACCAGGCTCAAGTTATTTTAAAAAGTTTCTGTCGGGCTGGGGATGTGGCTCAAGTGGTAGCGCGCTCGCCTGGCATGCGTGCGGCCCGGGTTCGATCCTCAGCACCACATACCAACAAAGATGTTGTGTCCGCCGAGAACTGAAAAATAAATATTAAAAGTTTCTCTCTCTCATCTCTCACTCTCTCTTTAAAAAAAAAAAAAGTTTCTGTCCTCAATCAGGGAGCCTTTAATGATATTCAGCTCAACATAGGAGCTCTAAATTTTAAAAACCTCTGAACTGGGGCCAACAGTGCAATTTGCCTTCCATGTGGTTATGGATGGGGAGAAGGCAAGGAAAAGCCAATATTTATTGCCAATATTTATTGAGCCCTTGGTGTTCCAGTCAGTATGTGATGCGTTTTACATTGGTTATTTCATGCTGTGCTTGATTATTGGTGCTCTTTCACAAGGGATTGCGGTGGGGACGATTGGTGGAGGTGAATGAACAAGGATGGAAAAGGCAAACCCTTGAGCTAGTCCTTGAAGGATGGTCTCTTTCCAGACTTTTGGGTGGGAAAGTGATGTTCTGTAAAGAAAGCGGCTCATCTGGTGATCTATGACTTAAAATTGCCCTGTACTCCATATACTCAGTTCTGGAATACCTGTTCACTTTTTAATTCCACATGTCTTCTGTGTCTATGCTGTACCACCCAGTCCTACTCCCTGATTCTTAAGTCAAGCTCTGGGCTGTTTTCAAAATTGTTCCATCATATTTGCTCCATGTTGTCCAGGCCAGTCCTCAGAGTTGCTGTGAATATCGTGCTTCTGATCATCTCCAGATCCCTTTCTGTGGGATGTGTACACCTCATTTCTCTCCCAGCTCCTCTCTGCTTGTATATGATCTTCTGTCCTTCAAAACTTGCATTCAAAAGTTAGTAACAGCTTTTTTTTTTGTAGCCCCAAACTGGAAACAATCTAAATGTTGATCAGTAGGTGAATGGGTGAACAAACTGAGGTGTAACCATATAATGTAATATTACTCAGAAATAAAAATGAATGAACTACTGATGCAGGTTGCAACATGATGAAAGACCAAATAATTATTCTTGGTGAAACAGACTGAACAAAATATACCATTCTACTTATATAAAATATTTATATAAAATTCTTAAAAAATTAAAATAATCTACAGTGTCAGAATACTCCAGTGGTTTCCTGAGGACAGGCGGACAAGAGGGTGGAGACAAAGGGTATAAAGGATCTTTTAGTAGTGATGGTTATGCTCAAGGTGTTGATATGATGTAGTTTCATATATATTACATCAAATTGCACACTTGAAATATGTTTGGTCCATTATATATAAAAATAAAATGAACCAATTTCAGTGGGCCTGTGAGCCTGTGTCACTGAGAATTGTTCAAACTCATTGTGAACATCTTTAACAAGATCTGAAAACCTTCACTTCTTTTTTGTATGTGTGTGAGGAGGGCAAGGGAGAAATCTAGGAATGCAACTCAAGGAAAATAATACAAAGGAAACAAATAAGCCTACATAGTTATTGTAATGCCATGCACAACTGTGAAACACCAGAAGTTACTTAAATATTCTAGGATCAATTGTAATTACATATCACATATAGTTCAAAAATATTAGTTGCATGGACTATATCTGTGTTTGGTTCTAACTAAAGTCATTTGGTTAAAATATACCCAGGAAGATCACACTCAACAATCTATCTCAACATGTATGAATTCATATTCAGAGTGATCAGAATATAAAGTGATGGGAAAGTTGATATTTGAGGTTTGCATTTTTCTTCTGATATTATTAATGTATTTAATAGTTTAACACCTACTATAGCTGATAAAAGAAATGTTTTGTCAATTTGACCAAAATACCTAAAAAGGACAACTTAGAGGAGGAAAAGTTTATTTGGGCTCATGATCTCAGAAGTCTCTTCATCCATGTCAGCCAACTTCATTGCTCTGGGGCTAAGGTGAGGTGAAGCAGAACATCGTGATGGAAGGGTGTGGCAAAGGAGCACTCCTCCATTCATAGCAACCAGGAAGGAGAAAGAGAGAGGGAGATGAAGGGGGAAGGGAGAAGGAGAGGGAGGAATGCAGAAGGGAAGGGGCTGCAGGGAAGATGATCCCCTCCAGGGCATGCCCCTAGTGACCCACCTCCTCCAACTATGCCCCACCTGCCTACAGTCACCACTGCAAACTAGGATGGACTGATCAAGTTATGGCTCTGAAAATCCAATTATTTTACCTCCAAACATTCCTGCATTAACACAGGAACTTTGGGGGGCAGCATTTCACATCCAAATTTTAATATTCCACCCTTGGCCCCCTAAAGCTCATGTCCATCTCACAATGCAATTTGCATTTAGTTCATCTCCATGAGTCTCTATAAGAGCTTAGAAATAATTCAATAATCTTCTGTCCTTCAAAACTTCCCACATTGTCCAAAGTCTTCTCTGAGACTCAAGGCAATCCCTTGGCCACGAACCTCTGTAAAAATCAAAAGCAAGTTTTATACATCCAAAATACAATGGCACAGAGTGAACATTCCCATTCCAAAAGGGAGGAATAGGGACACAGAAAAAAAAAGGATGGGACTAAAACAAGACAGAAATCCAGTTGGGCAAACAGGTCCTGTAACTCCACATACAGCAACCAGGATACATGGTGGTGAGATGTGCCTTGCAAAGAACCTGGGCGGCCCCACCCCTTTGGCCTTGCTATTTGCAGTGCACGTGGGTCCTGTTTCTCTCTCAGTCAGCAGCTTTTCTCCGCAGACAGTTCCCATGACTGTCACATTAATGACAGTCATCATTAATTCCTGGGGTCTCCATTCCAGCTTTGGCTTCACCTTCACAGCTTCATTCATTGCCCTCTCAGGGGCAGCTCACAGGGATTTCAACCCTGCTACACTTTGTCTGGACTCCCAGGACTTCCTTTGAAATCTTGGTGGAAACCTCCTGCAGAACCAGCATCACAGGGATGATGCCGAGATCTTCTGCCAGCCCTCTGCCTGGAATGATGGCTGCAGTGGCTTCTGAGAGCCTGAGTGGCTGAGCCTGGTGAAACAACTTCCTATGCCCCTCTGTGTGATCAGGATGTCCCCACCGTCTCTTCTCAAAGTAATTTTCCCTTCTACACCCTTGAACCTGCTATGGGTGAGGTAATTCCTGAGATGCCCTCAAGGTATCTTTCCTACTGTCTCTGTGTAAGGCACTTAGTATCTCTTTAGTGGCTATAATCCTTCAATAACCACACCTTGCTCAGCCCAGTTTATATGCACTTTTCTGGCCAAGCTGTTAGTTTTTAAAATCCTTCAGGTCTGCTTTCTGTTCCTGATTCTCCCAGTTAACCTGCTAAAATCTGTCAGCAAAATCCATGCCATTGCTCGAATACTGTGCTGCTTTGAAATTTCCTCTGCCAGATTAGTTAGTCAATCACTTTAAATTTCAGCCTCATGCAGTCTCAGGACATGGGCAAAACGTAGACCAAGTTCTTTGTCAGAATATAACATGAATGGCTTCTAGTCCAATTCTAAATAGAATCCCAATTCCCCTCTAAAACCTCATAAGTACAGTATTTACTGTCTGCATTCTGGTCTTCTACATTCCCACCAGAATCACCTATTCAGCTCCACTTACAACATTCTAAATTTTTTCTACCATGCGTCTCCAAACTTTTCCAAACTCATCCTACACACCAGCTCCAAAGGTTTCTGATCACATGGTTAGGTTAGTCATAGAAATGACTTCACTTCTAGGTACAATTTCCTTGTGAGCTTTGCATCACTGTGATTGAAATACCTGACAAGGAAACCTCAGAGGAGGAAAAGTTTATCTTGGTTCATAGTCTCAGAAGTTCTGTCCATGGTTTACTGACTCCATTGCCTGGGTCCAAGGTGAGACAGAACATCACAATGGGAGGATGTGCAGAGGAGTGCTGCTCCATTTGTGGTAAACAGGAGGCAGAGAGGAAGAGGAGAGGAAAGCGCAAACCCCCAGTGACCCACCTCCAGTCATGCCCCACCTGCCTGCAGTTAACCACCTAGCTAATCCAAACTAGGATGGGCTGATTACCTTACAGCTCTCACAGTCCAACCGGTTTTACCTCCAAACATTCCTTCATTAACCTAGGGGCTTTTAGGGACATATTTAAAACATACCAAGAAATAATACAGATATTATAAGATTTTAAAAAGTTCCCTACATATTGATTATGTCTTTAAAATCTCAACACAGTTTAATACATCCTATAAGTAGGTACTGCTTTGAGAGATTTCAAAGGCCACTCTTCATGTGTAAGTCTCCCTCGTTGAGCCACCATGACACCACAGCTTCTGAAATTGTCATCCTTCATATTGCTCCTTTGAGTTAAGAAGTCAATGATTCTGTTACCGCTGTTGACCGGTGACGAGTCCTTGCTTCCCCGATGTTGAAGAATAACACCAAAGAAGCACGCCGAGGCAAGGTCAGAGGAGAAATTAGAGGTTTATTAAAGGACAGCAGAAAAGACTTCTCCCGGAGGAAGAAGGGGACCCAAGAGGTGGAATCCGTGGAAGGGCGGTTGTTTCCCCTTTTTATAGTTTTGGTGATGGAATGTAGGTGGGAAGGCCCGAGGGGTGGGACACAGGTGGGCCAAAGAAGTAGTCTGAGCAGGAAGGACTTTGGGATGGGCTTATCACTTCTCTGGGATGGGCTATCTCCAAATCTGTCGGGGGCTATTCATTAATACTTCTTCCAGGTGGACTTTGGCCTAGGGCCTTTTAGGGACTTCATTAACATTCCATGAATTGTCCTGTGTTTTCCCTGAGTCATTCCCAGCACGGCCTCCATTTTAGATTTCACTGGATATTAGACCCGATTTACCTAACTACACTGACTACCTAACTTTAAATCTGGCTTTAATTCCTTAAAATGAAATATTATGTGGCAAAGTGTCCAGATAAATATCCTTTTTAATAGCCTTTGAGTCTGAGGAGATGTTGCTGCTGAAGTTAAGTCTCTGGAGAACATCATGTAATCCCTTACCCCTCCCCCTCCTCTCTGAAGGGCGCCAAGCCTAAGAGCGCCAAATTCAAAAGTTTTCTCGACCAATCCCGTTCTGAGTCACCCTGCCAATCAGCGCCTGCCCGGTCATCTATGCAAGCCTTCTTAAGCTGAAGCTTGCAAGCTGACGCCCTCTGCCCTCCTCCTCTCTTCCTCTCTGCCGTCTTCCTCTTCTTTCTCTCCTCTCTCTGCTCTTCCTCTTTCTCTCTGCCCTCCTCCTCTCCTCTCTGCCTCTCCTTTTCTTCCCCTCCAGGCAGCCCCCCAATAAATCTCTTGGTTAAATCTCCGCCTCCGGTGAGTCACTCGCCTTTCAGATGTCACCTTTCTCATTCTCAATATTGGTAATTTATATCTCTCACTTTCCCCCTGATATGAATGACTAGAGCTTTATCAATTTTATTGATATTTTCAGAGAACCAGATTTTGTTTTCATTGTGTTTATGAATTTTCTGTTTCTTACTTGTTTTATACTTTGATCTTTGTTATTTCTTCTGCTTGTTTTGGGTTTAATTTGCTCTCCTTTTGCTAACTTCTTAAGGTGAAAGTTGAGATTATAGAGTGAGACCTTCTCTTTCTTTTAATATGGACCTTTATTGTTGTGAATCTCACCCTAAATATTGTTTATGATACCACAAATTCTAATATATTTTATTTTAATTCACTAAAGATTAACTTCTTTTTTTTTTGCTTATTCTCTTACTCATAGGTTACTTAGAAGGGTGTTAATTAATTTCCAAATACTTAGGGATTCTGTTTTTAATTTCTAACTTTATTATGGACAGAGAACTTACTTTATATGACAGAAATCCTCTTGAAATTATTGAATTTGGTAAATGTTCTGTGTACATGTGAAAGAATGGTTACACTGCTTACCTAATAATCTTAATTGGATGGTCAGATATGTGTCTTATTGGATGTTAAATAGGTTTGTATTCCCATAAATATGCTTGAGCTCTATTTTGGAATGCAGTTAAATTACTTGGAAACAATCTGATCCTTTCATGTATTCATCTGATTTGTTAGGTGGTCCCCAAAGAATCCTAGTGCTAGGCCCACCTAATGCTCCTCTCTAGCAAGGCTCTTTTGTGTGCTTTACCAAATGTGTCATATATTATGGGTTTTTCTATCTGACTGGTGAAAGTGGCTCATAATCCTGGCCACATGTAAGCATTTGTGCTGTTCTTTTTGATCTTTTTGGTGGGTTCTTTCCTCACAAATGCATGAATTAGCGCTCTGATGAATGTGCTTGAAAAAGACCCTCTGTAGGCTTCTACATGTCTCTCTCCTCTTTGGCCTGGATGATAAATCCAATTTCTGTTATCCAGTATTGACTGGAAGCATAAATCTCTCCAATGGGATTTAACATTTATTTTTGATAATTTAATAATCTACAACCCTGACTGATTTGTTAGTGTCAGTGGCCTCTGCTTGTATTTGTGTCATGTTTAAACTGAATGGTTTGTATTTATAAACTTTCCATCAATTTTTTCAGGTATCTGCTCTGTTCCATTGTGACTCTATTTTTTTTCCACCAGAGAACATGGAATGTTAATATTGTTGTGCTGGTACAGTCTTGGAGCCTGCAAACAGGGAGAACTGGCACTGTACATACTGTGCCATGTGTTTCTCCACTGAGGATGTATTTGGAGAGGAGCTTAATTCTAGAAAAAATAAGTTAAATAATGATAGGATCTCTTGCTTCTCCTGTGGGGGAGAGAAAGGGTACATTTATCTATTGTTTTTTGTATTCTTGGGGCCTTGTAAAATGTTTTAGGGGGAGTATTTGCCCAGGAAAGTGAACGGATTTCTATCTTTCTCTGCAACTGCTCTTTGGATAATATGTAACATTTGCCTGTCTCCCCTTACAGTGTGAATGTGAGGTGTCCCCTCAAAAAACCATGTTAGACAATGCAGGAATGTTCAGAGGTAAAATTATTAGTTTATGAGAGCTGCAATATATTCAGTGGATGAACCCATTGATGGATTAGTAATTTCAATGAACTAACTGGGTAGTATCTGGAGGCAGGTAGGGCATGGTTGGAGGAAGTGAGTGGCTGGCAGCATGCCCTTGGGGATTATGTATCTTCTCCCTGGCTCCTAATTCCCTCTCTATTATTCCTTACTGTCATGAGCTCTCCTCTGCCATGCTTTTCTGCCATGTGTCCTTCCTCATCTTGGGCCCAGAGAAATGGAGTTGGTCGACCATGGACTGAGACCTCTGAAACCATGAGCCCAAACAACCTTTTTCTCCTCTAAGTTGTTCTTTTCAGGTATCTTGATCACAGTGATGAAAAACTAACTAATGTATTCCCAAAACTTGGTGTCCATTACGTTTTGATTTTATTTCTATCTGTAGCCCATTTTTGTGGAGAGAATGAGTAATAAGTTCTAGAGGTAATATGTGACAAATTCTGTAGGGCTATAAGATTATAGAGAGGCTACTCAGAGAGAGGGCAAAGACAAAAATAACATATGCATAAAATAATGGGGGAAAGAAGTCAAAAGAGCCACAGTACAAAGTAGGAAATGTGAGAAAAGATAAAGAGATGAAGCACTTCAGAAAAGATTGGGAGAGTAGAGAGAGAGTGGTTGCAGGTTTTTCACGGGCTTATCTTGAACAAGTTACACTTGAAGACTAGAGTCTGAAATTGAAACCCTGTCCTTAAGTGACAAGGACTCACTCCTAATTCTGCTATTTCTTTACCTGTGACCTGTGCTAACTTAATCTCACTGTGACTTATTTCCTTCACTGTAAAATAAGAATCATCATCATAATACCTAATTCCTAGGATTGTTACGAAGATTGAGGCACTGAGAATGTTATCTGTTAGCAATATTCAGGCAATATATATGAGTTGTTTGTGGCCCTTTGTTAACCTTTCCCTTACTGGATGTCTGAACTGAAAAAAAAAAAAAAAGAATTTCGGTGATCTAACATTGCTCTAATAAGGTGTTTTAGTTCCTTGTGTAACGAATCAGCACACACAAAAAAGGCTTTTTTTTTTTTTCCTTTCAATATTCTCAAGGCCAGAAGTCTGAAATCAAAGCATTATTAGGGCATTGCTTCTCTGAAAGCTCTGAAGGAGAACCTGTACTTTTCCTCCTCCTAGCATCCCTTGGCTTGTGGTCACATCTCTGCTCCATCTTTACAGTGCCTGCTCCTTTGTGTGTATTTCTTTCTCTGCTTATATCTGTCTTGTATACAGACACACGATGTTGCATCTAGGGCCCACCTGGATTATACAGGATAAGTTCCTTCTGTTGAGATTCTTAGTTTACTCATGTCTTTTCTCATACTAGATAATACCAAGTGTTTTTTTTTTTTACTATAATAAGGTAATATTTACAAGTTCTATGGAATTAGGATATAGACACTTATTTGGGGGTCACCATTCAGCCCATTTCACAAGATACCGTTATAAAGTGAGCTTGAACTGGCTGCTCTACTGGCTTATTCTGTGTTCACTCACCCTTGTGCTTGGCCTGGGCATCTCATTCTCCAACACGTCCCAGACCATGATTTACATAACAGGCACCAACTTTGTATTCAGTCAAGTGAGTATTGATTTTTAATGATCAGGTTATTTCTTTGCAGTGACCCAGGGAACTGGGCAAAGGTTCAACAAGGATAGGCCTCTTGGTGGGCTTGCCTCGGAAGAGAGGAATTTGGGGGGAAACTCTATTTTATGCTCAAACCACATCAATTATGGATTTACAATCAGAAAACTGTGATGCTTATTTCAAAAGAGAAACAGTGAAATTCCATATTAATTAGGACTATTTCAGTTTCAAGTGACCAGAAAACTAACTTGAGTAAGTTTGAGTAACACCCTAACATATGAATTCTCATAACTGGGAAATACCAGCTTCAGGCTTAGATTGAAGCAATGGTTCCAAAGATACCATCAGGACCTGGTTTCTCTCTAGTTCTTTTTGCTCTACTTTTACTGGCTCCCCCCCCCCCCCTGCCAAAGGCTGTCCTTTGTTGGTGGTTAAGACTACTGAAGTATATAAGACCATACTCCTTATCAGGTTCAAGACTCATGGAAAAGAACAGTCCTAGAAAAAATGTTAACAAAACTTTACTGTTTTTTTTTTTGTTGTTGTTGTTCATTCCCAAGATAGTGTGATAAGACCAGCTCCTGTCTGGAAAGCATGACCCTGTTGTATTGCACACCAGAGTGACTATAGTTCATAATAATATATTTTAATACTAATACTATACACTAATACTAGTATATTTTAAAATAGAATAAAAGACTCTGAATGTATCACTATAGAGAAATGATGAACATTGATACTTTAGGTTATGGATATGCTAATTACCCTGGTTTGTTAATTACACAATGCATATACAGGCATCAAAACATTGCATTGTACCCCATACATTCTACAGTTATTGTGTATCAGTTAAAAAGACAATAAAAATTTAAAAATGTGTTATTTAATTTCCCCAAATTTGTAAATTTCCTGGTTTTATTTTATTATTGATTTCTAATTTCATCCTGTTTTGGTCACAGAAGATGGTATCTATCTGCTTTAATCTATTGAGAACAAATTGTCCCATGCACATTTGAAAAGAATGTGTGTGCTGTCCTTGGCTAGAGTGTTCTATGTATGCCTGTTAGATCTAGTTGGTTTGTTGTGTTAGGTCCTCTACTTCAATGTTTATGTTCTAACTGGCCACCTGATCCATTTCTGAGAGTGGTGTATTCAGTTCTTCAACTATTACTGCACAAGTGTCTTTTTCTTCTTTAAGTCCTTGCTTCATATATTTGGATGGTCTGTCATTAGGGGTATAAATGCTTATAATTATCATATCTTCTTGTTCTGTAGAAACTTTTAATATTAATGTGCTTTAAATCTTATAACATTTTTGATTGTCTATTTTATCTGCTATTAAATATATTCAATCCTGTTCTTTTTTTCTATTTGTCTGAAACATCTCCTTCCTTCATTTTCAATCGATTCAAGTCTTTAGATGGAAGATGAATCTCTTGACAGCATATATTTGAGTCATTTTAAAAAATCTATTTGCCAACTTCTATTATCTTTTAATCAAAAAGTCTAATCCATTTTCACTTAAAGTAATTATTGATAAGTAGGGACTTCTGTCAATTTGAGAGTTATTTTCTATATGCCTCATACCTTTTTGTGTTTAGTTGATTTTTCATGGTAAAATGTTTAAGTTACTTTCTTGTTTTCTTTTGAATGTACCCTAGAGCTATTTTCTCTATGGAGACAATTGGGATTACATTTCATATCCTAAGGTTATAACTCTGTAACTTGAATTTATACCAGCTTGACTTCAATAGTATAGAAAACCTCCGCTCCTTTGACAGGTCCCTCCCTACCCTTTTTGGTTGTCAAAGTCACAAATTATGTGTTTATACATTTTTGTGCTCCAAAGCACAAACTAATAGTTCTCTGAAATGCATTAGCCTCTTAAATTATATAAAAAACATGTGGAGTTACAAAACAATGTCACAATAGTACTAGCTTTTTAAACTAATAATTATTTATAAAAAAATCTATCAGTGTTTTAAATTATGTAGAAAAAGAGCAGTTACACACCTCTGTTGTTCTGCTACTTTTATGTAATAGCCATGCATTTACCTTTACTGTATTTCTTTATGTAGCTTCTTGTTACTTTCTAGTGGTTTTTGAAAATTATTTACAAATGCATAATAATTACACCTAACAGTGGGATTCATTGAAACATTTGTACTTGCACATAACAAGATTTCTCCCCAATACCTGCCCTTGTTCTTCACTCCTCCCTTCATAACCTCTACCTCTACCCTACAGGTCTCCTTTCTATTTTCCCTCCTTTCAATTTCACAAGATTTCTTTTTTTTTCTTCTTTTTTCTCTCTAGTTTCCACATATGAGAGAAAACACACGATCCTTAACTTTCTGAACCTGGCTTGTTTTGCTTAACACAGAGCTCTCCACTTCTACTCTTCTGCCTGCAAATGACATAATTCTTTATATTCATAATATTGTGCCATATTCTACTTTATGGCACAATAATATAAATTTATGTACACAAATATATAATAATATACATATATACATGTTACTTTATATATAAAATGTGTGTGTGTGTGTACATATATATATATATATATATATATATATATATATATATATATAAAATTTTCTTTATCCATTGATCTGTTGATAGGCACCTAGCCTGGTTCTATAACTTCCCTATTGTGAATTGTACTGCTACAAACAGATATGCATGTATCATTATAATATGCTGGGGCTGGAGTTGTGGCTGAGTGGTAGTGTGCTTGCCTAGCATGCTTGATGCACCGGGTTCCATTCTCAGCACCACATACAAATAAATAAAATAAAGATCCATCAACAACTAACAAATATTTTAAAAAATTATATGCTGACTTTAATTCTTTTGGATAAATATGTGGGAGTGGAATAACTAGGTTACATAGTGGTTCTATTCCTAGCCATTTGAGGAAACTCCATTCTGATTTCAATAGTGGCTAACTACTTTACATTCCTACTGACAGTGTGTAAGTGTTCCTTTCTCCCTCATCCTCAGGAGCACTCATTGTTATTATTCTTTTTGTACTGGAGATAGAGTCCAAGGGTACATTATCACTGAGTTACATTCCCAGACCTTTTTATTTTTATTTTTTAAATTTTGAGACAAGTGCTCCCTAAATTGCTGAGGTTGGCCTTGAACTTGTGTTTCTCCTATCTCTGCCTTCTCAATTGCTGGGATTACAGCTATAGGCCACCATGCCCAGTATTAGTTGTGTTCTTGAGGATCGTCATTCTGACTGAAATGAGATAGAATTTCATTGTGGTTTTGATTTGAGTTTCTTTGATTGTGAAAGATATTTTTAAATATATTTGTTATCTGTTTATACTTCTTTTGAGAAATGTCCATTTAATTAATTTGACCATTGATTGATTGGGTTATTTTCTTGGTGTTGAGATTTTTGAGTTCTTTATATATTCTGGATTATATATATATTTATATATTATATAAAATTTTATATTAATTGTCTGTTGGAAGAATAGCTGGCAAAGATTTTCTCCCATTCTGTGGAATCTCTCTTCATGATTTTTATTATTTTCTTCGCTGTGTAGAAGCATTTTAGTTCAATCCCATCCCTTTAATAATTGTTGGCATTTTCTGGGCTTTAGAAATACTATTGAAGAAGTCACAGTCTGCATCTATATGTTTTATTGCTTACCCTATGTTTTCTTCTAGAAGTTTCAGAGTTTCTGGTCTAATTCCTAGATCTTTGATCCATTTTGAATTTGTGCAGTGGGAGCCATTGGATCTAGTTTCATTCTTCCACATATGAATATTCAGTTTCCTTAGCACCATTTATTAAAAAGACCATCTTTTCTTCACTGCATGTTTTTAATGCCTTTGTCAAGTATCAAATGACTGAAGCTGTGTGGTTTTGTCTCTGTGTCTTCTATTCCAATGGTTTGCCTATCTGTTTTTATGCCAGTGCGATCCTGTTTTTGTTATAATAGCTCTGTAAGTAATTTGAAATCAGGTATTGCTATACTTTCAATATTGCTCTTTTTGTTTAGGATTGTTTTGGCTATTTGGGGGTCTTCTGTTATTCCCTATAAATTTTAGGACTATTTTTTTTCTAGTTCTGTGAAGAATGTAATTTGTATTTTGATAAAAACTGCATTGAATCTATACATCATTTTAGGCAATATGGCCATTTTAACAATATTAAATCTGCATATCCATGAACATCAGAGATCTTTCCATCCTCTTGTGTCTTCTTCTATTTCATTTTCAATGTTCTGTAATTTTTGTTATAGAAATTTTTCACTTCTTTGGCTAGATTTATTCCTAGGTATTGTATATTTTTAGGCTATTGTGAATGTAATTGTTTTTCTGATCTCTTTCTCAGCAAGTTCATTATTGGCATTTAGAAGAATTATTGATTTTATGTGTTGATTTTTGTGTCCTGCTGCTTTACTGAATTTGTTTATCGGATCTAAAAGGTTTATGGTGGCATCTTTGGAGTCTTCTGAGTAGAGGATCAAATCATCTGCAAATTGGGACAATTTGACTTTTTCTTTTCCTATTTGTATTCCTTTTATTTCCTTCTTTTCCCAAAATGTTCTGTCTAAAATTTCAAGTTTTATAATGAATATGAGTGGTTAAAGTAGATATTCTCCTCTTATTTCTGATTTTAGAGAGAATGCTTTCGATTTTTTTCCCCATGCAGTATGATGCTGGCTTTGAGTTTGTCATACACAACATTTACGATATGGAAGTAACTTCCTTCTATCCCTAGTTTCTTCAGGATTTTTGTCATAAATGGGTGCTGAAACTTTTGGAAGGCTTTTTCTGCATCTATTGGGATGTTCATGTGATTTTTATTTGGTCCTATTTATGTAATATACTATGTTTATTGATTAACATCATAGTATATGATTTTTGTATATTGATCATAGTATATAATTTTTATAATATGTCATTGCATTTCATTTGCTAATATTTTATTAAGAATCTTGGTATATATATTTATCAGGGATTTTTTTTGTATTTAGTTTTCTTGTCATCATGTGTCCTTATCTGGCTTGATATCAGGATGATGCTGGGTTTGTAGAATGAGTTTGGTAGTGTTCATTCTCTTTTTCTCTACTTCATGGATCTGAGGAACATTGACACTAGATCTTATTTAAATATCTGGTAGTATTCAGCAGTGAATTCATCTGGTCCTGGGGTTTTCTTTGTTACAAGACTTTTTACTACTGCCTCAATCTCATTGCTATTTATTGGTCTGTTTAGGTTTTCTACACCCTCTTGGTTCAATTTTTATAGGTCATATGTGTTAAGAAATTTATCTATTTCTTATAGACATTCCAATTTATTGAAATGTGAGTTTTAAAAATAGTCCCTACTGATACTCTAGATTTCAATTATGTCTGTTGTGATAACTTCTTTTCATTCCTTTAATTTTATTAATTTGGGTCTTCTCTTTTTCTTTGTTACATTGACTAAGAGTTTACCAGTTTATCTCTTGTCTGTTTATCTTTCCAAAGAACGCACTCTTTGTTTCAGTGAACCTTTGTAATTTTTTACTTATCTAGATCATAAATTTTGACTCTGATATTTATTATTTATTTCCTTCTACTAACTTTGGTATTGGTTCAATCTTGTTTTCCTAAGTTCTTGAGATGCATCATTAGATTATTTATTTGGAATCTTTCTGATTTTTTTTTTACAAACACATTTATAACTATAAACTTTCCTCTTAAAACTGGCTTTATTGTATCCCAGATATTTTGGGATACAATAAGTTGCATTTCTATTCTTGTTTGATTTGAAGAATTTAAAAATTTACCCCTGATTTCTGCATTGACCCACTCATCTTTCAAAAGTGGATTGTTAAATATCTGTGTGTTTATATAGTTTCTTTTGCTATTGGTTTCTAATTTCATTCCATTGTGATTTGATGAGATACAAGGAATTATATCAGTATTTTTGTATTTGTTAAGATTTGTTTTGTGGCCTAAAATATGGTCCATTTTGAAAAAAGTCCCATGAGCTTTTTAAAGAGAGAATATTCAACTGTTGTTGAATGAAATATTCTGTAGCTGTCTTTTAAGTCCATTTGATCTATAGTGTGTTTTATCTCTGACATGTCTTTACTGATTTCATTTCTAAATGAGAGAGGTATATCGAAATCACCCTGTTATTACTTTCGGATCTCTCTGAACCTTTATGTTGATTAGTGTAATTAGCTTTACTAATGTTTGGGGTATAAATATTCACTGTTATTATAATTTCTCATTGGAATGTTCCTTTTACCAGTATGAGGTGACTTCTTGTGTCTTTCCTAATTTCTACTTAAAGTTTGCTTTGTCAGACATGAGAGCAGCTACTCCTGCTTGCTTTTGAGCTCCATTTGCATGCAATATCATTTCCCATCCTTTCACTTTCAGCCTGTTGATGTCTTCCAGTGAGGTGTAGCATATAGTTGGGTCTTAAAAAATAGTTATCTGCCAGTTTATGTCTTTTTTTTCAAATATTTTTTAGTTGTACTTTGACACAATAACTTTATTCTATTTATTTTTATGTGATGCTGAGGATTGAACCCAGCCCCTTGCAGGTGCTAGGTGAGCACTCTATCACTGAGCCATAACCTCAGCTAGTTTAAGTCTTTTAATTAGAGAATTAAGGTCATTTACATTTACTGGTAATATAGAGAGGTGTTTATTTCTTCCTGCCATTTTGATTTATTTTTGATGCTTGATTCAAACCTAATTCTCATTTGCTTATCTATTCTTCTAATGGAATTTATTTTTCCCAAGTTCTCTTGTTTTTTTTTATCTTTTGTCTATAAAATTCCTTTAATTTTCTTCTTCAATGTTAGCTTAGTAGTCATGAATTCTTTTAGTTTATACTTATCTTGGAAAGTTTTTATTTTTCCTTTGATTCTAAAGGATAGCTCTGGGTCTAGCAATCTTGGTTGGCAATTAGTTATTTTCCTTCGGTGTTTGAAATAACATTGTTCAAAGCCCTCCTGGATTTGGGGATTTTTTCTTAGAAATCTTATGCATTTCTGATTGTTGTTACTCTAAATGTGACCTAGTGTCTATCTATTATTGCTTTTAAAGTTCTTTCTCTGGTCTGAATTTTTGACATTTTAATTATAATGTGTCATGGAGAGGACTTTTTTTTCCGGTCTTATCTATTTGGGACTCTAAATGTTTCTAGTATGTGGATGTCCATAATGTTCCCAAGTAGAAATATCAGAAAATATTTCTGCTACTGTTCACTGAAAAGGTTACCGTTGTCATTAGCTTATTTATCTACTTCTTTTTTTCTGCAATGTCAGTGAGTCTTAAGTTTGGTCTCTTAATGTTGTGCCAAAGTTCTTATATATTCTGCTCAGAATTTCTACTTTTTTCTTTAATTCTGTTTGAATGGTCAAGGCTGGCCACCTTGTCTTCAACCTCTGAAATTCTACCATCTACTTGATCTAATGTTTCGGAGAGACTTTCAGTTGAATTTTTTATTTGAGTCTTTATTTATTTATTGAGTCTTTCATTTCTAAGATTTCTGTTTTGTTCTTTTCCAGCTTATCTCTTAGTTGAAATGCTCTTTCACATCCTGATTTTCCTTAGCTTTATTCAATCCTTAGCTGTACTTTTAATTCATTGATAATTTTAACGATTTTTTAAAATTGTTTTCCTGGGATTTCATCAACTTTGACGTCTGTGGATTCAGTTATTGGGGTTATAATCTTTTGGAGATATTGTTTCCTTGTTTTCCCAGGTTTCCTGCATTTCTTTCTTTCTTTCTTTCTTTTTTTTTTTTTTGGCGGGGGGTACCAGGGATTGAATTCAGGGGTACTTGGCCACTGAGCCACATCCACAGCCCTATTTTGTATTTTATTTAGAATTTAGGGACAGGGTCTCACTGAGTTGCTTAGCACTTTGCTTTTGCTGAGACTGGCTTTGAACTCATGAACCTCCTGCCATAGCCTCCTGAGTTGCTGGGATTACAGGCAGGTGCCATCGCCCAGCAGTTTCCTGCATTTCTATATTGACATTTGTGCATCTTCTGAAATGGATCTCTCTCTAGCTGTAGTAAGAGGTCTCTTTTTAGGAAGCTGCTTTTTTTTTTAAACCAGTTTCCCAGGCCTGGAGTATATATATCTCTGGGTCACAGGAACCATGCAGCATGTTCATGATGCTTCTATCAATCTCTAACACCATTATGAAAGGAGGTGATGATCACCTGTACCCTATAACTTGAGGTCAAACCACAAACTAACGGTCTATAAAAACTTATTTAAATGTTCCCCATAACTTTACTAGTCTAGAAATGCAATAAGGGAGTAATACCCTATAATAGGCTAAAAAGTTAGTTTTAAAGAAAGTAGAGTTGTTATACTATGTAAGTCATGAAAAATAAAAGAGAAAGAAGAAAAGGCATGAAAGGAAAGGGAAAGAAAAGACAGAAAAGAGAAGACAGAAGAAGAAAAAAATGAGTGTTGGAAAAAGAGGGATCAAGAATATAGAAAAGAAGAAGAAAAACATGGAAAGAATAAATCCGATTGACATACTACCATGAAGAACAAAAAAAGAAAAAAGAACAATAGCAACAAAAAACAACCAACCAAATCAAACCAGACAGAAAAATTAAACAAACAAACAAACAAAAACAATGGGGGTGGGGAGGGAGAGAGACAGAAGAAAAGTGAAGAGAGAGAGAAGAAACAGGGAGAACTTAAAGAGGAATAAAGATTGAATGAATAAATCCCATTAACACTATGACATTGAGGAAAAAAAAGTTGGGCATGGAGACACACACCTCCAACCCCAGCTATTCAGGAAACTATTGCAGGAGGGTCACAAGCTCAAGGTCCCTGTTGGGAACCCAAGGAGACCCTGCCTCAAAACACAACCAAAAAGGGCTGGGGAAGCAGCTCAGTGCAGAGCATCTTGGGTTTAATCTCCAGCACCATGGAAAAACCCAATGAGATAAAACAATAAAACAAACAAAAAACTAGGATTTGGGAGGGAAGGGAGACAGAAGAGAAAAATGCAAGGAGAGAGAGAGAGAGAAAGAGAGAGAGAATGACATGAGTGAACACTTCCAATTAACATTATTTTTTAAAAAATTTTTTTAGTTGTTGATAGACCTTTTTTTTTTTTTCATTTACTTATACATGGTGCTGAGAATCGAACTCAGTGCCTCGTACATATCAGACAAGCGCTCTACCACTGAGCCACAATCCCAGTCCCCAATTAACATTATAATATTAAAGAAAAGTACATAAAATTGGATTAAAGAGTTCAATATCAAATAGTGGGGAATCTATTAAATCATAGAAGATCTATTAAATTATAGAAAATAATACCAGGGAAGCAAGAAAAACTAACACTGAAGAGTCCAAAATTACCCTTTGCTGAAGTATTAGAGATGGAGGAATTTCTCCCAGGGTCTTGAAGGGATGATACCAGATATTAGGAGGGGTAGTAGACACTCAGGCTTCAAATGCATAACCTCTGAGTGCCTCTGGGCATGGAGATAGCAACCACACTGGCCCTTTAGTCTGTTTAGCTCTTGACCTGTCTGGATCAGTCATCTGCTTCAAACACTGCCCCAAACTCACGTTCCCATGTTTCCCCATACTGACCTGGTGGCCCACCTCTGGTATGACCCTGTGTGGCTCCAGTATTTCCATGATGTTCCTGGACACCTAAAAGCTCCCAGGAGGGTTTGAGGGAATAACTCTGATGAAGCTCTGCTGCTGGATCTTTCCCTGGCTTGGGGGGCGTCTTTGTTTCCTGTGGAAAAAGCCATGCTCCTGGGGTTAACTGCAGAGTTCTCTGCGCTTCTCTGGGGGCAGTCAGGTGACTCTGAAAGTCTCAGAATAAATCCTGCTGATGGAGATCTGGACAGTTTAATCTGTTCCAGATTGCAGCTGGAGTGTGTGGGCCTATCTAGATCTAAATCATCAATTTCAAAGATCCTGCCATCGGCCTGTCACAATCTAGAGCTCTCGGTGGCTTCAGGCCACCGTCTCACTTCTGATAGGGGAATGATGTTTGGTTTGGGCACTCACTAACCAAGCGAACAAAAGAAAGAGAAGTGAAAGAAAAGAAAAGGAGGCTGTTTGGTCTTTGGGATTAAAATAAAAAAGGGGAGGCAAAAAAGAAGGAAAAAAAATGTGTGCTGGGATTTCTGATTTTTCGCAAGGACAGCCTGGACAAAGTTGTCCTTTTTTAAGGTTCCCAGCTCTCACCAGCTCCAGAGGAAAGTGTGGCAGGCAGTGCAGACATGCTCTCCAGCCCTGCTGTGTTTAAACCTCTGCTGCTCATGTGGCATGCCTGTCTAATGATAGAGTCCACATTTCTTGATATCTTTATGATTTCTCTTTTCAGCTCTGCAGAGGGGAGCTTCCTTCCTCTCTCCCACTGAGAGGCCATGTGCTGATGCTGGTGGAGTCTGTTTTCCTTTTCTATCTCTAAAAAACCACTATTCCTGGGCTTCACCTGCTGCCTGGGTTGGACCTATTGGATTTCCAGGCTTCCCTTCATGGCCCCATCTCACCACGTAGCTGCACACTGATTTAATTGCACTATCAGGCAGCAGCCAGTATGCCGCGGGTGCTGCTTGTCCACCACTTTAGAAATCTCTCGTGTTTTTTTCAGTTCGGTGTACAGACCTCCCTTGAGGATTCTTGTAGTACAGATCTATGGTAATAAACTCCTTCTGGTTTTGTCGGAAATGTTTGCTCCCTCTGTTTGAAGTCTAGTTTTGTTATATATAGGATTCTTGGTTGACAGTTATTTTCCCCCTTAGAACTTTAAAAATATCAGCCCATTGCCTTTCACCTCTAAATGAAAAATCTGTGGATAATCTTACTGAATGTCCCTTTTATGTGATGAGTGACTTCTCTTTTGTTATTTTCAAAATTTCTCTTTGTAGGACTGGGGTTGTAGCTCAGTGGTAGAATGCTTTCCTAGCATGCGCGAAGCACTGGGTTCAATCCTCAGCACCACAGAAAAATAAGTAAATAAATAAGGTATTGGAGGGGCTGGGGTTGTGGCTCAGCAGTACAGCACTTGTCTTGCGCATGTGAGGAACTGGGTTTGATCCTCAGCACCACATAAAAATAAATAAACAGAATAAAGGTATTGTATCCCTCCACAACTAAAAAACAAAAGTTTCTCTTTGTCTTTGGAAAGAGAAATCATATGTATCAGTGGGGCCTCTGAATTCATCTTGGAGTTTATATTAATATATTATATTAATATGTTTATATTAATATCTTTGATCACATTTCAGCCATTATTGCTTCAAATGTTCTTCTCACCAGTTTCTTTTTCTCTTCTGGGACTCACACAATGTGTATGTTGGTTCCCTTGATGGTATCTCACAGGTCCCTTGGGTTCTATTTTATTTATTTATCTTTTGAGTAACATTTTTTAAAAAATTAGAGCATTATAGTTATACATAGTAGTTGGGTTCATTTTGACAAAATCATATGTGCTTGTGATTTGAATTACTCAGTTTAATCCCTGTTCCTCCTTTCCTCTCTATCCTATCTCCCCCAGTTATTCTTCCTCTACTCTATTGATTTTTAAAAATTTTTCTTCAATCTTTTTTTTTCTTTCTGTTCCTCAGACTCAATAATTTCTAAATAATTTCTATTGTTCTATATTTAGGTTTGCTGATTCTTGTTTTTGCCTGCTTAATTTGCCTTTGAATTGAATTTCTCTAGTTAATTTTTCTTTCTTTTTTTTGTTTTGTTTCAGTTATAGGACTTTTCAGTGCCAGAGTTTGTTTTTGGTTTCTTTTTAGATTTCAATCTCTTTCTTGACATTGCCATTTTGTTCACACATCATCTTATTGACTTTATTCATATCTCTTTGAGTTCTTTGAATATGTTCAAGAAAGTTTTTGTTGAACTGACCTAACATTAGTTTTTTTTTTTTTTTTTTTGTATCAGAGATTGAACTCAGGGGCACTCAACCACTGAGCCACATCTCCAGCCGTACTTTGTATTTTTATTTAGAGACAGGGTCTCACTGAGTTGCTTAGCACCTTGCTTTTGCTGAGACTGGGTTTGAACTCATGATCCTCTTGCCTCAGCCTCCCAAGCTGCTGGGATTATGGGTGTGAGCCACCATGCCTGGCTAGGTCTTTTTCAGTGACAGCTTCTGTTTATTTTTTTCCTTAGAGTAGGCCATCTTTTTCTATTTTTTTAATATCTTGTGATTTTTTTTTGAAAAGTGAACATTTTAACAATGTGATAATCTTGGAACTCAGATTCTCCATTTTCCTTTGGATTTGCCTTATTTTGTTATTGTTTTAGATTTTTAAAATCATTTTAGGCTATCACTGTGCAAGGAATCATCTTGATGTATGAACATTAGGTCTTTTATGAGTCTGCATTTCCTCTTGGTTATGTGTAATCACTCTCAAATTTTCCCTATATATTCAGTTGTTTATGAATATTCTCATCTTTACGGTCTGTCTCACAAAAGGGGAAAAAGATAAAAATAAATGAAATAAAATGAGGCACTGCCTCTTTAAATTCCTTAAAAGTCACATCAGTCAGAGGGCCTGCAATAATGTACTTACAATAATGGCTAAAGATATAACAACAATAACTGTCTATCTGTACTTCTGTTATCAGAAGCGAAATCATCTATCCAAGCACACATCCATGATATTTGGAGGGCAAGGTCCTTTTTACCTATATTAGTCCTTTCGAGTTATTCCAAAAACTTTTACACAGCTACTGCCACAGGGCTGAGTATGGGTAGCAGGTATCTGCTACTGTGCCTCCAGATAAAGTTCACTGAAATGAACCACAATTCAAGTTGTGAAGTTGTAAGCCTCCAATAGACTCCAGCATTTCAAAATAAGTTACATTAGACAGATTATGCCAGTATAATTGTTGTCCAGGTGGGGAGACAGATTCCTGGTGATTCCTATTCTACTTTCTTCCCAGAATCATCTCCTTGCTTTCTTTTAATTAATGTTTGCATGATATATTACCCCCATTTTCCCTTCCTTCTTTCCTACCTTCCCTCTTTCCATCCTTCTTCTTTTTAACTTTCATCAGGTCTATACTGTCATATTTGGAATGAGTTCTTAACCACTGAGCCACATCCCCAGCCCTTTTAAAAATATTTTGTTTAGAGACAGGGTCTCGCTGAGTTGCTTAGGACCTTGCTAAGTTGCTGAGGTTGGCTTTGAACTCACTATCCTCCTGCCTCAGCCTCCTGAGCCACCGGGATTATGGGCTTATGCCACCAGGCCTGGCCTCCAACTCTCTTTCAATTGGTTTATTTGTAAAGCTTTTTTTTTTTAGTACTGGGGATTGACGCCAGGGCCCTGTCCCTGCTAGGGAAGTCCTCTTCCATTGAGGTATATCCCCAGCCCTAATTGCTGTACTTACATGATTTACATTTATTGTAATTATTGATATATTAATAATTAAGTCTGACATTTATTTTTGTTTTCTCTTTTTCCATTTTTCATTCTTTTTTTATGCTTCCTGTGGGTTACTTGAACATCATTTTAGAATTCCATTTTGATTTATCTGTAGCATTTTTGAGACTATCTCCTGGTGGTTGTGCTAGGTATCATATTATATATACAGCACTTTACATAGTTTACAGGTGTTGCTGTTCTACCTGTTAGAGTGTAGAAATCTTACTTTTTATGTTTCTTACCTTCCCCATTTGTAATATAATTGTCGTAAATCTTTCCTGTCCATAATTTAGAATTACAGAATATAATATATTGGTATGCATTGATTTTTTTCCTTTCAGTTTAAGATCTTCCTGGTTCTTGATGACTGATTTGCAAATGAAACCTGGACATTTGGGGGAATTAAAAGAGGCCAAATCTTGTTTAGCCCCCACCCCTCTTTTTTGTGATGAAAATTGAACTCGGCACCTTGTGCATGCTAAGCATGTACTCTTCCAAAGCTGCACCCCCAGGCTTCTGTCTCATCTGTCCCTTCACAGTGCTCTGGCTAGGGAAGAGGGAGCTCCGTCTACCTCAGGTGCTGTTAGGTGAGGGTAGACGTTCAGGTTCCTTGTTCACCTATCAACATACCTGAATGTGGGGGAGGCTTTTGTTTTGACTGTGTCGGGTGGAAGTTGTCCTCTACTAGTCCTTCACTGATGAGATTCAAGAGTGTTGACTTTGTCTTCCCAAATGATCTCCACCAACACCATGGAGTAAGGGGTGTATGGCCTCCTTACTGCTGTAAAGTGGTGACTGTCCCAACTAGGGCTTCTGATACCACCCAGGACAGGAGGAAGACATGGGGTACAAGTACTCCATATGTATTTCCTAACACTGTGAGGACATGGGGAGAACTGGTTATTTCCCAGTAGCAGTGAAAGTCCTGGCTCCCTACCAAGCCTCTCTAACATAGCCTTACAGGGGTGTAGAGTGCCTTTCACAGCTTGGTGAAGGGGAATCTAGGCTCCCGACTGAACTTGTTCCATGGGGTGGGAGTGGGGCTGGTCCGCCTTTCACAGCTTGGTGAAGGGGAATCTAGGCTCCCGACTGAACTTGTTCCATGGGGTGGGAGTGGGGCTGGTCCACTCCTCGCTCCTCACTTGTGCGTTTGGCTATGGTACAGCAGGTACTGTTTTTGTCTTTCTAGGTTGCCCCTTTTTCTGGTCCCTTGGCTTGAGAGAACATGCTTTGTCTGGGCTTTTTGTCTTGTGCCTGTTGGATTTCATGGTTGCTAACTTCATCAGTTCTAAGTCTAGAACATATGAGGCAAAAAGAAACCCAGGAACTTACTGCCCTGATTTTCTTCAAGTACCAAGGTTTCTAGTGTGTGGACCTTGACCTTGTCATCTTTCAGAATCTTCTCATGTCACATTATATATATGGAAGATAATGTATATATTGTTCAGGAACTTAGTTATATATGGTAGGAGGATTAAGTGAAAAGTACGTGTAATTCACCTTCCTGAAAGTGAAAGTTGTGATACATATTTAATGAGGTGTGATTTGAAGATCTGCACGCATAAACTATATACTACCTATAGCCCATTATAGACTCTTTCATTCGGCATTCACTCCAGGCCTTCTGTGAGCCAGGTGCTGTTGAAGTCACGGCAGATACAACGGTGAACAGAAGTGATAGTGTTTCACTCCTGGGGGACCATACATTCTTGTGGGAAGACATGATGAACAAACAAAATATTTTAGGTTGGGTAGTAAAAAGGCTATTGGGAAAAGTAGAAGTTTTATGAGAACAATGAGTGCTAGAGGCACTGGGGGTTTGTGTCTTACATTGGTGGATCAGGGAAACATCTGAGCCGAGACCAGGAAAAAATAAAGCCCAGAAATGAGCCCTGTGGATATCTGGGAAGGAGCTCTCCAGGCCAGTGACAGAAATCTGATATGGTAAGTACTGGCCCTGTCCCTAGCAGCCAGGGAGGTCAGAGTGGCTGGAGTGAGGTGGCAAGGGGGAAGAGTAGTAGATGACGTTAGGGACGTAGCTGGGAAACCAGACTGTGTAGAGAGTGAAGCAATCATAAAAATTCAGGCTTTTCCTTAGTCATTAGGGGACTTTCAGGGGGCAGTGATATGGTCCAGTTTAAAGCTTTACTTAGTATGCTTTATGAAGAACAGGAAGTGAGGTTTTCAAGTGAGGAGGCTTTTGCAAATATTCAGAAGAGGTTTAATGATGGCTTGAATTCAGAGCAGTGGAATTGGAGATGTGACCAGATTCTGAAAATATTTTGAAGATATAAGTGACAGAATTTGCCAACAGGTTCACTTGCAATATGAGAGAAAGAAGGAGAGAGATCAAGGATGGTTCAAGGTCCTTAGCTTGAGAAATTGAAATAAACTTGATATTTTTTTTGGAATGAGTGAGACTTGGGGAGGTACAAGTTCTGGGAAGGTTGGGGAATCAGAGGTTTTGTTTCCGATGTGTTGAGATTGAAATGTCCATTAAACTGGGTGTCTAGCAAGGACTTGGCTCTATGAATCTGAATTCAAGGATTGCAGTTATCCTTCTGGTGACATAATTTGGGAGTTGTTATTAGATGGATGATTGTCTTAGTCTGTTTCGTGTTGTCACATTAGCACAAGACTGGGAAATTTATAATGGGAAGAAACATTTCTCAAAGTGTTGGAGGCTGGGAGGTCCAAGACCAAGACACTGGCATCTGATAAGGGCCTTCTTGTTGTGTTTTCATGTGACATAAGCTGGAAGGGCCAAAGAGAGTGAACCCACTCCCACAGGTTAATCCATTTGTGAAAGTAATGACCTAAATACCTTTCCCTGTGACCTGAGCACCTCCCCAACACCCCACCTGCCAACCCTATTGCAGTAGGACACTAGCTATTATCACATTGATAATGGCTGTAAAAAATAAGTCCTGAGCCCCAGGGATGCTCTAATAGTAAAAGGTCAGGAGGATAAAAAGAAACCATCAAAGGAAAATCAGGAGAAATCAGTGGCATAGAAGAACCCAAAGAGTGTGGTGTGCTGAGCGAAGACCCAGTCCAGCGGGAGGAAGTGGTTAGGTTGGTAAGGTAGGAGAGAGCTGAAGTGAGCCGCCATGCTGGAATGTGCCAGTCTCTGCTGGTCTCACCAAGCTTGTTTCTGTGGGGGAGGAGGAAAGAAGAGGAGGATAGACACAGGAATGGCAAATATAGATACCTCTTTGGAGGAGTTTTGCTATAAAGGAGAAAATAAAAGTGGGATAGTGGATGAAAGAAGATATGAGGCCAAGGAAGGAGTTACTACTATAATAGAACAGCTAATTATAATACCTGGAAACTTTGTATTCATGTATATGAAATTTGAATTTATTTTGATTGACAATGAAATCTAAAATTTCATATAATGAAAAGTCTTCAGTTGGCTTGATAATCTTAGCAATAGCATTTATATTTGAGAAAGACTTAGTTAAATATGAGTTGGTCTATGCAAGATGTGTAATTTCAAAGTTTTTTCCTTTGGTTTAATTTGGATTTGCAATTTCGGTTAACCCTTTACAATGAGAGTTCCCTCAAATGAATATTTACTGAGCAGTGATAGAAAACTTTATATTTAAAGAGTACTTATCAGTCTCTGTATTAGAATCAACATAAAAGAATTAAAATTGACATTAGAAGTGTAGGAGGGAATTAAAGAGATGTAGTCCCAGACCAGGGAAATGGCATCTCAAGTTGTCCTGAGGTGCAAACGGGAATCTCTCCTCAAGCTCTGCAGTACTGATTTGCAGCCCATCAGGCGAATTGACTCTTCCCCTTCTGATCATTTTTATCTTTTTGTACATAGAGACACTTATTTTGAACCACCTCCCGCATTCTAACAGCAGGTACTCTAGAACCTTCTGTCTGGGATGTATGCACCAATCTTCTTTACCTTTTTCCTCTGGAAAGCCCAGTAAACAATGTTTCCCAGTCTCCCTTGCAGTTGGCAGAGGCAAAGAAATGCAAGTGGAAAAATTTATGCCATTTCCCGCTGAAGTGTGACCCTCCTAAGAAAACCTACATGGTCCACACTCTGTGCTTTGTCTGTTGGTCAGAAGTCGCAGATCCCCTGGGAGAGGCTGGGTCCTGAATGACTGCGCATTGCCCCTGCACAGTGTTGTGCTCTGCTGCCAGCTAGGAACAAGCTTTTAGTACATGGAAGCTTTGGTACGTTGGAGTTGTTTGTGACAGTAACGAGCCTACCCTGACTAAGGCATGCTTCTTCAGATGAGATGCAGTGACTGTGAACTTTGTATTTGGAACTTAGAAGGCCCAGAGGGTAAGGGTCCAGTGTGCACATTGTATAATTTGGAAGCATCATGCTCTGGTTTTGGGATTTTATCTTCTGACTTTTTTGGGGAGCACTGTTAGTTAGCACTGATGAACCTTCATCCAGAGGCAAACAACTGTTTTCTAATGACTTTATGTAGCTTCACAGAGCCTGTTACCTTTGAGAGGTTAAGCTCTCTTCAGGCTCCCAAAGCTCTCATGGGACATGAGGTGGAGAAGAAACAAATATTTAGCAGAAATCCTATGTCAGATGCTTTTTCTTGCATTGCATTATTTAATTTTTATAATAATCTAAGGAAATTATAAAGTATCATAAAGAAGTATGATTAACCTCAATTTACAGAAGAAGAAATTTGTCCAAGTTATGAAAGAGCAGAACCCTTCAAGCAAGACCTTTTTGACTGAGAAATGCTTGCTCTTTCCACTTCGTAACTACTCTATTTCCCTCTGGGGAAGGAGGAAAGGACCTGAATTGAATTTGCTTATGTACATGGTAGTATAAGAGACACAACCTCCTCTTTCCTCTTGAGTGTAATCGTATTTTGAAGGAGGTGAGAAACAGAGAAGCCAATTGTTTACTTAAAGAAATGAATTGTAGGTGCTGTTGTGACTGAGCAGGGAGGAAGGAACTCTGCAGATGACCTAGAGGCCTGAGCCCAGACAGAGGGAAGCCACCAGTGGCTTTAGTTTTGGTTTAAGTGGAAGCTGACCTTTCTTTCCTCTTCAGCTCTTTAATACAGAGAATTGAAAGTCCTCATGATCCAGCAACTGGCCAGGAGGCTGAATGGTAGAGGTGAGAAGGTTTAGCATCTGATCACGTCTGTGGAGAGTCTCTGATCCTTTAGAGTTGGCCATGTTCAAGCCAAGAGAGGAGAGAGGCGGAACTTCTGTTGTTAAGGGGGGAAGTGCAGTTCCTCAAGACCATCTTGACTATTTTAAATCTATAAAATTTGGCTTCCATGTAACACAACACCCTCATTTATGTCTGTTTGCTAACCACTCTACAGTTCAAAACATACTTTTATGTAGATTATCTAATTTGATCCTCGTAGCAATCTTGGGAGGTTACAGGGAAGGAATTATCATTCCATTTCCAGATAAGGCAACCACGACCCAAATTCTCTAACCTGAAGTTCAGGCTGCCTGCTTTTGATAGAGGGATCTAAGATAAACCTCACAGGCTTTGAAGCTGAAATCCATATTTGAAATGTAACTGTGGTCATCTATGACAGTCTCCAGCCTTGTCTGTTCTTTGTTCTACAAATGTCCAATGAATGCTTGGAGGTGTGTGGGGTTGCTTGTAGTGTGTGTGTGTTCACTCTCATGACATCTGTATGCAATGGATGTGAAATTTACAAAATCAAGTATCAGTTCTTGTCTTAGTTCATTTTCTGCTACTATAACAAAGTTCTGGAGTCAGTGTAATTTGTAAAGAACAGAGGTCTACTTATGTCATGGGTTTGGAAAGTGGGAAGTCTAGACAGCATCTTACTAGCATCTACTAAGCATCGGGTGAGGGCCTTCTCTCTGTATCATAACAAGGCAGAAGGCATTGCATGGCTAGACAGAACTAATGTACCAGAGAGCTGTTCCTATAACAAAGCCACTCCTTTAATAGCCCATTTATCCATGAATAGATTAATTTATTCATTAAGTTAATCACACATCTATGGTTTAATCTCCAAAAGCAATTAACATGTGAATTTTGGGGTTAAGTTTCCAACCCATGAACTTTTTGGGTACAAGGTTCAAACCATAACAGTTTTCAAAGCTTCAAAATCCAACTGTCAACATAAGATCATCAGTCAAATTTTGGAAGCTGTTTTTCAGAGTTGAGCTCTAGTTCTGTGATGAATGTGGCACCCTGGTGTGTTCTTTGAAGAGTCACCATGTGCTTAAGTATGTTGAGGCTCCAAGGCATGAACATGTAAATAAACACAGTGATTCCAAACTTACTTAAGTATATAAAGCCTCTTTTTTGGTGTATCACTTGTCCGTGTGGAGTGACAGAATATCTTTTGAAAATGTCAGTGCAGATGACAAGTTTTGCTGTTTTCTCTCATATATGGGAGCTGGTGGGGGAGGTGAAAAGACAAAGTGAGTGTAAGGTGGAAACTCTAAGAGGAAGGGGATCATGGGGAGGGAAAGGGAGGGTGGGGGACTGTAAAAGAGGGTGGATATGGTCAAAGTATGTTATTTGCATCTGTGAATATGCCACAGTGAAACAATTTTTTCTGTCTAATTGAAATGTATATACATACACACAAACTATGATGATTAAAACGGTATGGTCCTAGCAATAAATATTTCAACGGAACAGAACCAAAAACCCAGAAGAAGAACTGACACATGGGGTAAGTTAGTATATAACACCAGTGACAATACATATTGTGGAGGACAGATATTTAGTAAATTTACTTGCATCAGAAAAAAAATATGTTAGATTCATATAAAACTTCTTATAACAAAGGACACTGTGAAAAATCAAAGGTTTAAATATAACAAGAAAATAATTAAAATAACAGGGAAGTTTAGAATTAAAACAAAATAATCCCAGTGTAAAAACCACCCAAATATCCATCAAAGTAAAATAAAGTGAAAGAGGTAAGCAGAGGTGGGAATACAACAATGGAACTGAATGAACGATAGCTGGGCACAGCAACTAGCTGGGCACAGCAACGTGTTTAGCCTCATATGCATGACAGTAGGGGGGGGGGTGGGTCCAGAATCTTCTAAGAATCACAGAATTAAAAATGAGCAAAATAAACTGTTTTTTTAAGGATACATATGAATGTTATAGCATTGTAAAGAAACTGAAGGTAATGATTATTACAAAAGTGAGATAGCCATTATTTCTGGGCACTGAGAATAGGGAGGGCACATGGGACCTCGGGTGGTGACGGTGTTGTTTTTCTTGACAGTTACTTTCTGTCTGGGTGTTTATTTGGTGGTTATTCATTAAGCTTCTCACAAAGGTTTATAAACTTTCCTGTTTGACTTTTACGTTGCACTCCATGAAAAATTATAAAAAGTCCAGTTTTAGCCACATGCCTTGGGTACATTTTTTTGAGTATTTTTATTTTTATGCCCTTCTTTCTAGATGACTCTAGAGTCATAGTTTGTAACATTTATAGGAGTCTCTTTTCTCCAGGGATCCTGCTGTCCACTTCATATATTAGATATAAAGATGCAATAGTATCAGTAAATAAATATACTAGAGAAATTACAGAAAGTCATGTGGTCAAGTGGCTGCTGTCCAAACGCTGTTCTGCTGTGTGTGGGTAAACCAGGCTTTACTGTTCTTCTAATATATTTGTAAAATTTTTATTCATCATCATTCTTATTGTTGTTGCTATTTGCAGGACTGGGGATTGAATTCAGGATCACACTTACCACTGAACTACACCCCCAGCACTATTTTTTTTCTTTTGTTTTGAGATGGAGACTCACCAAGTTACCCCAAACTTGAAATCCTCCTTCCTCAGCCTCCTGGGCAGCTGGGATTACAGGTGTGCACCACCATGCCCAGCTCCAGTCTAGTATAAATTAAATTTAACTTCAAGATTTGTAGAAAACCAATCTCCAACCCTAGGCTCATAAAATTTAATTTATTAACTACTGGATGGAATGGGTTTTACCTTTTAAGACTGTTGTGAGAATAAAATGAGGTGCTGAATGGTAGCTACTATGAATTTAATGAAATAAAGCAAATAATAACATAAATGGTTACTCTGGAACCAGATAGTAACATTCTTCCATTGCATAAATTTAAGGAAAAACTGTAACAATGCACTTAATGTAGTTATCTGTTTTAAACATTGTCCTCTCATTGTTTGACTGTATTTCTTTTCTTTTTTGATGGTAGATTCTAATTTTTCCTTCCCTGTATCCCAGGACTTTTATTTATGCATTGCTCACCAGAGGGAGACCTTTTCCAGTTGTCTTACTTTTCAGAGGAAGTATCTTCTGTGTTGGGAATGGGTTCCTTCAAGCCTACTATCTGATTTACTGTGCAGAATACCCTGAAGAATGGTATGCCGACATCCGGTTTAGCCTGGGTAAGTGAATCTGACCAGCTCTCACCCACTACCCAGCTGATGCCCCTTTCCAAGGTGTACATCACCACAGCCTCCCTCCATCCTACTGTGGTAACCTCTGAATGATCCTGTTCTCCTCCTCTCACCCCCCTACCCTGGTCTTCCCTCAGTGTGGAACTCATATAAAGGGATCTCAAACCCATCTAATAGATTTCCATTGCTCTCAAGACCATATGCATATTCCTTACCACAGCCTGTGAAACCAAAAAGTTGTTCCGAGGCTCCAGCCACATCCTCCTGCTTCTCTCTCCCTCATGTCCTGGGCTAGCCCCAGGACCTTCCTGCTGTGCTGGAAACAGTTAGCCTGTCCTGCCCAGAGCCTTTGTGCAGGATTCTCCCCCTGCTTAGAATGCTGTGCTTCATGTGTCCATGGAACTTGGTCCTCATTTTATTGAGGTCTCTAACAATTCACAGCTCCTCAAAAAGACTTCCTGACTGCCTATCTAAAAGAATGGAAGATATTGATCATTGGTTTGTTTTTTAATTTTTTTTTGTAAGCTCACTCCTTTGAATACTGCTTTGACTCAAAAAAAAAAAAAAAAAAAGGACAATACAGATTATTCCTAATCCCTCTTAGTATCACAAATCACATTCTACCCATCAATTTTATACTTCTGGATCTGTCTCCAGAACATGGGACAACTGGACTCTCTTCTCCCTAAACTGTATTAATTTCTGTTTAGTCCACAATTGCCTGGACTTCCAGAGCTCCAAAATCAGTTTTCTGCCTCCATCCTGTCCTTCCACAGCCTGCTTACATTTTCCATACAGCAGTCAGGGTGAACACTCAAACCCACAAATGACCAAAGGGTTTGTTGCATGAATATAGATACATATCCACCATAGACCACACTACAGACACAAAGACAAAGAAACAAACAAAACAAAGCAAAACCAAAAAAACAAGGGAGTACTCTGTGCGTTCATGCAGAGACGCCTCTGGGATATGTGGTTAAATAAAAATAAAGTGTGAACTGTGTGTATAGGATGCTATTTTTTTTAATGTAGAAATGGGATAGAGGAACGTGTGTGTGTGTGTGTGTGTGTGTGTGTGTGTGTGTAACTGGGAAGGAAACACTGAAAATATAAAAATCTCCTACATGTCTCTGGGTAAAGAGATCAGGGTGAGTATACCTTACCATATACTCAACTGGTGATGTAACTACACAAGAAAATAGCCAGTTCACAGGAAGTGTGGGACACAGGCAAGTGAAATACCTCCATGAGGAAGTAAGCCAGTCGTATCTAGAAAAATGGACATTCTGAAGGACAACGGTCTAATCTCTTCAATGAGTGAGAGTCCTAAAACAAACAAACAAACAGATAAACAAGAAGAAGAATTAGGAGGAGGAGGAGAAGAACAAGAAAGGAAGGAGTCAAAATTAAAAGATATAACATCCAGGTGTAAGATGTGGCCTTACATTGGACCTTGGTTTGCACAAACCACTTCCAAGGGGGATCTGGGAGACATCTAAGAAAATCAGAATATGATCTGAGTATTAGATAAGGTACTTATCAAAAGAGAATCTATATCTTGGCATCAGCTTCTTCAAGAGAACTTGTTACTTTCAAATATTTTGTTGTTGTTGTTGTTCTGATGGGACAAGCCTCAATCCATCTTGAAAAGGTATCTTCTCTTACAAGCAAGTATCTGAAGTTTTCCCAGGGAATGGGTATTTGGATACAATTTACTTGCCAATCATTGAAGGGCTGTGTTCCTTTTACAGTAAGCTGCTTTTCCGTCTTTGGATTGTTCTGGGCATATATGACACAGTTCTGATTTAGCCACTAAGCAGCTGGAGCTGTGACCCTCACATGAGGGCTTGATGACATTCACCAAGGTGCTCCTTACACAGTGGACATTCTCATGTAGGTGCCAGACCAGTGCTTCAGGCAGGAGGATGAGCCCATGGGAATCCTGTTTTTCCACTTGGCAGCGCTATCCCAGGAGCCTAAACTCTACTCTGAGGCCCATTTCTCATCCTCATCAATATAAGGAGACTGGTCTAATTCAAGCTGAGGTATCAGGGAGCTGATAAACAGTTTGCTCTTTGTGGCCCTTTTGGTTGCTATATTGGCCTGATTTCACCTGCCCATGGAAGGTCAGTCTTCTGCTGACTGGAACAGTACATGATTACTACTTGCTTTTGTCTGGCCCCTTTCAATGCTGGTATTTTAAGGGCATGTTTAATGTTTTGTTTTCAGTGGTGAGGATCACTCTTTCCAAATAGCTGAATGTGCAAATGCTATTATGAAAGCGTATTTTGAGTCAGTGGAAATATTTACCCTCTTTCCTCCGAGTTCTTCTTAAAGCAATGTGCTTAGCTTTCTAGGCTTGTGCTCCTAGCCTTGACTTCTAATACCTGTTGTTCGGTGACCATGCCATATCCAATATTCACAGACCATTGTCCATGAAGCTGCTTCTGTTGGTGAAGAGGTGCCAATACAGCTCTGTGATAAGATGATCAGACAAGTCCAACCTGACAAACTGTCTCCAAGATCTGCAGATGGGCACATTGTATTGGCCCATTATCAGCGGGCATCCCTGGATTTAGGGTGGACATGGTTTTCAGTTGACATTTGGGTTGTCTAGTAGGATGACCTGAGAGGTCCCTGTCCTCCTAGCAGTCATCTAGTAGCCACCCCTCTGTTGTAGTAGGACCAGGATTTGATGAGGAACACATAATAATGGGGGGCCCTAGAGTGCACTTCTCAGCCTCTTGTAGTAAATCACAAATGGCAGTCATTGCCTGAAGGCAGAGGGACCATCCTTTTGTAGTGTGGACAAGCTGTTTTGACAAATAGTTTACCAGTCACTGTATGTCTCCCAGTGCCTGTAAGAGAACCCCAAGGACTGTACCCTATTTCTCATATACATATGCATTGCATTTCTTATGTAAGTCAGGCAAGCCTAGGGCAGGGGCTTCATGAAACTTTCTTTTAACTTCTAAAGGAATTTTGGCATTCTGAGGTCCAAATCAAAGGTTCTATTTTTTTTTTAAGGCCTTTATACAGTGGTCTGGCTACTAATCCAAATATGGCAGAATCCTGCCATTCTCAGGAACCCATGCTACTATCTCTGGTTCCTGGTTCTTTAAGGCTCAAGATAGCCTGGTTCCAATCTGACATCAAACTTTGGGTTCCTTAGCTAATCTAGAATCCCAATAGGTGACTTGTTTATAAATCGGAGCCTTTTTAGTGGACATCTTTTATCTGCATGACATGAGGTGAGTCAATACAATAATAGTGTTTGAAAGGCAGAGTTCGGTTGGGGCTAACCATCAGCAGGTCATCCACTTATTGCAAAAAGATTCCTTGATCCAGCTGTCACGCCTGCAGGTCTTTTGCTGGGTGCTCATTAAACAGACTAGAGGAGGTTCTAAATCCCTCAGGCAGGACAGTCCAGCAATACTGGGTAGTTAATTTGGTGTCATAGTCCTGCCACGTGAAAGAAAACAGTAATTGGGATTTCCTTTCTAGTAAACACAGAAGAATACATCCTTTAAATCCAGCACTGTGAACCAGCCTTTGTTACCTGGACTCATGGTCAGCAGGGTGTAGGGATTTGGTACAGTAGACTGAATATCCTGGACAATATAATTTATAGCTCTCAAGTTGCACAAATCGGTGCTCATCAGTGTCAGGTTTCCTCACTGGCAGGATAAGGATGTTGTAGAGGGACTGGCAGGGCGGCATCCATATATGTTTTAAATTTTTTTCTAGAAGAGGCTGAATCCCTCTCAATACCGTTCTCCTAAGGGAGTATTCCTTCTTCTTGGGGGAGGCTATCCCCTCCTTTGTAAGATCGGAAGGTAGCACTGACTGCCCTTCTGAGGGTCCCATCAGCCCATGTGGACTTCCTCACTTTCTTGTACACCTCCAGTAGAGAAGGCTTCCTGTTTCTGGTTGGTAAGCAAAAGCTGGAACTGGAGAGCATTGTCTAGTGGCACTTGCAAATGAAGTCATTGCTTTTTGTGCGAAAGGTTATTTGAACACTTAGTTTACATAACAAATCTCATCCCGGGAGAGGGAGCAGGCAATCTGGCATGGACGAGAAGCTATGCCTTCATCTCCGCTCTTCTAGTGCACATTCAAGGGGTTGGAGCAACAAAAGCTTCTGAGTGTGACCTTTCAGTCTACTACTGCCATGGTGTCATTGATGTTAAATGTTTCCTCACTGTTAATTGTATCCAGGGCCCCTATGGGGTTGTGTTTTAATAGTAGGCACACTGATTTATTTATTTTTTTTCCCAATGGAGAGCAGTTCTTCCCATTCTTTCCTCTAGACTTTTTATTTTTTGAGGATCCTTTTGCAGGGCCTCCATAATACATGGGTTGGCTTTAGTTTCTGTTCTTCCTGGATATTGTGTACATTAAAGGCATTATCAGCTAGCTGTGAAGGGTTTATGTCAATCTTTCCTTTACGCGCTGAAGCGTTCTGCCAATGTCTGGGATGCTGTGCCCAATGAGGGTCATATTGACCCTATGGAGGTTTTCAGGAGCTGCATCAGTGTCTTTCCCATATGTGTGGGGATTTGCTCTAAAAATTCAGAGGTATCCTCACAACACTTAGAACAATTTAAAAAAATTAGCAGATACTTAAAGGCATTGGTTACTTTTGTTTTTAAAATCCTCCCTTCTGTTGTTAAGTTTTTCTCTGTGGACATTAGCAGGGCTAAGAGGCAGGTGCCTTCATGCATGGGGACTCCAGGAGACCCTGACACCCACTTGGCTCTGCGGCCAGAACACAAGGCACCACCCAGATGTGTCCATGGGAGGTGGGACAGCACAGTGGTTCAGGGCATGTAAGGTGGGGGGGAGGGGCAAGTGCAGGAGGAGGGCCATGAAGGCCACATTTATCTCCAGTGTAGCCTTGGGTGACAGTCATGGCTCAGGGAGGCTCTGGACCTTGGGCTTGAATTCTGGAGTTGGGTTCCTGCAAAGATGGCTCCTCCTTCTCCCCATATGAGCATGGGCCCTGCTGCTTGAGGTTCAGGATCTAGGTACAGGCCAGGCAGTACATGACCTTCAGCTTCTTAAGTTGGGCCTTCCAGGTTCTGGGGTTGACACTACTTTTTGCCTTCCATTTTGAGCCAGACGCCTTGGGGCCCAAGGTTCCTCTGTGAGCACCTGGTTACCACCCTTACTTGGAATTCTAAAGTCAGTTGGAAGAGGTTGCAGCTTTGGGGATCTGACCTTTGAGCTGCAGCCAGGCCTTCCTACCCCTGCGCAGCTGTGCCTTCTTTAGGCTCCTCTGTGTGTTTGTGCCAGTAGGGCAGTGCTCTAGTGGAAATTGCCCCGGCCTGGCAATAGGTGTTTCCTGGTCAAAGGGAGTGAACACCATTCCTGTCCCTGAGCCATAACCTGGCCATGTCAACAGTGTGTGTGGGAGGAGGAGGAGGGGCCTTGACACTACATGGCCTGTGGCAGGTCATCCATGGGCATGGGAGAATTTGCTGGTGCTGGAGCCAGGATGGAGGTTGCACCAAGCCAGCTGGCACAAGTTTAAAATTGGGATTGAAAGGGTTCATTATATGGAAATTTATTAAATCTTCCTCAGTTTTCTCTTCTGGCACTCCACTAACCTTGCAATCTAGAAAAGGTGCCTTTCTCTGCCCAGTCAACTTAGCTCCTGGCCATTCAGATGACTTCTTATGTAACTGCATAAATGCCTGCACATATGGACTCTCATTCCATTTTCCTGATCTCTGGCAGAGTAATTCCAACTGCAAGATAGTACGGTAATTCAGAGGACCATCTGGCAGCCACCTTCCCTCACTTTCCAACACACACCTAGGCCAGGCAGTGTTGCAGTAAAACATTAAGGATTGTAAGCACACAGACAACTGAAAGAAATTCCCAAAATCAAGGGTGACAGATGGGAATCTCTGAAGTACAGACAGACCAGATGGGAACAAATCTTCTAGGTTCCCTAATCCCACAGAACTGTGATTCCTATACTAGAGGCATCCCAGTTGCCCCTTTTGTGGGGAGACCAGATATGTGGAACCCAGGGTCTCAGCATGCATGCTGAGGACTTAGCAGACGATCAAGGATTTACAACTTCACTGAACTTAGTTTTCTTTTTCTCAAATAGGCCAAATGGTTGAGTGAGCCCTACCCATTCAGGGAGAGAAAGGGGAGTTCTGAAACGAAGGGAGCATTGGCAGCTGCTGGGACTGTTCCTCAAATTCTTCCCTTTTTCGTGGGATGGCATCTCCATCAAAATGGTCCAAACTAGGGCTGGGGCTGGGGCTCCGTGGTAGAGCGCTTACCTAGCACATGTGAGGCCCTGGGTTCAATCCTCAGCACCACATAAATCATAAATGAATAAAATAAAACTATAAAAAAAGTTCCCCCCCAAAACTGTTCTAAACTGAGGAAAATTTACCCCATCTCTGAAGTCCTAAGTGGTCAACTATGAATGAGCCCACCAGCCACTTCACACCCTCAGCATGGAAGAGAGTGGAGAATGGAGGGGGCCATCAGAATTCTAGACCTGTCCAGAAGTCCGGAGCACAGAATGCTTTCAGGTGCTGTTTGGGTCACCAATTGATACCAAAAGTTCAATCTTTGTTCCTGATGCCAGTCCAAATAATGAGGGCAAAGTTTATGAGAAAAAGAAAAAGGAAGTTTTATTGATTTGCTAGCAAAGGGGAGGGCAATGGATGGAGGTCCCAAAGACTGCCATCTCACTGCCATCTCAGGTGAACTAAGAGGGGACTACAAGGACCGGGATCCAAGTATAATTATTATACTGGATATTTTTATAATTAATATCCAGCTGGTGTCCTTGAGAGAGCCATGGCTCCAGTTCCCAGGTCCGGAGTTTATTCTTTTAGTGAACAAGGAACACAAATCTTAGACTGGGATGGGAAACGTATTAATCTTGTTTCTCCTGCTGTTAGGGACAGGGAGAAGGAAAGGAGGAAGAAAAAGAATAAAAACATCACAGTTTTAAGATAAGCTACCAATGGTTGAGCAGCAAGGTTTACCCTCCAAGTATGAAGGGAGCTCACATTACAACACTGCTTGGAATGTAACGTTTGGGCATGTTTAGTCATCTTCATGTAAAGATGGAAGCCACGGAGCAGTGAAATGCTACAGTTAACATCACACAAACACAAAACTGTAAAGACTATTGCTTTCAACAAGTCTAATTTGGAGGGCATCAACATGGTAAAGTGCTCTCCTAAGCTTAAGGCTTATACACTTGGGGAATGCAAATGCACTTCACGTACAAGATAGCCAGTAATAACCAGCACCACAGACACATGCAAGTCCTTTATAGTACACCAATTTGGCTTTTACTTTTAAAGAAAAACCTATGTATCAGTAGGATAACTATAATAGTATTGCTTTGCTTTTCAAACAGTTCTATAGAAGTTGAAAAACAAAAGAACACTTTAAATCTGGCTCCAACCATAAAAAAAAAATCACAACTTAGTAATGACCATTTTATACATTCATTCAGATGTGGTGGCTATTGTATAAAAAAGAACACTTATTGGTTACATGTCATGAATTAAATCGACGTATCTTTAACTCTACAATTTTTTGAGTGATGTTTAGATAAAACTCAGATACATGGAATGCCTTGCCCTCATATATACACATACCTTTAACAAAACAAGAAAAACTAAATGTATTATTTTATATGTTCTAAAATATCTCTTTTTTGTACTAAAATTAAATTTTCTTCAATATAAAAAGGACTTTTTATCTTAAACATCTAACAAAGAAAAGTACAATCCTGATTGGTCAGATAGATACCCAGACAAAAACGTATGCTTACAATTCTGAAGAGATTTTAATTTTTATTTTACCAATAAATTTAAATGAACACATTTGCTCACTCATTTATCTGTAAGTCAATTTGAATAGAATTTCCTAGGAGATTTTATTATTATAGACATACAATTAACCCAAAATTTTCAGGTCACACAGAAGTTAAGTTTTAAAAGGTTTTTTTTTTCTTCTTCTCTCTCCTTTTCTTTATCTTGGGGCAGGGGAGCTCTTTAGCATCTCATCTCTTTTTAACACGTAGAGACATGTAAGTACATACGCTCAAAGGCACCAGAGATCCAGAACTGGGTACAAAGTCCAACAACGATCTCACCTGCCTTTCAGTACCAAGTTTCAAATGGCTGAAATGATAAAATGGTGAGATTTTCACCTATACAAATGCTACCAAGTGTAAATGGCAGAAGTGTCCAGATGGCAGAGAATGGGAGGTCCCAGTGTGCACATCAGAGTGACTTACCCAGCCTAAGAGCCTCCTGGCTTACCCAAATGTCAACTGCTTGCATCAACAAGGTGCTTGGTCAGGATGCACCATGAATGATGAAAACAAGGGCGAGTTCCCAGAATAAAAAGGGGATCTTGCAGCTACTCGAGTTAGTACAGAGACTTCCCCCATCCTGGGGGCTGGCTGTGCCACAGGCAGCAGTCCTCCTGGCTGGCTCACCAAATTTGTCATGGGAACAAGTCAGGCTGCTTACCCTATGACAGGTCAGTTAAGTTGGAAAGATAAAATATTGAGGCAAGGAAGGTGAGTTACTCCAGAAGCCTGCTAGAGGAAAAAGCCCTTCTTGCTTGGATGCTGATTTGGGGGAGTTTTATACAGATGGTTGATGGTTGTTCCTTACATAGTGCAATTCATGGTAATGCATAAAAACACCTCCAATGCCGGTCTTCAAAGTGACTTACTGAAGGACACACAGACAGCTGGTCTGAGGTTCCTTTTATCCCCCCACTGTTGTGCATTCTCTTTTCCCTGCTTCCCTCCTTGCCCTAGGTAGGTCACCTTTCTTTTAGGCCATTGATATTTTGATAAGAGAAGGTAGAAAAATCATGATTTCACATCACCCCAAATTAGATGAAATTAGATCTGATTGTTTTACTTAAAACTTTTCTTGATTTTTGCCTGCTGAATTTTGATCTGCACAGACACATTTTATTGAGAAGTATGGTTGGGCCTCTAGGTGGGGACAGAGAATGTTTCTGGACTGTAGTACTGCCCATTGGGATGAAGGACCTAGCATGCTTGATCCTGGAACTTCTTACCCAAGACCAGGACTATTTCTGTACCAGTGGATGATATTCATGGAGACACCTTCAGGATATGTGGTTAAATTAAATGAAAAAGCTATGAAGAGTATACATACTATGTTCATATTTTTTACATAACAAGAAGTTTCCAAAGGAAGCTGTCTTCTGTGTTCCTTTGATGGCTTTCTGATGCCACTAAAAACCCAGACACTTCCTATGTTAGTGCTCCACTGTTCTTACCTGTAGTCTTACCTGTAGACTTCATTTTAGTCGTTTTATAGTTGCAAGACACTGGCTGCAGCTCAAGATATTACATCTGCAATCAAGTCAGGATGAAAGAGGAAGTAGAAGCATTGATCCTGTCTGTTCCCTTTATCAGAAAAACAAAAGATATCCAAGAAAGTCCCTAGAAGATTCCCCCTTACATTTTCTGGCAGAGTTAGGGGATTTGATCACTGTTCAGATTTTCAGCCTCTATAGTGGACAAAAAAAGAGGAAGGTAGAATGACTGTTGAGTTAGCCAACCAGTTGATTTGAATGAGCCCAGGGCTGACTATTATTCTTTCATGTACTTGATTAGTTATTTAAGTATGGCACAATGTTGTTGCCTCTTGCTGTCTTCTCTTCTCCCTCCTTTCTCCACCTGACATGCATCACGGTGTATGTCAGCATTTTGGTTTAGGGAACAATAACACACATGCCCCGCAAACTTGGGACCATATCTGAGTACCATTCCTACATTAATTCCTTCGTTTTTAGAAAACAAACAAACAAACAGAACAACATGTCTGAAACATATCGAAATAAGGACACATTTTTCAACTTTATTTCTCTCTTATTTACCAAGGTATCTTCCTATTTGTTTTGGGAATGGGAATCAACATTCACAGTGACTATATATTGCGCCAGCTCAGGAAGCCTGGAGAAATCACCTACAGGATTCCACAAGGTAACGCCTTCCCCAACCCACCAGGTTCCCACTCTCCCTTGGAGCCTGTCCCAGGGATTAAGCTCTAACAAGTGGAGATAGAGTATCAAATGCACAAGTATGCAACAAGTCCTGGCTTGCTCCTGACTTCTCCTCCACTCCCTGTTCCCTCCACAGCACATCTGCATTTCTCATATATACCCTGAAGCTCAATAGAGCTACAAGAATCATCAGAAAGCAAGATCACAATATCCTGAAGGTGGAAGAGGGTGCCAGGCATGGGTAGGGTAGGAGTAGATTGCAATCTAGTTGTAGTAGATAAGATAGTTCTGCACCCAGAGTGTAATCCTTTCTGAGTTAATAAACGAAGCTTAAGATTTCATTGCTGTCAACATCATAGAATGCACTCACAAGAACCTAGATAGTGTAGCCTACTAAATCCCTTGGCTCTAGCCTGCTTTTAATTTTTTTTTAACTGTGCATATTTTTACCTTTCAAACTTTTTTTTTGTTAAAAACTAAGACACAAACACACATTAGCCTAGGTCTATATGGGTTCAGAATCATTAAAATCATGGCTTCCACCTTCATATCTTGTCTCCTTGGAAAGTCTTACATGTAATAACACACATTTAGCTTTAATTTCCTATGATAAAAATGATTTTTTTTTGTGGGGAATACTTGCTTAAGAATGTTTTACAGTTAATTTTTTTGGTATTCTCAAATAACAAATAATACAGCACAGTAAATTTAAGAACATAGCACATTAGTTTATTAAATTATGTCCTGTACATAATTTAATGTGCAACACTTTTATATGACTGGCAGTGTGGTAGGTTTTTTTTACACCAGCGTTGCCATGAATACACAAGTAGTGCATTGTGTATGAGATTACACTGGCTATGATTCACTCTAATTATCATCTAAAGGGTCACCATTGTATAAGCAATCTGATGTTGACTAAAGCATTGTTATACAGCACCTGGATATATATTTTTGGGGATTCTACCACGCGGCCTGCGCAGTGGTTTCATTAATGAGGTTCTGGCATTCAGTTAGTTAGAAGAGATCAAAATAAAACACACAGACAGTACCTTATTTTAATGCTAGGTCCAAGACGGCTCGGTCTCCCTGTTTCCCTGCCTCCAGCCGCTCAGCAGGGCAGCGAGGATTACTCTGGGCTAGCAGGAGAGAGAGAGAGAGAGAGAGAGAACACGCCGGGGATCAGCCTTTTATTTGGGGGAAACAAGAGATTCAGGGGAGAATTCCATCCAATGAAGGTTGAGGGGGGGCTGTACTCCAAGGTCAGGGTCAGTGATTGGGTCTCCAGGGTCAGTGGTTACGCACACCCCCACACGGATGGGCTCTCTCATCAGGAAAGGGTCGGGATAACTCCGACACAGCCAGAGTGCCTCAGGCCCTTAACGGGAGTCACCCAATCACGTGTCAGAATGGCTCCCCACAGGGGATATTGAATATTTTGAAGATGCTGAATATTTGAAATCCTAATTATTCCCAAGAAAGGAGGGTGTGAGATAAACAGATAAGCAGGTGGGAATGGATCAGTTTCAGTAATCCTTTAACACATTGGAAGATTCCAGAACAAATTATCCAGGAGAACCCCACAAAGCTCCTATGCTTGTAACGGGAGTCTCCAACCCCAACTTTGTTCTACCTACCTTTATGTGTTCTGGAACAACACATGGAGGGGTACAATGTCACAAGGATGCAGCTCTGATCATTGACCTTCTGATTCTTCTGCACACAGGTGGTTTGTTTACATATGTTTCTGGAGCCAATTACCTTGGCGAGATCATTGAATGGATCGGCTATGCCTTGGCCACTTGGTCCCCTCCAGGACTTGCATTTGCCTTTTTCTCACTTTGTTACCTTGGCCAGCGAGCTTCTCATCACCACAGGTAAACTTGTCAATAAACGCAGTGGAACCCAGGTAGCTTTCCTCTCCAGACATGCCTTTTAGCACAGGGAGTCTGATTTAGAAACCTGATTTATCTTTTTTTAAGGGAAATTAGATACCATAATCTGGGCTGTAAAACTCTGAAATTTAAGGATTTTGCTGTCATTGCAATTTAGCTGGACGACCCAAGCAGTAAATATTTTTCTAAGAGCAAAAACAAACCCATGTAGATGGAGGCCCCTAAGGTGACAGTTGAGAAGCCGCTGTGTCTACACTTTGAAGAAGCCTTCCTAGCAAGGGCACCTCGTATCTAAGTGACTGTTGACCCCGGTTCTGTGCTTGGGGATGGGTGCTACTTGGCAGTAAGTAAATTGTAGATACTGAGTTAAGAGACAAAAGAAGTCACCTTCATTTCCATGCCCCAGTCCAACTTCCTCCATGATTCTGGAAGTGTGTTCTGTTGGGGAGACCAGGGCCAGCACCTCCCAAAGGATCGCAGATAATTCTGAGGTACAGCTTGGATAGAGAACCTCTGGGAAGAAACACTAGCTGGTGTCTATGTGGATGTTCTTTTTGGGAGCTAGTTTCAGTTCAAGGCTTGGTGCTAACAGTTCAGGTAATCACAGAGTCCTGTAATCTGCAGAAGGATTATTTGTTCTAGAATCTTCCAATGCTGGGGCTTCTTCTGGTACTGTCCTCCTTCCTTTACCCCTCTCCATCTCTCATAGCCAAGGCTATGGTAAGGAAGAGTAAGCAGTTGTGTGGAGGGTGCAATTGTTGGACTGCCCCCTCTGCTGGTCATTGCTGGGATTGCAGGCATCTAGAACCTTTCCTCTGAAGGTCTGGTCTACAGCTTCACTAACCCCACTAGGGGTGGGGTGGGGACAAAAAGGGATAACTAAAAGTATCGCTGGAAGGAAACATATGAAGTTGTTATCTTAGTTTAAACCTGAGTGTGACCTTCATATCCATTTCTCCAAATGGCTTTTGGGGCAAGATAAAGCCTGTGATTCCTGGAGACTGAGAGAGGATGATCCACTTTACTTTTTGAATATAGCCCTGGCTGCTCATTTATTTTATTTTTTAAGATTTTTTTGGTAGTTGTAGATGGATACAATACCTTTATTTTATTTATTTATGTTTACACGGTGCTGAGGATCAGACCCAGGGCCTGATCCTCACGTGCAAGGCAAGCACTCCATCACGAAGCGACAACCTCAGCCCTGCTGCTTATTTTTAAAGGGACATATTTTTCTTTTTCTCTTCTCCCTCTCCCTCTTCCTGACCTGGGGAACTAGATTACCTTGGGTTATCTGTGCTTCATAGGAAGGAGATGTCACCAGAAGATCCAGGAAGTGACTGTGTCCCAAGTTAACAAGTGAATTTCAACACATCTTCAGGGCACATCTGGAATGGAGCCTTTGAAGAGCTTCTTTCAAAGCCCTCTATTTTCCCTGAAGAGCAGAACCACAGACTCTGAGACTGGAGTCCCTAGTGTTTCTCCTTTGCTAACAAAGGATTAAACCTTCTGTTTTCCTTTACTCAAAACCATGTCCTCATGATTAATTGGCATGAGTTGGCATTGGGGACAATTTTGGTAACAAAATTGGTGACCCAGATGGGACCAGAGAGCAGCCCCCACTCCGGCTTTCTTGGGCAGGCCTGGCACTCCAAGCAACCAAACTTCCGTGCTGAGGATGTAAGGCAAACTTTTTTGAGAACTGACTGCTGGAAAGTTAGGAGATGGGCAAATGTACCTGGAGTTGAACCAAAGGAGCTATTCCTGTGAGTACAGGGAGGGACTGAGGGATTGTTCCAGCAATTGCTGAAGCACATTTAGCTTCAGGGAACTCCCACCTTCCTTCCCTGAACTATATGGGTCTCTCCATCTTGGTCTACTTTGAGAAAAAGGAAACTGAGCACAGTAAAGTTGTGACACCTTGGCCATTCAGTAAGCTCCCTCGGGGTGCACACTGAGACCCTCAATTCTACACGTTTCCCCTTTGTGGGACATCTGTGGCACCAGTGGTGTAGAAGTCATAGTTAAGTGGGAGTTGGGAACTTTGGGGGATTTTCCTCTATCTGTTTTGTTTTAAAGGTTCCCATCTGTTGGCCATGGTTTGGGGATTGTCTCTATTTGTCGGTCTCTATTTTTTGTTTGTTTGTATCTGTTTCTGGCCCTTTAAGAGGTGGGTAATAATACTGTTTTGATCCTATAGATTGTTTTCTTGGGAAAGATCATGGTTGAATGGGTCACTTATAGATATAAACCTGTCTAAGAAAAAGATGATGTTTTACTGTAACAATCTAGTCTTTGAATGGTTTTCTGAATTATTGTACAATCTTGCAGTTGGGAGTTGGTCTGTCAGAGATAAAATAAGTGAAAGATTCTGTATGTACAGGAACATATGCAATTACATAATAAGGAGTCTTAACAGTCAAAACCAAAGTTGGATATAAAAAAGTGCTGCCTCAAATGTGTGGATATAGCAGGAGACCAAAAGAGGATTAAAAAATATTTTTTAAAATCCCTTTCAACCCAGTGCTGACAGTCTGAGCACTGCTTCTCATCCTGGCCCCAGGCAGCTGCAATTCATCCTGCTGTGGGTCAGAGACACCAGTCCTGGCATAAAGGAAAAAAAAATCCCAGGGAAACTGCCTGGTCTATAGAGAAATGGGTAAGGAGGACCTGGCCTCCACCCTGCTTTCCAGCCCCTCTTTGCCCATGGAAATAAAATCAGAGTTTGAGAACAGGGCTCAGTTCACAGCTTCTGTAGACAAATGAAATCTATGTGGGCTGTAGGCCTCACTGATTTCTTTCTGGGTTCTTGTCTCATCGGTTCAAAGAATGAAATCCATGGATGGTGGCAGAGGACAAATATAAAAGAAATAAAATTAGTTTTGAATGAGAGGAAAAAAAGTGAAATTCCCCAGGATGTGAGGGGGAAACTGGTGGAAAGCTTTTCCAGTTGAGGACACTAGTCTGGAGACGTAAGGCTTCTGGACAAAGGCGTTGACCAGAGTCCATGCTGAACAGACACTAAAAAGTGTTGGGGCTAATTTTTGGGATCTGTGCTGTACAGATGTTAGAAAAGTACCAAGGCTAGTGGGTTGGCCCATGACTTTCTATTTGGCTGGGTACTTTTAGTCCTTAAGTCTAAACTTTTTGTAACCTCCGTTTAGGTCCACCCCCATTTCAATTTTCCCACTACTTTGGGACAAAGAAGTGGACTCAAATGCTTAACCTTACAGGGTTGCCTTTATATTTGAAAAAACCTTATTTGCCACCCATTATACTCATTGAATAACTAGCCTATTTTATGGGGGTGGGGGGTGGGTAAAAACTGCCAGTCACAAAGAACGGGGCAATGGGTACCAGTACTATTAAATTGTAGCCTGGGGACAAAATAGTCTCCACTTTTAAGATCTGAGAGGATAACCCATTTGGCCAGGGGACATTTCTGGGTGTAGCCCTGCCTGTTGCTCACAGAGCTAAAATACAAGGACCTCCTGAGTCCCCATGTACGCAAGCATCTGTGTCTTGGCCCTGATGATTTCTGCAGAGAGAGGTCCCTAAAAATCTCTGTAATGGTCAATGTGACCTTCACTGGACAGAGTGCCATAGATGTATATAAAGAGAGAGTCTCGGGTGCAATTGACAGTGGGACAGTGGGGGACTCACTTGTTGATGGCGTTATGATGATTCTAAGGGAGACTGGTCAAACAACAATACCTGTGCTCAAACCCCTTCAATGCAAACTGGAAGGAAAAAAAAGGTTAAGGCACAGTTGTTTTTTTTTTTTTTTTTTTTTTTTTTTTTTGTATGACAGACTGTGATCCCTCTCTTAGGATAAAATTTGTCATGTAAATTAAATGTAGAGATAACATTCTCACCCCAAAAGCAACAACTTCTAGAAAAAGAAAACAGAGCTTGCTGTGCTGGAGGTCTAGTAGAAGTGAGACCTTTTAGGCCAAAGAGACTCTGAGAAAGGTGATCAATGTCATCCTAACCAAGATTTGTTTTAGGAGGAAATAACTTGTCTCAGGAAAAAATAAAATAACCCTTAAGAGAGAGGCATTAATGGGGATTCATTTTGTTCTGGACAATTGTTTAAAATGTGTATTGCTTCAGTTTTGCCAGACATCTACTCTGCCTATTCTGCCTGTTGAAAAAAACCTCACACTGATGAGTGCTAATTAGTGCAAGACTTGAGAGCAATACTAGAGACAGATACATCTGAAACTAAATATGTTTGTCTGAGCTTTATCTAAATGTTCTGTAAAAGTTTATAAAATAAAAGTTCAGGGCTCGGGATGTGGCTCAAGTGGTAATGCGCTCACCTGGCATGTGTGAGGCACTGGGTTTGATCCTCAGCACCACATTAAAAAAATAAAGATGTTGTGTGCACCTAAAACTAAAAAATAAATACTTCAAAAAAAAATAAAAGTTCATGTGGGTTTATCCAATAAGAGCTCTCTTTTATCTGGCATAAAAAGGTCACACTGCCATTTGGAAAACTGGCTAATGTCTATCTGATCTATCTGCTTTGACTAAGTCTAGTTCTGATCATTAACACCGTTCCCTAAATGGCTATGAGATTTAAGGCTATCCTTGATTTTTGCTAGTAGTATTGACGTCTACAAGCTTGCAATTATCTGCAAATTCTGAATTCTATTGTGAAAATAAACCTAATTAATATAAGGACATTTGTGTAATGTGATGCTAACTATTAGTTCTTCTTTGTATACTGAATACATTTACGTTCTTTTAGTATAGGTTTTAAAATATAAAGTTTAGGAAAGCACTTTACAAAACTTTGGTGTTCTCCAAACTAATGTTGTCTGTAATGGTAATTTTAGACTTATAGAAATAGCAAATTTAATTGGGGACTTGTTTATATCATTTAACGTTCTGTAACTGAACTTGTTATCAATAAAGTATATGTAAAATCCATGTTACTTTTTACACTGTGATGAAAATTTAAATGTGCTTTTGAAAGATATTGAAAGCCTGATCTGTTTAAAGGTTAATATTGTGAAACATAAAAACATTTTGCCGCTTTCCCACAAAAGGGTGTTAAAACCTTTCTTAACTTTTGTTTGATTCATGTTTCAGATATAATGTTATGTTAACTAACATTCATATAGACTCAGGATACAGCTTATAAAAACTTTGTAAAATGGTATTTAAAAAAAGAGGTAAAGATCAGCTTCAGAAATAAAACACTTATACGTAAGATTTGTCAAGAGCTCTGCCTCATCTGAGCAAGACTCTGCCTCTCATCTTACTCCATGTTAAGATGATTTCAAAATAGACTAGACTTAAGCTCTTTAAAGTTATGTTCAAATGATAAATTTTTGTCATAAAGATTACTGTGATTTCAAAATAAACAGGACATATAATATATAACTAAGTAAGGTTTAGAATTATAAAAAAATTATGTTTCTTGGATCATAGCCATTATCCAAACTAAATATGTTTCTGCTATTGGTAATTTCAATTTGTATTTTCCTTTAAAACTTTACAGCTGTTGCCCATTAATGTTTTTCAGAGGTACTCTTTCTAATTGAACAACCTGAGTTAATTTGAGATAATAAGCTTTCACTGATGGGACAGACATGAAATAAAGCTAACTTCCAGTGCTAATATTGATCCCCAATTAAATGGAAGGGGTAACTATAAAATTAAAACCCATTACTCCCATTTAAACACTGGTGAAACTGGTCTGATGGATGTTTAAAACCCCAAACTTGGAGACTACAGTCAAGAAAGTAAATGGGCCAAGGAAAAAGCAGCCAATGATGTAACTCCTCCAAGGGCCCTGCAACCCCAGTGAGTTACCCAATCTGCCAATCAGGGAGATTGGGAAGACCCTAGAGAATGGGACACCAACCAGTGCACATTCTGCAAAGAGGGTGGTTGACCTACCTAACCTAAGAAGAAAGGCTTTTTACAAGATGCATCCCTTTCCTAAGGCTGCCATAAGAAAAGACCACAATCTGGGTGGCTTGAAACAACAGAAATTCTTGTCTTGCAGTTCTAAAGAGGAGTTTGAAATTCACTGCAGGCAGGGCCATGCTGTCTGGTGGCTTAAGGGAAGAATCCTTCCCTGCCTCATCCCAGCTCCTGGTAGTGGCCAGCCATACTGGGTGCCCATGTAGTATAAGTTCAATTTTGTCCCCCCAAACAAGTTGAAGTCCCAACTCTCAGCACCTGTGTCAGCCTCACTGTAACCTCTGCCTCCATCTTCATGTGGCTGTCCCTCCTGTGTGTCTCTGTCTTATGTTTCTTTTCCTTTTCTTTTAAAGGACACCTGTCATATTGGATTCAAGGCCCAGGTTGCTCCAGCATGACCTCATTTTAATTTATTATGTCTGCAAAGATCCTAGTTCCAAAATAAGGTCATTCCCAGATGCCGGGAGTTAGTACTTCAGTATATATATGGGGAGGAGGGAATTGAACCCATCACACAAGGGCATTCCTAGGTTTCATGAAGGAATATTTTCCTGGGAATATGGCCAACCGTCTGGGATTAACTTTGATCATTGTCTTTGGGAGTTTTGGTTTCCCTGTATTTCTCAGCTGAACCCAAATGGTGCTTCTTTCCTTTACATTAAAAAAAAATTCTGATAAATTAATATACACATCTTAAAGTTTGCCATCTTAACAGTTCTTAAGTGTAAAATTCAGGGGCATTAGGTGTGTTTGTTAATGTTGTGCATCCGTCACCACCGTCACTGGTGATTCCTTTTTAACTCTCAACATAAGAACTGTCAACATTTATAAGAGATGGGTTACAACAAAGAGAAAAGGATTCCCAAATGGCCACCTGGAAGAGCCAGGCCCTAAATAACTGTAGGTCAATTTGTAACCAGGGTTTCAGACACAATGACCTTGACTATTGGCTGCTGTTCCATTGTATTTGTGATTATTCATTTGGTGTCTTTTAGGTTCTATCTCAAGATGTTTGAGGACTATCCCAAGTCTCGGAAAGCCCTTATTCCATTCATCTTTTAAAGAAACCAAATAAAAAAAAGGAGCAAAGCTACCATAATACCAAGATGCTGACTCTCAAGATGCTGAAACTATGATTTGTAAAGTTTCATTATATAAGTATGCATGTATAAAATGTGGTAGTTATCGTTCTGCCAACTGGCTTGGGGATTCTGTGTGATGCAGAATCTATCCTGATCTCCTATTGGAGTTTCATTTTCCAAGTGGAGACATCTTCTTAGCTATGCCTCCTAGAAAGTGTAGAACTTCCTTTATTTTTTTTAAATGGCTAATCCCAGTACCTGTTGCTTTTTCCTTCTCTGTATCAATGCAGGACAACTCTGTAGCCAAGAGTTTTTGGGGTGAGGGCAGTGCTTATAGAATTTATGAACAGCATACATTTTAAACCTATGCAGAGTAGCAGAGGATTAAATTCCAAAGCCATGTATGCTCAGAGCACACCCACTCCTCAATGAAAACCTAGTCACATCTTCCTTTTCCTTAGTTAATTAGGAAAGAGGTGAAAAGACAGAGTCAGATCTGCCTCCTTACATTGCCAAAAATGTACTGACACATTGACCCCACTTCAAGTTTGCACAGTGTCTTAATCAAGGGGTGCCTCAGTCTTCCAGAAGATTCCACAGTCCCCATTAGAGATATCAACCTAACCCAGAAAACTAGTGTGACCTTCTTGAAGGTCAGCTGTGTTGTTTTGTTTTTGCTTCATGTTTCTGGGGATCAAACCCAGGGCCTCATGCATGCTAGCAAGTGCTCTACTAATGAGCTGTATCCCCAGCCTGAAGTTCAGATTTTAAAGACAAAGAAAAGAATGTGACCCCGAATGGCTACTGAGAGAGTAAAGAAGTGCTTTGCAAAGGCTGGATGGACAACATGGCGGCGGGCAGAGAGGCAGTGCTTTCAATACCCCCTCAGGGATGGGGTCATAAAGACGCATAGATAACGCTTAGATTCTACCAACGGAGAATCTCCTAGCAAAATTCCACTGAAGAGAGACCGGCCGGGAGCTACTAGGATTTTTTTGAAGTCACAGTTTGCCCCAGATGAGCGAATCCCCGCAACGAGACGCAGAGGTCCAGATCTGCAGAGGTCCAGATCCGCCAGCCGCTGTCTGTGCGCTGCACTGAACGGCTGCCTGCCCACCCGCTCGCAGCCAAAGTGACTGGGTCCCGCTAGCCTCCGAGATGCAGCTTGGCAGGAAGAGGTCTTTAGCCAGGCCTTCATGAAATAGCGAGCCGGGAATTGAGGCCAACCGGGGACGGACCAGTCCCACCCCTCCCTTCGGACACTCAGGCAAGGAGCCTGGGGCCCGCCATAGCAGAGAGGTGACGTCATCAGAGTTCGGCTGATGGAATTCCTTCCCAGCAGAATCCACTTTAGCAGGTGTGTGACTCCCGCCCCATCCAGATACAGGCAGCCAGGAAACTTCATGGACCTCTCAGGGGTCGTGTCTGTAGGGAAGTAGAGGGGATCCCCGATCCCCAACCCCCCAAATCACCAGCGGTGACTCCCAAGGTCTTAGCCGCCAGTTTACCACAGCACTGGGGCTTAAATGGGACACCCGGTGGGGCTGCAAGTATAACTAGATCTCTGGGGAACCGCTTCTGGTGAACAGGACCTGGCTGGCTGGCTGATAGGAGGAAGGGGGGAGGGGCCAGAGAGGTGAAACTGACAAGTCTGAGAGACTCCCAGGAGACGCCTTACAAGGATTGCTATTGGCAGGTAGAGGGCAGAGGCTCTGCTTGGAGGGCACAGCTCCACCTACTGGAAAAGAAGAAAATGGATCTCTAAGACTTCAAATTTTTTTTTCTACTTCTCTCTCTGTTCCTCTCTCCCCTTTTCCTTCCTTCTTTCTTTCCCGTTTCAAGTCTTATTGTTCTTTTCATTCTCCTCTAATCTATCTCTCTCTCTCTCCTTTTTTTTAAGAGCACCTTCATTCCCCTACCCCCCAACTTTCATCCCAAGCATTACGTCTTCCATTACGTGTAATTGTCTAAATGCAAATAGGTGAATGTCTCAAGGCTGTCTATAGGGCTCCTAAATACCTAGCTACTACCAACACCCTGATCCAATCGCCTGTTAGTATCCCCCCTCAGTAGAGCAATCTTCTAAAGTAGCCAAGACATACTAACCCTCATACCATCATAGCACCTAACCTAAACAAAAAGTCCTAAGATCAAACAATAAATCACTATATGCATTCAGAACCCGGAAGCCTTTTATGAATTGAATGAATCAGCTTTAAAGTACAATAAAGCCCAACATTTCTAGGCATAATCTCCCACCACAAAGGAGAGACAACAGAGATATACAAAGCCAAAAAAAAAAATGTATAGGAGAAAGCAGTTACACAGCAGTCAAACAGCTGGAAAGTAACGTGAACAACATGAAAAAACAAGGGAAAAAAGGATTACAAACAATGCAGGACAACTTAAATCTACAGGAGGACCTAGAAGCATCAGAAACATGGACAGGGAAAGAAATCATGGCATACCTAACTCAGATGGAAAGGAATATTAGAGAAGACATGAGACAGCAAATCCAAGCAATGAAAGTATATTTTGAAAATGAATTAAACAAACAAATTCAAACTGCAAAGAACGAGCTTTACCAGGAGATAGAGATTTAAAAAAAACACCAAACAGTAATCCTAGAAATGCAGGAATCCATAAACTAGATTAAAAACTCTAATGAAAATATTACAAATAGACTAGATCAAGTAGAAGTCAGAACATCAGATAATGAAGACAAAGTTTATCAACTTGAAAAGAATATAGTCAACACAGAAAGGATGCTTAAATCTCATGAGCAATCTATCCAAGAGATATGGGATCTCATAAAAAAACCAAATTTGAGAGTCATTGGGATAGAAGAAGGCATGGAGGTTCAAACCAAAGGAATGGACAACTTATTAAATGAAATAATCCTAGAAAACTTCCCAGAGATGAAAGATGGAATGGATTGCCAAATCCTGGAAGCCTACAGGACCCCAAACATTCAAAACCATAATAGACCAACTCCTAGACATATAATTATGAAGATAGCCAACATACAGAACAAGGAGAGAATATTAAAAGCTATGAGAGAAAAGAGGCAGATTACATTCAGGGGTAAACCAATTAGGTTAACGACTGATTTTTCATCACAGACTTTGAAAGCGAGAAGATCCTGGAACAACGTATTTCAAACACTGAAAAATAATGGATTCCAACCAAGAATACTGTATCCAGCAAAATTAAGCTTCAGATTTGACAATGAAATTAAAATATTTCACAATAAACAAAAGCTAAAAGAATTCGCAGCCAGAAAACCAGCACTGCAAAGCATTTTGAGGAAAATACTACAAGAAGAGGAATTGAAAAATAGCACCCAAAACTAACAGTGGGAGGTATCTTAGTAAAGGGGGAGAAAAATAACCAAAGAGGAAAAATTAGCCAAACTAAAATAAATAAATAAATAAACATGACTGGAAGTACAAACCATATTTCAATTGTAACCTTAAATGTTAATGGCTTAAATTCACCAATCAAGAGACATAGGCTAGGAACCTGGATTAAAAAAACAAACCCAACAATATGCTGCCTTCAGGAGACTCATATGATAGGAAAAGACATACACAGGCTGAAGGTGAAAGGTTGGGAAAAATCATACCACTCACATGGCCCTCGGAAGCAAGCAGGAGTAGCCATACTCATATCGAATAAAATCAACTTCAAACCTAAGTTAATCAAAAGGGATAAAGAAGGACACTATATACTGTTAAAAGGAACCATCCACCATCAAGACATAACAATTATCAATTTGTATGCACCAAACAATGGTGCAGCAACGTTCATAAAACAAACTCTCCTCAAGTTCAAGAGTCAAATAGACCACAACACAATAATTATGGGTGATTTCAACACACCGCTCTTGCCATTGGACAGATCCTCTAGACAAAAGCTGAACAAAGAAACTATAAAACTCAATAACGCAATCAATAACCTAGACTTAACCGACATATATAGAATATATCAACCATCATCAAGTGGATACACGTTCTTCTCAGCAGCACATGGATCCTACTCAAAGATAGACCATATATTATGCCATAGGGCGACTCTCAGTAAATATAAAGGTGTGGAGATAATACCATGCACCATATCTGATCATAATGGAATGAAACTGGAAATCAATGATAAAAGAAGGAAGGAAAAATCCTGCATCACCTGGAAAATGAACAATATGTTACTGAATGATCAATGGGTTACAGAAGACATAAAGGAGAAAATAAAAAAATTCTTAGAGATAAACGACAATATAGACACAATATACCGGAATCTATGGGACACAATGAAAGCAGTTTTAAGAGGGAAATTCATTTCCTGGAGTTCATTCCTCAAAAAAAGAAAAAACCAACAAATAAATGAACTCACACTACATCTTAAAATCCTAGAAAAGGAAGAGCAAAACAACAGCAAATGTAGTAGAAGACAAGAAATAATTAAAATCAGAGCGGAAATCAACAAAATTGAAATAAAAAAAAACATTGAAAAAATTGATAAAACTAAAAGTTGGTTCTTTGAAAAAATAAATAAGATCGACAGACCCTTTGCCATGCTAACGAAGAGAAGAAGAGAGAGAACTCAAAATACTAACATACAGGATGAAAAAGGCAATATCACAACAGACACTACAGAAATACAGAAGATAATTAGAAAGTATTTTGAAACCCTATATTCCAATAAAATAGAAGATAGTGAAGATATCGATAAATTTCTTAAGTCATATGATCTGCCCAGATTGAGTCAGGAAGACACACACAATTTAAATAGACCAATAACAAAGGAAGAAATAGAAGAGGCCATCAAAAGACTACCAACCAAGAAAAGCCCTGGACCAGATGGGTATACAGCGGAGTTTTACAAAACCTTCAAAGAAGAATTAATACCAATACTTTTCAAGCTATTTCAAGAAACAGAAAAAGAAGGAGCTCTTCCAAATTCATTCTATGAGGCCAACATCACCCTGATCCCGAAACCAGACAAAGACACTTCAAAGAAAGAAAACTACAGACCAATATATCTAATGAACTTAGATGCAAAAATTCTCAATAAAATCCTGGCTAATCGAATACAAAAGCATATCAAAAAAATTGTGCACCATGATCAGGTAGGATTCATCCCTGGGATTCAAGGCTGGTTCAATATATGGTAATCAATAAATGTTATTCACCACATCAATAGACTTAAAGATAAGAACCATATTATCGTCTCGATATGCAGAAAAAGCATTTGACAAAGTACAGCATCCCTTTATGTTCAAAACACTAGAAAAACTAGGGATAACAGGAACTTACCTCAACACTGTAAAAGCTATATATGCTAAGCCTCAGGCTAGCATCATTCTAAATGGAGAAAAACTGAAGGCATTCCCTCTAAAATCTGGAACAAGACAGGGATGCCCTCTCTCACCACTGCTATTCAATTTAGTCCTTGAAATACTAGCCAAAGCAATTATACAGACAAAAGAAATTAAAGGCATAAAAATAGGAAAAGAAGAACTTAAATTATCACTATTTGTGGATGATATGATAATATATCTAACAGACCCAAAAGGGTCTACAAAGAAACTGCTAGAGGTAATAAATGAATTCAGCAAAGTGGCAGGATATAAAATCAACACGCATAAATCAAAGGCATTCCTGTATATCAGTAACAAAACTTCTGAAATGGAAATGAGGAAAACCACTCCATTCACAATATCCTCAAAAAAAAAAATACTTGGGAATCAACCTAACAATAGAGGTGAAAGATTTATACAATGAAAACTACAGAACCCTAAAGAGAGAGAGATAGAAGAAGATCTTAGAAGACGGAAAAATGTACCCTGTTCATGGATAGGCAGAACTAACATCATCAAAATGGTGATATTACCCAAAGTTCTCTACAGGTTCAATGCAATGCCAATCAAAATCCCAATGGAATTTCTTGTAGAAATTGATAAAGCAATCATGAAATTCATATGGAAAAACAAAAGACCCAGAATAGCAAAAGCAATTCTAAGCAGGAAGTGTGAATCTGGAGGTATAGTGATACCAGACTTCAAACTGTACCACCGAGCAATAGTAACAAAAACAGCATGGTACTGGTACCAAAACAGGCAGGTGGACCAATGGTACAGAATAGAGGACACAGAGACCAATCCACAAAATTACAACTTTCTTATATTTGATAAAGGGGCTAAAAGCATGCAATGGAGGAAGGATAGCATCTTCAACAAATGGTGCTGGGAAAACTGGAAATCCATATGCAACAAAATGAAGCTAAATCCCTTTCTCTCGCCATGCACAAAAGTTAACTCAAAATGGATCAAAAAGCTTGATATCAAATCAGAGACTCTGTGCCTGATAGAAGAAAAAGTTGGCTCCGATCTACGTATTGTGGGGTCGGGCTCCAAATTCCTTAATAGGACGCCCATAGCCCAAGAGTTAATAACAAGAATAAACAAATGGGACTTAATTAAACTAAAAAGTTTTTTCTCAGCAAGAGAAACAATAAGAGAAGTAAATAGGGAGCCAACATCCTGGGAACAAATCTTTACTCCTCACACTTCAGATAGAGCCCTAATTTCCAGAATATACAAAGAACTCAAAAAATTAAACAATAAGATAACAAATAACCCAATCAACAAATAGGCCAAGGACCTGAACAGACACTTCTCAGAGAAGGACATACAATCAATCAATAAGTACATGAAAAAATGCTCACCATCTCTAGCAGTCAGAAAAATGCAAATCAAAACCACCCTAAGATACCATCTCACTCCAGTAAGATGGGCAGCCACTATGAAGTCAAACAACAATAAGTGCTGGCGAGGCTGTGGAGAAAAGGGTACACTTGTACATTGCTGGTGGGACTGAAAATTGGTGCAGCCAATATGGAAAGCAGTATGGAGACTCCTGGGAAAGCTGGGAATGGAACCACCATTTGACCCAGCTATCGCCCTTCTCGGACTATTCCTTGAGGACCTTAAAAGAGCGTACTATAGGGATACTGCCACATCAATGATCATAGCAGCACAATTCACAATAGCTAGACTGTGGAACCAACCTAGATGCCCTTCAATAGATGAATGGATAAAAAAAATATGGCATTTATACACAATGGAGTATTACACAGCACTAAAAATGACAAAATCATGGAATTTGCAGGCAAGTGGATGGCATTAGAGCAGATTATGCTAAGTGAAGCTAGCCAATCCTTAAAAAATAAATGCCAAATGTCTTCTTTGATTTAAGGAGAGCAACTAAGAACTGAGCAGGGAGGAAGAGCATGAGGAAAAGATTAACATAAAACAGAGGAGAGTGGTGGGAGGGAAAGGGAGAGAGAAGGGAAATTGCATGGAAATGGAAGGAGACCCTCAACGTTATATGAAATCACATATAAAAGGTTGTGAGGGGAAATGGGGGGAAAAACAAGGGAGAGAACTGAACAACAACAGATTAGGTAGAGAGGGAAGATGGGAGGGGAGGGGGGGAGGGGGATGGTAGGGGATAGGAAAGGTAGCAGAATACAACAGTCACTAATATGGCATTATGTAAAAATGTGAATGTGTAACTGATGTGATTCTGCAATTTGTATTTGGGGTAAAAATGGGAGTTCATAACTCACTTGAATCAAATGTATGAAAGATGATATGTCATGAGCTTTGTAATGTTTTGAACAACCAACAAAAAATAAAAAAAAGAAGTGCTTTGCCATATACATCACAAAATCCCATGTTCTTGGAAACAAATGAGAATAACCAATAAGGGAAATTCATGAGTAAGATCCTGTGGTGTTTGTCCTGATGAGATCTACAAAGGTAGGAAAGACAACAACAGATCCCGAGCAGCTTTCCTCTTCTGGAATTTCAACCTCACAGTGCTCAATGCCTGTCAAGAAGATGTGCCCCAGGGGTGGCTTGAACTTCAGCCTTCATGGTCCCAAGGACAGAAGATGAGAACAGCAGACAGAAACAAGTGGGCAGAAGACCTATTTCATTATGTTTACAGTTTCACACCTAGTTTTTTTTCCTTAAATTTAAAATTTCTAAAATTTAAAACTTAGGAAGTTCTGCATAAAACTCTGCCATTCTAGGTCCCTTCAGCAACTCGGAGGATCTAGGTGCACAGCCTGCATTCCTACGTGAGAACTTGGGACTGAGTAGCAGATATGCATTTGAATCTACAGCGTCTTGTGAGGGCATGGCCTCGCTGGACTCAAAGGAAAGGGCTGAGCACTCAGAATCTGAATATGTGCACATATTTGTCTCCTAGGCCTGATTTGTGGTAAGCATTGGCACTACTCAACAAACCGTTTGAAAATGGACCACCAGTTTTATCAGATGTGGTGCTAACATACAGAAACTGTGTAAGACACATAGAGAACTTGAAAGAGCTGGGGATAGAGTAGGTAACTGAAAAATACAAATTGTAGTGATATAAATATGTGTTTTCCTGTTCCTTAAATGCCTCTCAAGTCACAGATGTTAAGTAAATTTGTTTGAATTAAAGATCCTGGGACTTCTGGAGGTTTTTATAATGTATTAAGTTGTATTTCTCTCCATCTCCTGTACCAGTTTTTTTTTTTTTTTGTGTGTGTGTGTGTTGCTTCATTTTTTTGGGGTCTTCTCTTTTCATTTTTGCTAACCTGAAATTAGAGAACTGTGAGTAGGAAATGAAGTATGACTTACAAGGTTTCTTGATCACAGTTCAGAATTCCAAGGAAGTACAATAAATAAAGGAGCGGGAAAATATGCTGTTTTCAGGTATGCACAAGGGGGAAAACTGTGTGTTAGCTTTCTGTCACTATAACAAATACCTCAGATAAATCAACTTATAAAGAGTAAAAGTTAGGCTGGGGTGTAGCTCAGTAGTAGAGTGCTAACATATGTGGAAGGCCTTACTTTGATCCTTTGCACTGAAACATTTTTAAAAAGAGAGGGGAGAAGTTATTTTGGCTCATAGTTTCAGGGATGTTAGTCTATGATTGCCTGGTGCCATCGCTTTGAGACTGTGGTGAGGCTCTAGGGAGGAGCACGTGGTAAGGTAATAAGATTCACCTCCTGGACAAGAAGCAAAAAACGGAAAGAGACTGAGTTTCCATAATTCCTTGGAGAGCATAGCCCCCAGTGACCCAAAGACCTTCCACTAAGCCCCATCTGCTTGAGTTACCACATGAAGCCAGGGACCAAGCCCCTAGCACATGGGCCTACTGGGGCTACTCAAGATCTGAACCATAGAACTCACTGAGATAAATGACAGCTTGAGCTCACTTGAAATAAAAGACTTCTAATTCTCTTATGACCTTGACACTTCCTTTATTAAATCCTTTATCTTATTTCCAGGAAAAACCCAGGACAGTCCCTGAAATGTATTAAATGCCGGATAAATCACAGCTACCCTTCCTCTAGTACTTTTGATAACAGGACAAAACTGCTATGTGGCAATTCCATATTTTTGCCACAAGAGGGCACTTTTCCAAAATGTTATTCAGGTCCAAGATCCTGACTCATTTAGGTGATTTATGTTATTTGGGTGTAAATCCCCACAAAATTCCTATGTTACTGCCATTCCAAGTTAGCATTATTACATATCTTCTTAATGTAATATGTAATATAGAACAAACTCCATGTAATCTGAAATTTTCTCTGGATAATTGAGTTATTGTCAGTATTGTAGAGCCATTTTTTTTTAACTCCAGTTTTATTTGTTTAGGACTAGAATACAAATATGGATTAAATATAATAATGAAGTCTGAATGTATGCTCATTCTTAGAGGTATTTCTCCCCATCTCTCCTAAAAATGGAAAGCAAAAAATACAATAAAAATAAATATAATAAAGCCAGTGGAGGTTTCCACAGTTCTTTTGGTGAAAATACTACAATGATGTCTCAGCTAATAAGGTACTCGGTCTTGTTCTTGTCGAAGAAGCTTTCATGGAGAAATTGTTTTCTGCTGATTTTGCAGAAGATGCTGTGTTTTATTTGTTTTTCGGAACTTAGACTTAAAAAGCTGAAGCAGCCCTTCAACATCAGCTAGCCCCACCCCTTGGGCTCATAGCTGGAGACATTGACACTTTGGTATGAAAATATGCAGGGTTAAAACAAATGTAAACCCTGCAGGAAGCCTGCATCCCCGAGGTTCACAGTTGTCTGGGCAGCAATCTCATTTTGTCCCGTGGAAGATCAGAAGTTTTTTTTTCTCTTAAATACAGAAAACTTTCACAAGAGAGATTCAGCAGAGGCTCCAGGGTCTGAACACACTCATTCAATGTTCACTTATTAGATATTTACTAAATGCAAGACATTAGTTGGTGGGAGGAAGATATTTTTAAGTTTTTATTTCTTTTTCGGCGCACACACATACCAAGTGTGTGAGAAGTGTGTGCTACCACTGAGCTACACCGGCTGCTCTGAGGATATTGTTGAGCTAGACAAGCTGCTTGGCCTTTAGGGGCTGCCACTTGGATTTCTATAAAAAACTCCTGCAGGAGAAAAATAGCCAGATCATAGTACCGGGCCTCAATCCAGACACACCTGTTATCTTGCCCTTGCTTGTGAGCAATCTTTCTGCCACTCTGAGGGTGTCTCTCGAAAGGAGAGTCATTTCCTTCCTTCCCAGCCTTTGATTGCCTAAGAGCCCGTGGGCAGAAGTCCAGGCAGAGCAAATATGCAGGGTTAAAACAAACCTGTGCCCTTGCCGGGAACATATTTGCCATAATGAGTGGTTTTCCTGCCCTGGTTATTAGAGATGACCTTTGTGTTATAAAAGGTCTCTATTCACAAACTCCCCTTATCTCAACCTTAAAACTTCACCAGAGTTTCACTGACTCCACTGTATCCTAAAAGGTTAAAAAAAAAAAAAAAGGCTAATGAAAAATTTGCAACTAAACAGTGATTTAGGGGCTTAATCTCTTCCAAGAACAAATAAATAAACCTGGGGTTTTACAGCCCTGGAGTTTTACAGCTGCCGCCCGCCTTGGCTTTCAGAGGTTACCTCATGGCAATCTCACCGAGAAGCCTACCGGCCAGCCAGCTCTTGGTGTGTGAAGGATGGACTCAAGGAGAGAGTCTTTTCCTTCCCTCCCGGCCTTTGATTCCGTAAGAGCCTGTGGGCAGAAGTCCAGGCAGAGCAAACACGCAGGGTTAAAACAAATGCAAAGTGGATCCTTCTTGAGAAGGCTGCTGAAGGTTTTACAGCATAAGCACTCTCCTGGGATCAAAGAAAGAGGCCTGGAGCCAGCTGCCAATATGGGGGCCGGGGTGCTTTCATAGCCTGTAGAGTAGGCTCATGTCTAAGTTCACTCCCTCTCAAGTTCACTGAGTTGTGGTCTTATCAGGCTCTTCCATTTGTTTTGTTTCTTATTTCTTCCCACTGACCTCAGTTTGGAGTTTGGGTGACTGAAGTGACTGGGTGGGGAGGGTAAAGGTGCTCACCAGGCTGTGCTGGCTCCTGGGTTTGCTGGTTCCAGGCTTGGTTTTGTGGCTGCAGTCAGAGGCTGGTGGGGAGCGGGGTGTCCAGTATCCCCTCCCACGTGGCAGGAGGAGCACGGGACAGTGAAGACAGGTGAGGAGTTATGTGGGGGCCACACAGCAAGGCTGGCCACGAAGTAAGGGAAGAGCCTCGGGAGAGGGCCCGGCCCAACAGAGTGGGTCTCTCCCTGTCCTTGTGGCCAAACTGCATGAACCTGATCCTTTCCTTACCCTTCCAGCAAAAGAGGTCCGAGGGCGAGAGAGGGGGGAGGGAGAACTCTTCTTTGAGCTCCATTTTCAGGGAGAAGCTGAACACAAGCCATATGGTTGTGCCTCACGATAAACGATTTAACTGTATTTAACTGTATTTCTGTCAGCTCACCTCGTAAAGATGGTTTTCAGTTTGCATAGCAGTGACTGTTATGAGAAAGAGATGAAGTCATGGTTCTGGGAAGTGTGTGGCGCCATCCAATGCCAGGAGGTCAGTAGGGAGGGGGAGCATCCAGAGGAGTGAGCATCCATCCTACCCACGGCCGTTTCCTCTTCTCCAGGGGCTCCGGACAAAGCCACCTTCCAGATGGGGTTGCATGCTTTTTTTTTTTTTTTTTTTATTCTCTCCAATGTTGACTAGAAAGTCAATACCAATTAAATTTCACTTATTCATTAATACTCTCCTTTGTGATGAGCTGTCTTTTAGACATTATTTTATCAAAATATTCTTTGTGGTGGTTTATAACCGAATGCATTGTCAATAGATGAGTGGAGATATGCAAATATAGGAATAATTAATAAAATCAGAGATAAAGCTAGAGAGCAAAAGTGCACAGCCAGAGATTACGGATGTGGTTAAGAGCGAGGAGTCGATTGGGTGCTGAATCCTCAAAGAAACGAAACCAGGTAAACTTACTGCGCTCATAAGACTAAAAATCAAATGCAAACAAAACAAAACCAAGGAAGTAGTTGTCCTGAGATTTTGACTATTACTGGTTTTGAGGCTGGTGACACATTTCTTCACTGTGATGTGGGGAACACCTTTACAACAAATGCAATGGTCAGTTTTGTCCAGATTCTTATCATGCCCTCCTGAAAGGACTGTAACATAATGCCACAGTTCAGTTCTGTAAAAGTAAAGGGGCTGTTTTGTTCCCACTTAGTGTGTGGAAAGCTGAACAATGAGAAAAATCCAGCCAATTTACAGTCGTGGCTATTGCAGAGCCCTTTAATGAGCTGAGATAGAAAAGCAACCAAAGAGCAGGATTCCCAAAGGTGAGCCCAGCATATAAACTATTTCACTTTGGGCAAAGTACAGAAGGAAGAGGGGACTGCTATAAGAGTAGGAAAAAAGTGAATGAGTTCTTAATAGCTGAGTGGGGCCTTGCATGAGCGTTTAGAACCCCTGGGAGCCTTGGTCACAAATGACTCTACAAAGATGACCAGCCATCCTGATCTTCCCAGGACAGAAGAGTCCCTGGGACACAGGACTTTCATGCTCTGAGAAAGTCTCAGGCCAGTCAGGATCAGATTTTAGCCTCTGCCCAGACCTCCACCTGTAGCTTACAAGACAAATGAGACCCAAGAAAGACCCTCTTGATTATGCAGTCATAAAAACTCATCGTCTTCCAGATCTTTCTCAAATACAGTGCAAAGCCAGGTGCTATGACACACACAGGTAATCCCAGCAACTTGGGAGGCTGAGGCAGGAAGATTGCAAGTTCAAAGCAATTAGTGAGATCTTCTCTCAAAATAAAACAATAAAAAGGATTGGGGATATAGCTCAATGGTTCATTGCCTAGTACCAAATAAGTAAATAAACAAATACTAATTAATTAATAGTAATAACAAGTTTAGAAATGGAAGAGTTTTGGGGGAGGCACAGGAACCCCCCACCTATGCCTTCTCTGAGGTCCCAAGTAAATAAAGATCCCCTTTATCTCCAGGGGAGGGGATAAGGAAAAACAGGTACCAGCAAGGAGGAGATTCAGGAATCTGTCCTGTCCCCAGTCCCAGTTCCTGGTTACACTGCCCCAGGGAAAGGGGGAGAAGTAAACATTATTTCTTTGGGGAAGGGACAGAAAATTCACCAACTCCCTCCATGAGCCTTGTGCCTAGTGACAAGCATTAGCTGTCTGCTGCTGGAGGAAGGTCATAAAATTGTCCTGAGTCCTAGACAAAGGTACGCTGATGCTGCGGGAGGGGTAGATGCAAAAGCTATCTGCCCCTGAGGAGAGGGCAGGAAACCCCTTTGGGATCAGAATCCTGTGGGGATGCCAAGAAATGGTCTGCGTCCACTGGGAGCCTGCAGGGCAGGAAACTCCCTCCTGCCCAAGACCCCCACAGTCAAGAATTTGGCTCCAGGAGGGTGGGGTTTGGAGCAGGAGGGCTGAGAAGTCCCCATCACGATGGCCCAGTGCCTGGGTCCAGTAAGGCTGAGGCTGGAGCAGAGGAACCAAGAATGTCCACTATGCCCATCAGAAACCTCCTACAGCCACAGGCAGGAGCAGTCTACCCACGGAGAGCGCAGGAAGACCCCCTGCCCCACTGCGGCAGAGAAGAAAAAGGAACAATCTCTCTGGCTCTGCAGGCCTCACGCTGTGACTGGGTTCTGATCCTAGGAGGCCCATCTCCACTCTCTACTTCCTCCTTGTCACATAAATATCCCGCACCCATCCTCCCCTCCGAGTCTTTGTTCCTCTTCCAGACAAACCAGAAATGTCTCCCACTCCCCATTTCTTTTCCTCAGCAAAAAAATTCTTTTTAAAAAAGTTTTTAAAAATTGTTCTAATTAGTGATACATGACAGTAGAATGCATTTCGACACATTGTGCACGAATGGAGCCTGACTTCTCCTTCCTCTGGCTGTACATGGTGCAGAGTGACAGTGTAGTCATACATATACGTAGGGTAATGATGTCTGTCTCATTCCACTGTCCTTCCCACCCCCACAGCCCCTCCCCTCACTCCCTTCTGCACAGTCCAAAGTTCCTTCATTCTTCTCTACCCCCCTCCCACTAGGGATCAACATTCTCTTATCAGACTTTGAAAACCAAATTCTTCTTTAGAACCCGTTGCCAGCCTCCTTCCCTCCTTCAAAGCTCCCCTGATGTCTACCAACGTAGAGGAGGGACAAACTCTTTTCTCCTGTGTAATTTATTGTTAATGCTTTTGCAACCGTCGTGGCCCACGATGTGGTCCTGATGACCAGCCTGCCTTTCCCCTCTGCTGCAGCCTGATGTCCAGAGTAGTCAAATGCTCCTTTGCTAATTGAGCCTTTTTTGAAAGGACCAGTTTGTGGCCTTTTGAATGGGCGAGAGGCTGCCTGGGCCTGTGGATGCTTCCTGGGGTGGGGGAAAGAAGGAAGGTGCTAGAAGAAGCCCGGCCTCTCTTGCTTGTCATGCCATTTTTATCCTCAAGGTGCCTGTATCGTTGTAAAAGTGAACCTGGGTCTGGGGAGTGAGAACGGATCCATATATCAGCTGTTTATCCAACTGAGATGACCTTATGCCGTCTCCTGGGAGCCCCCCAAATTAGCCATTTTGGACTATCACAGCTTTTCCAGGAAACTCTGCGGAGGGAAAACTCCAAGCAAGAAAGCTATGTATCACTGCAGTTTTTCTCTCAAAAACTTAGTGAGCTGAGTTGGTCACACAGCTTCAGACTGGGCTAAGGATGACATCGAAAGCAGGCCAAGGGGCCTTCTTGATTCCCTTGACCTGGGCTGTTCTTGGTTTTCAGTCTTCCAGATGAGGAAAGGTAAACAGAGATATAAGTCAAGGAAGAGCACATTCATGCACCCCCTGCTCTTTCCTTCTCCTTCTAATTCCAATAAGAATTGGGCTTATAAGAATAAAACTATAAACACAAGAGACTATGTCCCTGAGGAAAGTGAACAGCACTAACCTAACATTTTGGCAGAATGGCATTTAACCAGAGCTTTATCGTGTAATGAACACCTGCCTGATTGATCTCACAGAGTTGCTAATGAAGACGCATTCTGTGGGAAGAGTTCTCTGAATTCTTACAGTCTTACTTATTAAGCAGTGTAGTTGGTTGTGGGTCTTTTCCTCATTTTGGCAGGTCTGAGTAGAAAAGACCCAGCCACAGCACTATCTGAAACCAAGAACTGGCACTGCAGAGAGACTAGATATTCTTTATCAGGCTGCCCTTAAAACCAATTGCTGATGAATGACAGCTGTCAGAATTGACAGTGATCTTCAGTGCAATCATTTCAAGTGTTCCCCATAGGTATGCAAAATTGAAGTAACATATTCCTAAGGTAGACAGCATTGTGTTTGCTTGCATGTTCCAGGGGCAGGCAAAACTGCCCAATTTCTTCTTCTGTGGGTCAGTCCCTACATCTGTCTATACATATAGCCATTCATCCTTCCAACCAGAGAAGGGAAATCAAATGCTAAAGGAGAGCCTACCTTGTGTCAAGTACTATGTTAAATGCATTTTACATGCGTGTCTCATATAATCAGATTATTATGTGCCAGGCATTATGCTGAATACTAAGAGCATTGAGGTCAATGAGGCATAGCTCTGAGTCAGAGGTTGGCAGGGTAAGTGGGGCAATAATCTAAGGAACTAATAAGGCACGAAGAAAAGCTATGGGAATCAGGGAAAAGATGTCAAAGTCAGTGGACAGTGTTAGGAAATGAAGTGGAACTGCTTGTCATTTGGTCGTGAAGAACCCAGGCAGTGGGCAGGGTGCAGAGCATGCCAGTGGAGGAAAACGCCCACTGGGTGAAAGCCCTGAGGAGGGAAAGGTCAGCCTGGGAGAGAATTGTAAACCCTGAACTGATGAGGTTGAAATCACAGGTGCAGGATTTTTACTAAAGGACTTAATTATAATTCTCATAGAAACTCATTTTTCCATATTTTTATTGGTGCATCATAATTATACACAATGGTGGGAATCGTTGTTACACATTGGTACGTGCACGCCATATAGCAATATAATTCCTCAGTATTTACCCTTTTCCTCCCCTCCTCTCACTCCCTGGTCCTTTTACTCCACTGTCTCTTTTCAGTTTTCATGACACCTCCCATCTTTCTTCTCCTTTTTCCTCTCTAGCTTCCACATATGAGGGAAAACATAGGTCCCCCTTAACTTTCTGAGTTTGGTTTATTTTGCTTAATATAATGCTCTCGAATTCCATCCATTTTCCTGCAGACAACATAATTTCATTCTTCTTTATGGTTGAATAAAACTCCATTGTGTTTTCTATATCACATTTATATACCACTCCATATACCACATTTTCTTTATCCATTCATCCATTGACGGACACCAAGACAGATTCCATAGTTTGGCCATTGTGAATTGTGCTGCTTTAAACGTGTCTGCAAGTACTGCTATAGTATGATCACTTGACTTCATAGATGATCAATCTACCTGCAGTAGTCAACCACCCCAAAAGAATCTGTCTCCTACACTCTTAGACACATCTAGCTCTGATGATGTAAAATTAGATACTTAGGACATAACTGAAACTATCCAAATTGTGAATTTCTCTTACCTACAGTGTGATAATCAAGCTCCCTAATTTCCCCCCCCCTGGGTGGAGAATAGGGATCACATAAAAGTTCTTGGCTCCTGAAAAGATTAGTCAGGTCAGAGACTGCTTGCTTACAGAGATGGCCTAGAACCAACAGGAGACAGAATCGCACATGCTGGAGCCAATAGGGTTCAGCTTCTTCCTCTCCTGCTGTTTCAGGTTTCCATACCACTCTGTCCCTTGCTCATCTCCAGGAGAATGTCTCTTCTTCCTCTGCCTTTGCAAGAAATCTTGATGCATCAGCATCTCCATGTGGTCTCTCTCTCCAAACTATTGTTCTCTATTGGCTTTTCCCTCTCCAAATAAAAGCAAGGTTAAGTTCTTCCCTTTAAAGAACAAAAAACAATCAAACTCTTCCTTCTTGCCAAATCCTTGTTTTTTTTTTTTTGGTCAATCACTCATCAATTCCTCCCAGTAGAGTTTTGTGAAAGAGTTCTCCACATTTTCTTATTCCATTTCCTCTTGCCTAAATCCCCATTTAGTCTCAGTGTGTCCTGGGTTCCACCCCCTTGCTCCACTGGAACGACTCTTCCTGTATGGGTTACCCGTTGCCGTGTAACAAAGTTCTCAACTACTTAGCAGTTCACAACAGTCCACGGTTGCTGGCTCACACATTTTCTGAGGTTCAGGAGTTTGGGAGCGATTCAGTTGGGTGGTTCTGGTTCAAGGTTTCTTGCAGGCTTTCAGTAAAGCTGTCAGCTGGAGCTTCAGTCACCTCAAGGTTCACCTGGGGCTTGGCATCACTTCTCCATCCCCTCACCTCACCATTCCCTCTTCACCCCTTCTCTCTTGGTGTCTGATTTTCTTCTCTCTGGGTCTGTTTCCCACTTCTCAGGCTTAACTCTTACCCTCCACTCCTCTTCCCTATTTTTCTCCTACATATTGGCATGCTCCCAAGCAGAATATCCTTTTGCTCCTAATTTTCTCTCCTAAACTTGGTGGCATCAAGGTGAACTCATAATGTTTCTCTTAAACCTTGTCCTCCTGTGTTGACCACATCAGTGGCCGCTCGGGAACTACAGCTCTCCCCAACTTTGGGAATCTCAGCAATGCCAGAATCATTAGCTGAATTTGGAGGCTGCAAACCAAGGAGCTTTGAGCAGTTTGTTTAAAATAAGTATCATTTATAAACTCTGAAAAATAAAAAAAATCCAGGTTTTCCATCTACTTGTGAAACCTGAGTTTCTGCTTGACACAATATATGGAAGCCAAATGACAGCCACCCTGTTTATTCTAAGCATGTGGCATCCAATATACTGTGCAGTCTGTCATTGGTATATCTAGCAAATTTTCTGTTTTTGTTACCTGCATAGACTGCGGTAGAGTATGTCTTAGTGTATCTAGAAACATGGAGATAGTATTTTTAAAAAATGTTTCATATACAAAAATATAGGTACTGATATAGTATAGGAAACACAGACTTTGCATTGCTCCAGATCAACTTCTAAATAAAGAAAAGAAAGTCAAGTTCTGTATGAGTGAAGAGTGATGTATTCTAGTACCCATGGTGGCTGCTCTCTGTCCTCTGATGTTGTTAACTGCTAATATAAAAAATAGCTATCTGATTAATTGGCACTTGCACAGCATTTAGAAAGAGAACTTAGAATATATTTGGTCCAAGGACTATGAAAAGGCTCCACTCCAGTCAATTATCAAATCATCTAAGCTAGTATGGCAATTTCTTCCTTCTTGGTTTGACTCAATTATTTGAGTCAATGAACTTGGTAATGGTCATCAGCTCTGATGGGAATGATGTGTCCCTTTCCTACACCATGAACTTATTCCACTGGGGATGAGCATTCACCTCTCCAGAGCTGTGGCTACAGGTAAGAGATGGTGCCAGGCTTTGGAAACCTTGGTTTATGGTTTATGGTTGGGTAACCTTGGCCCCATAGACCAAAGTCTGAAAAACTGTTCTTTATAAACAAAACAGAAAACTTTATTTTTGAAAACTCCAGAGATTTATTATATTATTCAATCGGGGATAAATAACATGTAGGACAAGATTATAAAAGAAGAAAACTGCTCTCAAATGGTAGTTTGTTTAATTGGTCTCATTTCCCTGAGAATATTTTGCAGGTTCAATTAGGTCCTTCTCTGATAAAACTAGGCTCCAAATACCTCATCTGCCTGCAATTCACTGGTTATATTTATGATTTTATTTTTCCACATATGAAGAGCTTCAGGAGCCTGATTTTTCAGGGATCTTTGTTCCCTTACAAAAGTTTATCTACTCCTTCCCTGTTTCCTTGTATAAAATGGGGAACACAGTTTAACACTAGGTTTCTTTTAGAAGGTCTGCATATAGCATGTGTTTTCCTTCTCTACTGTACTAAAATATACTACATAAATAAAAATATGGCACGAACCAACACTCCTATTTCAACAGAACAGTTTCTGCAGGCACTGAGATTTAAGTATCCTATCAAATGAAATCAGCTCCACACTGAATTTCCCCTCTGAGTGACTATATATCAGAGATCTCATTACCCTTGGCAGCAGGAGAAATTGGTCACTCTTCCATTAATTCAGGCTGGACAGACAGGGGAGTAAAACCAGGTCTCCTCAACTCAAGTGAATCCAAAGAATCGAGTAGCCTCAAAGGGCACAATTTGCTGTTTTAACCTAAGAGTCTTAGCTTGTAGGGTTTGGGATTCTAAACAGGTGGGCCATCTTCTTAGGTTTCCACTTCTTCAGCTTTGTGTACATAAAGTTGGCTCTCCATTTGAGAAGAAAGGGAAAATAAATAGATCCTGGGTGGAGGGAGTAAGAACAGAAACGAGGAAACAGTATAACCAGGCATTCGATGTCATAAAACCTTGATAAGAAAGTATTGTGCTTGTATCATTTTTTTTTTTGGGGGGAGGATTGTGTTATTGATGTAAGGTATGAGACTTTGAAAGACATGATGACTGGCTAGGGTTCTACCCCGGGTCTATCTGACCCACTCCCCAATCTATTTTCTTTCTGTTATCCCATACCACCTGGTTTCTTTTAGAAGGTCTGCACATAGCATCTGTTTCTCTTCTCTACTACTAAAGGAAAGGGAGAGACAACTTCAGGGGCCTGTCCTGTGGGGATTGAGAGGCTTAAAGGGAAGACGACAGGCTAAGAAATACCCAGTTACGAGGCAGAGAAGTGAACACACGGTCCAAGGAGATCTGAGAAAACTTTGAAGACCTAGTTTACATTTTGATGGTTTTAGAAGGCTTTTTTGGTTCCTTTAGCCTAAAGTGAATGGTGCGTGATGGAGAAGGCTGTGTGTTCTACCCGGGAAGGAGGAGGAGTGGCGGGTAACAGACTTGTGTGCTGAGAGAAGAGCTGAAAACAGGAGCTCAAACAGAGAACTAAGGAAAGCAGTCAGGGTGAGGTAGGGTGGTGTAAGAACCAGGTGGAGGTGGCAGGCAGGGTGTCAAACGGCTGGATTTAGATTGTATTTTAAGGTAGAGCTAATGTTATTGCTGGTGGATTGAATGCAGTGTGTGAGTGAAAGAAAGAAATCAAGGTTCATGTCAAGATATTTTCTGGCTAAGAAATGGGTTGGAAGACTATTAACGAACTGTTATGGAGGAAGAGCAAAGCAGGGACATTTTCAGAAAGGTAGAAGGGAGCCCAGTTCAAATAGGGATATAATAACTTTAGAACATCTATTAGTCATTCAAGTGAAAACCTGGGGAAGACCATTGGATATGAGTCTGGAGATGCTATACATGAGTTGCGTGTCAGGGGCAGGGCATGACAGCAATGTTAGGCATTTAAATCCATGGGATTGAGGGTAGGCGCCAGGGGAGTGAGTGTAGAAAGAGAAGAGGGGAGACCCAGGCACTGAGGGCCACTCTGGCTTTTGTGTTAAGAGTCACCACCTTGGCACCATCCTCAATTTTTCTCTTCTTGCATCCCCATCCAATCCATCAATAAATCTCTCTTCTCATCACTTTCTCGGCTGTCCCCCTATTCCTGCCACTGTGATCCCACACATCAGTGATCGAAGTAGGATTCTGTCTGCTTCCATTCTTGGCCCCAGTCACCAATTCTCCCCTCCCCCCAATTGCCAATTCTTAACACAAAAGTCAGAGTGCTCCTTGTAGAATGTAGGTCAAATTATGTCACTGCTCTTAAACTCTCCTAGGGCTTCCCTTGTCATTCAGTGTAAAAGAAAAAAAAATCCTTACAATGACTCATAGAGTGGCTATGCATTGGTTAGTCTGGGATAATTCATTTTATGCCTGTCATCCTGTATAGTTATTATAGGATTACTATAGTTATAGTTAGTAATAGGATTAATTCCTTTATTCTCAAAATGCCCTGGGTTTGTACACATTATTTTATCATTCACATTATATATGTTCTGGGAACTGGTGCCCTGACCACCTCTTTATTTTCATTTCATACTACTCTCCTTTGTCCATTCCATTTCAGGTACACTGCTTTTGGATTCCTCAGATGAATCAAGCATGGTCCCCCCTCAGGGATTTGCAACTTTTAGCCCTTGGGTTTGGAATGTTTTTGCTTTCTGCATCTGCAGGGTTGCCCCTCTGTTCCTGCAGGTATCTGCTCACATGTTATTAGAAAAGCTTCCACGCCAGGCACATGGTGGGTTCTCAGATGCAGGACTGCCCTCTGTGTTCTTCCCAGTGCTGCAGGGACTGCATGCCAGAGTCTGTTCCCAGTAGACATGCAGCAGTGTTCCACCCAGGGAGGCATTTGTGCAAGATTACTGACCACAGGAAAGAGAAGCCATTCTGTTTATGGTAGTGACAGCATCTCCAGCAGAGGTATTTGTGGCCACAAAAGGGGTTCCAGCATATCACAGGCTGTGATGATCTCACCTGGGACAGCAGGAACTTCGTGTGGCTTCGGAGGACCTCAGTGACTGAGGCAGGAGTCATAGGCACCTGGGTGAAGGGCACAGATGCATGGAGATAGAGGAGCAAGGACTCAAATGAGTGTGGATTCCAGAAGCCTTTGAGTGGCAGGACAGGCTTCCCTGGGGGGTCACTTGTACTTCTACAGGATCCTGTAGGAGTAGGGAGGTTGTGAAGCAGGCCAGTGTGGACCCCTTCAGAGGTTGTGGGCTGAATCTTGTTCCCCTCAAACCTCTAAGACTGGGTATCTCATAATGTAACTGTGTTCAGAGACAGTCTTTAAAGAGGTTGAAATAAAGTCGAAATGAAGACATTGGAGAGGGCCCTATCTTAATCTAACTGGTGTTTTTAAAAGAAGCGGAAATAGGTTGGAGGTTTAGCTCAGGGGTAGAGAGTTTTTCAAGAATGTGTGAGGCCCTGGATTCCATTCCTAGTAAGAGGTTGGGGTGGGGGAGGAAATTTGAGCCCAAGTATGTACAAAGAGTAGACCAGGTGTGGACCCAGGGAGAAGATGGCTCTGATAGCTGATTTTATGTGGCAAATATTATGGTTAAATATTATTCTGGGTGTGTCTGTGAGGAACTGTGTTTCTGGATGAGATTAACATTTGAATCAGTGACCTGAGTAAAGCAGATTCCCCTCCCCAGTGTGGGTGGGTCCTTCAGATTTGTTTAAGGACTGAATGGAACAAAAGATGGAACTGAGGGAGAATTCCCTCTCTTCTGGACTGTCTTTGAGCTGGGACATTGAGTCTTCTCCTGCTTTCAGACACAAACTCAGACTGAAACTTACACAGTCCACGTCCTGGTTCTCAAACCTCTGGACTTGGACTGGAGCTACACCATCAGCTTTCTTGGGTCTCCAGCTTGCTGACTATGGATCTTAGAACTTCTCATCCTCCATGACCTCATGAGTCAATGTTTTATAATAAATCTCTTCATCCATCCATTTATTGGCTCAGTTTTTCTGGACAGCCAGACTAATACAATGGCTGTATGCAAGGCAAGGAGAGAGGTCTCAGGAAAAACCAGTTCTGCTGATACCCTGATCTCAGACTTGTAGCCTCCAGGACTGTGAGAAAATAAATTCCTGTTGTTTAAGCCACCCAGTTTATGGTACTTTATTTTGGCATCCCTAGCAAAAACCCACTCAGGTGAGAGTGGCTTCTCACATTACCAAATCTCTCTTCTCCCTCCTTCCCACTTCTAGTCCCTTTAACACGTAAAACACTGTCTATTCTATTAAGTCACTGTATGCTTAAAAAACCTAAGGTGGTTTCTTTCCCCTGACTAAACCTGACTGATACAGTATTTGCTATCAAGGACGACAGCTCCTAATGTTGGATCAAACTGCATTCATTGATAAGGGTGCAATTTCAGAGACTTTGCAGTCGATGTGTTACCATGGACCGCTGGAGGGCTTACTATCAGTTTGCTTGTTCAGTGGTCTGAAACCTGGACTTGCCAGCGGCCTAATTCAGTGAAGTTAAGGTGTCTTGACTTCTCTAACATAATCGAAAAGAGGGACGCCAAAGGCTTAGAAAGAGGAAGGTTGAGATATATTTCTCAGTTATGACCTTGTTCTATGTCCCTGGGAAAACCCAGAACATTAAGAAACACAATAATGAGGGAAACACAATGATTCTGTAAAGCTCTGGAGTATCTGTTTCCTGGACAATGTGGGCCCAGTTACTGAAATGGTTGTCAGGGTGGAGCAGAAATCAGATGCTGTGATCCAGGGAGGCTGTTGGATCCAGCATCTTACTGATCTGTGGGAACTCAAATAAACTAGTACATATGATCAGAAAGGTTTAAGATCTGGTCAATAGTCACTATTGTCACCTTGTTACCACAGCAGGGGATTGTGGTCTTTCACTCTGGTCCCTGACAAAGCCAGTTCAGAGACTAGAGGAGAGATTGAGTGTCTTTGAGCAGGCTGCCATACCACCTTGTGATACTACCACAGTTCTACAGTGAAAGTAGTCCTCTGAGGTTTCCCCAAAGGACCCGCATCCAAACATCATATAACTGTGAGTTGAGGAAGAAGAAAAAACAAGATCATGAGGAATTACAGGCAAGAAATTGAGTCAATGTTAATCCCTGGGGACCTGAAACACATTCATGATCTACCAGTGTAGGGACTTATGGAGGTCGGGTGTTAAATGGAGTGCTAGTCTAATACTACCTCAGAGTGGGTTTTAGAAAGTCTTTGAATTTTGAAAGTTCCTGGATGTCTGGTTGGAATAGACCTAGTGGTACCAGGCAGAACCACCATGTTAGTTTCCTGACTTGTCAACTAAGGATCATTAAGGTAGGAAGATCTAAGCAGAAACCCTTGGAACTTCCTCTCCTTACAGGTAGTGCCCCAAAGCCAGTGCCATACATCTGTTAAACTGTGTCACCATCAAAGACTTGAAAGATTCAGATGTTGATTGCTCCAAGAGCCCCACTTGATCTGCCTATTGGCTTGGCCAAAAGGTAGCTGAGTCAAGGAGAATGACTGTATTTTTGAAAATTTAATCAGATGCAATGTTTTTTTTTTTTGAAAATTTAATCAGATGCAATTTTAATTGCAACAGTGATATAGTGGAAGCAGATGTCATGGAGACCAGAGCCACCTGTTCATCCAAATGACTTCTGTTCCAGGAATATTCTACTTTTAATTATGGCTTGCTGCTGTGCATGCCCAATGCTGCAAGCTGGGTTTCAGATAATAGCCTTCTCGTAATGAGTGCTGTGCCAATGGTATTTTGGGTTTCATGGTCAGACCTTCAGTCTCAACCAGGACTCAGTACTAAGCCAGGAACTTTTCCCTTCAAGGATAGTAATTATTTGGGTAGGAGACCATACCTCTGCTCTAGGTGGAGTCTGTATCACCCCTGCTTACCTGAGATTCTATCACTGTCCTTATCTTCCACAGACACTGGGAGCATCATTGGAACTTCTAAATCATAAGTCCCAAGTCGTTGAGCAGCTTTCACTAATTGGACAAATTGCAGAGTCCTCTTAATTTTAGTTTCATTTACATTTAGCATGCATATGGGCTTCATGGCCAATGAGTCAGAGCAATGCACTTAAATGTGGTGTAGTGTAACATGGGTTTCCATCCTAATTTGCCCAGGCCAGTCTTAGTTGATTTAGAAGATACAATCTCAACCAAATAAAGGGATACTTAATGTTTTATTCCCTTGGAAAAATGCTTTCACTTTTATAGATCTTTACTTATATAGATTTTCCCGTGTGTGTGTGTGTGTGTGTGTGTGTGTGTGTGTGTGTAATAAAGTATGTCCCTTGGGTAAATATTATGAATTTTTATAGATCCTTTATATTTATTGGGCAGACGTGTTCTTTTTTGAATGTATACTATCAGTACCCATTTCAGATAGCCTGTTTGGGAAAGTATCTAATCTATGAGGGCAAAGTCTTATCTCACCATCCTGCCAAAGTCTCATTTCCCTATCAGGGATCTTGCTCTCTGATGATTTTGAAGAAATTCTGAGAGGATCCTCGGCTTAGGTTCATATAGGGAAGAAATGCTGATGTATAAAGGGTTGGTAGTCCAAACCTGAACCGGTGCACAGTCACCCTCTTTCTTCCTGAAAAGAAGTTTCTGCCAATAAGAATCTTCTGTGTCAATTCCAAGTCTTGGGTCTTGTATTTCTACAACAATCCTCACATGACTTCCCATCAGAAGGTTTTAAAAGCCTACAGCATGAAAATCTTGGTTGACAAATTGAATTTAAAGATACTATTTATTTTCTAAGTATTTGTGTTATTTTCTAAGTATTTGTTTTCCCACATATGGGAACATATATTGGTCCCCAGTCAATTTCTCCATTTTCTACATAGACGGTGTATAGAACACAGGTTTGGAGGCCAGAGAAGAGTCACAGAGTCAGAAGAGAAGTCATCTGGGACTTGACCTGATAGGACTCTGGGCACATGCTTAGCTCAGTTAAGATTTTCTTTCTGGTAACAAATTGTAGTTGCAAACCTTAATGGGATATTACCAATTATAAAAAAGAAAAAAAATCTACCCGAGCTTGTGGTCTACAGAGTACCACTTTGAACAGGAGAACTACCAAGGTCTAGTCACATCAATGGGGCCATTTAAAAGGCCTCAGTAGCATGCCCTTCTTTATCTTTCCTTCCACAAATCTCTCCTATGTCTTGGTTAATACCTAAAATCCCTTTTACTGAGAATTGCATTATTGCAACTTAAGTGAAAGATGAAGAAGCACCTTAGAAGGGAGACAGAGCAGGGGTACATCATTAAAAAGAGAAGAGCCTGTACAGAAACTGTAACAGATGCCTGGTGGATTTGGACAAGGATTATTTAAGCATAGAAATAACTGAGTTATATAGGACAGTTTTGAAATCTTTCTGGAGATGGCCCCAGCCCTCCCTGCCTATTGCAGTGGGATTGGGCAGTCCCACTTGAAGGCAAGGGCATGGTATCCTTGGCCTCATCTCCAAGCGGGAAGCTGGAGATTCTATTTCTGTGGGAAGGGTTAGCTAACACAAAGGCTCATGGACATACAAAGTTTCCTCCCACCTCTGAGTCTTCCTGCATGTGGTTCCCTTTCCTCTTTGCTGAGACAACTTCTTACATTTCACTTTAAATGTCTCCTACTCTGTCTGGGACCCAACTAAGCTAGGTGCTGCAATTCTTCATCTTTGTAGTGCTTTTCTAAGCACTACAAAGTAGTGTAATTTAAGCATTTATTTGTGAGACTAGTTACTTAAGGCATGTCTTTCACACTAGATTAGAGAGTCCAGGGAAGTCAGGATCATGTCTGTCTTTGTCACACTGCTGTGTCACAGCACATGCTATTTGGAAAACATTAAGAATTAATGGAACAATTTAGAAACTTGATGGCTCAACAACAATCATAGTGCCTTACAGAGCAAAGGATCTCAATCAGTGATGGTGGAATTAATGGAATTCCTGGTTGTCGGATGACTCTGAGCTCCTTGGTGGCCTTTCTAGAACTTTCTTTCTGTAGCTTTCTTTCCCTGGCTTTGCAGGAAACCTGCTGGCTCAGCTCAGCTTCTTCTCCACTCAGTTAGGAAGTCTGAGGATTTTCCTGGAACAGGCATCTAATAGAGTCAGGGACTTCGGTGCTGGTCCCACTGCAGTCCTGATGGGACCATGAGCAGGGGTTGAGAGAACAGCCTCACCTTAGGGGTCCATCTATGGAGAACACACAATTCAGTTTAGCTATCAGCACAGCTCCAGGAGCACTAGTAACTGTGCCCTTCTGTTTCCGGGCCCTTTGTGTCTGGGGACACCACTGCGTTCGTCTGGGAGCCTTCCTCTCCTTGCCCACCTGCAAACACCTGCTTACATTTCCAGACTTGGTCCAACCCTCACTCTCTGTGGACCTTTCCAGGCTCCACCCTTATCCTCTGCCTCTCCCAGGATGGGCCACTCAGTTACTGTGCCTGCTCCTTTCTGTGGCCCAAACGGGCTTCAATAATTCCTCCTAGAAAAGCTAGCATGTGACTTTGCCTACATGTGGCTCAGTTCCTTTTAGGAATGCTTTTGTGTGCAGATGCAAGTGAGAAATCAGCAATTTTTAGGTCAGTGTCTCTTGGATGACGAGGGCTAAGGAGTCCAGCTTATTATTTCTGCCCCTTAGGCCTTGGCATTTGCTTGGTGCTTAATAAATGCATGAATACACCTTGTAAGTGAATTGAATAACATGCTATGGCAATGCCATCTGGGGTAGGGGCTAAGAGGTGGCCTCTGGAGCCATACTTACCAGACTATAGTCTACTTCTTCTTCTAGCTCTAGGACCCAGGGCACGTTACTTACTATGGCCTGGGTATGGCTTGAGTGTTCCCAAGAATCCATTGTGGTGGTGGTAATGAGAAGTGCTGTGAATTCTTTAAAAGACAGGACCTCGTGGGAGGTCCTCAGGTCAATTGGGGACATGCCCTTCAAAGGAATTGCGGGACCCAAGTCCTTCTCTTCTTCCTAATCAAGAGGCAACAACTTGCTCCTCTATAGGCTCCCCCTCCCCATGATGTTCTTCCATCTGCTGGCCTCATCACAGGCCAAACCAATGGGACCACCAAATCTTAGACTTAGAATCTCCAAAACTGTGAACTAAATAAACCTCTTTTTCTTCATAAGTACCCTGTGTCAGGTATTTCATTATAATGACACAAAGATGACTAATGTATTTCTTTGCCTCTCTGTGCCTCAATTTACCTGAAACAAGGGATAAGAAGAGTATCAGTCATATTAAAGATTGCCATGAGAACTAAAGAGTCATATATAAAAGGTTAGTATCTTTTTGGATGATTATTATTTGGCCCCAGTGGTTAAATTAGCTGCCTTTCTGTGTAGCTGTGCACAAATCTTTATATGAAAGCTTAGGCCAACGTTGTGAAGTTTTACAGGGTGTGGCTACTGGGGCGGTAACAGGAAGCCATGCACTGGGGCCTGGCCTTGCTCTTGTGAGGTTCCTTGACCAGGAGCTCCATGTGTGGGGTTCTTAACTCTCCTCTCCCCATTCCTGTTTCCTTTCCTTTTAACCCTTCACACCACACCCTGGGTTCACAGCAAGCCTGCACCCACACACATGCCTGCACCCACACCTTTGTCCCCAACAGTGCCACATGGCCCCCGAGAAGTAATCAGGCCTCAGTTCTCATTAGTCCTCCAAGTCTTGAAGAGGTCTAGTCCCAGAGGTCACTGTGTGTTGCCGCAGTCTGGCTGGGCACAATTCAGGAGCCACTTGTCAAAAGAAACTAACTTTATTTTTAGAACCACACACGCCAAACAAAACCACTCCTCAGGAAAAAACCCTCAGAGCTCAACTGCCACCACCGGATTCCAACAAGCCTATCACCCCAACACCAGCCTCTCCACCTCCCACAATCCTCCTGCTCTTGAGGCGGATTGGCTGGGTCGTGTGGGCGGAGCCAAAGAAGTCCCCCAATGAGCAGCTCCGTGGTCTGAAAGGGCAGGGAAACAGCCCAATGAGCATCGCTGCAGAGGAGCCAATCAGCTAGATGTTGCTGGGGCCGCTGTGAGCCAATCATCAGCTGGCAGTCTGAAGGGCGGGGAAACAGTCCAATGAACATCACCGCAGAGGAGCCAATCAGCTAGATGTTGCTGGGGCCGCTGTGAGCCAATCATCAGCCGGCAGCTGGAAGTTTGCTGGCAGCTGGAAGTTTGCTGGGGCCCCTTTGGCTGTGGCTCTCAACAGTGTGTGAGCAGCTCTCCCTGCCATTCAATATGGCTGTTCCCCAGATGGGAGATCTGGCCCCTTGGCTCAGGTCTTCTTGCTCACCCTCATGTGCTGGGGTAGTTGTGGAAGATGTGGGAAGGGTTTCATCCACTGGAGCATGAGCTGGAAGGGGCTGTGGGTCAGTGAACTGTATCAGATGGTAAATATCTTACGCTTTGCTGCCCACGCAGTCTCTGTTGCAAATACTCAGTTCGCTGTAGCACTAAAGAATCCATGGACAGCGCATAAATGAAAAAGCATGGCTCTATGTCCCAATAAAACTTTATTTATAAAAATAAATAAAGGATGAGATTTGGCTTACTGGCCATGGTTTGCTGACCCCTGTCCTGGAATATCCTAAATCAAATAAATTCTGATGTTAAAAAAAACCCATCATTTTTCAAAATAACTAAAAAATCCCACTAGATGGATTCTCTAGTCACATAAAGATCATCAGCTCCCCCACTTTTTTACTTTCTATCACTGCCCTCGTGAACCCACTTCTCTCCTTATTCCACTTGGTTCCATGTGCAGTTGTTAAGACTATAATTAGTTGCTTTCCTGTGCTGGTAATTCTCTTACTGTGCTTCTTATTCTCATTCCATTATATATTTGCCAAACCCTTAGCCCTGAACAATTGACTCTTGGCTTTCTGTGCGACTCTACATCACCCTTCAGACTAGTCTTGCTCTAAATGGATGTCCACATGTTTAAAACAGGCTCCTAGCCACCTACCGTGTTTTGCTCACCAATTTCCTTCCTACTCTCAGTCACCTTGTCCATTCATACATGCTATGGTATGGATGTGAGGCGTCCCCAGAAGCTCACATGTGAGTTAATGCAAGAAAGTTCAGCAGAGAAATGATTGGGTTATGAGAGCCTTAATCCAATCCATGAATTAGTCCTTGATGGAATTAACTGAGTGGTAACTGAAGGCAGGCAGGGTGTGGCTGGAGGAGCTAGGTTCTTGGGAGTATGCCTTTCGGGTATATATTTTTGTATCTGTTGAGTTGAGTCTTTCTCTCTCTCCTTCCTGATCATGTGAGCCACTTCCTGATCATCATTTGAGCCACTTCTCTACATTACACTCTTCTGCCATGATGTTCTGCCTCACCTCAAGCCCTGAGGAATGGAGCCAGCTGTCTATGGACTGAGACCTCTGAAACCATGAGCCCCTAAATAAACTTTTCATCCCCTAAAATTGGTCAGTTCTTTTAGTCACAGCAGTGAAAAAGCTGACCAAAACAGTACATTTGCTTTTGTAAATAGCTTTATTCCCTGAACCTGAAGGTTATTGTTGCAATTCAGTTCAGTCCTGTATGGATTCTTGCTTCTTCTTATATCATATATATGTGGAGAGTTCATCTGCAAACAGAGGTGACAGCATCTGTGTTGGGTTCCCTGCATTGGGCCACTCAGCCTCCATCTCAGGATGGAGAGGCTAGAAAACTTAAAACTGCCTCTCTTATACTTTTCTATAGCTAGAGTTCAGGAGGTGAATTTGGTTTTGCCAATCATACAATTTGACACTTGTGCATTTTCTTTTTTAAAATTAGAGGTGAAGTGGAGGCGGTATTCTTGCAAAGAAAATTGTAAAAACATATGGCCTTCCTACAGACAGTGCCAGAGTTCACCCTGCAGCTTCCTGTGAGTAGAGTGGCACTGTCCATGGCTTCATGATCTGCCTCTAATCCTAATTATATCCTGGGCTGTCCATTCTCCAATTTTGTGGGTGTGAGAGGCAGCCGACAGGGCAGTGGCTTTTGCTTCTATAGCCATAGTGACAGTCTCCAAGGTGTCACTCCCATGGCAGATCTGTTCTACGTCTCTGGAGGATTATTCCAAGAGGACCGGTTTGGAACCTGATCTTTAAGCCCTTTCAGTGAACTTGAAAAGATCCAATTCTCTGAATTTAAATCCCTTCCTGCTTGAAATTCTCAAAGTAGTTTCTATTTTCTGAACCAAAGAATGGATCCATGGGAAGGCAGGAGGGGCATTTCCTGGGGAAGGCCAATTGGCTCATGATGAGGAAGGCTCCCAAGGCCACGCAGCTCTTCCTTCTGTGAATGCACTCAGGGTAGGTCCTGAGCTCCCTTCCTACGACCAGCTAGCTATCCTAGGTCTGATGGGGCCGGGATGCTGACTCATGCTCTCGAGGAGAGGATTTATGAAACCAAAATGTTGATTTAACAATGTACACCAAGGACTGCACTGCCAAGAAGAGCAAATGGTGCAAGTGTTAGCTTGACCAGCATTTCTTTGGATTGTGGTCCATCCACCCGGAAGGGAACTCAAATTTTTAAAGACTGTTCAAACAGATGGTCAAGGGAACAAAGGAAGAGCCAGAGCAGGGCAGGACTTTCTCCCTGGGCCAGTCTAACTAACGTCTCGGGCATCCTCTTCCTTGGATGGTGCTGGAATGGACTTTCCAAAATGGTGTCTCTGGGTTCTTCTTTTTTGCTTCCCAGAACTTTCCTTCTGATCCTACCAGTGGAAAGGCAGGCAGACAAGGGGGGAAAGTGCAATGTGAGCATAGATTGTGTCTCCTCAGGCAATCTCCCAATGAGAGGCTCAGCCTTGAGAGTTTTCTGTTGGAATAGAACTTTGCCCTAATCTCTGTCTAACCCTCGCTATCTTAAAAGAAGTGTGCAAAGATTGATCAAAGGTCAGCTCTGGTCCAGGCTTAATATTGATAATGAAGAGTAAACTCTGCCTGTGAGAGAAGGGACTGTATTTAACAAAACATCTCAATGCACTGTTTTTTGACATTAAAGAGTACCCTTTGGAGATTGGCATGGATTGATTGGCATCCATCAGATGCTAAACTCTACTGTACAAATAATGAAGGCAGAATTTTGAGTGTTAAAGGGCAACTTACGAGGGGACAAGATGAAGGCAGACCCTTCGTCCTCTGTCTTCCTCCCTTCATCCAAGCCACCAGGACTAATCTAAGGAAAAGGGAGAGAGATGTGGGGAGAGGACCTAATAAAACTATATGAAACAGAAGGTGAGAAGCTCTGTATCAGCACCGTGGCTTCCTTGCTAGTGTTCCAAAATCTTCAATAAAACCCTACTCTTCATACCTGCCCATGTGAGTGATACTTTGGGAACTTAAGAAAAAAAAGGACTGAGCCCCAAGTTTGGAAATTTATGCAAGATGGAGAATGAAAACGCTTCACCAGATGTAACAGTGTAAGAATTCTGTGAAAGGAGGGATTAGGACCAAGCAATGACCAGGAGAATTATGTCTCTATAAATTCCCAGAAATTGTGGCAGAGGGAGGGAGAGTACTGAATGCTTGTCATCCCTAGGATTTAGTTTGGTCTGCTTTTATTTAAATCTGAAAGGCCTGGATAAACATGGTGAGCTGGAGAACTGGGTGCAGCCTGGACCAATGCCGCCCAGAGCTGTAAGTTTGGGCCTAGAGGAGGAGGAGGGCGTCAGTTACAAGAGGACGTAATGTAGAGTCTTTTGTCCTGCACACGGAGCAGATACTTTGTTCTCTTGGAAGGAGCTAAGAACTTGGTTTTCCAGAAGTGGAAGCTTTGGTTCCCTAAACTCTTCCTCTTTCCCACCCCATGTGGTTTGACCAGCCAACATGGTTTCCCTCTTATTCCTAAAAGCATCCCTGGACTCTCTTCTCACTGTAGAGTATGAGATCATGTCAATTTCATGCTTCTCTGGCTTTTAAAAGAAAACAGGTTACCACCTCTTTATTCTTAAGGAATTTTGATAGAGAGCAATAAAATTCCATCCCAGTAAAGACAGTAATTGCAGGGTGTTAAGTACCTGATGAAACACTCTTTTCCTTGAGAGGAGACTATTTTCTTCCAACTGGGAAAAGCAGATCCTGAAGCTCCAGTCATACTGCTTCCTGCCTGACGCTCACAAGAAAGCTTCCACGCCCTCCCCACTTGGGGTCGAAGTCCTGGGATATAAAGTTTCTTGTCATGGAAGAGAGCAAAGCTGAACCAGGAGAGTAATAGACAGCTATGCGTGCCCTATGGAAGAATCTATGTGGCTGCCAAATGCTTCCCCTCAAAGAGTGTATGTAATAGAGTGCCTGTGAGAAGGTTTGACACCAGGATGTTTAAAGCTTTTAAATGCCTTAGCTAGAGCCAGGAAATCTTATACACCAGAAATGATTTTGTGGGTAAAAGAAAGTTTTGGACTTCTTTTTTTCTTTTTTTCTTTTTTTTTTCCAAGTTCAAGAATAGAACCAGAGTAAAATTTATAGGAAATAAAGATTAGTGAATCACGGCATAATTTTTTTTTTACAATAATCTAAACATGGAAGAAAGCCAAATGTCCAAAACCAAATCAACCAAAATGTGGTAAACATAGTGAAGCATTATTTGATTTTACACACAGGCCATAACATAGATGAACTTTGATGCCAGGGTTTATGCTAAGTGAAACCAGCCGGTCGTAAAAAAGAGAAATAGTGTATGATCCTACGAGGTATATAGTAGGCAGAAAATAGGACAATGGCTGCCAGGGCCTGGGAGGAGGAGGGAATGGGGATCAGTTGTTTAATGGGTATGCACTTTGAGTTTTGGAGATGGATGATGTTTGGTGATGGTTGCTCAACAATGTGAATGTATTTGAATTGCACATTTAAAAATAGTTAAAACGGTAAATCTTATATTGTGCATATTTTTCCAGAATAAAAAGAAGAATGATGTTATTTGCAAAATTTTGCATTTCTTTAATTTATATTTTTTAACCTGTGTTCCATGAAACTATTCATGATGAAAAAAAACATTCTTTTGTGTGGATCAGCTATGAAATCTCCTCATAAAGCACCTTAACCAGAAAAAGTCTCTGAGAAAGCCCTCTCTGTCTAACTTTGTTTAACCCAGCATTTATATGTATATTATTTGACATTAGGACCCCCACGCTCCAGAGATGACTTAAATACCTATCAGAATTAATTTTCTTCAAAAAAATATCAGTTTGGAAAGCACCATTTTAAATCACTCTCCAATTTATAGAGTAGATGTGTCCAAAAAGCAATGAACGCTTTCCTGGATGGACCTCACCAGCTCAATTCCTTACAGATATATTTTGTGAAGTTTGCAATTAGCAAATAGAGATTAATTTTGTTGTGTTTTGTTATTTCAATAAAGAGATCATAAATAAAAAGGTCTCTATGAGTTGACCTACTTCTTGAAAACTAGTTGTTTGGATGCTGCTGATATGAGGTACCAGGTGAATTATAGGCAAATGATCTGCAATTGAAAGTCAATAAAATGATAGTAATTGTCCCACAACTGTTGCCAGGGGTCCCCTTCACCTTGCCTGATATAAGGGCTCTATTGGTTCTGCTTGGATGAAGAGGCTTATGGAAGAAACAGTCTGACTCTTGCAGTTATTATTTCATGCTTAGATTCTCCCTTATCCCTCCAGCCACAGTTGTAGGAAAAGAGATTCCCTTATAGTGTGTCTCATGTCCAAAATCAGCATTTGGGGGAAATATTTTTACTTTTTGGAAATGAGAAACTTGAATTAGATTACAAAAGTTCTGGCTAGCCCCCTACCCCAAATCACTTTTTTCAAGTAAAAGAGGGATTTTCCTTTTTCTTGGTAAATCAATGTTTCTGTCTTTACCTCACAAAAGTTTGAAGTCTAGATGCTTCCTGTTGTTTGGATCAATACTTTTTATAAGTATTTGGAATTTGCATACAGTTTCTATTTCATAACCACAAACCCTTTTCTTGTTCTTTTGCTACTTCTATTGCCAGAGTTTTGACAGATCATTCTTAGAAAGGGTGAAAAATTTTAAAACTTTGAAAACAGAACACCTAAAAATGAAACCAGGCAACGTTTCAAAACACCTGTACATAAGAACATTCAAGAACAACTGTTAAAAGAATCTAAGTAGAGTCAAAGCTGCCAAATCAGAAATAAAAAAAAAAGCAACGGAATAAGAAAACAGCCATGTTACAAACTGAATATTTAAAAACCAAGTAAACTGTGGAACCAACCTAGATGCCCTTCAGTAGATGAATGGATTGAAAAAAAAAACTATGGCATATACACACAATGGAATATTATTCAGCAATAAAAGAGAATAAAATCATGGCATTTGCAGGTAAATGGATGGAGTTAGAGAAGATAATGCTAAGTGAATTTAGCCAATCCCAAAAAAAACAAATGCCAAATGCTTTCTCTGATATAAGGAGACTGATTCATAGTGGGGTAGGGAGGGGGAGCATGGGAGGAATAGACAAAGTCTAGATAGGGCAGAGGGGTGAGAGCAGAAGGGAGGGGGCATGGGGTTAGAAATGATGGTGGAATGTGATGAACATCATTATCCAAAGTACATGTATGAAGACATGAATTGGTGTGAATATATTTTATATACAACCAGAGATATGAAAAATTTGTGCTCTATATGTGTAATATGTAATGCATTCTGCTGTCATATATAAATAAAAAAATTAATAAAAAAGAAATGAAAAAAGAATCTTATAAAAGCAAGCACAAAGGAAAATGGTAGGAACAATTCTAAATAATATAATAATAAATGTAAATGAGTTAAGTATGCTAGTTAAAATGAACAATAGATTTGAAAATTGTTCACAAAATTCTGCCATGTGCTTTGACAAAAGACACACCCTCAACTTAAAGATTTGAACAAGTAAAATAACAGTAAAACAGATAGAAAAAGAACACATGCAGATCCTAAATCAAAGGAAGCTGGTGGCAAGACATTAATTTTAGGTAAAATAGACTTTAAGATAAAATGCACATTTAGGAGTGAAGAGGTCTTTATATAACATTTAAAAGGCTGAAATTGCTAAAAAGATGTCTCAACATAGTTCTAAAAATATAAGGTGAAAATCAGCAAAGTATCTAGAAATACTAGGAGAAATTGACAAATATAGCATCAGATTAGAAGTTTTCAAGACAATGTTTTTCAGTCCCTGAGAGTTAAGACAGACAAACATTAAGGCTGTGATTTGTCTAACTGATAATGTATGCCATTTAGCTTTTCAATTTGGTGGAGTGCCTAAGTTAGGGCACTAAGCCAGGTAGTATTCTAGACTTTGGATGGATAAGTGACATACATATATGGTCCCTGCTCTCATGGATCAGGTAGTCTTGGCCTTGGGGCAGCACAAGAAGGTGACCAGGACACACCCTCACAGGACATAGAATTTGGAGAGACAGAACAGTGGTTAGCTTTACATAGTTTAGACTTCGGTTTATGGGTCTTGTCTCTAGTTTATAGGAACTGCATGGCTTGGGACAGCAGTTTAATCTCAGTCTACAAAGTGGGATGTAATCCTCTCCCCAAGTATTGGTGGTTAATGTGGCATGAATATTTGAATCTTTTATCATAATGCTAGGCATATAAGTACTCAATAATTAGTGGCACTTATTATTACTTGTTATTTACAAAAATGCTTTGAATCAACAGTTGCTGCTGAACTTGATAATCAAGATTTAATAACATTCTGGTAAGTGATGTACTTTAGGGATGGGTATTGAAAAGATGAATTTTTTTCCCCACAAATCTTAGTTTATAGTTTTTTTATTCTTTTTAATAAACTTTATGGTTTTGCATATTTTTGGACTCACACTTGATGAACTTGAATGTTATTTTTACTTTTCATAATTTTTTTTGTGTGTGTGTTTAGGATTTCAGAATTAGAATAATGTATTGTGTCTTCACATCCTGGTGAAAATGACCACTTTTCTCAGGACATGTCTTGACATTCTAACATGATGTTTGCATAAAACTCAGAATTTGAAATTATTATCTTAAAAAAATATGTTATCAGTACATGCCTGGTTTTATGAGATGCCATTTCGTTTTAAGAGATCAGCATCAGATGTAGCCAAGAATCAAAATGGAGACCCCAAGGCATTGCTGCCACCAGCAAATATTTATTACATGCTTCTAAAATGTCAGATTCTTTTCTGTCAAAAATGGTGGCAAATACAGCTATGAATAAGTTTTATAAAATTTTCATTTTTTCTTCTTAGTTATACATGATGTCTCATACATAATGGAGTATAACTTCCTGTTTTTGTTGTTATACATGATGTGCAGTTACACTGGTCACGTATTCCTATGTGAACATAGGAAAGTTATGTCTGACTTGTTCTACTGTCTTTCCTATTCCCATACTCCCCCCTCCCCACCATTCATTCACTGGCAAATACCATAATTTCATTCTTCTTTATGACTGAGTAATATTCCATTGTGTATATATACCTCATTTTCTTTATCTATTCGTCTGTTGAAGGACACCTAGGTTGGTTCCATAGTTGACTATTGTGAATTGAGCTGCTATAAACATTGATGTGACTGTGGCACTGTAGTGTGCTGATTTTTATTCTTTTGGGTATAGTCAGAGGAGTGGGAAAACTGGGTTCCAAATTGTGGTTCCATTCCAAGTTTTTTAAGAAATCTCCATACTGCTTTCCAGAGTGGTTGCACTGGTTTGCAGTCCTGCAAGCAATGTATGAGTGTACCTTTTCCCTCACATTCTCACCAACATTTATTGATACTTGTATTCTTGATAATTGCCATTCTGAGTAGAGTAAGATGGAATCTCAGTATAGTATTAATTTGCATTTCTCTAATTGCTAGTGATGTTGAACATTTTTTCATATATTTGTTAACTGATCATATTTCTTCTTCTGTAAGGTGTCTGTTCAGTTCCATTGCCCTTTTATTGATTTTTTTTTTGGTTAAGTTTTTTAACTTCTTTATATATCCTGGACATTAGTGCTTTATCTGTTACAGATGGCAAAGATTTTCTCCCATTCTGTAGGCTCTCTCTTCACGTTCTTGATTATTTCCTTTGCTGTGAAGAGGCTTCTTAGTTTGATTCCATCCTATTTATTGATTTTTTTTAGAGAGGAGAGAGAGAAAGAGAGAGAGAGAGAGAGAGAGAGAGAGAGAGAGAGAGAGAGAGAGAGAGAGGGAATTTTATTTATTTATTTATTTATTTTTAGTTTTTCGCGGACACAACATCTTTGTTGGTATGTGGTGCTGAGAATCGAACCCGGGCCGCACGCACACCAGGCGAGCGCGCTACCGCTTGAGCCACATCCCCAGCCCCCTATTTATTGATTTTTGATTTTACTTCATGTGCTTTAGGAGTCTTGTTAAGGAATTCAGTTCCTAAACTGACATGATGGAGATTTGGGCCTACTTTTTCTTCTAATAGGCATAGGGTCTCTGGTCTAATGCATAGGTGCTTGGTCCACCAAGAGTTGAGATAGCGGTCTACTTTCATTTTGTTACATATGGATTTCCAGTTTTATGAATAAATTTTGATTCCTAATATAAAGGGTCTTTGTAGTTACAGTAGAAACAAGATAAATATAAAAAGCTACTCTCTCTATAAGCAAGAAGGATGCCTACTGCATTTTTCTGGATGTCCTAACCAGTACAAAGCAAAAACTACAAAGAAGAATAAAAGATACGAACATTGGAGATAAATAATTAAAACTCCTTATCCTCAAAAATATTAGAATAAGTGAATTTATCAGTGTTACAGGGTTCAAGGTCAGTATTAAATGTATTTCTTTATATTAGCAATGAAGCATTGAAAAAAATGAAAATTTAAAAGTAATGCTACTTATATAACATAAGAAATTCCAGCTATCCCACTCCTTGGTCTATACCCAAAGGACTTAAAATCAGCATACTACAGTGACACAGCCACATCAATGTTTATAGCAGCTCAACTCACAATAGCTAAACTGTGGAAGCAACCTAGATGCCCTTCAACAGATGAATGGATAAAGAAACTGTGGTACATATACACAATGGAATATTACTCAGCATTAAAAGAGAATAAAATTTTGGCATTTGCAGGTAAATGCATGGAGTTGGAGAATATCATGCTAAGTGAAGTAAGCCAATCCCTAAAAACCAAAGGCCAAATGTTCTCTCTGATATGTGGATGCTGATCCATATGGGGAGGGGGACACGTGGGGAGAATGGAGGAACTTTTATTGGGCAAAGGGGAGGGAGGGAGAGGGAGAAGGGAGCAGGAACGATGGTGAAATGAGATGAATATCATTACCCTAGGGACATGTATGATTGCATGAATGGTGTGACCTTGCATCATGTACAATCAGAGAAATGAAAAGTTGTGCTCCATTCATGTACAATGAATCAAAATTGCATTCTGCTATTATGTATAACTAATTAGAACAAATAAAAATATTAAAATAAGAGAAAAAACCAAAAGAAACCCCCCAAATACTTAGATGTCCATTGTTCCCTAATTGTTTTATAGAAATATAATCTCAAACAAAATCTCAGTAGACTTTTTTTTTGTTGAAATTTATAAACTGATTTTAACGCTTACACAAAAATACTATATAACAGATCCAGAATAGCCAAAACAATCTTGAAAAAGACAAATTAGAAGACCTTTTCTTTTTAACTTCAGGCCTTATAAAATGACAGTATATATGATAATGCAGCCTGGGTATAAGAATGATAAATAGACTCACTGAATGGAACAGAGAGCTCAGAAACAGATCTACCCATTTTTAAATTGTTAAGTTGCCAAATGGATTGGATGGGATATCAAGTTATGAAAGTTATTTTAAAAATCTTTTTAGATTTTTATTTTTATTTTTTTAGTTGTAGTTGGACACAAGACCTTTATTATATTTATTTATTTATATATATTTTTTTTATGTGGTGCTGAGAATCGAACCCAGGGCCTCGCATGTGCTAGGCGAGTGCGCTATCATTGAACCACAACCCTAGCCAAAAAGTTATTTTAATAAATGATGCTGAAGCAGCTTTATTACTGTATGGGGAAACATGGACTTCAACTTACCTCATACCATACTCAAAAATTAATTTGATATAGGTCACAGACCAAAGCATAAATGCTAAAACTATAAAGCATCTAGGAGAAAACAGAATATTTTGGTTATTTTAGAGCAGACATTAATTTATTAAATAGAACAAAATTCATTAACCATAAAATAATTGATAAATCATACTGAAGCAAAATTTGAAACTTCTCATCAAGAGACACCGTTAAGGAAAGGAATAGCAAGCCATAGAGGGAAAGGAACCTCGAGATTTATGTACTTCTAGCAGGTGTTTGAGTTCAGAATGTGCACAGAACCCCTACAGATAAATAATGCAAAGACAAAACTTCAATTTGAACCATGGGATGCACAAAATATGTTATGTAAATATCCAGTAAGTGCATGAAAAAATATTCAAATTTATGAGTCATCAGGGAAATGAAATTGGAAGCACAAAACACTACTTTACTCCCAATCCAATAGAAAAATGAAAGAGATGAATAATATTCAATATTGGGCAGGATGTGGAGTAGCTAAAACTTATATTACTAATGGGAGTGTAAAATGTTACACCATCTTCAAGGATAATCAAGAAATTTCTTCTGAAGTTAAACATCCCTCTGTTTTATTACCCAGCATAATAGAAGAAAGGATAAGTAAACTGGGTATTCTTACAATGCAATACTATTTGGCAATAAAAACAAAAGAATGAATTGCTAAAGCACACAACAGCATGGATGAATCTCAACATCATTATTCTGCATGAAAGAAGCCAGACACAGAAGAATACATACTCTGGGTTCCTTTACATGAAATTCTGAAACAGACAGAAGTATTGTAATCTACAGCGACAGAAATCTGAATAGCAGTTGCTACTGTTGGGGGTAAGGAGTGAGGGTTGATTGAGAAGGGGCTTGGAAGAACTTTCTGGAAAGGTAGAAATGGGGTGGGAAAAGAGTCAAATACATTAGTCAAAAATCATTCAATTGTACACTGAAGATTCATGCATTGAATGGTATGTGAATTAAAAATTAAAAACTCCATGAGAAGGTAGCAACTGTCATTGTACCAACTCCTAAGTTGTAAGTTTGAGGATCTTGCTCTTGAACTTCATTCTCCTTCACCTCCCGAGCTCTCCACTTTAATGACTCTATTGCTTTTTCCGTATCCACCAGAGCTTTCTTCACTTCCCTCTTAGCCAGGGTAGAACCCACAGATACCCTCACCTCTCCTCTCTTTTTCCATTGCATTTGCCCGTGGCAATCCCACCCTGGATAGACCTAGACACTGCCCTTTCTGTGCCTACCTGTCTGCATGCTGCTGCGTGTTTCTGGGAAAAAGTCCCATACTTGATGGGTCTTTTCTCTCCTGTGATGACCAATCTTTCTCTGGGCTCACGATTTCCAACCTCATGTGGGAGATTGGCACCACCAGTTGCCACACTGCTGGCCTCAGCTCATTCTGTTGCTCTCAAGGAATATTTGCAAATTCTCCAAGTTTCTAGTTGCACTCTTTCTGCCCTGGGTACCTTTTAGCTCCTGACCTTGGCTTGCATTAATTTTTTTCTTCTTCTGTGTATTCAGTTTGGGTTTCTGCCCCCTCCACTCCATAGAAATGTATCTGGCTAAGGTCACTGTCCCCAACTTCCTGGACCTGTCTGTAGAATTCTAGGCTCTTAACCACTCCTTTCTTGCCACATTATCTTATCTTGACTTCCATGACACTGGACTCCCTTGGTTTTCTATTAATTCCCTGGTCTTCCCAGACTCCTCTGCCAACAGTCCCCTCCCTCGCCATCTGCGTGCTCATACAAGAAGTCCACGATGCTCTTCTCCCTTTCAATCCTCATTCAATCCATCTGTCCCTGGAGAGCGGGGAGCTGAGGTTCCAAACCTCAGGTCTTGTATCCTGAAGAAAGAAAATTTTAAGTTAGCTATGGGAAGCCAAGCAAGAGAATTTTATTATGAGTGAAAGTACAGTAAGGCGCAAGCAGAGAGCACTCCTGAGAGAGAGAGTTGGTCATCTCAGAGCAGAGAAGGACAAAGGAAACAGGGCTGCTTCCAATTGATGTTTCATGTTTCCTGGAGAGCTGGGGTCCACCTTCTGCACTCTTCATCAGTCTGGCGTTCAACTCCTCCTTCACGTCCAACAGGGGTGGGTTTGACATTAGTCGGTCCTCTCCAGAACTCTCAGGGTGGCCATCCTATTCAGGGGGCTTCACATACCAGCCAATCCTATGTTAATATGTGTATCAGGGTCAGTATTCCAACAAACGTTACTTTAGTGCACCTGTGGCTACTGAAGAAATTTCTCTTCTGAAATTCACTGAGAAAGCTGTGGCCATAAATCCTAACTTTACAATGACCTTGGAAGACTGTGTTACAATTACTTGGAAGACAATGGGTTCGCCCCATTGATCTTTCTTTCTTGATGTATTTCTTAATTGGCTCCCTCTGTTTCTCCCTGTTTATTCTCAGTGTTTGTTTACCTGCTGTTTTTTCTATAAGTTATTTAATTATTCATTTGCCTTAAAAATAATTTAAAGGAAACCAGTGACCCCTCCTTGTTATTAGTTTGATTCCACTGTCATTCCTAACTACTACCTCAAGCAGCCATTCCCATGACTTTGGATATCACAATATGCTTATGACCCTTAAATGAATATCTGTGACTCTTTTCCCTAATAAACTTTTGTTTTCCCCCTTCCTGACCCCTCAGGCTTCTCCCTCTTTAGGGAGATGGAACTGGGGGAGAACTAGTTAATCTTCTTGCTCAGGGCAAGTTCATCACATAGTGTTATCAATTTTGCCTCCCAGACGCTTGGGGTTTATTATAGACATATCCATATCCATCTGCACACATCTAACCCAAGCTCCTACCATCTCTTGATGCCTAACCTCCACACTGGTCTTCCTGTTTCAACTGTGACCTTACTTTAATCCATTCTCCACGTAGTAGCCAGAATGAGTAGAGTAAATGGCAGTAGAGAAACGTCTCACACTCACACAAACTCCCCCAACCCCGGGAAACTACCCATGGCTTCTTTCCTGAAAAACACAATCTAAAACCCCTCATGTGATCTCAAGCATGACCTAGCTGACCTCCCAACCTCCCATCTCCAAGCCTTCCCTCTCACTCTGGGGCTTGCCCTCTTCCTACTGGTATCTAGGGTATATCAAACTCTTTTCCATCTCAGAAAGTTTGTACAAGCTGTTCACTCTGCCTGGAACGTTCTTTTCACCACTGTTTGCCTGACTAACTCAGAGTCAGCATTCAAATTCACCATTGCTTCCTCAGTGTGGCCTCGCTCTTACTATATCATGACATGTTTCTGACAGCCCAGTCTTTTCCATTGTAACTTGTAGCCTAATCTGTATATATTTATCTGTATGTTTATTGATTTTATGTTACTTTTCTCTAACAATATTTAATCTCTGTAAGGGTAGAAACCAGGTCTGTTTTTCCCTTCATTGTACAACAGCAGGTACCCAATAGTAGATACCCACTAATTATCTGTTGAATGAATTTGTTGTTGAGTAGAAAGTAGATGAGGATAAGTTCTCTACCCCAGACCTGGATCATTGTCTGATTTTCTGTGTAACTATCCCCAGTCACGTGCAGGCAGCATATAGAATTTTTCTCCTACAGTGTTCTATGTTCTAGTCCTTTGTATTTATTTTTTTGTAACTCTTAATGGTACACATTTCTAATATTCACTGATATTACCTTCTCTTCCACTTTGATTTACAGGGAGAATTTTATTTTCCTACTGTGATCAATGAAATCATTGTTTCCAGTGTCTGCCATCCTCCCCTGTGATAAAAGTAATTAGACCTTCCAGTGCTTTTACCATCACTCTTGGCCCTGTGCCTGGTGGTGGAAGCATCTCCATACAGAAGGCTTGTGTTTCTGGATGTCAGGTATTGTTCACATGATTCACTGTGGCCAAGGATAGGAGCATGGTATGCCAACAGAAGCATTTGGGTCATTGAACCAATCTACAAGCTTTATTTTCTGTTCATCATGAGAATGACAATGTCCCATTTGGGATTGTTTCTTCAGTCTAGATCTCAGGGTGTTAGATCACCTGATGGCCATATGTCACATGAAATCACTATTTCTGTAAACCATTGAGAATTGGGGGTAGAACACTTTTGCAGTTTAACCCAAACTAAGATAACTGATGGATACACTTCCTTGAAGTTGTCTGTGATATGTGACTGATTCTGCCTAAGTGATACGTATCATTTCCATGAAGATTTGCCTTGTTTGAATCTCTCCAGGTTTCAGAAATCAGGGTCTCTTGGTCTAAATGCAGTTGCACATAACAAATTGGGAGCACAATGTAAAGCAGATTATATATTTATGGTTTAGGAGGGAGGGAGCCAGAGAGAATATGAGATTGTTTATAAGGTCTTTTGCACCTAATAGAAAAGCACTTGGTTCTAACTTGATTCCTTACTGATGTCCTTTGGGCCACTAAGCATTTCTTAGATAGGACCTTGGAGCACCGTGGACTCTGATCTATAAAGATTCTGAAGCCCTGATTTGTAAGGTGTCTAAGACCACTCTGTCTAATTTCTGCTTGGCTCTCTGCAAGTGAGAGGAAGAGGACCTGTGCACTTAGTTCAGTTCTGTGACTCCAGTCTGGTCAGCATGCAGAAGCCCGTGCTCCCTCCTCACCTGAGTGGTCACTGGTATGCCTCAGTATGGAATGTGGGGTGCAGGAGCATTTCCCAAGGAAGTGCCTAAAGAGCATCATTGTTAATTGTTAGATGTGCAAGGCCAGGAAGTTTTGGGGAGAGTGGTCTAAAATACAGTATAGGTACTGCCAAGCTCCAACTTCTGCTTCAAGAAACATTTCTTAAATAGCTGCTCTGCTCCTGGCCATTAACAAATACTGTCTTCTTAGAACAACCAGGTGAGGAAAATATTACCATTTCCATTATGCAGATGGGGAAATAGGTTGAGAGAATATAAGGATCTGCCTATGGGTGCAAAGCCAGTGACAGGAACGAATTTGAATTTGATGCCTCTTTCCCCCCTGCGCTCCCACACTGCATGTTAGTGATGAGGATGTCCATACCGTAAGATCTCTAGGTATTCCCTTCTCTGAATCACATCCCTAGCACATTTTCCCTCGAAACCTCTTTTTACTGAACTGGTATTAGACTGTGTGTGTGTGTGTGTGTGTGTGTGTGTGTGTGTGTGTGTCTCCTGGAAACAATCGCTTTGTGACAAAATTAGTTCTTACACATTTGAAAAGAAAGTCCTGAGGGGCAACACTTGGGAATCAAAACAGCAAAGCCTTCTTTCCTGACTCCTGTTGGCTACTCGGGCCCAAGATGCGCAAATGAAACCAAGCCTTGGGCTGACGTAGGAAGCCAGGGGTGAGCAGAGCTCCAGTGGGAGCCCCTGGGCTGAGCCCATCCTCTCAGAGAGGCTCCTGGGACCCATGTGACATTGCCTACTGCCATCTGAAGACACTGGGGTGCTCCAGAGGAGAGGCCAGGTGCAGGTCCCCTCTGCTCACACCGCTTCCCAGAACTAATTGTGGAGCTTCCCAAGTCAGAGAGCACACCATAACTAGGGGGACCCGTTGGGGCGACTGCTGGCACCAATATCTCAGACAGTGTCATTAACTGCCCCTGCCCCTATCACATCTGTTCTGAAGCTGTTCTACCAGCTCTTGTTGGTGACTAATCCTCAGCCAGTGGCTCTGCAGGGTACTTTGGGCCTGCAGCTCTGTCCTTGAGGAAGCTTCTGGTGGAAATGTGAGTGGCATATCAGGGTTCTGTTAAGCTTTGCACGCAAACAGTGTCTTCCCCCTATTCTCAATGCTTCTTTTCCTTTCAGTGGTTACTGGTAGGAAAGAGATGTAGCTCCAGTTCCTTATTGAGGGAGAGGGCAGGTGCCAGGCGTGTGAAAGTAAGTCTTTAATCAGGTCATGCCTATTACTGCTTCTTGGAGTTGATATCTGATTCTCAGGCCCTGTTCTTAGATTCTGAAAAACTGTATTTAGCCACATGAGTTGGGCATTACCATTATTCTTATCGCATCCTGCAAATCCCAATACAGATCATGCTGCCTACACAGTGTAAAAATGAAAGACAGTCTACCTGCCCTGTGGCCTAGCAGAAAGGGTCTTAGTGTGGGGCTTTTGCTTTCTGAGAGGGCAAAAGGGGAACTTGGGGGAGCTTTGAGAGGGGAAAGGGACCCTGCAGTGAACAGGCAGCTTCTCCTTCCTCAGCAAGGAAATGGGAAGAGATTGTCTTACTTTCCAGGAACTTTAGTGAAGAGAGGCAGATGGCCCCTGTCCCACCCATTCTCTGTGACTTCCTGCCAGAGCCGACGCATCTGGCTTGGTGTGGAGTCCAGTTGGCATCATGCCACTGGAACCTGAGGCCACAGAGGTGGGCAGGGGCACCGGCTCACCCCTCTGGTGCCTGCGGCCGGCTTTCCTTGGGCCTTCCTCACCTTCTGCCCAGACCTGTTTTCCCACCTGCCCCTTTCTCACCTCTTCTTTCTTTACAGTCTCCATTCGCCCATTTTGGCTCACTTCCACCCCTTCAGTAAGCATTTTTTCCAAACCACTTCAGGAATGTTCCTCATGAGTGAGTTTCCTGCAGTTATCAGCCATGACGGAAGTTCAAGTCAGGCGTAACTCCTGGACAATTGTCTCTCTTCTGGAAAGTCCTGTTTTCCTTAAACCAGCATTTCTGGTGACTGGGGTTTATTTAAGTGGAAGTTACTTCCTTGTCCATGAACTTTCATTGTTGTTGTTTTATTTGTTAAGCATTGAGGGTTTCCCCCCCCAACTCTTCCTTGTTGGTGCAATCTGGCAATGAATGATTTGTGCTGGTTGGTTTCCAGGCTTGGTGGAGACAGTTTGGTTAAGAGAACAGTGGGGGCATAGAGGTTGCAATCTCAGGGGTCCAGTAGAGGAAAAAAGGACACTACTCTGGAAACTGGGGTTCCACCTCCACTTCTGCTGCTCGCTCACTCAATCTATTTCTTCAGGTGAAAATGGGCTTTCCCTCAGCCTTCTGCCACTGAGCAGAGGTCTTTGAGCAAATATTTACTGGTGCTCTTATGCTATTGCATATATGAAAATAAGTAAAATCTAGTTTCTGTGTTATATGGCACAATAGAGGAAGGTATGAAATGCAATGGAAATAGATGAGGGAACAATATTGTTCATGGGTGTGGTTGTGGGTGTGTGTTTGAGGAGCTGATTTCACTGAATATGAACTTTAAAAGATTTTAGTAGGAGAAGAAGGAGAGAAAGGGAGTTCTAGGCGGGGCAAATGACCTGGGCCATGGAGACAAGAACATGGTGGTGAGCTTATGGACCAAAATGGGTAGTGTGGGAGAAGTGGCCATAAATGAGGCCAGAGGGGGCCTGGTCTCTGGCCCAGTGGTGTGGCCCTGTGTGCTAAAACAGAGTGGTTGGAACTGGACTTGGAGTCTAGTTGCCTTGCCTTGATTTTTAGGAGAGATTTTTTTTTCCTTTAAAGTTGTGTGTCTTTTTAACTGCTCATCGATTTCCGCCCCCTCTTTAATAATAAACAATTAGCTCTTTGTATCCGTGGCTTTCACATCTGTGGATTCAACCAACCTCAGACAGAAAATATTCAGAAAGAAAAATTATGTCAGTACTGAACATGTACAGACTTTTGTTTTGGTTATTATTCCCTAAGTAATAACTATAAAAACTATTTTCATAGCATTCACATTGTAATAGATATTAATAGTAATCTGGAAATGATTGGAACTCTACGGGAAGGTGCATGACGTTGATATGCAAATGCGAGGCCATTTTACATAAGGACACCAGTAGCCTTAAGTTTTAATATCTGTAGAGAGCCCTGGAATGAATCCCCCACAGATACTGAGGGATGAACCACTGTATCTAAAGCTGTTGGGAAGGCACCACTTTCCAGACCTCCCCTACATTTACAGGGTGTGGGGCAAGGGTACTTATGGAGAGACCTATGTGCTGTATGTTTACATATTTATAAGTTGCAAACTGACATAAAAAAACCTTAAATCAAAATACCCTGCGCTCCTCCCTTGACAAACCCTCATAACTACCTCAAAGATCAGACTTTAATGGACGATTTCCAGACTCTGCACATCACCACCACCCCTCTCCCTCAGCTTGTCTCCCCTCCCCATTGTGACTTCCATCCCCAGCTCTCTCTCACTCTGGGCCAGTCATTTCTCAAGCACGTGTCATTTCACAAGACCTAAACGTGCTATTGGAGTCATAATTGTTGGTGTCTTAGCACTGGTCTCATTTATTGCCTCAACTGTCTCTGCATCTCTGACATTGTCTCAGAATATTCAGCATGCAAAATTTCTTAATAATTTAGCTCAAAATACTTCCAAGGCTCTGCGTAATCAAGTAAATATTGATGAAAGGATTGAGACTAAATTAAATGCCTTAGAGGCGACTGTCATAAACATAGGTAATGAACTTTCAGCCTTAAAATTTAAGGAAAGGCTTAAATGCCATGCTAATTATAAGTATGTATGTGTTACAGCTGCCAAGTACAATGCTTCTCTCTGGGATTGGGAGAAGGTTAAAAACCATTTATTAGGTATTTGGCAAAATAGTAATAATAGCTTGGATATTCTGGAACTTCATCACCATATCCAAGACATTCAAAATAATAGAGCTGATTTTTCAGATCCTTCTTCTTTGGCTAACCAAATATTGAAGGAGTTAAATGGATTCAACCCTGGAAATATTCTTAAACACTCCGCTTGGTACATTATTGGATTATTCTCTTTGCTGTTAATTCTCTTTTGTATTGTAACCATAGGATGGCGATTCTTCCAATCAAGAATCCAGGAACTCCAGAGAGTGAACCGCCGCCTCATTGTTACGAAAAGAAAGGGGGGAATATGTGGGGAGCCATTCTGACAGGTGATTGGGTGACGCCCGTTATGGGCCTGAGGCGCTTTGGCTGTGTCAAAGCTTTCCTGACCCTTTCCTGATGAGAGAGCCCATCCGTGTGGGGGTGTGCGTAACCACTGACCCCGGGGAACCAATCACTGACCCTGACCTTGGAGTGCAGCCCCCCTCAACCTTCACTGGATGGAATTCTCCCCTGAATCTCTTGTTCCCCAAATAAAAGGCTACTCCCAGGCGTGTTCGCTCTCTCTCTCTCCTGCTAGCCCAGAGTAATCCTCGCTGCCCTGCTGGGCGGCTGGAGGCGGGAACCAGGGAGGTGAGCCGTCTCGGACCTAGCAATATAAATAAGGTAACTGTCTGTGTGTTTTATTTCGATCTCTTCTAACTAACTTTATGCCTAGAACCTCATTAATGAAACCACTGCGCAGGCCGCGTGGTAGAATTGAGGCGATAACACAGCCTAGATAGCCAAGCTAAGCCCTCTGCCCCTTGAGTCACCCCAGGGGATCTAGGGAGGGACTGTGGCCTGTGAGATGTGCTCTAAAAGGGCTGTGACCTGGACTCTGAGTTGTCACTTTCCTCAGGCCCAGTGCACTTCTTACTCAGTAGGGAGAGGTCTGTCACAGCAGAGTTCTAGAGTGCTGGCCCAGACCACCTCTTGCGGGGCCTTAAGGTGGGGCTATCAGGAGCCATGTCATACCTATGAGGAGGCTTACTTTCAGGGTTACTGTACTGAGTGTGCAGAAACAGCAGATCTTGCCTCTAGGAAGACATCTCATAACCTCCATCCCCCAGTGGATGTGTGAACGGAGCTCACCCTACCCCTGCGTAAAAGAGAGTTTCAAGCTAACAACGTATTTGGCTACATCAAAAGAAAACTTGAGAGGCTTACTAAAGAAAGGATGACTCAAGGATATTCTGTATTAGAAAATACTGGTCTAGGTGGTTACATAAAAATGACAATTATCCAAGAAACTAGAGTGCTTCCTTAATCTGATATGACAACCCTTTCTTTAGCCTTCTAGCCACACCAATGTGGGATGAGAAGTGGGAGTATCCTGTAGCACTGTCACAACCTGCTCAGAGATGGGTGGGACCCAGAAAGCATGAAAAAAAGGCCATCCTGCTCATAGAAAGGTCTTGTCACCAGGAAGAAGGATGCAAAAGCAATGATACCCCAGCATTATCCCAGGCCCTGATATGCTACACTGTCAGAGCTGGAAGGGGCCCTGGAGTTTTATAGATGGGGAAAGGGCTGGCCAAAAGTGACAAAGAAAGGAGCAGATCACTGGATGTCACTGAGTTCTCTTCTCTTATCCTGGGACTCTTTCCATGGTTTCATCTCAACCAGATATTTGGTTCCAAAATGCTCTAGAATGGTTCAATGGGGCCTCTGTTCATAGCAAAGGTAAGGGAGGTTGGCAAGATTCTGCCTAGGAACAGATAAATAGATATAAATACAGATGAAGATATATAGGTACCGACACAGATATAGATGCAGATAAGGTTTGCTTTTTGAATAAGTCCACAATATTTGCTCAGAGACACATGATTGAAGCACTCCCATTCAGCCTCCAGGCAAGGTGCTCCGTGAGTTTCTTGGAAGCTGCTGCTTCTCTGGCACCCCAGACATAGCCACAGGGGCTGTGTGTGACGCATTCTCAGGCAACCAGCACCCAGGTCCTTATTTCCCTGGTTCCTGCTTCTACATGCCATTCTCAGAATAATGGTGATAATAAGATAGAGATGATGAAAAGGAGAATTTTGATTTAGTGAAAATACTGATGGTCATCAAGACTATAAAATTACAGTGGCCAGGTTACCAGAGACTATTAACCATCTGGTCTGGCTCATCAACTGGAGACAGAAGGCAATCAAGACTCACAGGGAGGGAAGGGGAGAATGGGAATAGGAAAGACAAAAATTTGAATTAGACATAACTTTCCTAGCCTCACATATGAATACACGACCAGGGTAACTCCACATCATGCACAGCCACAAGAATGGTGTCCTAATTAGAATAAGGTTTACTCCATGTAAGTATAATAAATCAAAATATAATCTGTTGTCATGTAGATCTAAAAAGAATAACAACAACAAGAATCACAGGGAAGCCAGGCCTGGTGGCGCACACCTGTAATCTCAATGCCGAGGCAGGAAGACTAAGAGTTCAAAGCCAGCCTCAGCAGCTTAGTGAGACCCTGTCTCTAAATAAAACATAAAAAAGGGCTGGGGATGTGGCTCAGTGGTTAAGTGTCCCAAGATATAAACAAAACAAAACAAAGAAACAATCACAAGGTTAGGAAACTTGACCAAGAGGCCATGGAGTAGTTGGTCCCTGAGGTCACCATGGCTGCCATTCTGTGTTCACCTTCCTTTGGACCCACCCCTTTTTGATTCATTCCTTCTTCTCTGCTTATTGTGCTGAATCCATCACTCTCTATTCTGGACCATGGGTCTTAGAAAGGAAGGGTTAAAATCTTCCTTTCCAGGTTCATGTTCCCTCCAGGGTCCAGGAAGTCTCCAAGCCACCAGGGGGCACTGCTTTCCAGAAGCCTCTGGTCATCCTGACAGAATTCAAACCAAGTCCAAGTGTCAGGCAGCTCCAGTGAAAGTGCTTCTCCTCTCCTCTTCTCTGCACACCTTGGGACTGGGGCCCTCGAGGGAGGTGGCAGTTATTCACTTTTCCTCCCGACCGAGGGAAGCTGGGACCCAGGCCCTTCCTTAGGTCCTCAGAGAGCCCAAGGGTCAGATGGAATGCTGGCTACACCGACCTCCCTGGGGTCTTCTCCGTTCCTGTAGCTTCTTTACCTTCTACATTTCAGCTTAAGATCACAGAGCTTTCCATGGTTCTCATAGTCAGAGGTCAGACTTCTGTTCCCTCGGTGGTCTCCATCCTCAGAGCACTTTAAAGTAACTCTAAGAGCAGAAACAGAAAGGCACCATCTCCGTGTGTTAAAGGACAGGCCTGCAACCCTGCGCCTGCCTGTGTCATGCTGCACATGTTTCCGTCTCTACCCTCCTCACTCTGGTTCTCTTCAGTCCAAACTTCCTCGCTGGTGCCAAGTCAGTGTCGGTGAAGCTCTGCAAAAGAGGTGTTCTCCCCTCTGCCTCCTCTTCCATGAATATGAAAGGGCTGTTCTGGGTGGTGTCTGCCTAAGAAAGCCTAACCTTTGCTCTCTATTGCTGTCAGAAGATTCTGGTGTCACAGGACTTGGGTCAAATTTTGGTTTCACCTTACCAGTCATGTGACTTTGCATGACTTGCTTAACCCCCGAGCCTAGTCAACTTTTTTTATCTATATAATAATATATATACATAGATAGATAGGTACATCGATCGCTCTCATAGGATTTTTTTTTTTTTTGAAAGATAAGTGGAATCCATAAGGATCACCTCTCCTAGGACCTGGCACACATTGGCAGCTTCATAAAGCTTTGTCCTCTTCATAATGTCTCTCACTGTGGAGAGGACTTCAGACTTCAGGACTGACCTCAGGGCTGGAGGCCTTTGGTGGCACCATCTATAGCAGGAACTATAACTTTCCTAAAAGAGCCTAAGGTTACTTGCTACATAGTAAGGAGGTGTGCATGTCCCAGCATTCCCAATCCCCATAAAATGCACTAAAATCAAACTAATAAAACAAGTTATCCCTTTAAACTCTTTTAGAGAGAGAGAGAGAGAGAGAGAGAGAGAGAGAGAGAGAGAGAGAGAGAGAATTTTAATATTTATTCTTTAGTTTTCGGTGGACACAACATCTTTGTTGGTATGTGGTGCTGAGGATCGAACCCGGGCCGCACACATGCCAGGCGAGCGCGCTACCGCTTGAGCCACATCCCCAGCCCCCCTTTAAACTCTTAATCTGAATAATTGCTCACTGCACTGAGGTGCAGCTGCATGCTATATATAGTTCATGAGCAAGACTTCATCTTCAGAAAAACATCATGAACCTTCTGGATTACCCACAAATAGCTAAAATCTCAAAAATTAATACACAAGTATACACAAGTGTGAACCATTAACTGGCTTTCCAGGCTCTGGAGATAAGGGCAGACCTTCTCCAAAAATGTGACAGCCTGGGGCAGGCATGGATAAAGCCACCACCAAGTGACTCATACTGTAGGGAAGACTGTCTGGAGGAGGCCAGTCCAGTTTCTGATGTCTCCTGAGTTCCAGAAATACTGTACATACTCTAAAGAATAGGTTGGACGTGACTCATGTTGTACCCCTGATTGCTTTAGGGACTTTTCTCCTTTGGGGGATATATGCCTTGGGATGTAAACATTGGACTTCTTTTTTTTTTCCCCTCAGGAAAGAAGGATTTTCTTCCTTTTAAGAAGAAAAACAAAGCAAATAACAATAACAACCCTGTTCCTGTGGAGAGTTCTAGAACAAGGACAAAGGAAGAATAAGATCAACAGGTGATCTTCTGATAAACTTTTGATCCCTAAATGGACTTTCCAGAGATTGTGGTAATAAAACTAGGAAGCTCTCAAGTTTTCATGCAAGAGCTGTTTTAAGTGTATCACTATGTAAGTTGGCATTCTATAGCCTTGCTTTGGGGAATGGTGATGTTTAAAAGGGCAATAAAGAGTTTGGGATCTAGTTTGTGCAATGGCGGCTCAGGACATTGTTGGCTGTCTATAAAGGAAAACAATAATATTCTTAGACCTCTTTGACCCAAGAGTTAATCAATTCATAGTTCAATTCTTGACACATCAAAGTCTCAGTAAAGTTGAAAGTAAAAAGATGGAAAAATTACCTAGTACAGAAGTTCTGTGGAGTCCACCATTAAAACAAAGTTTTAGCAGTGGGCACACTTGAGACCTAGGGATGAGACCAGGTTCTTCTACTCAGGAGCTCTTGATCCTGGGTGATGGCCCTCATGCAGTTTTGCATGTGAGCAAGCTAGACATGTAAGCCATGTTCTCTTTTAACTAAAACTTGATTTTTGTCTTTACTCTCATTCATCCATTCATATTCAACAAATATTTCTAAATGAATACAATAGTATCCAATAGTATCATAGTGATATACAGGGAATGTGTTCCAGGAACACTGGTAGATATTTGAAACCTTGGATAGGAATAATAAATATACTGTATTTCTTTCTATGCATGCATATCTGTTCACTTAAAACAAACAAACAAACACCTCCTAACTTTTCTTTGCAATATCACTACTCTTGTTTTGGAATCATTAGCAAGTAAAATAAGTGTTATTTGATCACAAGCACTGTGATTCCTTGGCACATACACCATGTATATACTGGACAGAGAGTGAACTCTTATCCTTGTGGATGGAGCAAGGAGTTGGAAATTTTATCACAGTACTTGGGACAGGGAACAATTTCAAATTTACAACTTGTTTCTGGAATTTCCCATCAAATGCTTTCAGATCATGGTTGATCTCAGGTCACCAAAACTATCAAAAGCGAAACTGTGGATAAAGGAGTAGGGGAATACTGTATTGTGTCTGCCATATCCAGGCAGAATTTTGCATTGAGTAAAAAAGACAGCTGAGTGTGTCCCTGTAGAACTTATTGTATAATTAAATGTAATTCTAGATGTTATAGCAGATGAACCGAGAAACCTCAGGGGGTAAATACAGTGCAAGTTCATTTCTTGCTCCGGTAAAGTCAACTAGGCAGCAGGGGTGGGAGAGGGAAGTGTTCAGCTCATTGTGTTGCTTTAAGGACTGAGATGACTAGAGGCTCCTCTGTCTTAGGTGTGTGGCTCCCAAGGTTGTCCTGGGCATTGACATCTACTGTGGGAACTTGGATTGTCACCCATATTACATTCATTAGAACTCAGTCACATGGCTTCATCTGCACATGGAACCTGGGAACGTCACTCCTTGCTGTGTGGTGGCCTCCCGGTAGAACTCCTCACTAGAGAAAAAGAATGTGACCATTTGGTGGGCGGGTTGACATCCCTTTCCTGCTGATATCTTATTGGGTATAGGAAGACAGAAATGCTCGCCAGGCAGCATTTCAGATGATAAGAAAAATAAATCAGGGGAGGGGTGTGAGGGTGCAATGGTTGTGTAGATAATTTTCCCATCGATGACTCATTGGCCGGAATTGTCTACAGGGCACGTGTGAGCTGAGGCTTTGAGTGAGCAAAGAAGTAAGAACCCCCCTTCTTGAATTATGTGAGAGTGGTTCAGATTAGAGACGGGAGACCTTACTGTGTCCAGGTAGCCACCGAGTTCAACATCATCACCACAAAATAACCCTGGAATTACAAAATTTATTGAGTGTGAAGGATACTGTCAAGATGCGGAAGGATTATGCAGGTCAAAATGATTGAAATTTGCTTCTGGGCCTTTTGAGTTTTTATGTGTCTGTGGTGCATAATCTGGCTGAAATTCACATGATTTCGGTTTTGATTCTGTGCCCAATTTTGGATAATCTTTGCAGAAAATCAAAAGTTGATTTCTCAGCAATAACAGAATAACATGGCCTTTATGCTGGGGACTACTAGCTGAATATTTAACAGAGGATTTGGTGAAAGGATCTGGTGAGAGAAGTTAAATGGTGCTAAGAATACACTAAATGATAGGAAGAAGTTCTGTGTTTAGAAAAAGGCAGAGGCTTAGGAAATGTCGAAACTCATCTCTTGCTTTGTGGACTCAATTAAACAAGGATTTGTTGATATTTCCTGTAGCCCTGGCCCTATCCTAGATACTAGGGATATGGAGATAAGTAGTTCTGCTTCTGATCTCAGAGGCTCACCATATAGGCATGAGAGAAAGATACTTTACTAACCCATCTTTCTTCGTAAAAGAAATAGACTTACACCAAAGGGTATATTTCAGGCATATTGAGAAGGCCATGCATACTTTGCTAAAATCCTGGTTTTATTAGTGCCATTAAAGAGATCACTTCTTTGTTAGGGTATTGGTGACAAACATAGAAACTGGCACTTGCTCATCATGCAAAAGTTGGCAAGTTCTCTTCTGACCCTCATTTTTCTTTGACTAGAGAGAGAAGATAATAATAACTTCCCTGTTCACCTCACAGGGCTATTATAAGGATCAAATGAAATCCAAGCATGTGAAATATACTATTCAGGTATCAAGAACTATTATTAAGTTAATAATATAGATGTCTGGGAGGACAAGGGAGGACTTGGGGTTTGGACAGTGATGCTCTGAGAACATGACACAATCTTTCATCCAGAATGGAGCATATGTTAAAAGTAAAACCAGTGTTAGCTAAAAAACAAACAAACAAACAAAAACAACAAAAAAATCCATGCCCTTCAGTGGGTGAATGGATAAAAAAAATGTGGCATATATACACAATGGAATTTTACTCAGCATTAAAAGAGAATAAATCATGGCATTTGCAGATAAATGGATAGCGTTGGAGAAGATAATGCTAAGTGAAGTTAGTCAATGCCAGAAAAACAAATGCCAAAAATTTTCTCAGATATAAGGAGGCTGACTCATAGTGGGATAGGAAGAGAGAGCATGGGAGGATTAGATGAATTCTAGATAAAGAAGAGGGGTGAGAGGGAAAGGGAGGAGGCAGAGGATTAGCAAGGGCTGTGGAATGTGATGGACATCGTTATCCAAAGTACATGTATGAAGACTTGAATTGGGTGTCAACATACTTTATATGTATATAGATATGAAAAATCGTGGTATATATGTGTAATAAGAATTGCAATGTAAAAAAAAACAAAGTACATGTATAAAGGCATGAATTGGCATGAACATACTCTATCTACAAATATATGAAAAATTGTACTCTATATGTGTAATAAGAATTGTAATGCATTCTGCTGTCAAGTATTTAAAAAATACTTGTCATCATTTTAATTAAAAATTGTAATAAGTGAAGAAAATGAATGGGAGTTCCCTTAGATTGCAGACAAAGTGCACATCCAGATGCAAACAGAGGAAGTGAGCAGACTGGAGAGGCCAGCAGAAAGGCTTCTGAAGGGAGCTGAAGGCATAGCTAGGGCACAAGGGGCCAGGGCACAAACTCAAGAACAATGCAGACTTCACAACTGTTGGCCCATCCCTACCTTTCAGAGAACTCTCTGTAAAGTTCTTCCTGAACTGACTCTTCCTCCAGAGAATGCTTAGCCCTGAGAGAGCTCATGATTCCAGAAATAAAAACATAGCTCTTGGCAGGATTTTCATTTTTCTTATCACTTATGATTTCCTGAAATTGCAGTTCCAAGGGGGAAGAGGCCTGTTTCCAGGAGGTTTTTCTGTGAATTCTGGGACCTTGCATGCCAATGCTGTACAAAGTAAGCCAAGACAACTCTTAATAAAGTGCAGGTAAATAAAGGTAATACAATGTAAGTTTTATTTGGCCTATTCCAAGATCACAAAATTCCACTAATTCAGCCCCAATTTCAGAATTCATCCCACCTCGGAAAGAATATTTGGGAGGTCTTAAATTTGGAAAATTCTCATTTTAAAGTTGTTTTCCCCTAATTTATAATAACTTGAAAAATTGCAGAAAGGTATCTAAAACCAGCAAGTTGGCAGAATATGATTTTCTAGTGTTCATCCTTTTGTAAAAATATCAATTTGAACAAAAATACATGAAAGAAAATTCCTTCACAAGAGCCAAGAGAACCAATTAAGAGGTTAAAACAGCTGGATGTAGCACAGAAATAAGAAAAGATGAACTGGAGATGGTAGGAAGAATAGCAGTACAAGGACACTCCCCACCACAAGCAGCCAAGAGTGGAGATATCTTCCACTTGGGAGAAGAAAAGGAAAGCGAGCATTAGTCTTTGCCCTGAAACCCAGCACTGGCCTGTCCCAGTAAACCCAGCATCAAGTAGGCCCCTAAAGCCTCAGACTCCAGGATAATACTTGTGTACTGAATCTCCTGGCCCTTGGTGCCAGGTGGAATCCCAGAGCATCCGTTTCCATCCTAGTACTGGAAAACCCCTGTAGACTCAGGTTAAATGCAATAATGCCAGCTTGGCCTCTTTGTACATGGAAAGAGGCCTTCAGACTGGTACTCATGGAAACATGTCCTAAGTTCACCCTCACAGACCCAGGCTCCAAGACTACTCCTTAGAATCCTATCAACAAATTGGCCCCAGTGAATCCTGGCTCCAGGCTCAACCTTGTGGACCCCATTTCCAGACCTGGTGCCTGATGACCCAGGCATCAAGTTAGCCTGCTTGAGGACTTCAAGAGCAAGCTTATTCACAGACACTTTGCCCCAAATCTCTGGACTGGCCAAATTAAACAGCACCTGTAAAGGATCATTCACAGTGTTTAAGTGGGATGCAAAGATGGATTGATATATGCAAATCTATAAATGCTATATGAAAAGAATGAAGGACAAAAAATTCATATAACCATCTCAATAGTTACACAGAATTTGACAAATGACACAGACTCTTAATAAATTAGATACAGAAGGAATGTGCTTCATCACAATAAAGACAAAACCACATTGAACGTCATATTCAATGGTGAAAAGTTGAGAGCTTTTCCACTAAGATCAAGAACACGACAGTGATGCCCACTCTTATCCCTTCTATTCAATATAGTACTAGACATCATAGCCAGAGCATGTAGACAAGAGAAAGAAATAAAAGGTATCCAAATCAGAAAGGAAGAATATTCATTGCCTCTGTTTATAAATGATATGATCTTATATATAGAAAAACCTGAAGACTCCGTGAAAAACCTGTTAGAACTAATAAACGAATTTAACAAAGTTGCAGGATACAAAATCAGCCTACAAAAATCAGTAGTATGCCTACACACTAACAGCTATCTGAAAAAGAAATCAATAAAACAATCCTACTTACAATAGTCCCTCCCCCAAAAAAAGTACTGAGAAAATTTAGCCAAGGAGGGGAAAGACCTATACACTGAAATCCTAAAACATGGATAAAGTACAAGAAATTGAAGATACAAATAAATGGAAAGATAGCCTATATTCATGGATTGGATGAAATAATATGTCAAAATGTGCACATTGGCCAAAGCAATCTACAGATCCAATGCAATCCCTACCAATATTTCCGTGGCATTTTTCATAGAAGTAGAAAAACAATTCTAAAATTCATGAGAAATCATAAAAGATCCCAAATAGACAAAATAATCATGAGAGCCCCCCCACCCCATCGCCACCCTGCAAACTGGCGGCATCCACTATTTGATTTGAAATTACACTGTTTTGTTATAGTAATCAAAACAGTATGGGATTGGCATTAAGAGAGAGAGAGAGAGAGAGAGAGAGAGAGAGAGAGAGAGAGAGAGAGAGAGAGACTTAACCCAATGGAACAAAACAGAGCCTAGAAATAAACTCACACATTTATGAAAAACTGACTTTTGAGAAATATGCCAAGAAAGTACAATGAGGAAAGAAGAGTCTCTTCAGAGGAGGGTATTGGGAAAATTGGACAACTGCAAGCAGAAGAGTGAAACTGAACCTCGTCTCACACCACATATAAAGCAACTCAAAACAGATTAAAAATTTAAACATAAAACCAAAACATAAGAAGCAAAGCTACTCAAAGAAAACAGGTGGAAAATTCCATAATGTTGGTCTGGCAATTTTTTTTTCTTTATATGATCTTTAAAGTACAAGCAACAAAAGCAAACCCAACAACTGAGACTAGAATAAGTTAAATAGCAGAGACAGGCAAACAGCAGAGTGAAGAGGCAACTTATGGAATTGGAGAAAATATCTGTAAACCATATATCTGGTTAGGATTAGAATCCAAAACATATGAGGAACTCAGATAACTTAGTAGCAAAAAAAATAATAACCCAATTAAAAAATGGTCAAACAACCTGAATAGGAGATTTAAAAGAAGACATAAAATGGCCAATGGTATATGAAAAAATGCTCAATATCAGAGAAGTGCAAATTAAAATATCAGAGAGTTATCAGCTCATAACTGTTAGAATGGCTATTGTCAAAGGAAGAAAGGAAGGAAGGAAAGAAAAAAATAAGTGTAAGGTAAGGGATGTGGAGAAAAGGGAACCCTCACCCAATGTTGGTGGAAATGTAAATTAAGTTAAACATCCATTAAATTAAACAGTAGGAGGGGTCTCCCAGCAACCATGCTACTGGGTATACTTCCAAAGGAAACGCAATCAGTAGGTTGAAGAGATGTCTATGCTATCATGTTTATCACAGTATTATTTTCAGTAGAGCCATGACATGAAATCAAATTAAGTTTCCATCAATGAATGAAATGCATAAAGAAAACTTGGTAAATACATATGATGGAATCCTATACACCCCTAAAATGGAAACCCTGTTATTTGCAACAACATGGCTGTACCTAAAGGAAATTCTGTTAAGTGAAATAAGTCAGGCAGAGAAAGACAAGTAGCACACGATCTCACTTATATGTGGAATATTAAAAAGCCATATTAATAGAATAGCTTTCTAAGGATCGGAAAACATTGAGGAGATAGTTGGGAAAAAATACGAAATTTCAGTTAGAAAGGAAAAATAAATTCAAGAGGTCCATTGTACGACATAATGACTATATTTGATAAGGTATTATATTTTGAAAATTGCTGAGATTGTGTTCTTACTACAAAAAAATGTCACATACCTGAGGTAATGTGCATGTTAATTAGAGTATTCCACAATGTGTGCATATTTCAAAACGTGTTGTAATCAGTACATTCACTTTTTAATTCGTCAATTTAAAAAACAAGGTCACAGAGGAAGAAAATGGTTGCAAATATTTTGCTGAGTAAGAAGTCATCATGGTTTTCAAAGTTTTTGTCAGACTTCAGTATCCGAGGTTCCAACCTGTAAATATAGAAGTGGACTTTCTGAATGACACACAAACCCTAACTGAAAACTTCTTTTTTGTCTTTCAATGCTCTGTAGAAGCAGAGAGGAATCTGGCCTCCAAGCTCAAGAAAAAGGGGTAGAGATGCTCTGAGTGGGGAGAAGCAAACCAGGATATATTATATGGAGCCTTTATTGTGAGGGACACACTTAACCTAGGTCTCATTTAATTTTCAGAGGAGTTGGTTCTTACAAAGTAGGCACAGTAACCCCATTTTTTAAATTAGAATATCAAGGTCAAGAGAGTAATGTTTGCAAAGTTTGCATAAAAGTAGTGGAGGTACTATTTGAGCCCATCTACCTGACTCCGAAGCCCGAGCTCTTTCCTCAGCCCTTCGTTTGAACCTCAGGGTTCCCTGAGAAGTTGGTTAGGAACTGTCTAAGCAGAAGGGGCAGGCTTGTGAAGCTGGGTGGATCAGTGACTAGATAAAAAGCCTGTCAATCACAGAGGCATGAGGGTTGGGAAGAAATGACTCACTGTAGAACATTCTCCAGGCTCAGTTGTGATTCCTCTTCCCACCTTCTTCCTTCTTCCTTTTATTGTAGGATTTTTCAACCTTGGCTTGATTGACATTTTAGGTTGGATTATTCTTTGCTGTGGGGAGGGGGGCTGCTCTGTGCTTTGTAGGATGTTTAGTCACACTGCTGGCTTCTGTCCTCCATGCAGTAGCAACTCTCCCTAGTCCTGACATTGAGACCGATCCCAGACATTGCCAAATGGCTCCTAAGGTGGGAAACCACCCTGGTTAACAACCAGTGTCTTATATGACCAACCATCCCAGTTTGCTCTGGACTGAGGGATTTGCCAGAGATTTGGGGCTAAAATTGGGATAGTCCAGGGAAAATTGGAATGTTTGATGATGATATGAGTAAAAATTCCCTCTCCTGGTTGAATAACAGCTGTGCTGGGAAAAGGGCGGGGTGCTGGGAAAAGGGCGGGGTGGTTTTCTGGGCAGTCTTCAGTGTCTCTAAGCTGTTGCTGCACCAAGCACGTCTGCCTGTCATTCCTTTATTCCCTGCACCTAGCCTGCCAAGGGTGTAGGGGACATCCTCCTTCAGGAAGGTTGGCTGAGTGCCTGTGCAGGTTGTTAGAGGACTGAGGAAGACCAGAGGGAAAACTGGTGTCCAGGAGGGGAGCTGGAGGGTGCTGGACTACAGAGAGCCCATTGTTTCTGCTTGGGTGGACCGTGCCCACGTATGCTTACACCAGGAGTTAATGGTACTGATGGGGGGAGGCTTTTCAGCTCTGTTAATGTGGTCTATGCCTAGGTGGTCTGTGCATTTTAATTTACTTGGTATTTTGAAACATTTTTATGAGTTACTCTGGCAGCTTATCAAGGGCATTTTCCTGAGAGAAAATTCAAATAAAAGAAAAATCTCAAAAACAGTTTGCTGTCAGGATTGTTTGGTTGTGTTGATGGCAATACCTTTGCAACAGTGTTAAATGTTTCTTTGCAAATTTGTAAGGCACTTCTGAAATAGCATTTGTCCCTCAGCCTTCTGCCCTGTATGTGGTTCTCGTGCCCCTTTCTGGGATAACTACTAAGTTCTGGAGCAGCTAAAAGAAGTCTGAAGTCCAATGCTGGGCTTTGAATCTGGCTCCCTGAGCTCTGTGACCTGTCCACTCCACCAGGTCGTGAGACAACAGCACTTGCTTGGCAGGGCTGCGTCTGTGTTGTTGTAAACCTGGAGGGGTGAAATGCAAGTGTGGACATGGAGGGAGGGAATCAGCTTCGTCCGGACAGCAGTCACTGATAATGGTGCTTCCCTTAGGTCTGTCTTGCAACAAAACATGAGGGAAATGCCCCAAGTCCATGGTCACCTGCACCAAGACATAGGCCCAGCCACTCTGTGGAAGCCCTTTTCCTCTGTGCTCTTCTCCACAGCTGTAGAGTGTGACTGGTGTGTAGGGTTGTTTGCATTTTCCTGGATTATGTAAACCAGTGGCTTTTGCCAAGAACTGTCTGTGCCCTGAAGCTGCAAGCTGGTTCTCTCCCATTGGCCAACTTGGTTTCATTTTATAGGAGGTGTAGCTTTCAAGTTGCAGAGCAGTGGTAACTGCTAGTGTCTCTTAGGAGTGAGGTACCTGGAGTTTAGGGACTCCACCGGTGACAATGACAGCAGATGAGTTGGTTTTCTTTGTGAATGGCAGAAAGGTAAGTCAGAGTTGACCTTAGACTTGGAGTCCCTGCTCCTTGGGAGGGGATGCGTGTCCTCTGGAAGAGGCGTATTCTGCTTCTCTCTAGCCTGGTCCTTCTTGTTTTCCTCTCCTCAAAAGTGTTGTTGTGTTTTGTTAATATTGAGACAAGAAACCCTCTCAGGGCTACGTCACAGGCCAGACACTCCAGGCACAAAAGAGTGAGGGGTGGGGGGTTCTGAGTGCTTACTCTGCAGTAGGAGACACACTGGCAGAGCCAGGAAAAGGGACAAAGTTCTAGGTGAGTCGGGAAGTGACCAGCCACACCTCTATTTCTGTGTTGAATTAGATATATCTTAATGATTTTGTGGCTTTCTTTACTTGGAGAAGGATCAGGAATATGTTTTTTATGCTAGCATCAGGATATGTAATGTGCAGAGCTTTTGATTCTGATATATTTTGTGTATATATATATACACATATGGAACAGTTGTCCTGAATGACGGTGTGGGAACATATACTGACACCTTGTGGCAAACATGATTTCATAAAGGAGACACTCCCCCTTCCTTGGTTCTACCAATAAGTATTGCAAAACTCTTACCTGCTTGGATTAACTGCATTGGTGCACTGGGACCTAAGAAAGGTGGCATGGGTGCGAGTCCTTGGGCATTGCAAGGGTGAGAATCTTTGCAGCTTTAATGCAGGTGCAGGCAGAGAGGGAGTGAAGCCATTCCATCGTCTCCAGCTCTGTTTGCCCTCCCTGCACCAAGAGGTTCACAGGGTTTGAATCTGGCTCCCTGAGCTCTGTGACCTGTCCACTCCACCGGGTCGTGAGACACGGTGCTTGCTTGGCAGGGCTGCGTCTGTGTTGTTGTAAACCTGAAGGGTGAAGTGCAAATTGTGGACATGGAGGGAGTGAATCAGCTTGGTCCAGTGCAGTGTTTCAGCTCCACGCTTGAGAATGGAAAAGATCACAAAAGAGTAGCTGCAGTTGTGCTTTGTAACTGGCCATGTTGTGTGAACAATGAACGTTCCCAAGGGGTCCCCAAAGAAGGGCACTTTTATTTGTCTCGCTATATTGACATTTTTTTTTCCATTGAATTGAGAAGCTGAGAGACTTTTGAGGTAATTTTTAAGAACTAAAATGTGCTTCACAGGATTCCAGGACTTACCCTGTCAGGATGTATTTAGGTGACTAGCAAGAGAATTTTCATCAGCCAACACAACATCAGTGCCACAAAGACTATTGATGGTGGTGCCATCAGGGGTGCTGGGGTTCAGAGCTGTCTGAGATGCTTCCTTTTCAGGAGTGACACCTTGTGCCAAACCAAGAGGTAGGGCAACGCTCCCAAGCTGTGGTAGTAAGCCTTTTGCATCCAACTGCTTAAACTTCTTTGCCTTCAGCAATTACTTCATGGAGATGTAAGAAACGATTGTTTAGAATTGGCTTCTAGAGAGGTTCTTACACAAAGACATCGTCTCTGGAATTTTTATAAGTGATTTAAAAAAACTATTTCTAATTGTAGTTGGACAGAATACCTTGATTTTGATTATTTATTCTAATGTGGTGCTGAGGATCGAACCCAGTACCTTTTACGTGTGAGGCAAGTGCTCTACCACTGAGCCACAACCCCAGCCCCTTATAAGTGATTTTTACAGTGAGTAGCTGGATCCAGGGACTTCCAAAGCTATGCCTTACTCTAAGGTCTTCTTTAGTAAGTTATCCATTTGCGTGTGATAGCATAAGGTCCTGGTCTTCTTCAGGGATGGCTTGCTGTTATGTTCTGGGTCTAGATGGGAACATTTCAAAGTAAACTGACTTGGTGAAAGATTGTTTTCCCTTGAACTTTATTTTCAGTTTAGGAAAGGAATCTTAAATTTTTAGAGGGCATTATTATATCACACCCTACTATCTCTCTGGAAGCTTTTACTACTGCCAGATTCTGGGATGAATGTTCATGACTGTAATTTATGAAGATGGGGCCTCTTGAGAAATACTGGAAAGATGGAGACACAGTGCAGAGAGTAAAGACGTGACTGTGGTGCTGTAAACACAGCCAAGTGAGGGACCCTGGTTTAATAAAGCAGCAATGAGTAAGCTTGTTCTGCTTTCATTCTTGTGATGTTTCAGCCCTTTCGTTATAGGATCTTGTGCAAAGTAGTTACCAAAGAAGCTGTCCAAACTTGGTGACTTTTTTTTTTTTTTTTTTTTGGTGCTGGGGATTGAATCACAGAGCACTTAACCTCTGAGCCACATCCCCAACCCTTTTTATTTTTTATTTTGAGATAGGGTCTTGCTAAGTTGTTTGAGGCCTTGCTAAGTTGGTGAGGCTGACTTTGAACTTATGATCCTCCTGCCCCAGGCTCTCCAGTTGCTGGAATTATGGGTATGCAGCACCACACCTGGCCTGGTGACTTGTTTTTCAATGTGAGCCTCTTACACAGCTTGTTCTGTCCAGGACTCTGTCTCCCTAGCTGGGGTCTAGAGAGGGTGCTAGATGCAAAACATCAAACACCCAGAGGACCTTTTGGGGGGGACAGGCCTGGGTGACTACATATCTTAGATATTCTGGTCTAGAGTCAGAGTCAGAGGAAAAGAGCCCCTAAGGATTTTATTATTGCAACAAAAATCCTTTTGGGTGGTCGCTGAGTAATCACTCTGTTTAGTGGAGATGTTGGCGCCTAAGTCCAAGAGGATTCAGCAGTTAGGGTGCAGCTGGAGGTATCTAGGAGCAACTCCACAGGAACCCTATGTGGGCTAGAAAGAGCCTCCTGTTGGCTTTCACTCACTCACTCATTCTTGTGGCCAACATTTATCAAGCTCCTTCCAAGGCATGAATACAGGACAAGTACTGGAAGAATACCATGTCTGAGACCAGGCATTTGCCATTCAAGATCCCATGGATAGGTGAAGTAATGTATTCCAGATGTATTTTACAGGAAACTAGTATCATGAAATAGTCTTCTTGGATACTCTTAAAACTCTCAGCATAGTACTTGGTACATAGTAAATGCCCAATTAATGTGGGTGGAATGAATGGATGGATATTAAAAGCCCTGAGAAATCCTGAACTAAAGAAATATAGTTTTAAACCTTATATTTTTAAATTGTTTTAAATTTACAGAAAAGTTGCAAGAAGACTACAAAGCAATTTTAACTACCCTTTACTCAAAAGCTGCTAACCTCTTGTTATAGTTGCTTTATCCTTCAAACATGCACATACGCACAAAGATGTACAGATGTATATAAGTACGCACACAATTTTATATGTTAGGTAATATATATATATATATATATATATATATATATATATATAAATTATAATTTTTTTCTGAATTATTTGAGAGTACATTTCATAATCATGCCCCTTTACTTCAAATCCTTAAAATAAGAACTTTCCTAGAGAGTAAGATTTCACTTATAGAATGCAGGAAATTTATCTTTGATATAATACCATCACCTATGGATCTTTTGCAAAATTATAATTCTCCCAATAATGTCATTCTTTCCCATTCTTTGCCCCCAGCCCAGAATCCAGGGCCATGCTTTACGGTTAGTTATTTTGGTCCTTTAATTTGAAATAGCACCTGTTTTCCTTTGTCATTCATGACATTGACGTTTCTGAAGAGAACAGGCCAGTTATTTGTTCCCATGTTCTTCAGGTTGGGTTTGTCTCATGCTTTCCTGTAATTAGATTCTGAGTCAGCTTTTGGGGCAGGAATGCCACACAAGTATGGTGTCTTTCTCAGTGCGTTCTCTAAGGGAGTGCATGATCGTGACATGAACTTTGATCTCTTGGCAAACGTGGGGTCCACTAGATTCCTTTACTGCAAGTAACTCTTTTTACCTTTATAATGAATCATCTGCAAACAGATACTTTGAAATTATATAAATACCTTGTTCATTAAATTTAACCCACTAATGATTAACTGGATTAATTGTTGTGCTGATTACAAGATGGCCAATCGTATTTATCACCTGATATTCTTCTGTCAGGAACAGCTTTCTCTTCTCTTCCATTTGTTCATTTATTGATCACTTATTTGGATTCGTGGATTTTAATCTTACGTCATGGGCTCTAATGCTTTATAATCATTATTTCTCTTGATGCTCGAGTTTTCCCAGAGGAATCGACGAACCCAGTTTTCGTAAATCCATTTCCTCACCAGGTGTTTTTGCTGGGAATACCCATCGGCAGTCTGTTGAGAGTGTTCCGCACACCTGGAAAGCCCTGCAGCCACGCTGTGACAGCAGCATGGCCGTTACCTATGGGAATTCAATGGAGGGTGGGCCACCCGTGGCTGGGGTGGCGTGGGAAGCCTTGACTAGACAATAGGGTCTCCTGTGAAGTCAAGGTGCACGTGTAAGAGAGCAAGAATGCTGAAAGGTATGGGGGCTGGAAGATAGAAGAGGGATTTGCAGTTTGGTGTATGACAGGAGGAAGGAAAAACATGGAGGGAAACAACCATCTCTTACTGCTGTGCATGAGAAAGGTGATAAGATCAGGATTATTTGCATTTATGATTTTTCCTCCAGGAGAAAAAAAAAAATGACTCCTTGTGTGAACTTTGTAGCCAGGATGTTGAACAAGCTAGACTCAAGAGGCATGATCATATGAGGCAATTAAGTTTATCTCCCAATGTCCTTCAAGCCTTATTCAAAGGGCAAACTCTTGGCAGTTTTATAAACTTTTTGATTACTTGCAGTTACAAAGAGTCGTATTATCTATGTAAGTTGCCAACATGGTCTCAACTCAGGATGGCATGGTGGGGGGAGCAAGGAAGCAGTTGTTCGATTGGTACAGCTGTCAGATGACTTCTGGCTTTCGGGGCTTTTCAGCTGTTTGGAGCTGACCCTTTTCCTCCTCCTGCGATGACTTTGCAGATTCTTCAGGGGCCACCACAGAGAGCATTCCTTTGCATGTCTCATGACAAGAGTCATGTGCTTTTCTCTGGCTGCTTTCCCTCAGCCTCCAGGGTTAGGAGGTCCATTCCACAGACTCCCCATTAGAGGGCTCCTCACCCGCCCTTGGCAGTCTTTTTTTGAGAATAATTTAAACATCTCCAAGCCAGTTCTCTCTCCCTCATGGATGGCCTGCACTCAGCCCATGGCCACCCATATCCTGGGCTCTGCCACTCTAGGAGTGTGCACTGGTCTCAGTTTAACCTTAACTAGAGGTTCAAGTGCATCCTCATGAGTTATTAATTGTATGTTAAGTCCACCCATAGCTGTATCCATATTCCAGACTACCATGTCCCCTATGCTGCAAAGGTGGCGTTATGGTTTTATGTGCCCTGGGTTTGAGGTGTGAGGCAGATACCTCCTTTCCTTCCACTTTAGGAAACTGTGTGACTCAGTACAGTTCTCTCCGAAGAAGCCCTTCTCACAGATTTTCTCCCTCAGTCATCTCAAGAACCCAGAACTATCCTGATGATGCATGAGGAGTAGTGAAGAAGGGCTTCATAGATTTCCTTTGCCAGTTCATACTGGGGACAAGCCTCTCACTTTATAGACGGGCTTTTTTTTCCTACCTTGTTGAACATACTGATAGGTCTTTGGCTTGAGATTTCTCCTCCATTCCTAACTGTGAATCCCCATCCCATACACACCTCTGCAGTGAGCACAGGCCAGATGACTGGCTTTCTCCAGTCACACACAGGGTCTTAGGGTGTATGCTCAAGGAGACAAAGCCAGAGCCTGCCTCGAGGACCCTCGCAGCTGTCCCTGGCATTCCAAGATGTGGCCCAGAAGGAGAGATGGGATGATGTGCTTGACTCAGAGGAGGCTCTGCCCTGGTCAGCCCAGGCGGGAGGTGCAGGGCCGAGCAGTGTGGTAGAATCTGAGGATTTAAGGTTGTGAGACTGTATGGATTCCGGCTTGTAGTTTATATGTTCATTCTTATGGGGTTGCCAAGAAAAATACCTTGGTTTTCATTATCTATTTGGCATATCTCTGCTAATTCTACCAATTCTTGGATGAGACATGGAAGGGAGAAATCAATTGCAGAAGGATGGTCAAGTATACCCATAATGTATTTTTCTTTCATTTTTTGGTAGGTGGTGGAGAAAAATGCAGATCCAGAAACAACCCTTTTGGTCTACCTGAGAAGAAAGTGTATCCTGACTTAAAGTGGGGGTAGGGGAATGGGGGTAGGGTGGGGCAACAGGGTCTTATTTTCTGGGCTTTGTCATTTCCTAGTGTGAATAGAGCAGCTGTGAGGTGTGGAGGAAAGAGCCCTGGATCTGGAGTCTGGACACTTGTGTTTAGCTGCAGTGGTGTCACTCAGTAGCTGTGTGACCTTGTGTAGTCCTTGAGCTCCCTGCATCTGAAACTCTCAGTTCCTGAGTGAGAGGATTGTTAGCGATCTCCTTTGAGATCTCTTCCAGCTAAGAGTCTAGTACTTCCAATGTTTGATGCTGTGTCTGAAAAAGACCTTCTCTTGTCCTGGAGGGCTTCGTTTCCCCTGGGAGGAGTCAGTCCTTCCCCAGCTGACATTTGCTTGATACATAAGTGGACTTCCAGAGAACTTTTCCAGCTCCGTCTGGTGTGGAAGACAAGGGTACAGGTGTCTACTGGGAGAGGGAGCCTGAGGTGGGAGCTGTGGCAGTGGCAGACCCTGGAGGCATCAAAGGCAGGGAACTCCTCAGGGGAGACTTGGGGTGCTGCTGTGCTCTCAGTGTGGGCAGGACTTCTGTAAGATCCTCTGTACATTTTGTCCTTTCAGAGTATTAAAGTATCCTGAGACTCTGGGTCAAAACCAACAAAAATAATAGTAGGTGCTAACCTTTAGTGAGCACTTATTATGCGCAGGCAGGGTTCAAGGTGGTGTGTACAGTTGATCTCGCTTAATCTCCAGAGCGATCCCATGGAAGTGTATCGCTCCCCTTCAGCAGGGGAGGGAGTGAGGCGTGGGTGATGTGACATGACCTGCCCTACTACCATATTCTGGGCAAATGTGATAGAGGTTGGACTGAAGCCGAGAACATGCTATTGACCTCTCATCCATACCAGAAACTCTCTGGGGGTCTATTGTCAGGACTGTGCTCACTGGTCCTGACATCTGCTAAAGAACTCCTCCTTCTCCCAGAGGGTTGTCTGGTTCTCTTTCCAGTGATATGTTTGAGGACAACAAAGACTTGTTCAATACTCTCAGAAGTGGCCCTGGAAACCCTAGCCTTGACTGTGGCTCAGTGGTCTCCCATCAGACAGCACAGTGTTTGTGTTTGGTGACCAGAGATTCATAGTAGATGAACCTCGTGGTTCTTTTGCAGCAGAGGACCCAGTGGATAGGATCGGGGGACTGCATGGAGTTCTGTTTCCAGCCCATCTGCCTGGGAGGTCTGGGAATAGACCTCCCAGGTCTCAGGGGTTGAGATCAGTTTTAGTTTTCTATTAGTTTCAGTTTTAGTTTTGAAGGCCCGGAAACCTCAGAAATGCCTTAATAGCAATAAGCTGTTTGAAAGGACAAAGTGCAAGTGAAATCCCAAACTGAAAGTGCTGTAGGGACAGACCAGGCAAGGCACCAAAGATGGCAGGAAACAGTTTTATTTGGCTGCAGCCAGGTTCAGAGGGCACAACTTTTGCTGTAATCAATTAATCCCCTGAACCCTGAGTTCAGGGAGTTTCAGAGTTTTATACCCAGCATGTAAGAGGAGGGGCTCAGAAGTTCACAGTCTGCAGAAGTTCACATAAAAGCAGCTTTTTCTTTCACTGTTCTGGGCAAGTTAACCCTTCAAGGACAACACCTGAGAAGGGGAGAGCTGCTTCTCCCCTTTCTTTCCTCCCCTGCCAGCTGTTACCATGTAACTTGTAACTTATCTTAAAAATGTGGACATCTCTGTGAAGCCCAGCTCAAGGCCAGAGGCCTTGTTTGCACATTTCTTCAAAGTGTTATACTGGATATGTTTGTGAAAACCTAGTAAGGGGGTGTCCAGCATCTGGAGTGCTGGTATCTTCTCGGCCAGTGGCCAAGTAAACAGGGAGACACAAAAATAGGAAGCTTATCTACATTGAACTCTTTTGCAGAGACTCTTTTGCTGCCGGTCCTAAAATCAGCCATGGTGAAGAGTTCTGGAGAGACCCAATTAAGACTTTTCAGTGGAGAAAGGGGGTGCCACTTCAAAAGTTGGCAAGTAAAGTCCTCACAGGTTATTGTTGTCTGGGCTGAAGTTTACTTTGTGGGAGTTCCCAGTAAGAGAGAAGACCCTTGATTTCTACCCTGGCTTCTAGAAAGATCCAGAGGCCAGAATACCTTGCTGGACTTCCAGCTCTCACTCCCTGTCTTCATGCACCCCTGCCGATGTCTGAATGGCAGATAACTGCATCTACTTTGTGAAAAAAATAACCAAGGACACAGAAAGCTCTCCTCAGGTCTCAGGTGTGCTTAGAGAGATGGCATGGGGAGGGGGGTGCACACCAAATCAGATGAACGTTGGGGCCCTAACAAGCAAGGGAACACTTGTGTGGCTCATGCTACATCTTGGGTCTCAGTTCATTTTTATTTTGTTTATTACTCTGTGAGAAAAATCATAGTTCCTACCCCAGCTGCTAACTAAATTCTTGTGAAGATCTTCTGGGCACATGGATATAAGTGCTTTCCAAGTATATGATCTATATCATCGCTAGTTGCTCATTTTATCTTGAAAATGAAGGAAGTGACAGGTGAAAATAATCTCAGTTCCCTCAATCTGCTGTAGAGGGCTGGGGGGTTTGGACAGAGGCCTGTCACAGAGAATGTGCCCACCAATTGCTGTTCTCTAGAATCGCCCACTAGTGAGGTAAAGTATCAGATTATCTTTCCGTAGTTTGTGTAAGTATTGGGCCCGATTCTGGTCAACCGTCTCGAAAAAAACCTTTATTTTAATTTCTACTTGCACATATCATGGCTGGATATTTGAAAGCCTCTGATCTAGCTCCAATTTTGGATCCTAGGACTTTATCAGCTCTACAGGCATCCCTGGGGATGCTGTCAGATGAGAACCTGCTGTCTTGCTCTCTGTTCCTGCCCCATTGGGCTGCAGTGTCTCCTCTGAGTGAGAAGGCCCTGGCTCTGCTGCCTCCCAGGTGGAGGACCCTGAGCCCAGTGTGGGGATGGATGAGCAGACCCATGAGACTCTGCCCAGGCATTCCCAGCAATCTTGCAGTTTCCTTCCCCTAGTTCATGTTCCTTAACTCGAGACCACATAGTGGGGCTGAGCGGGACCAAGCTTGGCTGTGGAGAAGGGGGCTGCGGGGCTTGCACAGTGATGCTTTCCAAGTACGACCGTTTCCAGAACAAGATCGTGTATCCTTTGCCTGCTGCCTGATTGTCCTTGTGAGGGCTAAGATGCAGGGCCAGCCCGTGAGTGAGCGTGCGAGCGTGTGCATACATGTGCACAGGTATGTGAGCCTGTGTTTCTGAGCAAGCTCTAACCACGGACAGGGACACTGTACAATGATGACTTAGCAAGTAACTTCCTGGCTCATGACTGTTGACCAGGTTCTCTGAACGGCTGTTGAAATGATCTTTCTAAATTCAGGCTCACAGCTCATCTCATGCGCTCCTTTGGTAGCTTTCCACAGCCCCTGCTGGAGTCCAGGCTCCTCCATGGTGCCCTAGCTCTCCTCTCCAGTTTCCCTTCTCATTGTGTGCCAGCACTCCTTCTAGGCCAAGATAGTTGTGAGCTAAAGATGCCCCAGGCCCACTCATTTCTTGATCTTGGCAAAAGCTTTTTCCCAATGTCTTTTTTTCCAAGCCTCTCTACCTGGCAAACTGGTACTAGCTCTTTAGGAGTGGACCCCAAATCACCCCCTCCAGGCAACCTTCCTTGACTTCTCAAGACAGGGCTAAGTGCCTAAGTGCCTCTTGTCTGTGTGGATTTCAAAGTGCCCCATGCACAGCCCTCCTGAAGTTTTTAAATTGCATCTTCACACCCACTTCTATTTTCCTGGGTTGACTGCAAGCTTTGAAGGCTGGAGATTTCATCTCATTCACTGTCATTCTCCAGCTCTCGGCTGAGTGCTAGCATACAAATGGCAGTCAGTCACTGATGTTGATTGTACATACACGAGAACAAGTGATGGCTAAGGAAAGCAGGCGAAGAAATTCTAGAGGAAGCTCTATTCAAGGGGCTGGTGTTTCCCGTTTCCCTCTCTTTCCCCACGAGGAGTTCCCCAGGCCCTACACTGCTCTGATGACCTGAGTGGACAATGGAGTGACCTTAATCTGGGGTTCTAGCCATTTTTCTGCCAATGCCTGCCTGGCCCCCATCTGCTCCTTGCATCATGTTGCCGTGACTACTGTGGAGGGAATAGGAAGCACCAAGACTCGGCTGCATCCTGTGCAGGTAAGCAGAGGGAAGGAGCTGTGCTCTTGGGGTCAGGGCGTTTTGCAGGAAGGCTCAGGCCAAGCTGCAGACTGGTTTGGGGTTGTCAGGTAGAGTTTCACAACCTGAACAAAGGTCACTTTCTCTTCTTCTGGGTGCTGTGAGATGGAAAGAGAAGGCTTCCAAGCCCAAAACTCCCTCCTGTGGCCAGAGTGAACCTAACATTGCATGACCCCAAGGAATCCAAGAGATCAACTGAATCTGGTGATCAGGTGGTCCAGCTGCACCAGAATGGGAGGAGGAGGGGCAGGGTGCTTTCTCACCTTGTTCCCTAGTATGCTTAGGAAACCCTCAGTCTTCCCAGGTTCCAAATTCTCTGTGTCCCTTGATTAAAGGCTGATCTACTCTCCATTCCTTGGAGTGGTAATCCTAGTGGCACCTTTATTTCTCCCCGATAGGAAATACAAATGTGCTTCCAAGCCTCCACTCTCACTAGGATAGAGGTTATCAAGGGCTAAATAAGATAATAGTGATGGATGAGTACCTGGCTAAGGCTTTCTATCTGCTTTCAGGTAGAATCAGACCACCTGAAAATGAATTCGAATTGGGAACATCTTTGGAGAGAGTGGGCAATAATCTGAGGGGTTTCTGGAGAGGGTCAGGATATTCTCAGGCCAAGTGGAAACAAATGGGAGCAGAGCACGGTGGGAAGGAAAGGCCCTTGTTTTGTTTGGGGAAACTGAGGAAGGGGAACTTTGGGATTTTGCAATCACTAAAGGTTCCAAAGTTAAGCCCAGGCCTTAATCCTCCCGTGACCAGTTGAGGAGATGTGCCCTTGAGGAGATCTTGCCTTCCCTGACACCTTTCATGACACCATGGAGCCAGGGTCTCCAGATGAGTGAGCTGGGCCTGTCCCTAGGGCAGGGCAGGGTGGGGTAGTGTTGCTTTGCCTCTATCATTGTATTTCTTAGGCAGGAAATGGGGAAATTACTCAACTTGTCCAACCTGCAGGAGGTGTGAGAAGGGTAATTAGGGCTTGTCATTTCTTTGAAACAAACATGGAAAAAAAAAAAAAGAATGAATAAACACTGGGATCTTATCTGTATGATCAGTTTAAACCCCTCCCTTTGCAGTCAGACCTTATTCCTGATGCACTTATTTTGGCACCAACTGAGCAACAGCTGGATTTCACTTCTTGTCCATTCATGTGTTTCTCTTGGTTTTGAGGCACTATGCCCCTGCTTTTCCTCCCTCCTCGACGTCAGCATCCTGTGCTGGCTCCTCCTCTGCTCTGTCTCTCCTGCTGTGGGGTCCAGGATGTGCCCTTGACCCCTTCCCTTCTCAGTGTCTCTCTGGTGGGGGGGGGGGGGAGTTTGGATCTCTCTACCTGCAAGGAGCATGCACACCCACGCCTTCAGCTCCCACCTCCCCTCAGGTTAGACCCACTTCCGGCTGCCTACTCAACACGGATGTCTAACCTCAAGCTTATCAAAACCTCATCCCCCCCCCCCAACTTCTTCCTTCACAATCTTCCTCTGCCCAGTTGCTCAGGATAAAAATCTAGGAGTTGCCTTTGGTTCTTTCTCTCAAAGACCACATCCAATCCATCCACAAGTGGGGTCCACTCTACCAACCAAACCTCTAATGACATCTTCATTCTTTCAGTTGTCGTGATTGCTACTTGGGCCCAGCCACTATCTCCCCTTTTGTCTGGTCGGCTACGCTATCCTGAGGCCTATTTCCATTCCTGCCCTCTGCAACCCATCCTCTACCTAGGAGCCAGGGTGATTCCTTAAATCCCCCAGTATGATTAGGAAAATTCCTTAAATCCCCCAGTATGATCAGGAAACCCTCAGTCTTCGATCACACACTTCCTGCTGAAAATCCCCACTGGCTTCCCATCACACCCTGATGAAGTTCCAAATCCCAACCCTGACGTGGGAAGAGCTGCTGTGAGCCAACTTCTCCAGTCCCAGCAAGTCCCACCCGTGGCCTTCCAGCAAATCTAGCATGTTAGGCTTGTTCTGGGCCCAGAGCCTTCTTACTGCGGTTCTCTCTCCCTACAATATGCTCTTCTCTGATTCAAATAGTGTTACTTAATTCAGCGTAAGGGCTCCCTTTCAAAGTGGCTTTTTCTGGCCACTGTGTTCAGCCACCATCACAATGGATCATGTCATTCTGTAAAAACTCTCTGTGCACAAAATCTCCACCTGGGATTCCTTCTTTGTCAGTGTTCTCCTTGTGAGAATGTAGGCTTTGGAGATCTCTCATTGTCTCTCCTCTTCACTGTTCTGTTCCCAGTGCCTTTACTGTGCCTGGTGTATGAGAGATTCTCAGCCAATATTCATAAAATCAATTAATATATATACAGGATACTAAGGTTATAATATTCTGGCAATTTTATGTAACACAAGAGAGACTCCCAAGAGACCAAAAAAGCAGAATAAAAACAAAAAAGAAAGCCACGTGAATGAGGAAAATCTCCTTAGAGTAAAAATCTTCCTGCTTTGCATGGGAATCCTGTGACTTTCAATGCATGGAGTCAATTCAGTTTGACATGTTTTCCAATTCTCTGGCCTCCACAGGAGGAGTTGCCTCCACTTAAGAATACAGGAATGCAATGGGACTCTAGTTTGGAATAAGAGGTGCCCTGTTGGTCCTCCAGGAAGGTCAGTTGAGCTGGACTGCAGGGTAGTGTAGTCAGAGGAATACAACACAACTCTTCCATTCACAGCATGTTAAGTTCTTATATTTCCTGGGCCTACTTCCCAGAATACTCATTGCACTTTAAAAGGGGTGGCTTACCCATTGTAACACTGCCTTCCTGCCTCCCATATGCCAGGCACAGGGCAAGGGTTTACATGAATTATCTCATTAAATCCTTAGAAGTAAAGAGTAGGACTGTCCTCCTCCTATAGACCAGGTGCCCGTGGCTGGTCTACAGGACCTTACTTCTAAGGAGGGGCTTGACCTGATCATTACCCCCACTGTCTCTCAGGGAATGGGGAGGGGGTCTCGCCAACACAGGCATCTGTTTCATTTGTCCCTTTCAGGAGAGAATTGCAAAAAGCCATGGCTCCCAGTGCGGGTTCTGCACCCCTGGCATCGTCATGAGCATGTACACGCTGCTCCGAAATGAGCCAGAGCCCACCATGGAGGAGATTGAGAATGCCTTCCAAGGTACGGGCCTTCAGGCACAGCCAAGGAGGTGGAGTGGCAGATGGGACCCTGCGGGGGGGGGGGGGGTGGTCAGGATGGGGTCAGGGTGACAGCCAGGAAGAGGCTTGGAGTGTCAGAACACCCTTTGGAGGAAAGGTGCAGGCCACCCCAGAGCAATGGCTAAGATCTGCTATAAAGTTAGTTTCTCCTGCTTTGGAGAACACTTGGTTGGCTTATAGACCTCCTGGGGTCCCCTGCTTCCTATAATGTCTTCCTGCCCTTCTCCAGCTTTGAGGTGGCCTTGGCACTGGGCAGCTGGCATGGGAGACCACTTGGGAAACTGCACAGAGTCTAGTGATACGGCTTCCTCTTATCAATTTCCACCAGCTCAGGATTCTTCAGGGTACAGACCACATAGGAGGAAGGTAGTCAGGCAGGACTCAGACACAGGCAAGGGCTGGCTTCCCAGTTTGCCTCCTGTGAGTGGGCCCAGGAGCCTGTCCCATGTGTCTGCTCCTCTGAAGTGAACAGAGAAGTTTCCCTACCTGTTCAACATTTCAATCTATTATTTCTCCAATTAAGTAGTTTGAGTCCTGTGCTGTACAGGCACAAGAGGAAAGATGTAGTTACTCCTCTCAAGGAATTCACACTCTGAAGAGGAAGTGAGTTTATAATGTAGTTTGATAAGCTCACTGATAAGGCCTGACCAGACACCAGCAGGGGCTCCTGACTTATTCTGAGCTTTCTAGGAAAGCTTCCTGGGGGAGAGTCATGATGGAAGTTTTGAGGTTAGAGACATGAAGAGGAACAGGGACCTTCCAGACAGAGGAGACAGGACAATAAAGGCAAAGCTGTAAATGGAGCATCCAACTGAGCTGGGCAAGGCCACAAGCCCTCCCCTGCCCAAGGCCAGCACCAACGCTGCAGCTTTTCTCTTGGCCCACAGGGAACCTGTGCCGCTGCACAGGCTACAGGCCCATCCTCCAGGGTTTCCGGACCTTCGCCCGGGTAAGTGAGGCCCCAGAGCAGCAGGGGTCCTGCTCTTAAAGCAGCAACCCTCAGGGATCACAGCTGGGAGGGATGCCAAAGGATATGGTCTCTGGAAGGAAAGGTGAGATGTCTAGTGAGCGGGTCCTTCTGCCGGGGACAGGTGCTGTGGGGAGTGGATTCTGCAGTTCTTCTCCATAGCCCCGGGCTTTCCTCCCAGTGCAGGCCTGGAGCTCTGCTTTCTAGAAGAGGCACCCTGCCTGAGTGCTGGCTTCCTTCAGTGCTTTCAGGCTTGGCAGCTTTTCCTAGAGACTGGCAGGCTCATGGGCGCTTAACATGGCATCTCACAACAGCCCAGCCTGGCTCAGCGCTTGTGCCCCTCCTCCTTCTCTCTCCTGGCTGTTTCTGAGGTTGGCACTCGGCTGGGCTTATGAAGCTGATAATTAGATCTCCAGACAGTTTGTGAACCCCTGCAGTGTTCATCTCACTCCACAGCCGGGTATGTGGGCATTGATTATGTAACCAATGGCATGTACCTGCCATCTGGCATGGAGTGCTGGCTTCGCTTTCCTTGGCTTAGTCCCCTCAGCTTTTACCTGATTTCTCAACTAGGTCAAGTTGCTCCTGTCTCCCATCAAACCTTGTCATCTCATTTTGATTCTGGGTTCAGGAGACAGTTACAGACACCTGTGCTTTGCACTGACCTTCAGAACTGTTACGTCTTGAGAAGGAGAGTTGTGCCTACCTTATCCAAGAAAGGGTGGGGGTAGGTAGAGGTGGGTCTTCACAAGGACAGACAACACCAGGCCCTGGAGAATGCAGTTGATGAAGTAGTAGGAGGTGTACAATTAAATGAAAATCATTCAAAGTACATATTCCGAGTCTGATGACCTGGGTTCAAATCTTTTATCATGATCAATGACCCTGGGCAAGTTTCCTTGTTTCAAAACTGGGAATGATAATAATACCAACCTGATAGTGTTTGTAAAGAATAAGCAGTTCCTTCAAAGCTTTTAGAACAATGCCTGGTACATCTTAAGTTGTCCATAAATGGAGCTGTGAATTATGATGTTGACACATTTCTTCTTCACCCACCGTATGTATGATCTCCGTTAATTGCTCAGGCTTCCCTGAGAACAGTGATTGTCAATCTTGCCTATCTGTTTACCTAGGCACCTGCTCAAAGACATGCAAACTAACCAGTCCTCACAGTGCCTCATAAGAGAAGGGCATTTGAATATAGCAGACAGTTTCACTACTGCTTGAGGTCTGAGTTTTATTATCATTGAAGTGATATTCTGTTATGTAGCAGCAACCCCCTCCACCCAGCTGTCCTGCAGAGTAGAGCAAGGCTGAGCTGCCAAATGCAGAAGGTGAGAGGACGTGTCCTCATAATACTCACTGGAGGCCCCCAGGCTTTTTATTCAGAGACAATTTACCTTTATTTTACACAGAGTTCTAACAAACTTGATTTCCTTAGTTTTCCTGTATCTAGTACACACTAGAAAAGCTGAGCACACTTTTCACAGCAAGAATGACAATGTCCATCTGGCCATGAGGAAGGAAATGGAAAAACTATTAAAATAGGCACACAAAAGACTTCTGGCTTCCGATACATATGTAAGGAGTTTTGACATCTTCATTCCATCCTAACAATAAGTAAGAAGCTGAACAAACTGAGAAATCAACCACTCTTCTTAGACTCATCAGAAAAACAAAGTTATAGGATGAACTCTTGTTTCTCAAGTTGGAGGCAGACAGGTGGATACAGAGAATCACAACATACTTGGCCATAAACACGCGAGCAGAGACCTCTTTATGAACGAGTACTGCAACAGGGAAACTTGAGCAGTAATTGATGAATTGCTGGAACCTTAATGTGGACAAGTCTCAGAGAAACAAACTGAGTGAATTTCTCTTCCTCCTACTTGGAAGAAGAGAAGTTCCAGCCACCCTGACTCACTGTAGATAGGAAAAAACTACCTGAGACACTTGTGACACTCACAGTTCAGGTACACAGACTCACCAAAAGACAGAGAGACCTAGAGTTAGGACAACAGGATCCTTCACACGTACCAGTATATTACTAAAGGTCTGTTCACAGCAGATCCTTTTATCCATCACAAATGACTTATTTTCAAACAACCCACAAAAAAATTCCAAGCATACTCAAAGGCAAACCCAACGTGAAGAGATGAAACAGCAGAACCAGGCTCCACAGGGTGGAGATGTTGAAGTTATCAAACAGGAAATTTTTAAAGGCTGATTAATATGCTAAAGATTTTAATGGGAAAAAATAGGCAGCATGCAAGAACAGATGGATGAAGTGAGCAGAGAGATGCAAATTCTAAAAGAGAAGTATTTTAAGACGCTAGAGATAAAAACACTATGGTAAAATGAAGAAAGCCTTTGGTGGGCTCATTAGTAAATTGGACATATCTGAGGAAAGAATTTCTGAGCTGATGATGTGGCAATGCAAACTTCTAACCCAAAAGGCGGAGAGAAAAAAGAGTGTAAAAAATATTAAACTCAAGAACTGCAGACAACTACAAAAGCAAAATCTATATGTAGTGGGAATACCGGAAGGAGAAGAAAGAGAGAAGGGCCCAGAAGCAATATCTGAAGCAATAGATGAATGAGAATTTCCTAAAATTAATCAGACTAAAATACTGGAAGCCAGGAAGTTCAGAGAACAGCAAGCCAGATAAATGTCAAAACAAAAACCCAAAGCCATTTGGAGCAAAACAACAACAAATCCCCAAATTAAAAAACAAACAAACAACTAATCCAGGCATGTTATATTCAAACTTCATAGAATGAAAGATAAAGGAAAAAACTCTTCCAAGAATCTATAGGAAAAGCACTTTCACTTATACAGGAGCAAAGGTAAGAATTATATCTGATTTCTCAGAAACCATGCAAGCAAGAGGAGAATGGAGTAAAACATTTAAAGTACTGAAAAGGGAAATGCTCCCACCAAATTAGAAACTGTTTTTCAAAGGTGAAGGAGAAATAAAGACTTCCTCGGGTAAACAAAACTGAGGGACATCGTTGTCACTAGACCTGCCTTTCAAGAAACACAAGAAGAGATTTTGTAGAGTACCAGGCCATGGGCTTGATCCCCAGCAGTATGGGGTGGGGTGGGGGGGAGTTTTCAGAGAGAATAAAAATGAAAAAGTCATAAACTTAAATCTACACGAAGAAATGAAAAGCACTGGAGAATGAATACGTGAAGGTGAAATGAAAACCTTTTCAATTCTTCATTAATCTAACGGATTGTTCAAAACAAGAATTGCAACATGTATTTGACTAAGTGCATTTATATATATATATATATACATGATGACAGCAATGGTAAAAAGAGAAAGAGGGAGAATATTAGGAATATCTTGTTATAAGGTCTTCATACTATCCATGAAATGGTATACTGTTATTCGAGAGTAAACTGGGATTTTGTTATAAATGTATTTTACAAACTCAAAAAAAGTAAGAGAAATACAATGGATATGCTAAGAAAGAAGAGAAAATGGAATAATATATAATGCTCTGTTAAAACCTCATCAGAGAATGTGTGAAAGACAAAAGTAGGAACAAAGAATATGGGAAACAAATAGAAAACAGTAACAAATATGGCAGATACCACTCTACCTGTATCAATAATCACCTTCAATGTTAATGGTTTAAATATAACAATGAAAAGACAGATATTTTCAGAGTGGATAAAAAAAATAAAACCCAAATATATGTTGTCTACATGCAACCCAACTTATAAAGGCAGATCTAGGTCAAAAGTAAATGGATGAAAAATGATATACCATGCTAACAGTAATGAGAGGAAAGTGGGAGTAACTATGTAAATTTTGGACAAAGAAGACTTTAAGGAAAGATGTCAGGAAAAAATAGGGGAATTAAATGACAGAGTGAAAGGGAATTTTACTGATTGCTAAAGCTGTAGAACATTCTTTCATCTCTTTGTTGGCCATGGATAGTTCTTATTTTGAGAAATGTCTACAGCATATTTACTTATAATTGTGAAAATTTAGAAATGGCCGAGATGTCCTTCTGCAGGTGAATGGATAAAGAAGCTGTGGCCCATTTAGACAATGGAATATTGTTCAGCACCAAGCCATGAAAAGACACGGAGGAATCTTACAATGCATATTGCTAACTAACAGGAGCCAATCTGAAAAAGTTACATGTTGTATGATATCAACTACGTGAAACTATGAAAAGACCAAACTATGAGGGCAGCGGAAAGATTAGTGGTTGCTAGAGCAGAGGCAGGAGGGACGAACAGACAGAGCACAGAGGATTTTAGGGTAGTGTGAGGCCCTTCTGTATGATACTGTATTAGTGGATACACATCATCATACATCTGTCAAAGTCCACACATTGTCCAGGTAAACCATGGACTTTGAGTGATGATGACCCGTCCAGGTAGCTTCATCCGTTGTAATAAATGTACCACTCTGGTGCACATGCTGAGAGCAGAGGAGGTTGTATGTGTGTAGCCAGGGCAGGGAAGAGGGAGAAAGGGTATTTGGGAATTGTTTGTACTTTCTGCTCAGTTTTACTCTGAACCTAGAATCGATCTAAAAAAAACCAAAAAAAAAAAAAAAAAAAAAACCTAGTTTATTAAAAAAAAAAAGCACAAGCCTAGCAGTCTTAGTTTATAAATTGTAACTCTCAGAAGGGCAGAGGCAGGAGAAATCAGCCTTATCCAACCTCAGAAGACCTGGAGGGCAGTGACCTGTTATTGAACATCACAATAATCTGTGTCATAAACATACCAATTAATTTATCAAGGAAAAAGATCTAAGTGCGATTGTGCTGGCACCTTAATGATCTGGAAAATGGATCTGGGTGGAACGTCTCCTCCCTCAGGAAGGCCAGGCGAGCGAGGCTGATGCTTCACCACATGCAAGTTCCTCTCACTTTCGTGGGCCCGAGAACTCCCCTGCATCACTCCTTCGCCCAGAAGATGAAAAGAGGCGTGAGGGAACCTGTCTTCCTTCCTCCTTTCCTATCTAAATTCAGAGGGGAAGGGCGAAGGGGCTGTAGAGAGTTCCAGAATGGACAGAGCAAAGCTATGAATGTGGGAGGCTCTGTGTCTCAGGCCCCATGGGCAGGGGGTCGAGACCAGGGAAAGTTCCTCTCTGCTGCCATTGTCTGCCCGTGTTTGCGTGTCCACACCTTCAGCCTCCATGGTCTTCTGAGAGCTGTGTTAGGAAAGATGGTGAATCATGACACACCCTTTGAGAAATGACAGCCTGGAATGGTGTCTCCTGTGACTCACATGCAGAAGGGACTGTTCCCAGCCTGCTCCTTCGGGAACTGACTACCCCGGAAAAGTGCCTGGAAATTTTCCTCACTTTAGTGTCTCAGCACAGCCCCACAATTCCGAAATGTCTTCTGAAGCCCAGAGTTGCAACTCCTGCCTTATTAGGGCAGATGGGCCTGATGAACACATCCTTTCCCGGCTCTGCAAGACCTCAGTTGTGGGAACAGTGATTCTGTTCTTTGTTAGTGTTCTGCCATTGGCATCGAGAGGCCCTGAGAAGATCCTTCACATGGGTGATGAGTGGTTCCCCCTGGACCCTTCCTCCAGAACAGGCCCACAATGAGGAGTGAAGAGTGTTCAGCTTTCTGGGAAGAAGTACCTAGTAGGTAGGGAGGAGGCCATTGGACACACTGGATGGACACATCTCTCGGATCAGCACTGGTCTTGGACATCCTTGGCAGAGTCCCACAGAATGCCCAGCCTGAGAGACACCCAGCCAAGCCCCATAGATGTAGAGCCTGAAAGTGGAGCCTCTTAGGTCCTGAGAGGACCTATGAGAAAAATACCTTTTGATAAAACAGGATCTAGTTTTGATGGAGACCATTTCCCTGTTACTCCTAAGTGTTCATCCATGTGTTCTGTAACACACATCAGCAAAGCAAAGGATAAGAGAGCGGAGGCCTTAACTCTGCATGCAGGCAGGTGGGATGGGGTGGGGGATTCCCCTCTTCCTGTTGGTGCTGGAATAGGTACCAGAGCTGGAGTTCAGTAGATATTAATCATCAGGATTCCCCAGATTCTGTGAAATCTCTATAAATGTCTATGTGGGAATGTCATCTGTCTAGGATGGAGGATGCTGTGGGGGAAGTGGAGACAACCCAAACTGCTGCATGAACCAGAAGAAAGACTACACAGTAAGTGAGTCTTCTCTGCCTGGAGCCTGGGGGTAACTCAGAGGAGTCACTGAGCTCTCTCCACACCCCTGGCCGCGGTGGCTGGAAGAGGGAACTATGGCAAGATTTGGGGATGACCAGGTAATGAGAGTGGTGAAGGTGCTCATTAGCCCTGGGGTCCCCTGGCAAGACCTCCTTTCTTCTGCTTCCCAGGAGCTGCCTGCCCCTCTACCAGGGGCTGGGAACCAGCTCACCAGGAGGAAGGGCTAGATTAATCCTGGAAGGAAGAACTGCAGTTCCTTACATGTTCTTTCTTCCTGTAGGTCACTCTCTCCCCATCTTTATTCAAACCAGAAGAGTTCATGCCCCTGGATCCCACCCAGGAGCCCATCTTCCCTCCAGAGTTGCTGGTAGGTGATGCCGCAGGGAGCAGTCCAGCCTTGTCTCTGTGCTGTGAGATCCTGAGACCTGCTTTATTTTTATATCCACTAAGAACCTTGCACCTTCCCTGTCATTTAGGTGTCAGTTCAAATTTCCCTTCCTTTTTCCTTCTTTCCTTCCTTCCTTCCTTCATTCCATACTGGGGATTGAACCCAGGGGTTCTCTATGTCACCAGCCCTTTTTATTTTGAGACAGGGTCTTGCTAAGTTTCTATGACTGGCCTCAAACTTACTACCCTCTTGCCTCAGCCTCCAGAGTAGCTGGATTACAGGCATGAGCCACCACACTGGGCTCCCTTCTTTTTTCTGACACCCCTATGGGGCCACCCTCCACAGCTCCTCACACAAGTCACACTTACAGTTGCTAATGTGATGTCTAATGCTCCTTGCTAGATTATAAGCCCCATGAGGGCAGGAAGTGGGTCTCTCTAGCACACTGTGCATTAGTAGTAGCAGGTGCTCTCTCGTGACTTGGGGACCTCCTGACTTTATCTAATGTCTAAGCCCATGAAGCCACCTATTCCTCTCTCTGTATCCAAACTATTTCTTTTAAAACAAACTAAGTTATATTCGAAGGACATGATTCATGGCTTGTAGTTCCGTCTTCAGGACACCTCTGTCGTGCCCATTTTCCCACTGACAGTTATGGCAGGGAAAAAGTCAGGCCACTCTGAGTTTTTCAGATATGCATTTCTTGGGATTGTGGAGTCTAGGCAGCCTCCCTCCTGGGTTTGACAGGCTGGAGAGGACAGATTTGAAGTAGGCCACCACATCACTTCTTTCAGATTGTGAAACCTGGGAAACACCATCAGTTTGATTGGGGGGCTTTCTTTCCCAGCCCAGTGTCACCAGCTGTGCACCAGATCTAGCTCTCCTCCCCTTTCCCTTCTCACACTCCCTCCTTCTCCACCTCTGTTCCTTCTCGCACCTTGCCCACGGCGCCCCCTGGAGACAGTGTGGGGTACTGCAAGGAACCTGGGCTTTCTGTAAGGTCAGCAGGTCCCACAACCTCCTTGATCTCTCTGGGTTGCTCCTTTGCTTGTAAAATAAGACTCACATGGCCTCCTTCATTGAAGTCAAGATGGGGAAGATGTGTTTACTAAGTGCCAGTGGAGTTCCTGCCTCAGTGTGTGCTAGTCCTCCCTCCTCCCCAATGTACATAGGTCTTTCTGGTGAACTAGGTATTAAGCAAGTCAATAGAGGAGTTGACCCCATTACAGACATAAAGCAATTTCTCGGGGGAATGGGAAGAGGAGGGAGTAAGTGTACTACAGTAAGTGTACTACAATTCCCAGAGGCTGAAGGACACTCCCCAGAAGCAGCTGCGCTTTGAAGGGGAACGTGTGACCTGGATCCAGGCCTCCACCTTGCGGGAGCTGCTGGAACTCAAAGCTCAGCACCCTGACGCTAAGCTCGTGGTGGGGAACACGGAGATTGGTAAGGGCCAGGGCCTGGGTACTGCCGAAGGTCTGGGAGGGGTTCTGGACCCTTCCTGCTTGCCCTCACCCTTCTCTGACCTCCCCCCATTCTGTACCCCACCTCTGTCCCACTGACTACCCTGGGAAACCACTGAAGGGCCCTGGACACTTACTTGATTTCCCCTGCTGAGACCCTGGCTCTGAAGTCACACAGAACTGGTTTGAACCCTGGCTGGCTGTGTGTTCCCAGGAAAATTCCTTGGCCTCCCTCACCACCATTTCCCATTCCTTCTATGGGGTAACTCCTCAAAGGGCTGCTTTGAGTATCAAAAGAAATCCTTGCATGCTCATTGACTCTTCTCCCTGGACATCTACAGAGTGCCAGCTACAAGCCAGGGTCTCAGGGAAGGGCTTGGGACACAAAGATCAACTGGACATGGTTCCTTCCCTCAAGGCTCTTCTAGTTGAAGAAGGAGGGCTGAATGGAGGCAGAGTCTAGCCAGAGTTTTTTAGATGCTGGGGAAGGAGTGTCTAGAAATGCCACACTTTTGCCTCCCACTACCCCTTTTCTGGAGGATGATGTGATAAGGTAAAGGAGAAGGACACAAGTTAGGGTGTCTGACTCATAGCAAGGAACATGTCCAGTGTCAGAGGATCTCTGGAGACCCTTCTAACCTCCTTAAGTCTTGCTACCCCTGGTCCCCAGGGCCATGACTATATGAGCAAAGAACCCTAGGGCCACCACTGCATGGGTGGTAAAGAGAGGGAGTGTCACTGTGTTTGTGCTGCCTGGGACTGTGCCCCAACCTGGGATGTGGGACCCACAAGAGTTGGAAAGGCCAGGGAGGCTCAAGATGTGCAATTTCAGCCCCCATGCTCTTTCAGACAGAACAAGATGACAGAGAGGCCCAGGCCCTGTACTCTCCTTCTTTTCTAAGCCTGGTTTGGTTGGTGTCCACCTTGCTAGGTTCCGCACCTAGTTAGGCTCCCAGCTGAAGATCATGGCACAGTCAAGGTTTATCCTAGAGGACCTCTGATTGGGAGTGAGATGGCATGCCATGCTTTCAAGTAGCCAAATGCAGAGGTTGGGGGTCTCTTGGCTCTAGTTCCTAAAGGAGTCTTCAGTATCTAGGTTCTATCTTCAGCCAGAGAAGGGAGCCTGGCTTGGTTTAGTGCTTTTAGAGCAGAGAGCTGGCCCTGCCCTCTTAAGCACAGATACAGTACAGAGTCCCCAGCTGCACTTGTGTGACACATTGTGCCTGGTGAGACATGCCTGTGATGTGATTGTGTGGCTCTGGCTTAGTAGGACTCATGGCAGTTGGTGTTCTCTTTGCTACACTGCCTTTGCCCATATAGTCATGGCCTAGGGTCCAGGGCTTGATTGAAGGTAGATAGAAGGATCCCAGGATGTCCTGACACTGGACATGTTCCTTGCCATGAGTCAGACAAACCCTGGCTTCCAAGAGAAAGGAATTCACACACATTATATCAACTCAACACCCCAGGTAACTGCCCACAGCCAGTGCAGGGTGTCGGGGGAGTGGGCTTAGAGAAAGCCAGATCCAGATGGGCCCCAGGTCTCCATCTGCATTCTGTGTTCTGGGGGTGAGGACACCCACACAAGCCAGACTCGTTGCAGAAATGCACAGGCATGGGGCTAGGCCACCACTGGGTACTGGGTAGGGGGCTCCGGCATTTATCTCCAACCTTTCCCATCTATAGCCCCATGGGTGGGGTCAGGAGAGGTGCTGCACCAACTGGGTCTCGGGAACCCAGGTATGCACGTGTCCCAGAGGTCCTAACTTGCTTAGCTGAGATGACAGAAGCTGGACATGGTTGTGGGCATGTAAAGCCCCACATCCTGAAGAACTCAGATTCTGAGGACTAGAAGGAAGATTGCTCTCATTTTCCTTTTTCGCTTTAATTTTGGACTTATATCTTTTTATTGTTATATCCTAAACTAACAGTAGCTCAAGAACTGAAATGTGCCTGTTCTTAGCTGTGTGATGTGGGTAAAAGCCTTGATCTCTCTGTGTCTAAGTTTCTTCATCTGTGAGCAGAAACCCACAGTACTTATAGAGCTGCTGGGAGGATTAAGTTAGTTAAAAAAGGAAAGTTCTTGGAAGAATTTCCAACATACCCAGATCCCTGTGTTTTTTAATGTTGTTATTACACACACAGCACAAACACACATACATACACACAGTACAGTAAATTTAAATTCATTTCATTTGAATATGGATAGATTTTTTTTTTTTGCAAGGGAGAGAAAGACATAGTCTTCCCTAATCCCTTGCCTTGCCCACTGTGTTTCCTAACTCAGCCCTGCACCGTCCCCAGCACGTGGCAATTGGGAATATGTCATAAAGCTATGCATAGTGGGAGGGGCGGCTGAGGTCTATAATGGCTTCTCTCTCCAGGCATTGAGATGAAGTTTAAGAACATGCTCTTTCCTCTTATTGTCTGCCCGGCCTGGATCCCTGAGCTGAATACGGTGACACATGGACCAGAGGGTAAGGGGTTCACCCTGAGCCTATGGTGGCACAGTGATGCTGGGGATGTCCCCAAGCGGGTGGTGGGTGCCAGGACAGCCTGCCCTTGGCCTTTGGCTGCCACCTGCTTTCCCTGGAACTCAGTTTGCACAGGGGAGAGGGGTGACTAGAGAAGGGGGCACCCCTCCTGGCCTTCCCTCCCCCAGGTTTCCATGGTCAGGTGCCAGCAAGCAAGAGTCTATGAGATTTCATTGATTTTCCTCAGTCCTGCCCACACATTAGAATCATTCATGGGGTGGGGGGAAGTGGAGAAGTAGGGGTGGTAGTGCTTGGGTACTTTTAAAAAAAAAAAACAACGTTAGGACTTTACCCCTGCATATGCTGATGTTATTGGAGAACTGCTAGCTTAGAGGAAAGAGAATAGGTTACAGAGTCCAGAGGCCTGGGCATTTGTAAGCAGCTGAACCTCTCTGAGCCCTACTCTCCTTGTCTAGTAAAGATGTAGGCCATGGTTCAGCTTTGCTTGAGTCTCTGAGGAGCTGCGTGGGATGTGTCCTCACTGTAGAGGGTGTGACTGTGATTCTGAGTGTGTGTGCCTAGGCATCTCCTTTGGAGCTGCGTGCCCCCTGAGCTCTGTGGAAAAGATCCTGGTAGATGCAGTTGCCAAGCTTCCTGCCCAGAAAACTGAGGTGTTCAAAGGATTCCTGGAGCAACTGCGCTGGTTTGCAGGGAAGCAGGTCAAGTCTGTGGCGGTGAGTCCTCGCTCAGAGGCAAGCAAGGCCCATGCGTGTGGGCCTCTCTGCCGGAGGTGGGCCCCAGCTACAGATTCCCCCTGCTCCAGCCTAGTGGGCCCAACTTTTAGTGGTTAGCATTTCCCAGGATGCAGACCCCGGTCCCCACACTCAGAGATTCTGATTCAGTGAATCTGGGATGCAGCCCAAGTCTCCTGGATGCTTGTGATGAAAGTGGCCTTTGGGCCACATCAAGAAATAGTCCTCACCTCTGAGGTTGCAGAGGTACAGCTTCTGGCCTCCCTCTTCTTGAACTTGGCTGGGGCTCTCAGTAGGTGAATTAGAACTGTATTAGAGAGAAGGCAAAACTGGGCAGGGGGTTCCGTTTCAGAGTTTGGGGAGAACCAGATGGAGACCCCCTGGGAGGAGGGCAGGGTGCACCTGTTGACTTCAGTCAGGCTTCAGAGTGGCCCTCTGAAGCAGGCATCCTTTCCATTCCATGTTTAAATTTTATTTTTTTTAAGAACATAACATTCCACTTCTGTTCCCCAAACCTGCCTGAGCACCTGCCACTTCTGATTGCAGATGAGGAGGTTCAAGCTCAGAAAGCTCCACTGTACCCCCAAGTTCTGCTAAATCTGCTTCTAGGAAGCACTTTGTTTCCACTGTACACTTCCTCCTCTTTTCCAATAATGAGAAGCCTCTATCTGATTTTTCTTCCATTTTTTTTTTTGCCAAGTTGCCAGGAAGTGCAGATCCACATATAGCAAACTGTTCACCCTTAAAGTCTTCCTCCTCTTTTTCCTTGATCTTTATCTTCTATTTCATTTTACTAGCTCCCTGTGGTCTCTGTGGTAAACCACCTCAGTCAGTCCTTTCAGGAAAAGGTTGAGTGAGGTCAAACAATTTAAAAGGACTTGTCTCCATTTACTGACTCTTAAATTTCAGAACTGGGACCCAACCCCAAGGGTTCTGATTTCAAGTCAAGCACGTGTTTTCTGAGGGCCCATGTTATTGGGTTGCTCTCGTCTACCTGGGATGCAGGTCCTTAGTGCTCCCTGCAGACTGTGTCCCCTGCCTGCCCTCTGCTTTGGGGTCCTGGGGTGGGCTGTCACTCACTCTCTTTGCTTATCCTAGTCCATTGGAGGGAACATTATCACTGCCAGCCCCATCTCTGACCTTAATCCTGTGTTGATGGCCAGTGGCGCCAAACTGACCCTGGTATCCCGAGGTAAGCTACTTGGAGCAGAGGTTCAGAAAGAAGGACTTGGGGGGGGGGGAACTCACACCAGACAGGACATTTTATGGAGAAACAGAGCCTAAAGTTCAGTGCCCCAGCTGTCCTAAGGTTTGGATTCTTGGAAGCTGCAGGCAATGCATCTGGGTTGGAGGCTGGGAGAGCTGTGTCTTTTCTTTGTAGAGAACTCACAACTGGGTCAGCTTCCTGCCTACCTTTCCCCAGGGTGCACTGGGGCCAGAATGCACAGGCTTCCCACAGCTGATTGTTCCATTATGGGGAATCTGCAAGCCATTTGTTAAACATGGCCATTATTTAAAATTAAATTACATAAGCATAGAATGAAATAAATTATTTTCAAAACAAAGGTGGTAAATACTCAAAATCCATGAATTCCTATTAGACTTCATTTGACTATTATGCCATGCTCTTGAGGTTGTTTACGTCCACTGTATCTGTGCTGTGGAAGTGTTCTGCCGTGGTGCTCTCCTGAGCATCTCTGCCTTGTTGGAAGGTCCCTGAGACCACCCTGGGCCTGGTGATGTGCTAGGAGGATCCAGCACGGAGTCTTCCTCAGGTTTATGGCAATGGAAGGACACAAAGCCCAGTCAGCAAAGGGGAAAGGTGCATGGGTCAAAGTCCAGAGGACCCCAGGCACAAGCCTCGGGATGCCCCACAGGGGTCACCTAGGACATGCTTAATTCCCCCAGCAATGAGTTATGACAACACATGTGAAGCATCATCCACCAGAAAAACTTGCTGGAGACTCAGCGCCCAGGGTTTTCTGGAGGGCTGGTGACTGGTCACACAGGCATGTACCAGAAGTCTGGACTCCTGGCAGAAGAGCAGGTATAGGCTGTATAGGTTGTGTCAATGGCAGAGGCATAGTGAGCCATTCTTATAGCAGAATGGTGCAAACCCTTCCAAATCCATGCTCCCAGATGCCAGCCAAGGGCCATTCTTGTAAGCCTACCTCCTCACAAGGGACAGCAGCCTGGGCTGCTGTGTTAACTCTTTGCTACACTTGTCCCAACCTCACATTCAGTGATGTAACATGGTCACTTGGCTATGGAGAGAGCATTTACACTACAGATTGGCAAATGCTATGAATCAGGGATTCCCCTGACACCCCCAGCACACCCCTGCTTTAGGACTTCAGGTGGAGGACTTGGCCTCGGTTATGTTCTGACTGGGTGTCAGAGAGCAGGGAGAGAATGGATTTCACTGGCGGGCTGTCCTCTGCCCACTATGCAACCCCCAGCCTCTCCCTCACGTTGGCCCTCTTCTTCCTGTCTCTATCAGGCACCAGGAGAACTGTTCGGATGGACCACACCTTCTTCCCTGGCTACAGAAAGACCCTGCTAAGTCCGGAGGAGATATTGCTTTCCATTGAGATCCCCTACAGCAGGGAGGTGAGAGGCAGGGGTCTAGGCTCTGCCCAAATTACCCATGCTGCTGGGCTCAGACCTGGAGACAAGAGCCTGCCTCAGGACCAACTTTAGCATCCCTTGACCTTGACACTGATGTTTTTCTCTCTGAAATTTGTCTCTGATGAACCAACCCTATTCCTCTCTGGACAATGGGACATTGAAGGACAGGGGTACACAGGGCATGGGCATAAAGTCACTTAGCTAGACATACGATCCTGAGCGAGTCATCTTAGCTTTCTGAGCCCCAATGTTCCCACCTGTAAAGAAGGCACAAATGTTACATATGTGCATGGTCTTGTGGGGGGCTGAAATATTTCATAAGATTGTTCCTGGCAGGTGTCTGGAAGCCATGGAGGTTACCAACATAGTCCTAAGAGTAAATTCAACAGTTGAGTGTTCCTGTCCCATGTCAAGGACACAGTTTACTCATAGTGAAGAGTGTAGGGCTTGCCTGTGGAGTGCAGAAGATGTCTAAGACCCTCTTGTGCTGACCTTGGCCTTGAGGAGGTGTTAATCCCCTGACCTTGCTCTGGGCTGGCACTGCTGGATTTCTTTTTTGTGAACAGCTTTTCTCATCCATTCGGGCAGATCTGGGTGCCTTTGCCTGCTTTGCTCTCAGGGCCTGGAGTGGCTTGATCTGGGTGCTTCTCTCCTTTCTTAGGAGCCACTGACTCAGGACACATCCCACAATAGGCCTTTTGGAAAAATGGTCTGGAGAGGTGGGGAAAGCAGTGGGTGAGGAGGGTGAAGGGTCTACGGCAGCTCCTGCTCCAGCAAGGGTGCGAGGGATGTTTGCCCTTGCTAACATTGACCTCCTTCATGAGAATGTGAATCCAATTACAGCAATGATAGCCCTGAACTGGATTCTTAAGGATTTTATAGCTTGTCTTTGCAGAACATTTTGAGCAGTGACTCCCAAAATTTTGAATTTTACAGATCACTATTTTTTTTTTAATTATGAGCCAAGGAAGGGGGAGGAAACAGGCTTAGCACTATTCAGATTTTATTTTGCCAGGTATGGTCATTAATGGAAAATACCATTTTGTCAAAGAAAGGAGATTTTAATACCCAGAATTAGATTTCTCAACAAAGGATGCTGTTAACCTGATGCTGAGCACTTCTGCACTCAAGTGAAAATGTCCCTGAATGACCCTGAGAGTGAACATCTGGAACCTCTGCTCCAGAACCAAGTCCAAATGCTGGGTTCGGTGCCCAGGAATATGAGCTTAGTCTCAGGAGGGGCTTCACAGCTCCAGAGAATTGAAATCTGTGCCCCTTGGGGGCTTCAGCAGTGGGCTTCATTATGCTTTGGGTGGATCTTTCCTTAACCTCCCACTTGGTGTTAATCAGAATGTGCAATCAGTGGGGTACAACCTCAGCACCTGCACGGAAGAACTGAAGTCAGATGGTTCTTCCCTGGAAAATGACTTCCACTGTCCTCCTCATCTTAGCTTCCCCAAGACAGACCCTGGCTCAGACCCAGGGGAAGAGCAGGTTCAGAACACAGAGGGAGCATTGTTTCCTAGTGGGTCACTTTCTTGCAGAAAATGAGATTTCTCAGTTGACATTAGAATAGTCATGGGAGGGACAAGGAAGAGCGTACCCACAAGTGAGATGGCTTCGGATTACCTGTGCCATCTCCCTGTCCCTGCTTGAGAGGCAGCCAGGTGCTGACTGGGGCTTCATGAATCTTCAGAGAGGTTGGGTGGGCCCTGACCCTGGGCCCCAGGGTGGGTGCGGTGGCATTATCACCTCACTTCACCTCACCTCACAGTCCTGCTTTAGGCTGGCCACTTGCAGTCCTTGCGAAACAAGGTGGAGAACAGGCATCTACCTGTTCTTTTTTAGGGTGAGTTTTTCTCAGCATTCAAGCAGGCCTCCCGGCGAGAAGATGACATTGCCAAGGTGACCAGTGGCATGAGAGTCCTATTCAAGCCAGGGACCACAGAGGTGAAGGAGCTGGCCCTTTGCTATGGAGGAATGGCCGACAGAACTATCTCAGCCATCAAGACCACTGCAAAGCAGCTGTCCAAGTAAGAGCTAGTACCAGTGAAGCTGCTGTAGCTGCCATTATTATGGCTACTGGAGTATTACTATTGCCACTGCCACTTTTATTATTGCTGCTCCGGCTGTTGCTACAGCCACTGTTGCTACTGATATTACTAGAGATACTAGTGTTACTAGTCATGTTGATGACACAGTATGTTGATGTTTTGAGCAGTGATGGGCCACACATATGACAGTGGTCCCACAAAATTACAATGGAGTTGAAAAATTCCTGGCACCTAGTATTTTTATTGTATCTTCCCACATTTAGATACGTGTAGACACACAAATACCAACCATTGTGTTACAATTGCCTATGGTATTCAGTACAGTAACATGCTGTACAGGTTTGTAGCCTAGGAGCAATAGGCTCTACCACATAACCTGGGCAGTAGGCTATACCATAGGGGTTTGTGTAAGTGCACAAAGAAACAGCCTAACACACTCTTTAGAATATTTCCCTATTATTAATGACATGTGACTCCAGTTAGTGTTACTGCTGCTGTACTACTATCATGTGGCTACCACTGTTGCTACTGTTAATTCTGTTATTACTGTTAGTGCTTCTATATTGCAGCTATCACTATTGTTCCTATTGCTGCTGCTTCTGCTACCATGGTCACTGATACTGCTTACTAGGACTAATGCTGCTGTTACTCTTACTACTGACATCACTATCATCACTGCTGCTACTAGCACTGCTGTTATTCTTACCAATATCACGATTATAACTAGTATTCCTACTGTGGCTATTCCTGCTATTATTATTGTTACTACTATTGCTGCCTTTTCTACTACTGTTATGATTTTTGATACTCCTATAATGATTGTTGCTTGTAGTATTTACACTAATAGCATTACCACTGCTGCTATTACTACTACTGCTATTGCTACCACCACCATTACAATTGCTGTGAGTACTGCTGCTATTCCTATTGCTACTAGTAGTAGTTTCACTGCTGCTCCTACTACTATTGCTACCTTCTAGCTTTGCTGCTATTGCTCCTATTATTACTGCTGCCACTGTGCTATTGTGACTAGTAGTGTAAATCACTATTGCTACCACTAATTGTACATAAATAGTAGGGTTTCTGCAGCTGTTTTCTGCTAAGAAGGTTGCTTCTCGCATACTACTGTTACTACTTCTGCTATCATTACTGTTGCTACTATTTCCACCACTGCTATTGCTACTGCTGCCATTGCTGGTATTCCTACTAGTAGCATTGATGCTGCTACCATTACTGCTAACGCCACAGCCACTGTTACTCTGGCTGCTGTTACTACTTCTATTATTAATCCTGCTACCACTATTCCCATGACTGTCATAGGCAGCAATTGAACCAAGTTCTTCATTGGCATTATCCTACATAACCCTTACAAAACCCACACATGATAAAGCTTAACTTGAAATTTGGCTTCTTGGTTCCAATATTGACCAGGAAAGTAACATAAGTCAAGTTCCACAGCCTCTCCATGCCTCAGTCTTCTCAGTGGTAACGTGGGTGTGAGGCTTTTTCCCTACTGTAGTTTTTAATTAAATTAAAAGTGATGATTCACATATAGCAACTAGGACAAGGCCTAGCCTGTTGTAAAAACTCAGAAGACAGACCTATTATTGGGGCTGGGGATGTGGCTCAAGCGGTAGCGCGCTCGCCTGGCATGCGTGCGGCCCGGGTTCGATCCTCAGCACCACATACCAACAAAGATGATGTGTCCGCCGAAAACTAAAAAATAAAGATTAAAATTCTCTCTCTCTCTCTTTCTCTCAAAAAAAAAGTTTTTAAAAAAGAAGATATAACTATTATTATTTTGTGATTTTTAGAGTATATCTACTTTTAAAGGTGAGGAAACGGAGGCCCAGGAGGTGAAGTAACTGGTTCAGCGACTTGCCTCAACTCACACAGCTCTGAGTATCTGAGCCAGGTTTTGAACAGAGGTCTGCATGGCCAGGAGGCATTGGGTGCTGTGCTCCACATGGCATGACTGGGGCGGGGGTGAGACGCACTCCCCACATCTGTTCTCTGGCAGGTTCTGGAATGAGGAGCTAATGCAGGATGTGTGTGCAGGCCTGGCCGAGGAGCTGCACCTGGCCCCTGATGCCCCTGGCGGCATGGTGGAGTTCCGGCGCACCCTCAGCCTTAGCTTCTTCTTCAAATTCTACCTGACAGTGCTTCAGAAGCTGGGCAAAGAGAACCCTGAGGTGGGTGAGGTGCAGATTCTCGACAGCAGGCATGTTTGGAGGCTGGTCAGGGGTTAAACCTGTTTCTTCACTCTGGATGTCTGAGAGCAGGAGCAGGAACCAGAGACGCAGGCAGGGTCCACAGACATGAGCCAACCTGCTGGCTGGGTCAGGGACATGGACGGGCTCTTGTCCTGCCAGTGTCATGAGCTCACTGGGGAACTCGAATAGCCACGCCTCTCTCTTCCTCCCAGCTGTGGAATATGCAATAGGGGCCGGTGGACCAGATGGCCCTTCCAGAAGCAGAGCAGACACGACTGTGGCTGTGCATGTAGGAAGGGACCAGAGGGGGAGAATGGAATGAGGACGGGGGTTGTGGAACACAGGATGTGCCTTCAGGCTACTGGCAGGCTGAGGTGGAGCCCTCCTCCCAAGATTCGTTTATCACGAGCATTTGTTTGTTGCCTATTACATACCATGCTACACGTGGGACGTGGGACGAGGGACAGCCTAGTGTGGGACAGAACAAGTCAGCAAAGGCCAGCTGGTGTGACAACTAAGAAGGGCGGGGTGTGGAGGGAGCACAGAAGAGAGAGAGAAGACACTACAGAGAGGCGGACAGTTGGGCCAAATCCCTCTTGAAAACATTAGAAATACTTCCATTTTTTAAAAATTAAAGATTTATTTTGGAAAGCTTTAAAAATACAGATTATAAAGGAAAACTAAAATTACCCCCTATTCTTAGGTCCCAGAGAAAGTCACTGCTTAAGTTTTGATTTTTCCCTACACTTCTCTAACCTTTTCCCTACATGCTGTTTGCCCTGTCACTGTTTCCATCTGTCCTTCCATCGTCTCTAAACACATCTATCATCTTGCAATCTTTTGATCTGGAGATGTCATTTTCTAAACAGATTTGGGATCACCCGCATGAAGACTTTTATACCCACCTTACCTTAGTATATCCTCCATGTCATGAAGTACTTCCCACGGAATAGAGGGGGAAGGGAGACTTTTCTGGGAAGGGTGGGGAGGAAGAATTCCCGGCAGAGAGAACAGCACGTGTAACGCAGAAGGGGAAATCTGGAGTGTGGGAGGAATCAAGGAGCGCTGGGTGTGCTAGGTCAGGTAGCTGGAGATGGAGCTGAGGTGGTGGTTAAATTCTGAGTGCTCAGAGCCCACGTCTGGACGAGGTAGACCTTACCAGTACTCAGAGGGTAAAACCTGACGGGCTGAGGGGAACCCTCATCACCTCTATCACTTGGGGGCACCAAGAAAGGGATCAATGATGCAACGCTGTCACGGCCACCTCTGTTGTCTCACCTCCACAGAACTGTGGCCTGCTGGACCCCACCTTTACCAGTGCCACTCTGCTCTTCCACAAAGACCCTCCAGCCAACGTCCAGCTCTTCCAAGTGAGTACCCATGTGTGTTCTGATATGAAGGCCAGCTCAGGCCACCCCTGATGGTCGATGGCTGACCATTGACCAGTGCCCAGCTTGAATCATACATAGATGTGAAAAGCTCCCCACTCTGGTGCCTACAGGTCCAGTGTAAGAAGCGGGAATCATACTGATGGAGCTGTTTCCCCTTTGTTGGCCTAAATTTCTTTCTTAGGATGCCTGTGCCTTAAAGAAAAAACAGTTTTTTTTTTCCATTTATCTTTTCTATGTAGGACTAAGTCTAGACTAACTCCAGACGTCTTCCTGAGTAGATGTGCATACACACATACGCTCAAACCATTCTATCAGCTACAAGTTTTTGAGAGTAACTGAGCAAGGGATTAGCAAACGTTTTCTATAAACTGTTTAGATTTTGTGAGTCAGACAGTCTTTATTGCAACAACCACCTCAGCTTCCTCTCCAGCCACCTGACCCAGAACAACCAGTGCTCCTTAATAATGGTCCCTGGTTCATAGGATGGCCAAGCATTAAATGTGTTAATAAAAGTAAATTGCTTAGATGGTTCCTGGCATATAGTAAAAACACTCAACAAATATTAGCCATTATTATTACTTTGAAAAAACAAAAACAGAACTTTATTATAAAATTAATATATCTTAAGATATTTAGGAAAATATAAAGACAAAAATAAAAATCACCCAAGAGAGATTCATTGTATTTGTTTAGTTCTTTTCCCCCATTTATATATGAACATGCATATATGATATTTATAGCATATATTATTTTCCCTACATGATGAGAATCATTACACAGAGAATGTTTCATGTCTTATTTTTACAATTAGCATGTGCATTCTTTCTTTTTAATAAAAATTCTTCAGAAATATGTTTTGATGGCTGCATACTATTTCATTGTATGCTATAGCATAACCCAGTTCTCAATTGATGGACATTTAGTTTCCTCCTTTTTTGGGGGGGAGGGGTTCCTTGATATACTTACACTATGAGCACCCTTATTAGTGACTTCTGAGGTGCCTCACTGTTACTTTCACCCCTAAAGCCTTTCTACCTCATTCATTCCAACCCTCTGGGTTTGCTTTGGTATCTGGCCTCAAGGACTCCCCAGTGACCATGGGCCTCTAGAGAAACAGTGTCCTCATCCTGACTGGTGACCATGCTCTTCCAGGAGGTTCCCAAAGGTCAGTCTGAGGAGGACATGGTGGGCCGTCCCATGCCCCACCTTGCCGCCAACATGCAGGCCTCCGGGGAGGCAGTGTACTGCGATGACATCCCCCGCTATGAGAACGAGCTGTCTCTCCGGCTAGTCACCAGCACCAGGGCCCATGCCAAGATCAAGTGAGTGCAGCGGCCGTGGGGAGCCCTGGCGCTCCAGGGGGAGGGTGCCGGGAGCACCTGAGAGGCTTCCCACACACAGATGACCTTAGCAAGCGTCTTCCAGCGCTTCCCAGCCTAGAGATGAGGATGGAAAATCGTCTCCAAATCAACACCCAGAGCGCAGCAGGAGGAGTGAGGGCCCTGTGACTCCGAGGAGGGTCTGCTCACAGGGCTGATGTCCCCAGAGGCAGGCAGGGGCCAGATTGAGAAAGCCTGGGGGGAATGAAAGCTCATTAAAACAAGGCCAGTTATCCAGTCCAGGGGATGGATCTCCTGCTTCAGTTTGCCCACCTGGCTCCTCCCATGGCTCATTCTTGCAGGTCCATAGACACTTCAGCAGCTAAGAAGGTGCCAGGGTTTGTTTGCTTCCTCTCAGCTGCCGATATTCCTGGGAGTAACACAACTGGACTTTTTAATGATGAAATAGTCTTTGCGGAAAGTGAGGTATGCTTGGATTTTATTTTGTATGAAATAAATAGAATAAGTATTGAAGTTTTAATTCATGCTCATGGCTCTAATTTGCCCTCATCTTGAAGATTATACATGTGCACTTATCATGACCTTCGCTCTGGTTAACATTATTCAGTACAACTCATGATGGGATAGAATGTTATTATTTAAAATGTCAACATTTAATTGATGGCTGCTGTTTGCACATAGCAGGGTAACTCTGGGCCTACATGGCAGTAAAGCAAGGCTGGTGATTATAGAATTGGGTTCCTAATGTATGACATTAAACTCTTTTATTAAAAGAAAAATAAGAAAACATTAAATGAACTAACCAGAAAAGAAATAATAATACCATCACTTTGTGGATTGATAGCTCACATATATGAAAGTTCATCTATCGATTTCAACTATATGAAATTCTACAGCAACATAGTTTCCAAACCTTTAAGACAGTTTCTACAAAAGTTCTTATACTTTACTATAGGATAGTTCTCAGATGGTCATTTCCTAGTTCTAACACACATCAGATGTTGCCGATCTGATGTGGGTAGGTATCCCTGAAAGTTAAACTCACCTTATTATTAGTGTAAAGGTGAAAGAACAAAAATCTACAAATATGAAACCCAGAATTTGTAAGGACTCCTTAGAAGAACATATCGTTTTACAAGCTCCAAGAGCCTCCAGGAGTACTGCTAGCATTTTGGTTAGTGGGGATCAGCTATATACACTATCGCTGCATTAACCAAGTTCATAATGGAGTCTTTAAGAGAGAATTATCAGAGACTTGCATGCTAAGTATGGGTTCATATTGTTAGAAATATATTCCAAAGTGATGAGTTGGACAATGTATTTTGTTGTTAATTTTAGGGGGAATGTTTGATGAAAATTATCCCTGAAGGAGATTCATTAAGTTTTTATGGAATTGAATTTAAAGAAAAAAAATTGTTATTCTATAAATTGAAAAATATCTTATTTATAGATCATTGAATTTAAGTCTTGTCTTTCGTGAACTACTGCTTTTAGGGCTTCTAGATAAAATAATAAGACATGATTGTGGCTTTTGAGGAGCTCTTGGTATAAATCTGGGAAATAGCACATTAAGAGAATGATGAAGTGGACCAATAATAAAACTGAGAGTCAAGACCTAAGGTTTAGTCATGATCTGGTAACTACTAACCAGTCTTGACGGTGCCTTCTGGTCGCCACCTCTTCATAGGAAGACTCAGCTTGCTGGAGTACGTCTGATTTGACCTACTTGGGCACCTTATCTCCATTCTGCTCATGGCAGACAGCCATAATCAATCACTATACTCTACCCTGTGCAGCTTCTCAATACGCTACCAATACTAAAAACTCAGACTTGGCCCTTGAGATGAAATCTGTTTCTGATATCAGTGATCTCTCTGTGCTCTGTTCTGTTCTACTGATTCTAAGCTCTTTTTAAGAGGCTCATAACCCCAGTTTTAAGAGGTTCATACTCCCAGTTACTGGGATAAGGAAACTTGAAAAGCCCCAGGACATTCCTAAAATGTTCTTTGGGAACGTGGGGACTTCCTTTGCCTTTTTGAACAATTTGTAAAAAGTACACTTCACAAGAGCTGTCAGTCGTGTTCTTTGACAATCTGCTCTTGCTCCTAGGTAACTTGTGTTGGGCACATCATTGGTGCTGTGGTTGCTGACACTCCAGAGCATGCACAGAGGGCAGCTCAAGGGGTGAAAATTACCTATGAAGACCTTCCAGCTATTATCACCATTGAGGTAACTGCCTGTGTGAAGGAATGAGCTCCCTGTCCCTGCAGGTGTGGTTAGAAGGTTCCTTCACAGGAGATTTGAGCAGCAGGTGGGAATTTGGCTACCTGAGGTCCCCTTCTTACCATGGTGCTACTTAAATGATTTCAAATTTTTCAACTTTACGATAGTGTGAAAGCATACACAGCTACCATTGTTTTTCACTTTCACTACAATATTCAACGAATTACAAGAGATATTCAACACTTCATTTTAAAGCAGGGTTTGTATTAGACGGTTTTGCCCAACTATAGGCTCACGTAAGTGCTCTGAGGGTGCTTAGTTAGGCGAGGCGAAGCTGTGATGTTTGCTAGGTGAGGTATATTAAGTGTTTTTTTTATTGTGATACTTTCAATTTATGATAACTTGATGGGGACATCACTCCATTGCAGATCAAGGAACACCTATAAGTGTATTTTAAAATCCCTTACCACCCTCTGTTTTTTTTTTTTTTTGTCCTTTCCTTTCATACATCATCTTGGGCCCAGTCCATCAACAACCAAATGGAGTGGAGTTCCTCTTTCTCCAAATTTCAACTCCAGTTGTTTTGTTCTGGGATTCTTTTCTTTTCCTTAGGATCCATGTACAGCTCAGGAAATAGGAGCATGTCTCCCTGGGCCACAGTGGAGCTTGTTTTAAGTTGGTTCATGAAACTTGTGGAGATTCATGTCTGAGAAGAGAGGCCACAGTTCAGAGACCTCCTTTCCCCAGGCAGAAGCTGTCTTCCTCCCCCCTGAGTCAGGCCACTGAAGCTTCTTTCTGATCCTCAGGATGCTATAAAGAACAACTCCTTTTATGGATCTGAGCTGAAGATCGAGAAAGGAGACCTCAAGAAGGGGTTTTCCGAAGCAGATAATGTTGTTTCAGGTACAGCTGTACATTATGCAGTAGGCATGGGGTGACTCTGGTTTGCACATTAAATTCAAGAGATCCACATTGAGCCCTGGAGCAGGAAAAGGCGATTCTCCCAAATTTCCTAATGGAAGATCACCTCTGACATCTCTAACAGAACAGTAGACAGCGTTGGGACGGAGCCTCACCCATATTAACCTCCACTCCCCTGTCCTGGGCTGGCTGTACCTAAGCATCCTAGTATCCTAGAGAGAGTAGGTGTGGTGTTTTCTGATTTGGAAGACTGTCCAGGGAAGTCATATCCCAGATGTGGCCAGCTTGGAGCTGCCAGACCTCTAACCTCTCCATCTGCCTGAAGGTGCTCCTCTGCTAGCTCACCCTCCTCCCCGTTGTCCCTGTCCCTCTGTCTCTGATTCTGTGAAGTTAGGTCCTCAGCTCTTAGCCTACGACAGGCAGCTGATCAGCCCCTTTTGGAATTGTTCTCCACATTGGCTCCTGGTCGTCGCTAAGTCACCAGCAAGCCAACTAACTCTCCAGCAGGCCTGACAGCTTTGGTTCTGCAAGATGCTCTTGTTTTCAGCTTTTCAATTACATCTATTAATTCCCTCTTCAACTTTTCCAAATTTTTAGGAATCTGTGATTTTCAATGACTGCACTGAGAAAAGAGCTCTATGCCTGATGTATTTCAGTGTCCTTCTAGTTTCTTTGTGGGAGGGGGAGACATAACTTCCAGCTGGTTAAGACTTTGAGACTCTTTCCCACCAAACTTGGGGAAACCAGAGGTTACCTGTGGGCCTGGGGTTCCCGCTTGGGCCACTTGGCAGAGTGCATGGCTTCCTTAAGCAAGCATGCATGCCCCTCTGCTGCAAGGGGCTCACGGTGGGGCTGTCATTGCTTCCCCAGGAGAGTTGTACATCGGTGGCCAGGAGCATTTCTATCTGGAGACTCACTGCACCATTGCTGTCCCAAAAGGCGAGGCGGGGGAGATGGAGCTCTTTGTGTCTACCCAGAACACCATGAAGACACAGGTAGATGGATGACCTATGGATCAGCTCAGGGCACTGGAAAGATGATGACAGAGGCTGTCGCAGACCAGGAGGGCAGTATGGAAAATGGGAAGAGGGAGATCTGGCTGGTCCTCAAGGGGGTTGGTATCTCTGAGTTTGTCATGTAAGCTTTCTCTGCCTCAGTTTCCTCTTTGGTAAAATGGAGCCTGGTAAGGTTGTTATATCAATTAGACGAGTTTCAACAGTTGCACCAGAGCCTGGTAATTCTTAGTTCTGATGATTCTGGTGCTAAATAGCTCTGGTCAAATCATGTCTTGCCTTCATTTCCTCATCTTTAAAATGAAGGAGCTGGGCCCAGTGATATTCACAGGGACCACTAACTTAGTTGCTATAGCTCAGATATTATCTATCACCTGTGATGCACAGTAATTGCCAGCATTTTGGGTAGCTAGTCTTACCCAGACTTACCAGCCTCTGGCTGAACGGAATGAGTTTTGGCTCTGACAACATGCTGTGATCTTGTCCCTCTGGTTGAAAACAAGTGTCTGGATTGCTGAGTTCAGTCTGCAATGACCTTGAGTGTAGGACCCTGCACCACTAACTAGGAGGGGAGGGGTTTCACTCTAGGAATTTCAGAGTTCACAGCAGCAGTCAGGTCCACGCTTGTGGGGTGGGCTCAGGGTCTGGCCCAAATAAATCCAGATGAGGCATCAGTGAAAGAATTTTTTTTCCTCCATAGAGTTTTGTTGCGAAAATGTTGGGGGTTCCAGAAAACCGGATTGTAGTCCGAGTGAAGAGAATGGGAGGAGGCTTTGGAGGGAAGGAGACCCGGAGCACTGTACTGTCTACAGCCGTGGCCTTGGCTGCATACAAGTAAGTTCCAAAGCCTGCTTCCTCCAGCAGCTCTGGGAAGAGGATAAGATCACCTCTGCTAGGAAGGCTTTCTGGATTTCCCCTCATTGGAAGTCATTTTCCCCTGCTTTAAATTCTCACAGCTCTTTTTCTTTTTAGAACCCTTGGGCATAAGGATGAGGGTAATATAGCCTATTTCTTTGTGTTCTGACCCATGGGTCCCAATTTTATCTCCTCTACCTAGCTGTGAGCTCCCTGAGGGCAAGTTGTGCCTCTTGTCCTGATATTATCCCCTGTTCCTGTCCTGCATGGTGCTTGCACAGCTGAGCAGCTCAGTACAGGTCTTCTCAGTGTGCCTGGCGGGAAAGGAAGGTCCCCTTGCTGTTTGCATCTCTGAGACTCACAGGGCTGGGTACCATTGAAGACTCACAGGTTTCTAACCCTCCTGGTTCCCTCCAGGACAGGCCGTCCCGTACGCTGCATGCTGGACCGTGATGAGGACATGCTGATAACTGGTGGCAGACATCCCTTCCTGGCCAGATACAAGGTTCTGGGTGGGGGTGTGTCAGGGCAGGGAGTGCCATCTTGTAAGGACCCTGGAGGGAAAGGTCCAGGAACCCTGGACTTGCTCTTACTTTTTGCATGACTATCTGTAGAAGTTCAAGAAGAAATAGCATCCAGAGAAACTGAAACCAGCCATCAGCAACATGGAAGGGTGTGTTAGAGGAGGCCACAGGACACTCCCCAAGAGATGTCATAGGGTGGCATTCATGACTTCTGTGAATCTGTCAGTGGCCTGGGGTAATCCATCACAAAGAGCGTCTAATGGCAATATGCTCACTGCCTGATGTAGAAATCACAATGACCTCTTTGCAACTTGCCATGAGAAATAAAACCTCCCAGAGTCCTAGACAGGCACAGGTTGTTACAGTGGGCACCTGGTCTGCCAGAGCATGATTGGGAATCACCCCAACTTCTCTCTGGGATGGTCCCTTTTCTGGTTTTCTGTGGATGACTAGTTCTGTCCCCACCAATGCCTCCTTTCCCTGTGCACAGCAGATAACTTGACAGGGCTCAGCCCAGCTCTGTAACCCGGGAGTCCTCTCCCTCCACAAACAGGCCTTGAATAACTTCCCTTTGACTTGCTCTGACTGGATTTCATAATTTGTGTTCTAGAAAGGGATTGCATTTCTTCTTCCTAAGTTCTTGTGAACCTGAAGAAAGCAATGTGATCTTTTGGGGGGTCTCAGTTTCCATACTTGTCAAATGGTCTGTAAAGATTTTCTCTTTTGTGTTAAATAAGGTCAAGTATGTGCAAGCACATTCAGGATCTTGCAGAGTGGAGTTTTTAATATCTGCTCGCCAAAAGCTGAGAGGGTACTGTCCTGCCCTCTCATGACCAGCTTTCTTTTCTCTACCTCCTTACTCCTTTTCTCAGGAGCTGGGGGCGGGTAGGAGTGGAGTGTGGGCCAGAGCGTCTGGAGAGGTCAAGTTCTTCTCCACCTGCTGCAATCTGGTGGTTGCTCAAGGTCACCTTCTATTATTTGTCCTTTTTCCTCCAGGTAGCCTAAGTGGGAGGGGGATAATCAGAAACAGAGGAAGGGCCCTGATGAGATTCACTCTCCTTTTATCAGGTTGGCTTCATGAAGACTGGAAAGGTCGTGGCTCTGGTGGTAGATCACTTCAGCAATGCCGGGAACACTGAAGATCTCTCTCGGAGTGTAAGTAGGATCTGCTCCTGCATCCAGCGGGTGACTGGGAGGTCAAGAGAATGCCCCACAGCCTAATGACACACACAGGCCCAGGCCTCCTAGCTTCTTGTCTGTTATTATTGCAACAGCCTCCTAACTGGTCCCTACCTCCAGGTTCTCATCCTTGATTAATCTCTGGCTAGTACCCCATCCGTCCTGCTAGCATCCATCAAAGCCAGCAAAGCTTGTTACAGATCTTTATGGGGTGTGGCCATTGTGTGTGTGTGTGTGTGTGTGTGTGCGCGCGTGTGTGCGTGCATATATTAATTTGCATATATCTGTACATAATTAAAATAAGAACTTTAAATAAATTAAATTAGTTTAATTAAACAAAAGAATGGATTGTGTATCAGGTAGCCCTTAGAACCAGGAGTGTTCAGAGAGCTCTGCTTCAGTGTGGGCAGGTGGCATCTATGGACAGAAAACAGGAGTGAGATCTAAAAACAGCTTGATTGTTTACAGCTGGGCATTTGCCTCATCTGAACATGATTTGATCTGTTGGCTGCCTGTGAGTAACTGAAACTTGGCTACTGTGTTTGACTGAGATGCAGTTATTTGTTACAAAAGTAAATTGCTATGTTAGATTTCCAGTTAGTTTATGAACTAAGTTAGGTGGCAGTACTTTACATAAGGACTCATCTTCCGGCAAAGTTTAGTGTAATTTAACAATGTATACAGTAGAAATTTATGTTTTTTTTTTCACAGTTTTGAAGGCCAGAAGTCCAAAATCAAGGTATTGGCAGGACCCAACTCCTTCTGGGAGTGCCAGCGGGGATTCCTTTCCTGGGTCCCTTGCTTGAGGTGGCATCACTTCTACCTCTGTCTGTCCCCACAGCACCTCCTCTGTGTGCCTGGTCTCATCCTCCCCTGCCCTCTCTCTAGCAATGCATGAGATTACGTTCAAGGTCCCCCCACTTCTCTCAGCATCCTTGACTTGATCCCATCTTTCACCACATTAGGTAGTAATCACGGTTCCCACGATTAGGAAGTGAATATGTCTTTGGAGAGGAATTTCCTTTTACCACCTTACATAGAGGTTCCTATAAATGTCCATTAGATCCTATTGGTTGATGATGTTATTGAGTTCTTTTATATCTTTTCTGATTTTCTAGTTTTTCTATCAAATTTGAGAGTGCCATTGAAATATCCAATTGTTAATTGTGGATTTTTTTCATTTCTTCTTTCAGTTCTACTGGTTTTAACTTGACATATATTTTTTAGCTCTGTTGTTTTTTAATATTGGGTTCATTGGTAGATGATGAAATGATGATGATAAGTCCTAAGATTTTAGAAAATATTTAATTTTCTATTTTATTTGGCTTTTTCTGATACTGTGTTAGCATGGGGCAGAGTGGGTAGGTGCCACCTAATTACTGTTAGGTAGAGGTACAAGTCTTCATTTTCCACTGGCTTTTTTTGACACCTGGGGGTGGGGCAACTCCTTCTTCCTGCTGGGCAGGAGTGGACGATCTCAATCTCTCATGTTCTCCCTGGCATCCTGGTGTTCTCCTTATCGCTGTGCTTAAAGGCTTGACTCCTCATTAGGTCTCCTCTGAAACCACCCAGCGGGGAATGAAGGAAGAGCGGCTGCAGGTGTGGAAGTCCAAGCTTCTTGTGTGTTCTCTAGTGACTCCAGGGGTGTGGGTGGGGCCTTATCACCGACCACCAAAAACAAGAGTCTCAGCTTCCTACCTGACCTCCGACCCTTCCCTGGCAAGACTGCAGGGGTGCCTGGTGCAGCCTCATGGATGCACAGAGGTTTTACAGGTGTGAGTAGGAGTGGGACCACAGATTATTTTTCTGTGGTATTTGGCTGGAGCAGAGTAGCTATTGTCTAAAAGTTTTCAGTTTTGCTGGGTTCCTCCTTTCCTGGTGTTTTGGCTGGAGGGAACAGGGTTTAGGGGATAGGGGGTGCCTCTTTGGACTCTGTAATCATTGGTATTTGTGGATTGTCTGCTCTTGCTCCAAGTTTAAGATTCATGAGGCAAAAGGAATCCACCTGGGACTGATCATCCTGTCATGCCTCATGTCCTGAGGTCCCTTGTGGACTGGCCATTTTTTCTTCCTTCTTGTGTTGCTGTTTGTGTGTGTGCGTGTGTGTGTGTATGTGTGTGTGTGTGTGTGTGTGTATATATATATAAAGTTTTAGTGTCGCTTGGTGGGAGTAGAAGTCCTCATACTACACATTCATGCTAGGTTTCTCCCAGAATAGAAAACACTGAGTAATGTCAAATGCAATTATTAGGTGCTTACATATTTCGTCTCAGTTGAGGCTCCTTTGATCACAGTATATACAGTAGGGAAACATGAGAAGTGGGAGTTTGCACTCCTCATTATCGTGATCACAGCTTTGGCAGATGAACTTGGAATGTTGAGTTGTTTAGAAGATAACTAGAGTCCTTGGATGAAATGCAATAATTTGTGAGAATTGAAAAATTTACCTCTATGGTACTACTTTTCAAAGCTTATTAATTCTTAGTTTCATAACCATGAGCTACATATATATAAATTCTTTAAAAATGTAATGCTTTTCAGGAAAAGCAGAATTTTCTCATTACACCCTTGGGATCCCACCCCTCTCTGCTAGGGGCCGTCTAATTGGCTCCATTAGGGGAATTTATACTTCAGATCTAGTGCTAAAATTGTTCAAAAAAGGAAATGTTTATAGTGTTTTCATCATGTACAACACATGCTTTTTTGTGTTGTAGTGAAAATCGGCACTCAGTACTTGTCCTTGAAAATCTTACAAGATTTTTAATTCACTCTGGTGAATATTTCTTGACTATCCAGGGTGGTAACATCAAGAAACACATGACATGGTTTCTGCCCTTAATAAGTTCACCAATGGCAGGGGAAATAGATTTTAAAAAGTAATAGAAAGTACAAGTTGACAATGTTCTAAGGGAAAGCAGAAATGCACTTAATTGGAACACAGAAAAAAATCCTCTAGGATGACTAGGGACTGAAATGATTGAAGACACATAAAACAACTGTGGGAAAGAGAGACTCCACCTGGGGAGGTAAACTAGAGCCAAAATGAAACCAACAAAAACAATAAAAGCTATCATTTATCTTCTCAGAGAAGTTAGGCATCACACCCGAAAGAGAGAACAGGATGCTGTAAAACTGGAACAGTCCAAGAATAAAAATGTGCTCTTGTGAATTAAAACTATAAAAGGGGTTGAAAGGAACTTGATGACTCTCCCCCAAACAGAAAACAAGATGATAAAAATACAGGAAAATTCAAAGACTAGTCCAAGAGGTCCAAATGATAGAAATAAAGAATAAAAGAAGACAGAAGAGGAAGCTACAAGAAATAATACAAGAAATACCTTCCAAAACCAACAGACATACATTTTGAGATTCAAAAAGACCCTCCAACAACCAGTACAATAAAGGGAATTAGGCTTATGCTAAGTCAGATCATTATGAAAATTAGAAACCTGGAGACAGAGGGATGCTGTAATTTTCGGGAAGGTAAAACCAGAACACTTTCCAAGAATTAGAAAGTCTTGATTGGACTTTTCAATATGAGGGAGCTAGAAAACACTAGTACCAGGCCTTCAAAATGCAGAAAGAAACTGGAAAACCCATGTCCAACCTAGAATTGTAAACCAACTAAGGATAGGTGTATAGTGAAGGCATTTCAGACATGAAAGATGTTGAAAAGGTCCTTCTTTGTACACCCTTTCTGGAGAAGATATTGAAGAATACACTCCAACAAAACAAAGGTGTAAAACCAAAAAATATGGGGCGGGGAAGGCATGGGATCTACCAACAGAAGATTCAACACAGGGGAGAAAGGAATCCCTGGGAGACCGAGGGAAACTCTGAAGGCCACAGCTGAGCGGAAGCTTGGTGGCAGCCAATTTCAATTGGAGGTCAGACAGTTTCAGGAATGATTTATTTAAAAAGAGGCAACTGATAGAAATTTTAATGTGAACATATTGAGAACATATTTTTAGAACTGGAGAAAACTTTAAGTTGGCCAACTAGTAAGTGAATGGAAAATGAAGCACATGGAAAAATATGTCAATTATTAACTTCAGGGTGAAAAGTGATATCAAGAAAGGCAGAGGTGATCATAGTGTAAGTACATGGTTCCACTTTAATATTTGCAGAGTTATTATGTCCAACTGACTATTGATCAGAACAAAATACAACTCTATTGGGGGACAGGAAACTGGTATATTATATGTAGGGAAAAGGCATCAGGCAGGAACTAAACCTTCCCTCTTTATAGGGGGAAGGTAATATAAAAGTCTAAAAGTGGACAAGCCAAGAAGTAGCAATAGAAAAAGCTGTTTAGCGATGTAGGAGTTAATCCAAATAGCTACCAAAGAACAGGCGAGGAGAATCAGAAGTGGTATCTGCTGGGGAGGGGAAGGAAGGAAAGTGGAGGGGGCTGCTCTTTGTCACAACATGACCCATACAAGCATTTGACTCTTAAGCTGTTTGCAGTACAACTTGAGTGGAAATAAAAACCAATTTGCAATGAATGTAGTGAAAATCAGCTTTTAAAAAATAAATAGGAAGGTGATGGATGGGTTCCATCTAGAGGTCTGAGAAGGGCCCAGGGTCTGCACAGGTGGATAAGGTGCAGCAAGGAGGCTGTTCAAAGGCCTGGGCCTGGAGAAGAGCAGGTGATGGCGGGGCTGGAAAGGCAGGCATGGCTGCAGCCCTCACAGTTGCTGTTTGAGGAGCCGATGAATATCTTGCTCTTTTCTCTCCTACTTTGGTTTCTTTGGTTTCAGATAATGGAACGAGCTCTATTCCACATGGACAACTGCTATAAGATCCCCAACATCCGGGGCACTGGGCGGGTGTGCAAGACCAACCTGCCCTCCAACACGGCCTTCAGGGGCTTTGGGGGTCCCCAGGGGATGTTCATTGCCGAGCAGTGGATGAGTGAAGTCGCAGTGACCTGTGGGCTGCCAGCAGAGGAAGTAAGCTGGGAACTTGATGGCATAAGTCAGAATGGCTGAGTCCTTTTGGGGGGGAAGAGGGATTTGTGTCTTGGGCATCTCCCCTGCAGACAGGGGATGGGCAGGTGCTGCTAAGGGGACTGGAAGCTTAACTTTAGGCTGCCCCGCTCCCACCCCAGCATCTAGCCACCAACAAGGTCTCGGTGTCTCTCTCCTTGGGAAGGTGCGGAGGAAAAACCTGTACAAAGAAGGGGACCTGACACACTTCAACCAGAAGCTTGAGGGGTTCACCCTGCCCAGGTGTTGGGATGAATGTCTAGCAAGCTCTCAGTATCACACTCGGAAGCGTGAAGTCGACAAGTTCAACAAGTAAGCACCAGGAGTAGGGAGTCCCGTCTCCCTTGGGTTTTCTGCCAAACCCTAAATATGAAGCTGGTCATTTGATGGACAACCTGTGAGGCTGTGGAAGCTGCCCGCTCATTGATAGCTATCCCTTTAAGATCGTATAAAGATCCTCAGCCTCCAGGTGGACGGCTCAAGCCTGCAGTTGGCGTCGTGGTCCATCTACTGTGGCCTATCATTTGAGCAAGGATGTGTACACATTATTGACAGCCCTGGCCCAGGACTAAGGACACTGCAGCTACGTGCCTGTCTCTGATGCTAATTTATACACTTGACCCTGGAAATCATTCTGTCTCCCTGGAGTGGGCCTCAGTCTCATTATCGGTAAAGTGGGGATAATTGCACAGAGAAGGCATTGTTATCTTTCTCTCTGGCACAAAGACAGTCCACGATCACTAGGGCACACTGACTCAATGCAGGTTCCACCCAGGGAGACAGAATGACAGTAAGCTCTGCTGCAGCTACACTTCCTTCATTTTGACTGCACTATTGGGGTCCAACTCAGTTATGGTGATAACTACACAGTTATCGCCATGGGATAACACGTGCCAGGGCAGCCTGGGATCCTAGGATCCAGGAATGTCCTATTCTGATTTGATACAAAGATATTGACTGAAAATATGTCCAAACTATTAAAAATACGTAGTAAAAACTCTTTTAAGAATGTTCCTTTATCTCCAGGGAGAATTGTTGGAAAAAGAGAGGACTGTGCATAATCCCAACCAAGTTTGGAATAAGCTTCACTGTGCCTTTTCTGAACCAGGTACTGGCTTTATACATACATACATATATATATATGTATATATTTTTTTTTCCATCTCCACTGGACTCAGGCCCTATTTCTCTCGCCTGTTGCAGGGGTAATCCCATGGTCACTGGTAACCAGAGCTGACCAGGGAAGCTCTTTGCTGTTGGAGTGAAAGTTGAATTTGCATATCATCATCTGTACAGTATGTCACAGGACAGTGAGAGGTGGAGATCTGGGGTCAGTCTCTGGTCCTTACCTTTCCCAACTGCAGGGCTTGGACAGCCACTGTGCTTTCATGTACAGAGTGAGGACAAAGATCAAAGACAGATGGCCTGCTTCCCTCTGAGGATGAGATAGATGCAAAAGCACTTTGTGAACTGCCGAAGGCCACCTAATTAGATGAGGAGACTCACACTGTGCAAATGTTATCTGGGTCTATAGCCACAGTTGCTTGCTTTCTTTTTTCTGGGCTCCATTTCTTAGGCCCTAAGCCTTAAAATGAGTGGGATTTACTGAATTTTGTGTCTGGCATCCTTCTTTTTCCTCAGGCAGGAGCCCTGATTCACGTGTACACAGATGGCTCTGTGCTGCTGACCCATGGGGGCACTGAGATGGGCCAAGGCCTGCACACCAAGATGGTCCAGGTGAGCACCCGGGGCTGTGGACATCCTCTCGGACACTCTGGTGGCTATTGTGAGGGAGGATGCTATGTGAGAAACTGAGCATGTGAGATGTGCCAGGGCAGCCAGGGCCTGGGATCTCATGTACGTGTGGCCTTGGGCAAGCCTTCTCCCCTTCTGGCCTCAGTTTTTTCATCTGAAAGGGGACAAGCCGGTGCTCTCTGAGAACGCCTTCGTTACCACCATGCTAGGGCCCTGGGGCTCTGTGTGTGAGGTGGGGACGTTGAATATATAATGGCAGCTAGTTTCCCACACTCCTTAAGAGCTCTCACAGGGCAGCCAGGGTAATGGGGTTACATGATGGTTAGTACATCTGCTGGACCCCTGAAAATTGGCCAAACTGTTTTTTTTTTTTTTTTTAAAGGCTGGTGTTAGCTTGAAAAGGTCCCTTTAGTCATTGATGGGTTTATAAATGTTTTATCCTCCAAACCATTTTATAAGGTGCTCCTTCAATATCAGCCAAGTGCAAGAACATCCCAGAATCAATAGGATTAGAGTTGACAAAATTCTTTTCTTGTCTCTAACAGGGAACCTGAGCTGTTTTAGGGAGAAGGCAACCATGATAGCCTCTTCCCTACAGGGTGATGTCCTCTCTTTCTGCAGGTTGCCAGCAGAGCTCTGAAAATCCCCACCTCCAAGATTTACATCAGTGAGACGAGCACTAACACTGTGCCCAACACCTCTCCCACGGCTGCCTCTGTCAGCACTGACATCAACGGTCAGGCTGTTTACGTAAGGAGCCTGCAGGAGCCAGCACGTCAGAGGGCCAGCTCAGGGCTGGGGGCCTGGAGAGCCTCCTCTGGGAGTCGGGATGAATCTTTGACAGTTCCCTGGCTATGGTCATACCTTTGGCTCTGTTTCCCAGGAGGATGTTGCCTCCAAACACCGAGCAAAAAGAGAGGTCCAAGAATCCAAATCCAACTTCCATCAAAGCCAAGGGCGATGTGTGCAGAAGGGGAGGGAAGGTGGAGGGAAAGCTGAGTTTTCAGGGAAGGCACCCCCTTTGGTGTTGAAAATGGCCACATGGTAACTGGCTGAAATGGAAATTTGATTATGGAAGGGGTTAGGTCAGACCCACTTGCTTCTCTCCCGTGTAGGAGAGTTTGATGGAAGAAGGCACCTCCTTGGGAGGCTTGCAAAAATTCCCTGTTGGCCCAAGAACTAGGTCAGGACAGGTTTTCTAGTGAGGACCTATGGCAGCCCCTTAGGCAGAGCCCTGTGACTTTTATCCTGGGCCTCAGTCATTCTGGAGGGTGGCAAGGCTGTTTGAGTGGAACCCTGGGCACAGCATGGTTTGGAGGTGGCCTTACCCTGGGCTTCAGAGGGCAGAGGATTGACCTGTCCTGTGTATGGTGGGGGTTTCTTCAGGCAGCCTGTCAGACCATCCTAGAAAGGCTGGAACCCTTCAAGAAAAAGAATCCCAAAGGCTCCTGGAAAGACTGGGTAAGTCTGAGCCGATCAAAGACACTCTTGCAAATGGAGAGAAGCTAACAGCAGCAGGGCCTCTGTCCCTACCCTGAACACATGTAGGAGCATTATGATCTAGTCACACAGGCAGAGGAAGTTGAGGTGGTCTGCAAGGTTTCATAGGACAAGTAAAACTCAACCTCTCTCGGCCCCTTTCTCCATAGATTTCAGAGTTGAGGGAAGTATCTTGAAAATGTTTGATCCAGGATCCTGACAGCCTGTGGGGATTGGGGTTTGGCTGCCCTGAGCCTGAGAGGGTGGGATGACTACCAGACACACCTCCCTAGGAAGTCCTGGCTCTCTTGAGCCTGGTCCCACATCACGTTTTGGATGGAGCAGCCTCCATCTCTCTGAGGGCTGCCCCTGGCAGCCTCTCCCCTCATCCACTCTTGGGTCTGGGTCCACTGAGTTGCCCTTTATGAGAGAGCAGGGAAATAACATCCCCCAGGAGCTTCCATCACTCCTGTGGCCTTAGGAATAACACAACACCCACTCCAGGAAGAGTGAGCCCAATGCCCTGAATTCTAAACCAGATGCCCTGCACACAAGGAGGGAAGCTACCGAGGACTCTCTCAGGCAGGAGATGCAGCTCCTGCAATAGGCAGGAATATCAATGGAGGCTCCAGCTCTTGTCCCAGTACTGGAACAGGAGAACTGGGCATAAGAGTAACACACTGAATGTGATTGCACGTGGACCAATCTCCCTCAACACAGCCAAACCTCCTCATCTTTCCAGGTCTCACGTAACCTCGACTTCCTTCCCACACTTACGGATATCATATGCGTAAATAGTGCTTGGATGTAGCTTGTTCCGGTAGTTTGCATTTTAGCATGGACTTGGCAGGCAATTTAAATGTTTCTGTCATGTGACCAGTTGATCTGAGCTTTGTGCTCTACTACCAGCCATGTCATTTCATGTCCCTTGAAGCAGACAACCATGATCCCTAAGCCACATCACCAGCATGTAGGTGCACATACACAAAAAATTATATCATAGGCTTATTGCAGATCCTAGCCCAAAATATTTTCTGTAAGCCTTAGTTTTTTCATCTGTAAAATGAGGATAATAGTACAAATATTATAGGGTTATGGTGAGTATTAAGATAAGATATGCAAAGTGCTAATTAGCATCTGGTACCTAGTAAAGAGCTTGGTAATTGACAATGATGGTGATCCAAATTATATCAAGCACAGTTTAAATCTTCATATGCCAATGTGTGGGAGTATCCCAAAAGCTATTTATTAGACAATTAAAGTATAGATGAATAATTTTATTGCTAGGAAACTATAAGTAAAAGCATAAGGTTAACATGTGGAGTATGAGGAGCACCCTAGACAGTTGCTTTTAAAATGGCCTGAGTAGAAAATATTCACCAAAGAGAGGTGATTAAAGCGGTGAGTTTGTGCTAGTCTTGGAAGAAAAGGATCTGGATAGAAATAGTGGAGGAGTTGGGAAGGGGTCACACTCGAGTTTGGCTGGGGTGGCGATGGTGTGCTGCTGAAGGCAGAGGCAAGGCTGTGCTCCTTAACGTCAGGCATCTGCTCCACAGGCAATAGGGGGTCACCCAGAGCTCTAGAGGAGGGAGCTGCCTCGGCAGTGCCGTGTGTTAAGGTGGCTACTCCGGCTGGGCTGGGGAGGTGACCTGAGGCAGAGAGGTCAGTTAAGAGGCTACTATTGCACTCCAGCCTCCAGACTATGAGGGCCTGGTGGAGGTGGTAGGAGTGAAGAGCCCCTAGCAGATCAGCTTCCAGATGAAGAAGGTGAGCTCATGAAAGCATGAAGGCAAGTCAGGCTCTTGGGAAACCACACTTGCCACTTCCTGATGGCCATTTCCTCCCCTCAGGTCAAAGCTGCCTACGAGGATGCAGTGAGCTTGTCTGCTACTGGGTTTTATAAGTAAGTGTGATCCTGCCCTGCCTGTCTCGCCATGGGTGGTCATCCTAAGGTCCAGGTCCCCTCCAGCTTCAAATGCTGTCGGTCCATGCTCAGGAGAGGGCAGTTCTACTGAAACGCTTATCTCTCCAATGGGTTTCCACTAATTTGAATCTAAGGGTGCTTTAGATGTGTGGGATTACCAAACCATGAGTCAGGAGGGAAAAAGCAGGAGCTGCTGTATTGGGAGATCAAGTTCTAGTTCGGGTCTTTGAGTGTACTCCTTCCTTTGGAGAAGTCATGGCTCCTTTGGAGCCTGTTTCCTCCCTTTCCAGATGGGGCCAATCAACTATTGACCTTGCCCCGGCATTTTGCAAGTTCTGGGGTGTCTGCTGCTTGAGTTGGGTAACCCTTGTGTGCTTCTTTGTACTGGGCATCAGACTGCTTCAGAGCGGGTTTCCCTCAGAATGGAAGAGGACATGCAGGGTACAGGGGAACCTTATTAATGCAGTGAGATTTAAAAGAGAGCATGTACCTTCTGCAGTTTTAAAATTCAGTAGCAGTGTGAATAGCTAGAGACCTGCCCATCTGACTAAGAGCCGTAAAAAGAGTTGGTTATATTTACTGTCAGTCATAATGTTTTAGCTATCTCTGGGAAATTTAACTAGGACCTTTTCTTTCACAGGTCAAAAGATTGAAGAATGGTTTGCTTTAAAAATGTTTGCTTTAAAATTTCTTGCATGAATGTATGAACATTATTAATATGCATGAATATATATTCTCTCTGTATATGTACATATACACATATATATGTGTGTATTTGTTATATATGTGTGTATATATGAATTGGTTGGCCTATATTCTCCAGGACATATAATATTTGGCTTATACAAACACAAATTAATGCAGATTTTTTTAAAGTTTTTATTATATTTTTGAAGTTCATAAAAGTAGGGTTTTATAAAGGAGAGCTAGATGAACATGGTAAAGTCCAGAGGTCAAGTGCTGGTTCTGTTGGGAGGAGAAGTCTTGTCCCTTGGTCCTATATTAGTTTATTTTTGTGGTTTCCTGTTCATATCTGTTCACATTACTTCTGTATAATATATAAAATAATGCAGGCCCAGTTTAGTAAACACTGTGTGCGTGACACGAAAGATGCACATGCATGTGACTTTTGGGCTTTTGCATGTGTGTGAGTGTGTACAGTGCTAGGGATTGAACCCAGGGCCTTGCTCATGCCAGGCAGGCATTCCACCACTGAGCTACATCCCCACCCCACAAAATCAGAATTGTATAAGGTTCTCAGGATCAAAAAAGAAAAAAAGTCTATCAAGAAACATTTGTTTGTATAAATAATATTTTTCTTAAATCTCTTGTTGAAATTTTGAAAGTGTCAGGAAGTGGGGAGTGGCACTTACAGATGCCCCCAGGCTGGCATGAATTCCCTGGGGGAACTTTGACTTGAGAAAGGTAAGCATCTGAGCTTGTGTGACTAACCCAAGCACCATCACAGTTCTGAAGTCTTGGGATTCTAGTTCATTCCATCCTTCAGAGTGACTTTCATGTCCTTTATGAAACCCGGCAAATCTGCCACCTCTGTTTCTACCATGCAAAGCCAGCATGCTGATACTAAATGCCACGAGGCTGTGCAGAAAGATTATAACACGGGCCTTAGAAAAATGGAACGGAAAATGCTTGGTAATACCTGAGTCTCATTAAAGTTTTAGAATATTCAAAATAAATGGGATCTTTTTTTTTTTAACAGCTGAATGGAGAATAAAATGATTAGGGCTTAAAGGTTTTGGAACAGGATGTGGGATATGGGAAGGGGTGGGCTATCCTAATACATGCAGCTTCTTCCCTTTTCTTTCCAAGGACACCCAACCTTGGCTACAAATTTGAGACAAACTCCGGGAATCCCTTCCACTACTTCACCTATGGGGTGGCTTGCTCTGAAGTAGAAATTGACTGCTTAACAGGGGATCATAAGGTAAGGAGTTTGTAAAACCTTAATCCTGAGGGGAAAAAGAGAAGACAAACAACTTTGTAATCCTAAGAGCTGATAGAATCAGGGTCTCTGGTTGGGAAAATGATGCCAAAAACATCAGGAATAGGCAAATATTGCCTACAGGGTCAAACAGAACATATTTTAGGCTCAACAGGCCACAGAGTCTCTGCTTCATCCACTCAACTGTACCATGGTAGTGTGATAGCAGTCAACATGGATATAAGCAAAGAACACAACTATGATCCAGTAAAATGTTATTTGTGGACACAAATTTGAATTTTGGATCATTTTTTTCTTGTCAAAAGATATTCATCTTTTTATTTTTTTCACCCATTTAATAAAATAACTCTTAGCCTTTGGGCCCTACAAAACCAGAGAACAGGCTAGATTCAGCCCCTGGAACACAGTTTGTTGACCCCTTTCTTACATCGTCTACCCAGTCTCAGGTTCAAGCCGACAGGCCCCTGGGAACCTGCCCTTGCTACTCATGCACGAGTGGGTGCACAGTTAGTTCTGATTGCTGAGAGATCATTGCTGCTCCCTGTCCCCTACCTAGCTGCTAAGATCTCAAACTACAGCAGTGACAAGGACAGTCAAGACATGGTGGAAACTTAACTCTTCTGCCTGAGTGTGCTCAGGGATCTCTGTTTGTGAAAACACTGTCCGGGCTGGTCAAGACCCATCTACGGTTAGTTTAAACATTCCTTTCTTCTCAAACTGCTTCTGTTTGCCATCTACTTCAGAACCTCCGCACAGATATTGTCATGGATGTTGGCTCCAGTTTGAATCCTGCCATTGACATTGGACAGGTAAGCCCCATGGGAGACCAGAGTGGTGACAGAATGGGCCATTGATGTACTTCATCCCCACTAGGGTCACCAGCCATACAGCAGATTGTTTAATGTTATTTTTAAACAGCCAGAAAATGGCTTGTAGGGAGTCTCCCCCAGAAGGGCACTTAGATTGATGATAGCCCTCCCAACTTTTGAGGCAGGAAATAAATGAATATGGATTAATCTGGAAAGGGCACTCCCACCCCGGGGAACAAGATGATGAATGGCAAAACACTGGGTGTATGTGTGTGCATATGCGCATGCGCATGGAGATTGAGTTTGGGATGGATGCCCAGGGAGTAGGGTCTGAGGTTAGAAGAGTCCTTTCTCTCCTCCTCACTCTTTCAGCCAAGACAGCATTTATCCTCCAGGAAGGCAATCGATGTAAGCAATGAGCAGGGGGTATGGGAGGGCCCTGGGGGTCAAAGACGTGGGCACAACCAGGAGTTCAGGAATGACCCAAAGAAAATCGCTTTGGGAAAGTAGAGGATTATATATAGCAACAGAAGAGAGAGGGAAGAACAGAGAGTTGAGATGTAGTGAGCATATGGTAGAAAATAAACATTGCATTTCTCAAAAAAAGGACAATTACTGAGGATACGGACATCTAGTCATTAGTCAATTTGTTCACTTGTTCATTGAGCAGTCACCTGGGGAGTCCCTCCCTGGTGCAGGTACTGCATTAGGAACTGCAGAGCCAAGGATGGTTACCAGCTGGCCTCTCCCTGAAGGCTCATTCAGTCATGGTGATGCCACATGTCACCCTTCTGAGCTGGGACAGCAGTCATGGGGCCAGCGTAGTATGTCAGGTGCCTTAGAAGAGATCTTTAAGCCACAGCAGGGGCATCTGCTCCCAGAGAACAGGCTCAGTAAGACTGGAGGTCAATCTCAAAGAAACTACTATCCAAGAAATTCCTCCTGTGAGCTTACTTCTCAGTTTGGGGCCACAATTTCTTCAGTGATGATGTGGAAGGAACATCTCCATCTGCAGGTGACAGGTTTTAGTGGGAAATTATGCCTGTCCCATGTGATCCTCCTAGAATTGCCTACAAATTCTGACATTGACCTTCAGTGTTCACGCCTTTGTTTTGTCTAAGCCAAAGGCCAACTAGGTTATTGCAGGGCTGCGGTAGGAACCAGGTGATTAGTAGGGGACTATATTAGTTTCCATATAGGTCTTTGTGTTCATTGCTGCTAGTGGTTCTGTCCTTGGGGAGGGGAGAGTCAGGTAATGGTGGTCTTCATTTATCTTGCAGGTGGAAGGGGCATTTGTTCAGGGCCTTGGCCTCTTTACCCTGGAGGAGCTGCACTACTCCCCCGAGGGCAGCCTGCACACCCGCGGGCCCAGCACCTATAAGATACCTGCATTTGGAAGCATCCCCATTGAATTCAGGGTGTCCCTGCTCCGTGACTGCCCCAACAAGAAGGCCATCTACGCATCCAAGGTACTGTTGCTCTGAGTCCGTGCTGCCTTCCAGGATGCCCTGTGGGAGGCCACAGGTAGCAATGAGGGGCTTTAGCTACCCATACCCACCTGGTGGGTCTGCAAGGGATTCTTCTTGCAGAAAGAAGAGAGCCTAACACTGGCCTTGGTGAGGACAGCAGATGGCTGGGCAGTGCCACCTGAGAACCAGTTAAACAGGGTTGAGGGCATCACCTTATTATAGTCTGAAGCCAGCTCTTGTGGTAGACCGAGAATTCCTTAATCATACCCTATAGAGCAAATCCCAACCTACACCTGTATCTCAGGTGTGCATCCCTGGGGCTTGATCCTCAGAGATGGTTTTACAGATGCAGCATCCTGTGTCCCACGGGAATCAGCATATTCCCTGAGGGTGGAGAGCAATGTCTGAGCTCACCCTGGCACCTCCTTCAGGGACCCAGACCCAAACTTATGATTTGGTCAGCATGCCAAAGGAGTGTAAATAACTATCCTTTATTTCTTCCTTGTTCCCAGTAAACAGAGTTTGAAAATTAATTTAGCTGATCAGTGTAATCCTAGACCTACAAAGGAAGGCAATAATCCCTATGAAGGAAGGTGACCAGTGAAATATCCATTGGCTTTTCTCACCCTTTACAGTGGAAGGGTCCAGAACACATTATGACCTTTCCCACTGGCTCCCACACTCTATCATGCATCGGAATCACCAGGGTTTGTGATTAAATTGCACCTCTATGGAGCCCACCCCAAGAAATCTTGATTTGGTAGGTCTGAGGAGTAGGTTCCTGGAACACGCATTTAAAATAAGTATCCCTAGTGATTCTGATGGAGGTGGTCTCTGATCTATGCTTTTGGGGAAAATTAGTCAACCTCTATGAGAAAGTGTTTTAATTCCTACTGGTCATGCCCTATAATTCCAGAAGATGCTGCAAATGTAATTATGGTGCCGGTAAGATACTCCCCCTAGGCTAGTAACTTTGAAGAAAGGGTTAAAACTCATGTCAGGTTTTTGAATCCACAAAATATAATTATTTAATGTAATTTATAAAGGTACATTATATTTACCAAGTGTCATCAGAGGAAATCACATAGCAAGAACTTACAGGAGCATGCCCATGAGGTCCAGACTGATGGTTCTCAGTCCCTGATGAGTTCTGACTACCTCTTCCTGTTGGATTGGGTGCTGCCCTGCTAGTGCTGAGTGGGGCTTTGCTGGCATCACCAGCCCCCCTGGTGTGGACTTGCTGCCTGGTCTCTGGAATCTGTGTGCAGGGTCAGCTGCTGATGCCCTCCCCTGCACTCTGGCCCTTCAGGCTGTTGGGGAGCCGCCCCTCTTCCTGGCTGCCTCCATCTTCTTCGCCATCAAGGATGCCATTCGGGCAGCTCGAGCTCAGCGTGCAGATTATAGTACGAAGCAACTTTTCCAGCTGGACAGCCCTGCCACCCCGGAGAAGATCCGCAATGCCTGTGTGGACCAGTTCACCACCTTGGTAGGTTGCCTCTCAGACACTGGCTCCCTCCAGGGGGTGCTGGGGATAGGCTGGCACGCTGCAGGGGAAGGTTCTACAGAAAGGAGAAATGCCAGGGTCTCTCAATTGGGCAGCCCTGGGTCAATGGCTGAATTGCTGTGCAGGTTGGGTATGCACTTGAACTTGCAAGGGAAGAAGGAGAAACCCCTTTGAAGCTGCAGCTTACCGCTGGGCCTGCCTAGAGGTGGGAGGAATGTGTGGTAATTGCCATTCCCCACAGATTTCACCATTTTCCATCTAGTTTCAGGCGATAGAGAAAACTCCAAATATGCCAAATCTCTAGTGTTGGTCACTAGTATTTGGGGACCCCTCTAATAAAGACACTGTATGAGGCACTAGGGAGATGCGGTAGAGGGGGAGAAGAAATTATTAACTAGATCAGCCACATTGCCTCATGATTACCATACGCCACGCCGATACTGGGAACACGTAGGTGCCCTTGAGGACTTCACAGCCTTTTGGGAAACCAGATGATGGCTTTATGTGGTGATTACCACCATGGAGGGGTATGCAGTAGAGGAACCCAGGGCTGTCAGAACACTTTGGGAAGTCCCTCTGTGACAAAATAAGAGCCTGCTAGGACTACATCTTCCTCTGCTGGGCTCTCAGAACCAGCCCTGCTCTGAGTTGTGTTATTGGTCGCTGTGTGCACTGAACTTCCAGGTTGCCTTTATTACCACGATCTCCACTGGGTTAGCAGAACCGGATTCTATCTGATACTCAAGCTGTGTTTCCTCCTTTTGAAATTTGATAGGCCTTTGGGTTTAGCAATGAAGTGGGTACTCATGGACCAGAAGTCTTCTGAGCATGGGGAAAGGGTAGGAGAGTCTGGGAGTGGGAGGAGCAGTGTGCAAATCTGCCATCCCAGACCTCTGCATTGAGAAAGAGCCATATGGGTCCCTGGTCAGGTTCCCCTCAGGTCTGCCTATAGCTTAGCCATGAGACTAAAAACCACACAGACCATGTGTAAGCTCCTAAACAGTGAAGTTCCCACAAACTTTCCATGGCCCACAACCTGTGATGGCCCCCAGGGCTGAGTTTCCTTCATTACCTGGCATTGCAAGGCTTCCAATGAGCTCACCCGTACTGCAAGGTTAGATTCTTACAAACAATCCAATGTGGGACTTAATCATTTAAAGAGGCCCTCTGAGGCCTCCAACCTAAAACAAAGATTCTTTTCTATGTAACAACACATCAATGATTTAAAATCCATGTAATGGATTTGCATGAGCAGCGGATTCTGAGTCAATTGTGCTTTTTAAGGATTGAGTACCACTGTGAGGAAGGACCCCTTCTAAATTGGTCATTACCATATCTCCAGAGCCTAAGGGAATGGCTGCCATATGGAAAGTGCTCAGTAAAAATAAATGAATGGCTAGGAAACCAAAGGGTCCTGCCCTGGGGCATTCCCAATGGCTGAGACTATAGAATGATGTTTGGCCTTAGAAGGGTGGCTGGCAGTGGTGGGAGGTGACACGTGTATGGCAAGGTGGGAGGGGCGCCATCAGAAGATCCTGCCAATGAGAGCTCTTCATTCCTTCCTAGTGTGTCACTGGAGCACAGGAGAACTGTAAGCCCTGGTCTCAGAGGGTCTGAAGAGAAAGTCCCCAGCAGAGTGTTCTTGTGCTACAGTGGAGCTTCCATGGAGCAGGAAGCACATACTACAAAACCCAAATCTGTACAAGCTGGACGACAAAGCTGTGATTCACCTGGAAGAACTGGAATGCATTGGAAGATTTTGAAAAAATATGATTTGCAAACAATGATGATCAAATTTAGAACTGTGAAGCCTAAGAGGCGGAGAGGCAGTTGGTGTCATTTCAAGAATGATGATTTTTCTAGAATGTTCTGGGGCAAGTCTGTTTTAATCATGGTTTTGGGGAAGGTTTAGGAAGTGTTTGTGCGATGTCCCCACTCACTGGACAGCCTGTGCAACCTCAAGTGCTAATGGTGTCTGTCCCTCCAAGAGGATTCCCACAAACCTCCAGAAACTTAAACCAAAGTTGTTCTAAATCTGAGTGCCTTCCTCAGGAAGCCTTTCTTTCAAACCAACGATTATCATCTTATAACCTCAACCATACTCACATTTTACAACGAAACAGTGAGGTGAGATTAAAACCTCTAACTACCTTTGTGTCACTAGAGAAAATAATAAAGAATGAAGGAAATCCAGGGTTAATTGTATCTAATTTTGTTATTCTGCATAAAGTAAAATTACTCTATAACACAATAATCCAACTGTCTCACTTACTGAGAACCTGCAATGTGCTAGATTTCTTCCCTTTGTGTATTTCAAAAAAGATCAAATTTAAGATCAGATTTTCATTTGAAGCCAGAGTAAATCTCACCTGGAAATGATGCTATTGAAATCAATACCAGCCAGAGGGAAAGTGAGGAGGCCTGGGTTCTCATCCAGGCTCTGTCCCTGCCTGTGTGACCTTGGAATGTCATTTCCCCCTTTCTGTGTTTCATTTTACTGCAAAATGAAAGGATTGGATGGGAATAATCTCTGAGATCTTCTTCTGCTCTAAGTCTATTAATACATGACCTGAAAACTCTAGTTATATAAGGGACCTGCAGCTATCAAAGACTTGGCTTTCTTACTATGAAGCAATGTCTGGGCTGAATGAACTCCACTTAGAATCCCTCAAGCTCTTGCGGTTGGTAAAGAACAGAAGAGAGACAATCGTCTCCTTTGGTTTCTCCAACAGGTGATTTCATCACAACGTAGTACTGGGAGGCAGATGAGACATTGTCATGTGCCTTCACTGTCCAAAATATCCAGCCTGCCAGACAGAGTCTGTGGTTCTGGCCATAGAAGGAGCACGATGGAAACTGTGCAGTTGAGCTGGTGCTTGATGTCACTAATAAATGAAACTGTCAGCTGGTTGGCATGGGAGAAATGCTTATTAGTAATCATAATCACACCAAATGCTAGTATCTTCCACTTCTTAGCCAGATTTCATTTCTAAAAAGCATAACCACTCATGTGCATGAGTGTGCGCGTGCATACACACACACACACACACACACACACACTTTTTGTTTGTTTTTTTACAAAAGTCCGTTTTTCAAAGTATTCCAGATGTGCAGTCTCTTTTACAGCATGGTTAAGGCTGAAGTTTTAAACATCAAGGTGGTATTTACAGTGAGACGTGCAGGTCTGCTTCAGATGATTTTCTAGAATGTTCTGGAGCAGGACCTGATATGTCATTGGTGAGGCTCTCAAGGCTGAGCTGTGACTCAGAATTTCCATCTGTGCTTTGCTAACCAAGGCAGAAGTAGAGTGGTCATGGAGCTCCAATGAGCAAGATTTGTGAGCTATAAATCACTGTTATTTAAGAGGCGCTGTCCTCCTCAGACACCTTGCCTTGCTCTGCAGTAACTGCTGCAAGCCCAGAGAGGGAGGTGCTTTGGTCTTTGTGGGGCTGCAACACCTCCAGCAGTCAGCACTGCCTGCAGTGCAGATCTATAACCTGCAGAGGGCGGTAGAAGATTGAGCATGAGATGCAGTCTCCAGATGGCACAGCAGCACTGTGGTTAATTACTAAGTTAGTGTTTCAGGATCTCAGAGTAGATCAAATGTCCTCAAGGGCTTCTCCAAGAGCCAGATTTGAAGCTGACTGGCTGGCAAAATCTTCTCAAAGGAGCTCTTTAAGAACATGGGTCAGCCACGGGGACTGAGCTCCAGATGGAAGGTTAGCAGGGGAAAAGCAATTCTTATTTTCTGAGCATCTGCAATGTGCCAGGTGCCAAATTTAATACTTCACCTTCATGGTCTTGTTTAATCCTCCCAGTGGCTCTAGGAGTAGGTAACCAAATCCATGTAATCACACGAAGGAGAAGCCCTACCCTTCGCTATGCCTAGGAGCTAACTCAGGAACATTTACTCCTAGAAACCCACCACAAACAGTGGGCAGCTCCTAGGAGGGGAGACCTGGGATACGTTGGGAGTTGATCTGCCTGTCAAAGTGGACCCAGGCAGGATCATGGAGGCTGATGGAGGCACCAGAGCAACTATCTGTTTCTCACAGACAGGGTAGGCCACACAGGCAGGGCAACACTGTTGAAATGTTGCCTGAGTCACTGATGAACCTCATCCTCCTCCAGGACTAAGGTGACTGGGAGGCCAGGATGGGGAGGCCAGGATGGAGGTCATAAGAGGAACCCTGGACAAGGGATAAGCACAGAAATAGTGCTAGCTGATTGATTTATGACTGGGAACATCCCTGAGCTCAAGATATTTTTATTTTTAGCTGAGGGGGAGCTTGGAAACCAGCTCACTGTGCTCCCAGTTGGGGATGTGGGGAAGGGCTATTCATAACACGCAGCTTCCTTGAACCGGTGAGTTCTGGGAGCACGATGTGCCCCCTGGGCCTGCCCTTTTGTTTTGTTTCTAATCTAAAGTGGGGGAGGACATGTCCCTAAGATAGGAGATAGATCCCATGACCATCCTGTCACCTGAAATAAAGCAGCCCATTCATTGAAGTGGAAATGCCAGGCACTGCCCAAAGGCATTCTGGCAGTCATCTCTGACCTTGAACTGCCCTGATCCCGGCCAGCCCCAGGCAGTCCCCCAGACCAACTCAATATCCTAAATATCCCAAACAATCCATTTGTTTTAGAGATAAGAAACAATCTTATAGAGGGTAATTGACTTGTCTAGGGTCCCATGGCCCTTTACTGGCAAAGACAGGCTTACAAGGCCACCAAACTCCTGGGCTAGTCAGAGGACCCTTCTCTGATGCAACCTTTGGGTTGGGGAGTGATAGAAATTTAGCTCTGCTGGTAGAGAAAGGGTGTGGACAGCTCAGGGCCCAAGAAGGACTCTGTGCAAAGAGGGACATTTGCCTTCTGTGTCTCTATGTCTCTGCTTCTGTGACAAGATGCTACGATGAGATTCTTCCCTAAGCCCACAGGCGGGGAACAAAATAGTAAGTGCAAAAACATCCTCTCATTCCAAAGTGAGGTGCTAAATCGTCTATGCAAGACTTGCAGAGTGGGTGGCTGGAACGGATTTTTGCCACCTTTAGCTCACCACCCACCTCAGAGGAATGAAGTAGTAGAGTGTAAATTTGAGAGGAAGGAGGTTTTCTTGGGAGATAAAAAGCTGTGCATCCTCCCTGCCAACAAGGAGAACGTGTGCATATGTATGTGTGTCTTTCCCCCACCCTGCGGGGAAGGAGACCCAGCATGAGAAACCTGCTTGGGAAGCTGTGGTTGGGTCAGACTGAGATATTGGGGCACCAAGAAGAGGGGACAAGAGCAAACTCCACTTCCTGCCATGGTGGGGCAAGATGACCAGCGGTGCCACTCAGGAGGACTGGGAGGGGAAGGGACCACCTGATGCCCTAGGACCAAAATAGCGGACAGTCAGCTGGCTCTGGCGAGGTCCTGAGGACTACCATCACACCTTGCCCTGCCTCCCATGTCCCAGCCTCCCGTCTTCCCCTCCTCCTACACATCTTCTAGTAGGAAGGAAGATAGCAGAGCTCTCCATGGGGCCTTTGTGACCAGGAACAAGACCAAAGATCTCATTCCTGGAATTGAGCCATAAATATTGGGAGGAGGGGCATGAAAGTGGGGTACCCAAGCTGCTTGCATTGTTCTGACGTGCTCCTGCATCAACCCTGGGAACTCAGAGCACATTTCTGAGAGTCTGAGTGGTATGTGACTTGCTCCCCTCTCCCTGCACCACTGTCTTCATCCCATCCTCACAGGTACCTACTCACATTCGGCCAATTGTCCTGATCCATGAGCTATCAATGAGTGGTGAACTGGTCCATGCATGAGCTGTGTTCCTTGTCCCAGGAGATAGGGTATTTCCGGGGTCCTCCTGGTGCAGGAAACACTACCTGTTCTTGCTTCCCATCTAGGCTGGACTGAGCACCTGCCCCGTGAGAGTGAGACAGCATCCCTCAGCCCACTCTTTGGTGTTAGGAATTAGCATACCCATGTGGACTGCCCTCGCTTCTCCTCTTTTTCCCTCTTCTCTCTTGGGCAAGTTTGTGAGCTCCTTTGAACCTCAGTCTTCTCACCTGTAAAATGAGCATGGATGATCAACAGCTTTACTGGGCTGTTGTGAAGACTGAAAAAGTGAATGAGGATGAAAGGCACTTTATAGAGAGCAGAGTTGTGGCTTTCAGGCCTTTGATCATGCCTTCCAGGGGTAAGACGCCAGGAAATCTCGAGTAAGCTTTTCAAAACTCAGGTGGAAGGGAAAATGCAGGAATGAGCCAAACCCTCAACCATAATGAGATATGGGGAGATGGGGAACAGGCAGCACATGGATGACTGTGGTCTGAAGCAAGGTAAGAACAGTTCACATCGTTATATTTTAGCCAAGATAACATAAATGATTGATTGTCATGTCTCAGCTTCCCACCCTGATGTGATTTTCCCAGCACCCTGCCCTGGGTAGGAGGGCGGACTCTCAGTTCCCCACAGCTGCGTGGCACAGATGACATTGGGGAAATGCCCATTAGCCTCACCCAGCTGAATTCACAAGCCTTTATCCCCAACTTGCAACCCTATTTATTTTGTGTATTAATTTCCATCTTAGGCCCAGCTGCCCGAGCGCTGCCGGCTTCCAAGCATCAGAAACATTTAGATATCCTACTTCTGCACAATCTGTTTTTCTACATTGTCAGTATTCACTGTCAATTAGCCATTCCTTTCTGCATTTGCAAATATTCCTAGGGTCCATATTTTCAATTCCTAATTGCCATAGCAATTCATTTTATCAAAACAATAATTATCCATCCAGGTGGTGAGCCATTTTTCCAACAAAAATTTAGCACTGACTATACATGACTTGCTGTGCTGTGTTCTGAAAAGAAAATAAAAACGAATCAGCCTTACATATTGCCCTGAGTAGCATATAGTCTAATAAGAGAAATGTCATATGTATATAAATAGCCCAAAGTCCAGGCAGGCTATGGCAATGACAGGAGAGACTCGGGGACAGAGGGCTTGGAAAATTCAGAGGAAGGATCATCCTTAATGGAGGAATCAGGAAGTTTCTTGGAAACGGCATTTGTATTAAAGGCTGAAGGATGATGTGTATCTTTGCTTCATATTACCACAATGAAACGCATGAGGCATTACATTTATAAAGATAAATAAGTGGTTTATTCAGCTCATAGTTTTGGGGGTTCAAGTCTAAGACTGGGCAGTCCCACTGATATGGGCCTCTGTTGAGTGCAGTGCATCTTGGGTGGAACACATGTCAGAGCAAGTGCTCCCATCTCAAGCCAGGAGGCAGAGAGAGAAGACCAGTGGTGTCCCCTAACATCCTTAAGAGTATGACCCCAGTGACCAAAGGGCTCCCACCAGGCCTCACTTCCCAAATGTCTACTACCTCAAAAAAACTGCCACCTTAGGGACCAAACTTTTATACAGGGATTCTTGGGGGATACTCACCAAAACCACAGCAGTGTATTAGTTTTCTTTTGCTGCTGTAACAAGTTACCACAAACTTAACAGATTAAAACAACACCTATATTATCCTACAGTTCTGTAGGTTGGAAGCCTGGGTAAAGTGTTGCTCTCCTGTGTCCTCAGCTGAGAGTTTCACAAGGTCAAAATCAAGGTGTTAGTAGACTGTGATGCTTTCTGGAGGGTTTGGGGATGAATTTGCTCCTAAGTCCACTCAAGTTGCTGCCCACATGCAGTTCCTCACTTCCTTGTGGACTGTCAGTTGGGGGCTGACCACCATCCTCGTGCTTACCATGTGTACCTCTCCAGCAGGAGGGGCAAGTCCCTCTAATGTGCCCAATCTCTCTGAGCATTTCTGCCACCTCTCTTCTGGGTGCAGCTGGAGAAAGCTCTGTACTTTACAGACTCATGTCATTAAATTGGGCTCACCTACATGATTCAGGCTCCTCTCCTTATTTTAAGGTCTGTAACCTGCAAAATCCTCTTTGCTATGCCATGTAACATATTTATAAAATCCAAGAATTAGGGCATGGATATCTTTAAGGAGTCACTTTTGTGCCTCCCACAGAATTTACATTTGCTAAGCCATGCTGGAGGGCCCTTCAGGCAGAGAGACGGGAAAGAACAAAATCATGGAGGCTAGAAACCACCGGTTTGGAGAATCAAGAACAGCTCTCCTTCCTTGGAGGGCAAACCAGCTACCTCCTCCAAACGATGAGATATGTGTGTGCCAACTCTTGGAAAGAGTAAGATCTGTCGAAGGCAGGATGAGACTAAGATGGCTGAGACTGTCCAAAGCAGAATGAGACTATTACCAAAGCTGAGACTCCTGACCCAAGGCATATGGAACATTCAGTGACATTCCTGCCCGTTGTGCAAATGAGATTGTTATTGTAGTATTTCTACACTTGCTGTTCATCCTCAAGATGTAATCATGTGAAGCTGGGCTCATTTAATAAATAACTTTTTTTTTCTCAAGATTATATATCCCTTGCACAGAGTTCTAGAAATTCCAAAGAATGTAGCAATGACCCGTGATCCCAACACTCCAAACAACTTTGAACACTTTAGTGTTTTGTGAGAGGCCCTTAAAACTTGACAGTATTTCCTCCCAACTCTCTGTGTCTATTAATGTTCTTCCTCCATGTTATTTTTAATGGATGCATACCTTTCGGTTGCATCAATGGCATCACAGTTTATCTAACCGAGTCTCCCCATGTTGACATTTTGGCCTGTTCCCAAGTTGTTTTACTATTAGCAAGGCTGAGATGAACATAACAAGGATTGTTTTTACGGGCATGTTAAACAGGATGTCATCAGGTCGGCAGGAATGCGGAGAAGAGCCTGGGTGTAGATACAGCTGGTAAGATGACTGGCCTTTTTCCCAGTTTCCTTATGGGGGGCCTTGGGAGAACCACCCTGTATTGTTTTGTCCTCAACTTGATCCAGCGGCACTGAGGGCTCCAGGTGGGGCCTTTTGGTAGACAAAGAAAAGGTGCAGGTGCTGATGCTGAAACACTGGGGCAGGCTCCTAGGAGGAACAGGAGGCAGTGGAGCACCAGTGGTCAAACACAGTGGAGGGCAAGAGGGGGAGGCCCCAGGTGTGTGGGGTTGGCAGGCTCCTGAGCCCTGTGACACGAGACACCAGGGAGACATGCTGGAGCCTGCTGGGACCCTCTCTGGGAAGTTGTTTCTTTTGGAAGGAAAGAAAGCAACAAATGGCCCATTGCTTGAAAGAACAAAGCCTTGCTCCCTGCTCCAGCAGGGCGGTGGCGATATTAGTGCTGCCTGCAGGTCACCAGCTCCTGCTGTTTGTTGCCTCCTGCTTCTAGCCACCCGAACAAACCAAACGGCACAAACCGCACAAACCGCAATACCTTAAAACTAAACTTTTCAGCAGTTTCCCCTGGAGGGTGAGGATTGATTGGGAAGGGCATAAGGAATCTTTCTGGGCTGATGGAAGCATGGAAGTATGTTGGAAGTATGTTGATGAGGTTATGCATCTATCCAAACTCATCAAATTGGTGCAGTTACTAGCTGTGCTTTTCATTATTGTTGGGTATGGTGGTGCACACCTGTAATCCCAGTAGCTCAGGAGGCTGAGAAAGAAGGATCACGAGTTCAAAGCCAGCCTCAGCAAAAGCAAGGCACTAAGCAACTCAGTGAGACCCTATCTCTAAATAAAATACAAAATAGGGCTGGGAATGTGGCTCACTGGTTGAATGCCCCTAGTACATCCCCCCCAAAAAAGGGGGGGGCTGTGAATTTCATTATACATAAATGATATTCAATTTTTTTAAAAAACAAAATGTGTTCTAGACTTGCAAACTAAGATCTTGATGTGTTAACATTAACAGAAGTGAAGGAAGATAGTAAAAACAGAAAGAAATGCCCAAGAGGGGCTGTTCAGGGGCTGACCCCCCCCCCATAGGATCCTGCAGGGAGGGCTCCCTGGAGTGAGGGGGGGGCATTGCACCCTCAGACCTTCAACCCTCTCGTCTGTATGAAGCCCCACTTCGCAGGTCTGCACAGTGTGGGAGGTTAAGGTCCACGTGTGAGTCCAGCATGGCACCTGACCAGAGACAGGGAGGTAATATGTGGAGGCCATTCTGGAACCCCTGGGAACTTTCCTGGGAAGATATGCAGCCAGCGCTGGGCTGCTTATATGCTCTGTGGTTTCCCCTGTGGGAAAGTGGTAAGTCTAAGGGGCCTCTGGGAGGAGAGGACAGGAGATATGGGCTGGAGATGCTGCCAACTGCTTATTGCTGAGGGCCAGAGAAACTTCCAGGTGCAGCCCCGCTGTGCCTATCCAGGGGGCGTCTGAGGGCAGAGTTAAGAGAACTCGGTGAGGGTCAAGGAAGGGACCTGAGGAATTGGCATTTCTGACGGAAGGACATGGGCCTAGGGTTCAAGGGAATATGTCTTTTTCTTCCCAAGGCAATTAAAGGAAGGAGTCACCAAGGCTCTATGCTCAGAACCTGGCCCTGGCTGTTCAACCTCTCTGCAGGACCTCCTCATTCCCCGCTTTACCTTACGGCTTCACATGGAGAATGCACCTGATTAACACAATACAGTATCAATAAAAAGCAAATTTTGGAGAAATTATATATGCATGCATCTGTGTTAGCTCTGAGGTTATTTATATTTGCCCAGCAAGATGCCTGTCTTAAATCTAGTTATTGGGAATGTGTAGGCTCTAATTTGTGTTGATGTCAATCTGCATCCCTACACTTCACAGGACTTACCAGATCACTCAGAGCAAAACAAATCCATAGTAATATACTGACCATATGTTACCATTCGATTTCAAGAAAAAGCAGCAGTAATGTAAAATTATTACAAATTCAGGATAACAGCAATCTCTTCTAGATGGAAAAGGGGACTTGCAGTGACCTTTGGGGACATGTACCTCATAGAAGTCTGGTCCTGCATGGCTGCCTTCTAGCAATAGGTTGTGGTTCACTGTAAACCTAGGTTCCCGTGGTATGTGTTTGTCAATTTTCTCTCGCTGGGCCAGAATACTGAAATAATTAACGAAGGAAAGGTTTATTTTGGCTCAGGTTTTAATCCATGGATGCTTGGCTCTGTCACTTTGGGCCAGTGGTAGCACAAGTACATCATGGCAGGACTGTGGCTGAGAAAGTCTGTTCATATCATGGCAGCCAGAGAGCAAAGGAGAGAGAAGAGGCCAGGGTCCCAATATCCTCATTAACGGCAGCCCCCCTCAATGACCTAACTTCCTCCCAATAGTTTTTACCTCTTAACCCACTACCTCCCTATAGTGCTGCTGACTGGGGACCCATGGCCTTTGGGAGACATTTCAGATGCAAACTATAGCTTGTGAGTTTATGAGTTGCGAATAATAATAATTACTTTGATAATTCACTAAATAGGATTTGGAAAATGATCTCATTTGGGGGGAGTACTAGGGATTGAACTCAGGGGAACTTGATTACTGAGTCATATCCCCACACTATTGTGTATTTTATGTAGAGACAAGGTCTCACTGAATTGCTTAGTGCCTTGTTTTTGCTGAGGCTGGCTTTGAACTCTCGATCTTCCTGCCTCAGCCTCCTGAGCTGCTGACATTACAGGCATGTGCCACCGTACCCTGCTGGTGAATGATCTTTTAATGTAAAAATTAAGGAAGGACCAGCAAGTGACTTATCAGAAAAATCCTTCAGGCATTCCATGGGGATAAATATGATACCCCGAGAAGCTTCAATGACAGCAACAGAATCACTTGAGCTGGTTATTGAAAATGAAGTGTCCCAGGTCCCAGAGATTCCATAGGCCCAGGAATCTGTATTTTAAACAAGCACTGGAGGGAACACTGGGGTAAATGGTCCACAGATTCAAACTGCTAGAAATGCCCAAGAAAGAAAAAGGCCTACTCTATAATAGGTGCCGTGTGCACCTGCTCTTCTGAGTGCTTCCGGGACAGGAGTTGCCTTTGTGAGCTCTGGGTGGGAGGCAGTGCAGCCTGGCTTATGTAACCAGAGACAGGGAAGATGGTGAAGAAGGTCCCAGATGGGGTGGGGACATTTTTGGTTTGACTTTTCAGTCATGGCAGCTTAAAGGGGACTAAAGATGTCTTCGAGGGTGATGGGTGTAGGAATGAGGGAATTAACAATCAGGGCCAGAGAAGCACTGGACAAGGAAGGGGACTCTGGAGAAGGATGCAAGGAGACAAGAGAGCTGAGGAAGAGAAGGAAATGCACATACATGTGGCACCAAGGACATACCAAGGGATATACATACATTATCCCACACAACTCTTCTCAACAGCAGCCTGAGAGGCAAGAACATTTCCTCTTTGCACAGGAGGAGGTAGTGGCTCTCAGTGGTTAAATATCAAAGGCTAAAGGTAGGTGCAGAGGTCAGGATGTCATCCCAGGGCCTGCGGCTCCTGAGCTCTTACTTCACTGTGCGCTTCTTGAGGCAGGTAAACAACAGGCAGCGCTCCATCTGTCCCTGGGTTCTTGCATTACGTCATTCATTCACCTCAAGGATGAGCTCCTACTAAGTGACACACAATGAGACAGAGGTTGGGGATTGATGGGTAAATAAAAGGTGCCATCCTAGAAATTATTACACACCAAGCGCTCACTTTACAAACAGTTGTGAGAACTGAAGAGGGAAATTGTTGGCTCTGTGAGAAAGCAAGCAGGGGATCTTAATTTAGACTAGAGGGTCAGTAAAGGCCTCTGTGGGAATGTGATATTTAAACTGAGACTTGAAGAATGGGTAGGAATGAGGGGAAGAATGTTCTAGAAGTATGTTAACCAAAAGAACTTTCTGTGATGATGGAAATTTTCTGTATTTGCCTGTCTAACATGGTAACCGCTGGCCGCATGTGACTATTGAGAGCTTGAAATGTGTCCAGTGTGACTGAGGAGCTGAATTTTTAAATAAATTTAGTTAATTTAAATGTATACATATTAAACAGCCACATGTGGCTAGTGACCACTGTATCGGACAGCACAGCTCTAGAGCAAACGGAAAAGGGATTGACAGCTTCCACAGGCGGGAGTGCAGGGGTGCAAGGTGGAGAGTGAGGAGGGTTGAGGGCTTGAAGGAGCAGACTGAGTGTGCAGGGAGCAGGGCTGAGTGTGCAGGAAGCAGGGCTAAATGTGCAGGGAGCAGGGATGAATGTTCAGGAGGAGGCTGAGTGTGCAGGGAGAAGGGCTGAGTGTGCAGGGAGAAGGGCTGAATGTGTAGGGAACAGACTGAGTGTGCAGGGAGAAGGCTGAGTGTGCAGAGAGCAAGCTGAGTGTGCAGGGAGAAGGGCTGAGTGTGTAGGGAACAGACTGAGTGTGCAGGGAGCAGGCTGAGTGTGCAGGGAGCAGGGCTGTATGTGCAGGAGCAGGCTGAGCGTGCAGGGAGCAGGGTTGAATGTACATGGAGCTGGGATGAATGTTCAAGGAGCAGCTGAGTGTGCAGGGAGCAGGCTGAGTGTGCAGGAAGCAGGTCTGAGTGTGCAGAGAGCAAGCTGAGTGTGCAGGCACCTATAAGCCTCTTTAGGGGTTTTCAATTTTATTGCAGTGGGGAAGTTGTTGAAGATACTTTTTTTGACTCATGAAAATAATTTTCATTATGATAAGCCAATAAAAATTTAGGTATAGCTTCACAAATACCCAGGAGTTAAAAATATACATGGTTAATTAAACAATGAAGGAAGCCATTGAGACTTTGTTGAAAAAAATAGTCTTTGTTAAAAATTATAAAGTCTATAATTTTCATATGTCCTGAAATTTTGGCCTATTTGTCTTAATGCTACTGAATCAAGAAAGGAAATAATTAGCACTGTAATAAACGTACAAGCTGAAGCTTCTCTGAATAACAGCTAATTACTTTACCTATTATAAGTTTATTTTTGAATTATATGTTATTAGGAAAAATATTTAACCAGGAGACTGATTTTTTTTCAAGTAAAAATGAATTTCAGCGTACTTGAAAAACCACAATGCAAATAAACATGAAATAAAGTTATAAAAATACACATTTTTATGCTTACCCAGCCAAAACATATAAACTGAATTAAATTAGTTACAGTTACTCAAATTTAACTTTCACTCCACAAAAACCTTAGTACTTTGCAAAATGCCATACTTTTTATTGGTGCACTATAATTATACATGATAGTTTCATTTATTATGTCTGTTGAAGAGTTTCAAAAGGAGAAATTTCATCATTTTTGTTTTAAAACCACTCTGCACTGTAGCTAATGGATCCTAGGACTGAGCATGGTGGTGCATGTCATAATCCCAGTGATTTGGGAGCCTGAGGCAGGAGGATTACAAGTTCAAGGCCAGCCTTGGCAACTTAGTGAGACTCTGCCTCAAAATAAAATTAAAAAGGCTGGAAGTGCATCTCGGTGGTAGAGCGCTTGCTTAGCATGTGTGGGGCTCTGTGTTCCATCTCTGGTACAGTAAACAAAAGGATTCTAGGGGGCTAAAGTTGGAGAAGGGAAACCAAGGAGGAAACATGGTCACTTCCTAGGCAAGAGATAATGGTGGCTCAGCCCAGGGTGGAAACTGGGGAAATGCAGAGGCATGGGTGGATATGCATTAATTATAACTTTCAGATAGAGTCTACAGGACAGTTTTAAAGAGGCAGAATCCAGAAGCTTAGGCCTGTGATGTCTAACATGGTGGCCTCCAGCTCCTGTGGCTGCTTAAAAGTCAATTAATTAAATTAAATGAAATTTTAAAATGTTGTTGGGCTGCACTGATCACATTTCATGGGCTCAAAGGCCACATGAAGCTGCTGGCTGCCATTATTAGGCAGGGTAGCATTTAGTGAATATTCCCTTTATGGCAGAAACTTCTACAAGATAATGCTAAAGACATTGGGAAATGCATTTAAAGATGGATCAAGATGAGCTCAAAGAGGCCAGGCATGGTGGTGCACGCCTATAATCCCAGCAGCTCAGGAGGCCGAAGCAGGAGGATCTTGAGTTCGAAGCCAGCCTCAGCAAAAAGGAGGCACTAAGCAACTCAGGGAGACCCTGTTTCTAAATAAAATACAAAATAGGGCTGGGGGTGTGGCTTGGTGGTCCAGTGCCCCTGAGTTTAATCCCTGGTACCCGTCCCACCCCCAGAAAAAAAAAGAAGACATCAAAAAGGTCATCAAATTCAACACCTCACTTAGTGGTGATGTGCCAGAGGACACGGTGAAGGCTGCTAGAGGTGACAGCCTACTCCACTTGCATGCTTTCGAAGCATCATGGAGGAAACAACAGCTTTCCTGAGCAGAGGGCTTTGCTTCTGGAGAGAAGGCTCACTCCACACCCCCAACCCATCCTCCAAGTGAGGAGGATGTGAGTGAGCAGAGGTGAAGGTCGTATAGATGGAGTAATGACTCCCTGTCAACTGCACTAGAGAGTTGCTAGCAGTGACTGAGTGAGGAAGGTTCCTGGAAGTCTCAGGACTGGTTCTGACTCAGGCTACTTAATAATGCATGGCAACCCGAAGAAGGAAGGGTGAGACACAAACAACACAAACACAGCTCCCATTATCGTTTCCAGCTCCGGGGGCTGCCTCTGGACACTCAGAGAAGCTGTTTTCAGTTCCTTCTGCAGAGAAAGAACTGAATAATGCACAGGGAGCCTTGCTCAGCCTCTCCAAAGAAACACTGGAGACTTGGGATCCAAAGTTATCCTGCAGGTTCACACTGGACACACCGGCTACACCCCAGGGGGCTCTGTTGTCTCCAAGGAAGCACAAAAAAGAGAAAGAAAAACAAAAAAGCCTCCTGGTGACCTGGCAATTCGGGAAACAATGAAGAGAGTTCACAGATGTTAGAGAGAGAGAGAGGAAAAAAAAAAAAAAGCCTTGTTTTCTTGCCTCTGAGCTTCTGGTCATAGGCAAGGCTGAGCTTTTTATGAGTGCATGGTGGCCTGGAAGGGGAGGCAGTCTGTGGAGCAGGCCTGGGCAGGGGGGAAGGCACAGCAGGAGGAGGGACCATGTCCAGGGGTACATGACCACCCCCCCACCAGGACACTGGCTTGCTAAACCTGGGACACCTTTCACTAAGCCACAGTGGGTTTATCTCTGTGTGCTCTTCCCTGGCTCAGGCAGGACTGTAGGGCTCAGGGTCAGGGTCACATAGATCACCAGACTCAAAGGTAGTTTTGTTGCCCTGACCGTCTTCCAGCATTTCTGGTTTCCCTGTACTTTCTTGGCGTGTGAAGAGATGGCCCATGACTATTGCATCCCGAATGCCACAAACCTCATTTGTACTTGATTTTCTGTCTTTCATATCCGCATTGTCATTATACTTGAGTAGGATAACCAGGAAGTTAGTTGAGTAGTACCCGTGAGCTAGGCTCGGTGCCAAGGGCTTCATGCATATGATCTCGGGTAAACCTCAAGCTGGATGCAGTGGTGCACACCTGGAATCCCACTGACTCAGGAGGTTGAGGCAGGAAGCTCATGGGTCCCAGGCCAGCCTGGGCAACCTAGTGAGAGAGACCCTGTCTCAAAATAAAATAAATAGGACTGGGGAGGTAGCTCTGCAAAGGGTGACCAGGTGAAGCACGAGGGATCCCATGGACCCGCCTCTCCTCTCTCTTTGGTCTTCTTTCCTCCCTGGGCTTCTAGGCCAGACCCACTTCCCTACTCTCTTCCAAATAAAGCTGCTGCTGGGCTCTGTCTCGGCAAAGGTACAGGCAAAGGTACAGGGCTTTACTACCCCTGGGCCAGCCAGTCACTGGACGCAGGTGACCTGGGAAGGCGATGTGACTTTGAGCCAGGTGACTGTACTCTATCGAGGCAGTTCTCAGGGGTTATCAACTGGAAGCACTTTCAGCAGCCGAGGGAACAAGTCCTTCAGTGCTGAGCTGGGACCTGGCAACTCATCAGAGCATCTATAAGGGCCCAGCCTTTGTGCCGCTCAGATCCTAGTCTTAGGAGCTCTGGAAGCAGCTCCTCCCAGGACTGCTTCATTTTCCTTTACTGTCAACTTCAGGCCAAAGAGCACCAAGAGACACCCAGATGGACTACCTGGCGCTGAAGGTTGTCCTCCCTGCCCCCACTGAGGAGTGCAGCCCACCTCCTCCTGCGGTTCAGGGCTGGAACAGCTGTAGCTTTAACCAATGCAAGCTGCGTTTACCTCTATATTTTGGGAAAGGCTCCTCTGGAATACAAAAACCATTCCAGGTAGGACTCAGATCATCTTGTACTCAGGAAAGGTGCAGGGTGTCCTCCCAGCCCAGGGGACATCTACCTGTAACCTTCTCCGTGTAGACCTTTCAGCCCGATTTCATGACTGCCTACCTGGATGTGTTCTCTCTCTCTCTCTCTCTCTCTCTCTCTCTCTCTCTCTCTCTCTCTCTCTCTCTCTCTCTCTTTCCGTTTGTCTCTTTCTCTTTCAATCACTGCCTGCTCTATAGGATCAAAACTTTCCTCAGCATCCCAGTCCCTCCCTCTCGAGGAGCAAGCCCAGGCCACTCCTTGGTGTCTTGGAAAGTTAGGAAGGACCTGGCGGCTACAGTCCTGATGGAGCCATTGGAGTAGAAAAGGCAACCACTTCCCCACTTGGTGACAACAATTGGCTCTTTCCTACTTTTTATTTTGGGTTCCATTCTAAGTAGGGACCCACAGGCCTTCTGTGTGTGTTTCATCTCAGGTCTTCCAGGATCCAGAGACACCCCTGCTTCTGGCTTTCCTCACAGAAGCCCCTGGTGCAGAGGTGCCCCAGGCCCCAGCTGGAGTCCACCAGCCTCAGCGTTCTCTTGGAGGGGCTGCTGACTCTTTGTCTCTGACCTGGGAGGGCTCTGGTGAGTGAGGTGCCCTTTCAAGCGCTCCTGGTATTTTTAATCCTGGTGTTTATGGGATCTGAAGCAGAGTTGGGGCCCAGCAGGAGCTCTGTGGCTATTTTTTTCTTTTCCGGGACAATCAGCTGAGCAGGAATTCCAGGCTGGATATATTTACGGAAAGCGGCAGGGGGTCCGGAGGGAGGAAATTCACACACTGCCCTCCATTCTGACCACCCTTCTCCTTTCTGCCCCTCCCAGCCTGATGCTTCAAACCTAGGACACCATGCAGGGTAGATCTGTCAGGGAGAGGGGAGCTGGGCAGAAGAGCTTCTCATCTCATGATAGCTTCTAATCGGGGCTGTCATCTCACTTATGAAAAAAAATCTTTCCAGAATGTCTCTGGTAGACACAGCTGTGCTTTCCTCACTCTGGGCAAACTGCTAAAGTCCGGCCACATAGGAGCAAACGAAGAGACAAGGACATCGGTGTGGTCCCTGTCACACAGATGCACCCAACAAATATTAAATAAGCAATATTCCTGGCCGACACCACAGACTCTTGCTGACAGCCGAGGATTCTTTTCCTCCAGCCCCACCCATAGCCCTATAACTTCTCATCCTGAGCTTGCCACATGACCCCCCAAAGGAATGCCAGCAAGTTGCTGTGTGGGTTTAGAAGCTGGCCTACACGTGGCCGACCACCTCCTGCCGCCCCACTGCCCCAGGTCCTCTGCACAGTTTCAAAGGGTGCTTACTAATCTAGGCACAGACAACATCTCTCTCCCCCAGTAACCCCGCTGTTGGCAGGTGTGAATGGCGCTGCGTACAGACATCATGGTCTGCTGACTTAATTACTGCTCTTCAGAGCAGCTGGTTTGGGTTTGAATGCTCAGTAATGGCAGGTCTATCAGTGGAACAAGAGCAGACATTGTGAGCTTTAAATAGGGGGTTGACAAGCCACGGCTGACAGTGCCAGCCAGTCAGGTCTGAATGCTCGGCTCTGGATCCCTTTCTCTTCTTGCCTCCAGGGTGGGGCATGGTACTGAGATGAGCTCTGCTGCCAGCCAGGAGGGGCCTAAAACTATGATGGGTAAGACAAGGCAGGGACACCCCCTCAGAGGAGCTGAACCATACCTGGCAGTGGCCAAAAGACACATGTCTTTTTTCACTTATTTACTCAATAAATGTTTATTAAGAACCGATTGCCAAACACCGCTCTTCCCTGAAGACACAATGGTAAGCCCGATGAACATCCTGACTTTGTGGAACTTTGTTCTCCGTTATGGCTGGCTCTTGTGCCTGGCCCTGAGTTCATGGAGTTTATGAAGGCTTCATGGCACAGTGACTCCTTAAACATCATGTGGAACTTGGCCCCAGGCCTGAGGGGGAGCCAGGGATGGTCCTGGAAGACCCTAGTGAAGAAGTGTGGTCCTGCCAACATCCCCCTCTAACACAGTCTGGCTGCCCCAGACGGCCTGGGGGGCCAGTTGAATGGCCGGCTGCTCCTGCCTCACCAGAAGCCTTTTCTGATGTGATGGATTTAGCAGGGAAGCAGTGCACTGCTTATCTGTAAGGACTGTCCCTTATTTCAGATAGTCTCAGGACTATGAGAGGAAAATCACAGGCAACCCAAGTCACCTTCCAGGAAGTCTAGGTTGACAAGGAACCAACAAGACCCCTCCTCTAAGCTGTTTAAAGACTGCAGATCAAGTCTGAGTCCACCATGTACCAGAGGCTCTTGGACCCTCTCTGCTATGACTTGAATACAGTTTGTCCCCTCCAGAACTTGTGTTAAAATTTGATTGGCATGTGGCAGTTTTGGGAGGTGGGACCCTTAAGAGATGGTTAGGTAGTGAAGAGGAGGATTAATGCCTTTCTCTTGGGAGTTCTTGCTCTCTCAGTCCTGGATTAGTTACTAGAGAGCCAGCTGTTATAAAATAAGGCAGCCCCTGAGTCTTCTTTTCCCTGCACACACCACTTTCCCTTTCACTTTCCACCATGAGTTGAAGTTGCACAGTGTTTTTACCAGACACCAAACAAATGCTGGTGCCATGTTCTTGGACTTCCCAGACTCTGGAACTATGAGCCAAAATAAACCTCTTTTATTTACAAATCTCCCAGTCTCAGGTACTCTCTTATAGCAATAGAAAATTGACTAAGACACCCTCCTTCCACCCTCAGGCAGCATGAAGAAGCCATGCCTTCTCCCATGGCCTGCCTAGGATTTTCCTAACTTCCTTCACTTCTGAGAGGGACACTTCTGTCCCCTCATAGCACATCTCCTAAAATCATCAGTCAAGTGTGGCAGAGCAGCAATGAACTGCAAAACCAAGGTGTTATTGGCAGTGAAAGGATTTTGACTGAGCATAGGAACACTGAAGGATCAAGCTGCTGATTCCTTTCCTTTTGGGTGACCTCAACTTACCCTCCTGTTAACAAGTGCACTGTGCACACCCTCAAGACCAGGTGAGCCCTGGTCATGCTTCTCTTAATTCTCAATCAATACCAAGGCTAGTCCTTGAACTTGTCATTCACTTAATTCAAAGAGGATGGTTGGTTTTCTCTTGTCTCTTGCTTATGAGGCCAAGGGCTCAGCTTCTCTGTGTCCAAGGGTAAAATCTGCCCAGCCCTGTAGCCCAGAGGTCCCATGGGGATCTTATGGGGCTCACTTGTCACTTCTCAGTTCACCCTTCTAGATGTCCTCAGAGTGAACCATAAAGATGGCAGAGGGCTGACAATCGATAAAACTCACAGAGTCCTACTCCAGCTCACTCTCTGTATTATCTTGGACAAGTTACTAATCCATTTAAACCTGTTTCCTCATCTGTGAAATGGAGGTAAAATGAGAACACACCTTATTGTTTGTTGGTGAATTATTTGAAGTAACTTACAGTAGGCATTTAGCAGAGCATCTGGCATATAATAAGCACTCAATAATTATTGTCTATTATAAGCCTGTAATCCATTACCTACAATTCTGATGTCAAAAAAAGGTCTGAAAATTGTATGGTTGGTATCAAATTCATTTGGAAGCAAGAACCCATCTTGAAGTGGTATACACTGTATTTAGGTTTATTTTTCCCAGTTAATATGAATCTGTGCATGTTTACTGCAGAAATACTAACAAAGCACTACTCTGGACACTGCTAGGGTTGTTACAGGATTCATTGTACACACACATAAGTCTAAAAAATTTGAGGTTCCCAAACACACCTGGGTCCAAAGTTTAGATTGTGAACCTGTATTACTTTAAAAAATTTTTTTTCTAGTTGTAGATAGACACAATACCTTTATTTTATTTATTTATTTTTATGTGGTGCTGACGGTCGAACCCAGGGCCTTGCATGTGCTAAGCAAGCACTCTACCACTGAAGCACAACCCCAGCCCAACCTGTACTACTTTTGAGAGCATAGTTCTGTCCCGATCTTGTTATAATGGTAGATCCTGTCATCTCTGGCACCGTAAGAAGCCAAGACCCTGGAAAGAATGTAATTAACTCTTCTCTCTTAGAAGAAATTATGGATTGCTGTTTAAAGGCAGAAGGGACCAGAGGTGGTAAAGTGGGTTAAAGCAATATTTCTCTTTATTCATTAGCTCACGTGATCACTGGGGGATTTATATAAGGCGTCCATCCTGGGTGGATAAAAATCGTTAAGGACCATTTTGCACTCCAGATCCCAAAAGTGTGTGGTGGCCCTGTCACTTCCTGTTTGTTCTGCATTTTATTAGGCCAGGCTGGAACAGGGGGAGCAGAGCAGGTGTCCTCCCTCAAGGAATCCATGCTTTCCTTGAGGACTCAGAGAGCATGCTTGAGACAAGGAGTCATATGTTAGAATATTAGGTGGGATTCACGTCTATTAGAAGGTCATGAAATTGGCATTCAGGTTTGTAACAGAGCTGCCATGTGGCATAGGAATTCAGAAAAGAGATCTTAAATGTTGGGAGCTAGTCTAAGGTCATCTAATGGCTCTCAGAAGAGCTCTAGAAATGGATTAAAAAGGAAAGGAGAGGGATGGATGAGGTGGAGGGAGAAGTATGGACTTGGGCATCCAGTCCAAATTCCACACAGACTTGCTATGTGGCTTGGGCAACTCGCCTAATCCTTCTGAGCTTCTGTTTCTTCACTGGCGTCATGGAGATAGTTATATCTCTAGCTATGACTATTATAAATGCTAAATAAAATAGTATATGTAAAGCGTTACTAGAATGTTCTTTTGTTTGTTTGGTTTGTTTTGGTAGACCTCGTCCTGGCAGTTTGGCTCTCAGGATCTTAGCTCTCACTGACTCCTGTTGACCTTGGCAGGGTAGAGCCAGAGATGTATGTTCAGCAACAGCATATAAATGGGGGAGAAAGCAAACACACAGCCATTCCACCCGCCAGAATCCCGAACTAATAATCCCTTCACCCATGGTGACATTTGACAACTCTCCCAGTAAGAGCCTCCCATTACCTAATTAAACTACATCCTTCATCCAGCAGCAGAGAAGGGAAGCTGGGCTGCCCATGAGACCTTTGCCCTCAAGTCAGAGACGTTTCTTTTAAGCAGATCTCACTTTGTCTTTCCTTAGTCCATCTTGACTTTTATAACACACAGCACCACCCTTGGGAAGGTCCTTAGGGATGTTGATCCTCCTGTTATCTTGGTTTCAATGGCGTTGTCCAGACTCAACAGGTCACACAGACGCCAAACCCCACAAATCCTGCAGATCAACGAGGGAAGGAGTGGAGGACCAGAAAGAGCGGGGTTTATCACTGGTGGATGTGCACCAGGTCTAATCCAGAAAAAAGTGAAGGAAAAGCCAGGGTGACATGAGACCCTTCCCCATAAGTAAGGAGCTCAGGAAGACAGTCTCAATTCCAGCGGGAAATGTTTGTATCCTAATATAACATACCTAGTTGTTATATAGGGACAAATAGAGTTATTTAATCACCAATGGAAGCTATTGTCACTAAGAGCAGGAGTTTGGTGACACTGTCTTCATCACCATCCACCTTTGCAGAAGATACTGGCCTGTGAGGGTCTTCTATCCTGCAAGTGCTGGCTCAGAAAGAGCTCCCCCCACTCCTACCACAAAGCACCTGGCTGAAGCAGAGGCCGTGTTGGCAGTTTAGACATAGAGACTGGAAGATTCCATCACCAAACTGAGCCATTGTCTACAGTCCCGGGTGTTTTGAGGGAATGAAACATGGTGACTGTAAGTGATGGGAACAGACCCCCACATGACAGGTGATGGTGAATATGTAAATAGAAAAGAGTCAGGAAGACTTGTAGGAATAAAAATAAAGGAATGGATCTTTGTTTAAATTTGTTTTATTATTATTTATTGTCTTAAGTTTCTCATATAATTTGAGTTGAAATTCACATAACATAAAATCAACCATTTAAAATGAACAGCTCAACAGCTTGTAATAAGCTCATTCTTCTGTGTAACTATCACCCTTGATTTAATTCAAAACTATTTTTATTATTCAACAGAACTTCTACCCATTAAAATTTCTTTCCAGTCATACTTATCTTCACACTCTGGTAGCTTCTTGTCTTCTACCTCTAAGTACCTATTCTGGATGTTGTACATAAATAGAATTATGTAATTAATACATGGCCTTTTATGTCTGGCTTCTTTTGCACAGCATGATGTTTTTGAGGTCCATTCACACTGAGACCCATTCAGCACTTTATCCCTTTTTTTGGCTGAATACTACTCCATTTACCACTGCATTTTGTTCATCTATTCATCTGTTGAAGGATAGGTGAACTGTTTCTATCTTTTCGTTATTGTGAATAGTCTATATGAACATGTAAATACAGTCCTGGTGACATCTTAAAGATGGATTTAAATGTCTTTGTGTGTCTGCTCGAATGCTGTGGCAAACCAGACATTCTGAAATATATTTAAAACATAAATAACCCAATCAATAAATGAGCTAAGGAATTGAATAGACATTTCTCAGAAGAAGATGTACAATCGATCAACAAATAGATGAAAAAATGTTCAATGCCTCTAGTAATTAGAGAAATGCCAATCAAAACTACTCTAAGATTCCATCTCACTCCACTCAGAATGGCAAGTATCAAAAATACAAGCAATAATAAGTGTTGGTGAGGATGTAGGGGAAAAGGTACACTCATACATTGCTGGTAGCACTGAAAATTGGTGCAACCAATATGGAAAGCAGTATGGAGATTCCTTAGAACATTCAGAATGGAACTACCATTTGACCCAGCTAACCCACTCCTCGATCTATACCCAAAAGACTTAAAATCAGCAGATTATAGAGGCGCAGCCACATCAACGTTTATAACAGCTCAATTCACAATAGCTAAACTGTAGAACCAACCTAGATGCCCTTCAACAGATGAATGGATAAAGAAACTGTGGTACATATACACCATGGAATATTACTCAGCATTAAAGAGAATAAAATCATGGCATTTGCAGGTAAATGGATGGAGTCAGAGAATATCATGCTAAGCAAAGTAAGCCAAGCCCTAAAAACCAAATGCCGAATGTTCTCTCTGATAAGTGAATGCTGATCCATAATGGTGGTGGGGGGTGTGGAAAGAATGGAGGAAATTTGATTGGGCAAAGGGGAGGGAGGGAAAAAAAGGGGCATAAGGGCAGGAAAGATGGAAGAATGAGATGGACATCATTACCCTAGGTACACATATGACTGTGCATATGGTGCGATGCTGCATGTACAACCAGGGAAATGCAAAGTTGTGCTTCATTTGTGTACAATGAAAATGCATTCTGCCATCATATATACCTAATTAGAAAAAATAAATAATTAATTAAAGAAAAAAAATTAATTAAAAAAAAAAATCAAGGTACCATTTTCCATGCCTGGTGAGCTATGGGCATCCATAGGCAGCAGAGGCTAGAGACTGGATCACACTTGACCAGGGAAATAGCTCCAGTCAGCTCCGATGACCGGTGAGAGTCGGGGTGCTCTGGTGGCGAGCCTCCTAGGTTGTCAGAAGACAGACCCGGGTTGAAGCGATGGCTGTGTAATGGCTGAGCACATCCCTGAGCCTGCGCTTCCTCATTTCTTTTGAGGCACTGTGATCACTGCTTGTCTTCCTCACAGAGCTGTGAGAAGGATGGAGGTGCTGTCACATGTGGGAGTGCTTCTCCAGCAGTCAATAGATCACACATTAGTGCTGTGACTGTTCCTGTTAGAAGACACACGAGGTGCCACATCTGACTCACTGGCTGTAGACTGGCGTTAGTCACTTTGGCGTTAGTTGCATTATTTGCTTGTGTTAGAAAGTGGAGATTTATCGGAAGACTACCAGGCAGCCCACGGAATTGAAGGGGAAGTGAATAACTGGGTCAGAAGGGCAGGGATCAGTCAAGGTCTAGGGGTGGAGGCAGGAACTGACTGCTGGGTGAATAAGCTGTGGTCCTTTTTTTCTGTCTTTGCCCCATTCTGCTCAAGGTTCAAAATCTCCGGGAGAGGGTCTGATTGATGGGCTGGCTTGACTAGGGGAAGACAAGAATCCTTGTTGAACTGTTCTGCCAGGGTCTTCACTGGGGGTAGCAAACTGAAATCAAGGAGCTTCTAAAGAAAGAGGGGAAGTGGATACGGGGAGGCCTCCCACACCTCAAACTGTCACTGGAGATCTACTCCTTGAACCCCTTCTGAAGAGGCACAATCTGGTACTGCAGAGAAGGAGTTGGCGTGGGTGGGGATTTGGGGCAAAGTTTGAGGCCCGGCACCTGCATGCCCTATGGATGCTGCCCTTCTACACCAGGCACGATTCTTTAGGTCCAATCGTTCAGGCCTGAGAAGTCTGAACCAAAGTGCATCTAACAACTAAAAATATCCAAGCTCCAGGGAACCGGCAGAGAGAGCTTTTCCAAAGCCAGCCAAGGTCTTCCATGCATGTAGGAAATTATTCATCACACCCTGTGCATGAGCTGTCTTTACACTTTAAAAATAAATAAATGTGAACCAAGGCCCACCGCGCCCCTCCTTTCTTTAACTCTTCATCTCGGAAATAGTTGGTAACCCCCACTGCCCATGCCCCCTAGTGGAGGTTGCCCTGCTCCCTGGAAAAACAGGAATTTCTTATCAGATCAACAGGAAATTCTATTTTTACTTGATGTTCAAATTAAAAATATCACAGGGAGGCAGAGGCTCTCCCATATCCAAGCCATGCACTAAATTTATCCCCTAGCTGAGGAGCTATGATCCCAAACTGTTGCTTTCAGGGTTCTCTCCCTCTAAGGCTGGTCCCACATGGTGGGGGAGACCAAGACTGTTGACGTGCCAACTTGGTTTCTTTCTAATCCCAGGTGGCAGTGTTGCTGTAAAGATCACTGAAGGAACTGGAGGAGGCTGGTATGCTCCATGTGAGTCCTGGCTGGGCTTAGGAAGTTGCTCTACAGGCATCCATTAGGAGGCTGAGCCAACTCAAGAGAGTAGCATCTCAATGCTTAGTAAAGGCCACGGACAACAGTGGCTCTTTTTCTAAAGCAATCAAGAGAAGCAAAGCCAAAGTGTATTGAGGTCTGATTGTATGCCTTATACTTACTAGAACTGGCCTGGCCATTATGTCTTTTTAACCCACACCAGTGTAAAGTATTATCGATATCACCCCCAATTTACGGGAAGAATACAGAGGTGGAGAGAACTTGGAATCCAGGTAAATCTTTGATTCTAGAGTCCACACTCTTTTGTCTCAATTACCAGTATTTTGTTTAACATCTCGCTGCAGGTCAGAAGCAAAGCTAATGGGCCCAATGGCTCCAAGTATGAATACTACCAGCTGGATGATTGGCAGGCTTGCATGAATCCTTTCTCCTAGAATGAACATCTGTGAGTTTAAGAGGCAGCTACTTTTGCTGAACCCTAACCTTACTACAAATCATTACCTTCCTGAGAGAAGAATAAGAAATCCCCCCAATACCCAGCTTGCTTGCACTTGCAAGTCACCTAACAACTTCTTATAGCCCTGCAAATATACCTTTAGCCTTTTGTCTGGGATCTGTATAAATCAATATCTGATTTCCTGTGTGCTTTTGTTTCTAGAAGACTACTGCAGGATAACTGGGCTTCCATCTTGACTCTGAATCTGGAATCTTTATGAAATTCACATATCTCAGCACTTTGGTTTCCTCATCTGTACCATTAGGAGGCTAGGTTTTCACATGGTCAGCAGAAGGGCTAATGAACCCTCTGAAGCCTCTTAAGATTTCTAGGGTGCTAATCCCATTCATAAGAACTCCACCCTCATGACTGAATTGTCTCCCAAAGGCCACCTTCTAATGCCATCACCTGGGGGATTAGGATCTAACATGAATTTCATGAGGATTGAACATTCATTCCATAGGCGTTCCCACCCCTGAGGTTTCAGACCTCTGTCCTCCCTGTTCTCCATATAAGAAAGGGGGCACCCACTCTCAGATCCTTCTTGCTGTGAGGTTGACCACTCTCTAAAGGAAGCTGGACATTTGGCTAATGGCTGCGGGGCAGTCTCAACTTGTGGAACTGTGTCCAGTACTGAGAAATGGTCTGCCACATTTTAAAACCTTGATCAATTTCCTAACTTTCAAAGAATTGGTTATATTCATACAGAAGTAGTATAAGGAAAGAAGATCAAAAGAAAGGAAAAAAGAATTAGAATGTGTCCCAGATAAAAACCCAGTAACTCAAGTTAAAAGGCTGACAACCCTTAGAAGATTCAAGAATTGGGTCATGGTATAAAAAACAAGCTCACCCTTCTCATTGCAAGGGCTTGCTGTATTGCCAAAGACAAGGTACCTGTGGAATCAGTTAAGGACTTTGAGAAGTGTCAATTGAGGGGGAAACAGTTAATCCAGGGCCTGGATGGATGAGAGGTAAACATAAACTCAGATGCCTGTGGGCACAAAAGGCTGAACTCAGAAGTATGGGAACTGGTTCAAAGGGGTCAGTGTTTTCGTCTGAACTCTGTCTCTGGAGAGATAGATTAGTTATTCCCATGAAGAGACAAGATGCCTATGAGGTAGCTAGGAGGCCCTCACCATACCCTGTGCAAGGCGCCGTGATGAACACTGCCCAGGGGATAGTGCAGGGAGGGGAGACAGAGCAAGGCTCAGACCAGAAGGGATTTTTGTCCCAGTCTCATTTTAGAAGTAGAAAACTGAGGCCCAGGAGCAAGGGTGACTTATCCAGAATCATGTAGCTAAGTAGTAGAGGATGGGGGTCAAAATGTCAGACTCTCGGTGTTAGGCCCTGTCTCTGGGATCCTATAGGACTGGATCAAGAAAGAAGTATTAGACTGGATGTTAGGAGATCTTGGTTCTACCCTTGCTTGGGTCAGCTACTAACAATGTGACCTCGTCTAAGACTCAGTTTCCCTATCTGTAAGATAAAGGAATGGGACTGTATGGTCTCTTAGTATCCAACTTAGAATAGTCAGGATGAGCTAGATTTTGCAGTGATAACAAACAACCTCCAAATCTCAGTGGCTCAGGAAAAATGGCTTATTTTTCACCCATACAAAGTCAACATAACAGGCTCTCAGGGACTCAGGCTGATGGAGACTCTACCTTGACACATATTTCATGGGGAAGAAAGTATGGCAAAATTACATTGGCTTTTAAAGCTTCTGGCCAAAAATGAAATATGTCACTGCTATTTATATTTTGTTGGCTAAAACTAGTTCCAAGGTCATCCATCATGTACCCAGAATGAGAGGAGATTGGAAATATTAGACAACTGGAAATATTAGGCAATACCCATAGGGTGCCTACAGTGTGACAGAAACTGTAGGGAGCTGTGTGATTCAATGGGGAGGGAACACTGCCCTCGGGGACTTCATGAGATGACATCTTGAGAGGCCGCCCTGAACTGCAGAGATTAGAAAGCACTGAATCTAGAAGAGGTGGCAGGAGAATAGGCAGGCTGTGGCAAAGGCTGAGGCACGCTAACTTAATGGGGAACCTCTAAGGGAAGGGACCTAAACCAGATCATGCAGGGCCTTACAGGTGGTCAATACCAGGGCCTTGAAGGAGTCTGTGCCTTATTTTTGAGGCCATGACATTTCTGAGCAGGAAAGCAGTGTGTGGGTGGTTCTAACAGTTCTGGAGAAGAGGCAACAAGAATATAAAGGCATTAGGAGGCCATTGCTGTCCTTTGGGATAGAGAAGAAAAGGCCCTGAGTTTTATTGTAATGGGGAAATAGGCCAAATGCAGGAGAGATTCATGTGAAGGAACTTAGCTGAGGTCTTGGCCTCTTAGACAATGGGTTGGATTTGGTGACAGGTGATGGCATTTAAGGAGCAAGAGGGAGGAGTGAAGATAAGCAAAGCGTTCAGTTGAAGAAAGGGCAACTGGAAGAAATAGGGTGCCATCCATAGAGAGAAGGGGGTCAGGATGGGGAGCTGAGAGGGGTTGGGGAGAAGGAGGTAGGGACAAGCACTGTTCAGGGGTGAGGAGCAAGTCTCTTTGTTCCCTACTCTGGGTGTGGGAGCATGGATGGAGGAGAAAAGGTGGCTGCAGTCTGGATGTGACATTTTAAGCCAATATTACCAAAACCCTCAGAGAAGTTATGAGATGCCCCTTGAGTTGTCTACCCTGTGTTATTTGAGCATATGCACTCATATCCAGTGGCTTTAGTGTCTAAAAGGGAAGAACAATTTGTGTGGGCACAGCCTGCAGTTACCCTGACAGATGTGTGATTCTCAGGGACTCTTTTGGGAAGGGAAGGGAATAGCTCTGCCCATCTTGTGGCCTGAGAGTTTGTGGGAACTCCCCCTGAACTCTATGGTAAAAACCATGCTGAGGGATAGGCAGAACACTGTATGGCTTGGAGTCATGGTCAAAGGCATAGGCTAAGCCCAGTGCCACATCAAGGGTGGACCTGAAGCATCAGGCATCCATCTCTCTAAGGGTTATTTGTGGGTATCTCTCTGATTGCTCTTCATGGAGGAAGGGAAGTGGCTAAAGGAGTTGACAAGCTTATCCACTGAGTCCCCACTACAGGTGACCAGAGGAGCTTCTACCTCCATTGGGAAAAGATGGAAATATCTGACCCCCAGACACCCAGAGCTTATAGAATGACTGCCCTGAAATCTGAACAGCCCCCAGGCTGCGACGTGATTCCCATTTGGTCATTTTGGCCATTTCTAAAGCTGCTGCCATCGTCTGGAATTAATCTGGAAAAGATGTTGACATCCCCTCTCAGCCTCTGCTGCTTACGATTCTCCTTCAAGACTCTGAATAGGATTATTTAAAGCAATAATGAAAAGCAAAACAGGAAATTCTTATCCTTTTCAGCAGGAAATTCTTCAGCTGTGTGGAAGGTGTGCCCTGGGGGTTTGTGCCCTCCAGGAACTGTTTGGAAGTGATTTATGATCCAAGATGGCGCCAGTCCTTCCTCAACCCACTGGCGTAGAAGAGGGAAGGATAAGCGGGACCCTGGGAAGCAGGATCTGCATTATCTTGGAATGTACATTTCTGTTGATAACATATTCGTTGTCTCCAATAATAAATTATAGTACTGTTTTTGTCTTGCCCTGGAATGGGAAGTACCAAATTCAGGCAAAATAAAGATGTTCCATTTCAGATTTGAAAAGTTCCATTCTTTAGCATGTATCACTTCTTGTGAAGTCTTAGGTGATAGGACTTAGGAGAGAAGGTTTACACTTTGCTGAGAATGAATTCCATACATCTTGATCCTTCATTGTATATTATTTTTTTTCCATCTCACAGATGTGGGGAAGTTCTTTGGGGGATCGTGTATAAGGGCACTAATTCTATTCAAGAAGGCTCTGTCCTCACAGCTTGTCTTAGTCAGCTTTTTCATTACTTTGTCCAAAAAAAAAAAAAAAAAAAAACAGACATAGAGGAGGGAAAGTTTATTTGGCTCACAGTTTCAGAAGTCTCAGTCCGTAGTTGGCTGACTCCATGTCTCTGGGCCTGAAGTGAGGCAAACATCATGGTGGAAGCATAATACAACCCAATCTCCTCCCCCAAAAAGCTGATCAGGACATAGACACCAAGATGCAAAGAGAAAGCTAGACTCACTGGGGACAAAATACACACCCCAGAGTCCTGCCCTCATTGACCTATGGAGTCCCACCTTGCCAGCCTGCATTTACCTCCCAGTTAATCCATTCAAGTGGATTAATGCACCGACTAGGTTGAGGCCCTCAAACCCAATTATTTTACCTCTAAACTTACTTGCCTGGTCTCACACATGAGTTTTGGGGTGAGACCTCATGTCTAAAGCATACCACAACCCAAACTCCTCCCAAAGACTGATCCTGGGGATTAGGTTTCAACATCTGCCTTCGGAGAAGACATGGACATTCAGACCACGGCAATTCCCACTTTACAGACAAGGGAATGAAGTCTTAGAGGGCTTCAGTGACCTTTCCAGAATCAAATGACAAATAGCAGCAGAGCCAGCTGTTATTCCCTGGTCCCCTGGTTTCATCTTTTCCAGATGTCTTGTTTACTTCTAACTCCTGACAGACAAAAAGAGGAGAGGTTTGGCAGCTTTGGGAAATTTCTAAACCCTGGGAAAGAGGACACTCAAAAGGACCCAGGTGCCTCAAAATGTGACAATCCTGTGCCTTCTGCTTCCTAAATGAGAAATCATTTAGAGGAGGTGGGCCCAGGATGGAGGAGTCTGGGCAAGCGGAGGCATCAGAGGGATTCAAAAACACAGGCTCTGCATGGATATGGCTGGGTGGGAGAAGGAGGGGTAGGGTGGTGGACACTAGCAGCTGGTGTGTATGCTGCAGGTCTGAGTGTTCCCTCCCTGAGGGCTGTGGACCCCTAGGATATATCTGAACTGATAGCCATGCATGTACAAATGTCATTACCTGCCGGGAAGGGCGAGAAACACAGAATATTCTTGGGAGGTCCTTGGAGGAGAGGCAAGCTCTGAAATTTTCTGGGGTAGGGTTTAGGGGATTTGCAGCCTAGGGGAGAATGTTCTGATCCACAGTAGAGAATGGGCTAGTGGCCTGAGCTTTAGGAGCTGTTTTGATCAGGGCTCAGGACTAACGGGGTGATGGCTTGACCTTGAATGGAGGACAGAGAGCCACAGGTGAGTGACCAGAAGGCTCTGGATAGCAAAAGTGAGCTGAGCATGACATAAGAAGTAGCAGAGAAAGGCCGAGACTTTAGGCCTGAGCCAAGCTAGCAGAGCAACTGAGAGTCTGTTTCCATAATTTATAACCCTTCTATTCTTTGTGTGGCAAGATACTTCTCAATGTAATAAAAATTAGTATATAAAAAATTATCTGCCTTCCTTTCCCAGTTTAACCTTTCTACCTCCTCTAGGACTCAGTATTATCTTTCTCCATCCCCTCCCTGTTCCCTTTGTGTTTTGTAGGATGACCCACTCACTCCTTCCGGTTTGCCTAGGACTTGACTGATTTTAGCACTGAAAGTCCCATGTCCCAGGAAACCCCTGAGCACATGGGGACAGCAGGTCACCCAGAAGTCACCCGAAGTTCTTTTCTTCCTTCTTAACCTTTGAACATACCCACGTCTCCTCCTTGTCAAATAAGTCTGCTTCCCTTGAGCTCCTAGTCCATTCTTTTTAATCTTTGTATTGCTGAACTTCTGGATGTAGGCTGGGCTCTCACAGTGTCCCCTTCCCTTCCAGATGACACCTGACTCCCTTCCCCGGCTCCACTTCCCAGCCCTCACTCTTGGTAGCTGTTCCGTCATGTTCAGTACCACTGGATTGTGGGATCACACTTTCCCCTCCCATCTCTGAAGTTGCTGTTGCCCTGTCTCAGGTTTGGGGGTGGGAAACCTTCCCTTTGCTGCCCATTTGCAACACCCCTCAAGGGCCAGGTCTTGGCTCTGTGCCCTTGCTGACTTCCATGAAAGCCCACAAAAGCAAGGCTGGCAATGCAATCTGTCAGGCAGCAACTGTGTGCATAGTGTAAAGAGGTTTTAGTGTTAGTTATTCCAAGGAGTCGGCCAGCCTTGGTTGGAATACACAGCTTTTGGAGTTCAACTTCAATATTAAGAAAATTTTCAGGAAGCCACATGATCCTTCCTGAAAAACGGCGTATTTCCATGCAAAAGGTATAGCAGTGAATCTGGGTATACCATAAGCAAGAATTCACTTCTCTAAGCTTTAGGAACTATCTTACCTTTGACTTGGGAGAAAAGTCCTTGCCTCACATTTGGTTGAGAAGATTCTTCTCCTTCCCTAACTCTGCACCATCCCACCCTCAGGTAGGTGATCAATAAGTTCCTAATCACAGGTTACCCCAGGGCAGTCATGACCTTGATGGGAACAGATGAGGAGCCTAGTTAACCTGGGAACATTGTTAACATAGGGAAAGAAAATCCTCCAAGCTGATAAAAGTCATTTCACTCATCACTGATTAATTTATCTTTCCACTGCAATCAAAGGGCAGAGTGTGACAACATAGTGAGCCCATGATGATAAACAACTAATGCACAGATAGATAACAAGTAATTTCAGACATGAAGAAGGTCGACAGCTTGACTATCTAAGCTATTTTTGGTATTCAGAATCACAAGCCTGGAAAGGATTTGGAAGAATAATTTGTTTATTATTCTCATATTTTCTCAAATAGCTCATATTTTCTATATTCTAGGTTTTTTTTTCCCCAAAGTGTGCCCTTTTCTCCTTTTTTTTTTTTTTGGAACAACAATATAAATTTCTTCATTTCTTTCTTAAGAGTTGTAGGGTGTGTGTGTGTGTGTGTGTGTGTGTGTGTATTTTAAAAGCTATGTAGTTAAAGGCAGAAACGGGTATATCTCTATTGTTAAAAAGACTTCATTGGAGATGGGAAGATAAGATACCCACAAGAGCAGTGCTTGAAAAGACTTCCTGTTGCTAACCCTGGATCTGCCACTCCATGGATAAAAACCTTGTTTTATTTCTCACATCTCACCCAAGCCTTTCCCTTTGTGTTTCTCATCTGTAAAGTAGAAGTTGCAGGAACAGTGCTGGCCTTAAAGAGTTGTTTTGGGGCTCAAAAGAAAAGCACCTAAGGAACTTAGCCCGGTATACACTATGCTTTTAAGAAATGTTATCAATTATTAATGACTTCAATTTTCACAAAACTTCTGGTTATGTGACCTTTATTTTATTATCACCCAAGACTAATAGGTGGCAGATTTGGCCTTCCAACCTTGGCCCACTGATTCCAAAGAAGCAACATTTTCTGATGGATGACTCTGTCTGCTTGTCACAGTATATGGTCCCAGAAATACCAACAACTTCTGGAAAGCCAGATAGAAGGCTTCAGTCCCCAGGGAGGCAGGTTTCACAATCGTCTGGAAGAAAGTGATAGTTCCAGACATTGGGGTTACCTGAGGTCTCTGGGTGCCTCTTGGGCATAGGAGAGCCCTCAGTGGAGCAAGGAACTTGAAGGTGAATGGCTGACATCAAGCACACTTCTGCTGCCAAAGTGTGTCCTTGTCTCCATTTGTCCACCTCAACTTCAGAGGGCAGAAGGGGATGGGATGGTTGGAGGACACTCCACTAGTTGCCTGGCCAATTCAATCCACCAAGTCACCAGCATTGGTGTGTGACCCATAGTGTACAAAAGACAGGAGGTTTCTCTGACCACATCCCTTAAGGGAGGCCACTCATGCGACCTGTACTGACTTGTCTAGTACCAAATACCTGCAGGTCACCTATGATTAGTCCAAGCTATTGGGAGGAAATGACAGGAACAGGAAACACGAGCCTGCCCTCGGGTCACTTAAGCCTCATTGGCAGACAAAGTAAAGACACTGGAAACTCTTAATAAGCGATTTAGTCATACGTCATCAGGAGATGAATTTGTGAGTACTGTTAAGTTCAGGAAAGGAGAGGTCACTGTGCACTTGTGACCAGCACTGAAAGAAGGTAAAATGGCAAGAACCAGAGTGGGCTCATTCTCTACTTGCCTTCTACAGAAGGTTCTTGGTGGGCAGCACCAGGAGGAAGCGGACTAGAACCATGCCTTCACCCAAGCACCACAGCGAGATGAGAGAAAGGAGGGCGATTGTTATTAATTGGTCTCCTCCCCTGTTCTAGGTCCATTACAGATGTTTCATTTTTTTTTCTCATGAGAACACTGTAATTCTGGGTTTTACAAAGGGTTCAAAACCTGCCCAGGTGATAGGCTGCAGAGGTAATAGGCTTGGGAACTGAGAGAGAGGACTCTTCAATACCATGCAGGGTCCTGAATCTTCCGATTGCTCATCTGGAGGCACTTTTCAAAGCTGGACTTGCTTAATAGAAACAGGACAAGAAGGTTCTGGGAAGGTATTTTCAAAGTTGTTCTCAGGAGCTTCCCACAACTGTGGCACTGCTAAACAAAATGGGTCAAAACAGTTATGAGAATGCACACAGACATAAAACATACACAAACGCACACCAAACATACACCAGCATCCATACCAATGTACAGAGATATAAAGCACAACACATATATACACATGCAAACACACAGATACACATACATAAAACAAATCCATGCACAAGGCTTCTCTCCGTCTCTCTCTCTCTCTCTCTCTCTCTCTCTCTCTCTCTCTCTCTCTCACACACACACACACACACACACACACACGCACATGTGGTTGCTGAAGCCCTGTAGGCAAGTTAGTGCCTACAATACTTTGATGAAAAAAAAAAAAGTTGGATTAAGTCCAGAAACTACAATAACTGAAATAACTCGTGTGAAACCATGCAGGCAGCAGGAAGTCAGAGGAAGGGCATTGGAAGGATTATTTCACTTTTTATCCTTGTTTAATTAATGCTCACAGAGAAGGGGGGTAGACTGAAACAGATCATTTTTTCCTCCATTATAGATCTGCCTTTTTAAATCTAAAAATGACTGTGGTTTGGGATACATGAATGATACATTTGGTTTCCAAGGGAAATTTCATTTTTGCATTGGAAGAAAATTAAAGAGTTCATTTTTAAAAAAACTAATCTAGAGAGTTGCATTTCCTGAACAGGAAAGAAAAAAAATATCTTTCCCTTCTCATGGCTTATCTCCTTTTTCTTCAATAATAAATTACCTTGGATTATTTTTTTCCATGCATGGATCAAACTAGACCAACCATCCAAGGGGATGGTAAGACATAATGATCTCAATGCTTGGCCATGGAAGAGGGGCTCTTGATAAAAGAGCTGAAGTGGAGACAGAGAAGGGAGTCAAGGGAACAAGGAAACCAAGTGCTCCCCAGATAAACTACAATTGTAAAGATTAACAAATGATAGGTAATTAATGAGACGATCAGGCCCTAAGCCCCAACTCTCAGCATAAACTACCCCTGTTAATACCCAGCAGTGATTGCTTTTAACTTGTCTAAGTGACAGGAGAAATAAAGTATCAGATATACCAACTCCACTGACTCCAGAGTTCACACCAGATTTCCTTTTCTGCCATGTACAGATAAAAAAATTTTTAAAGTAGAAAAACTTTATTTCTTAGAGAAGTTTTAGGTTCATAGCAAAGTGGAGCAGAAAGTTTGGAGAAGGCAAAGGAGGGGTTGCAGGTGTCTCATTGCCCAGAATGATGGGTGTGGATTGAGCAGCATCCTTACCTTCAACAACAGGGAGGGAGGGATAGAGTGGAGGAAGCAGTTTTGAGATTTATTTCATAAGTAATTTATTAGAACTGCGTATCCCTACATACCTATAGCCTCTTCTGCTATCAACACCCTGCAGTTTTGAGATTTATTTCATAAGTAATTTATTAGAACTGCTTATCCCTGCATACCTATAGCCTCTTCTGCTATCAACACCCTGCACTGGGTGTATATTGGCTATAATTGATGAACTTACGCCAACACATCTCTATCACCTGAGACCCACAGTTTGCACCAGGGTGGGCTCTGTTGTAGAGTCCATACATTCAACAAATGCATAATGACCCTAATTCCTTTTCAGAGGCAGTTCTACATGCATGTTTCAAAGGCAAAATATTCTAATGACCAGATTGTCACTTCTGGAAGACATCATATCCAGAAGTAATTGATCTGAACGTGTGGGTGGCCAGGGACAGTTATAAAGAGACAGAACTCTCCAATGGTGAGTATCTGAAACCGAATGGACATGATGATTTCCAAGGTCCCGTCCATCCCCAAGATCCTGAGGTTCTGAAATCCAGGCAGCACTCCATCAGAAGTGGACCTTCTGAGGCACTTTCTAGAAGGTTTACCCACTCTACCACTAGAGTCCTCGTCACAAAACCAACTGGGATTCACCACAGCCAGGTTGCTGTTTCAAAAGTATTGGAAGAGGAATCTTTTCTCTCAAGACTTTTCAGAGGTAGTAAAGTGATTGAGAAAGTTGGATAAAATCTGCATGGTTTACAAAATTACTAACTTCATAGAACTTACAATTATTTATATAATAAACTACATTTAACATACAATATGGCTGTGGTATGAAGAGTGATTCCTCTTCACTGAGAAACTGGCAAAACTTCAGGATGAACGCACCACATTCCCCCAGCTCTGGACCAGGAAAGACCTGACCGATCAGAGAAGCCACGCTGGGTCTTAAGAGTTCTACTGCAGCAGCATACCAACAGGTTGCTACCGATCTGTGGTCCCTTGGATTTTAAAACCCACATTGAGGTTATCCTGACCCCCATCAGACCTTCTTTTCTTGCCCCGGCTCTTTGTTATCCACTGATCTTTTATAACCTACAAGTCTGTAATTTTAAAATATCTCATCCTTGTCACTGGGACTTTTCTGCCAAATGTTCAAAAGCCTCAGTCTCTACATGCAGTTGGCTGTTGTAGGCTGCTGCTCGAGGACACTATTGTCATCAGTTTCACTCCTAAGGTACTGTCCTTTCTAATGCACACTGTTTGAGAATTTGGGGTTGGAGACTCATTCCAGGAAGGGATGTTCTCTCCCTCACCTATTGGCCTCTGTCTTTTCTGATCTATGCATATTCCCAGAACAGGAGGGAATTGCTTTTCAACAAAAAAGAAGAAATTATTGATTGAGAAATCTTGAAAACACTGTTATTCTGCACAGAATGTTGTTACTGGTGCATGGGCAGGAGTCCTCAGGAGGCCCCGGGGTCCAGGTTCTTGGCATCCAGAACAAAGAATTGAAAGAGACACAAGAGTTCAGCAAGCAAAGCAAAGGTCTCTTGAAAGCAAAAGTACACACTCTGGTACAGCAGAGGAGGCTGAGCCGCCAAGTAGCTCAAGGCCCATCTACACAGTGAAGCTCACTTTTACTGGGCTGTGCTAGTTCTCCCCCTTCTCCCCTGGGTGGATGTGGGGTTGACTGGCATCTTGAGTGACAGCTGAATTTCACATAATTTCTCTTCTACAGTTGCAGCTGGGAAAAGGGTGTGGCATGGGCCAAGGGGGCTGATCTCTGCAGCTGAGGAGGCAGCTTGAAGTTGAGGGCTGGCTGCTGGCAGCCCTGACCATAGCGGAAGAATTAAGTCCTTCACCCCTGAAGGGATCTGGTGGCACAGCACAGTACCCACTGCTCTGGGTGAGGCATATTCTGTGTTCATAGGAGCTTATTATCTGGATGGGTAGAATGAAATAAGTATGCAAATGACAATGCATCAGGTGACCTCTGATAGGTGGAACTCCAAAGCTCTGGGGTTTTGCAGATGGGAATATGGTGGGGGTGGAGTGTCACATCTCTGGGAATATTTATTTATATTGGGTCTAGTTTGAAAATTTTTGTCCTCAAAAGTAACCAGATTGAAATCCTTGGTGGGTAACGTGGGGCTTATTTTAAGCACGCCAACAGACCAGGGCCACTGTTGGATGATAAGTCAGTCCCTGGGGCTGAGGAGTGACATCTGGCCAAGTGCTGCAGCTTAGAGTCAGTTTGCTTGCTTTCCCTTTGTCTCAAGAAGTTCCAGGGGGCTGGGGCTGGGGCTCAGTGGTAGAGCGCTTGCCTACCATGTGTGAGGCCCTGGGTTTGATCCTCAGCACCACATAAAAATAAATAAATAGAACAAAGATATTGTGATAAAAAATGCTTTAAAAAAAAGTTTCTAGAGAGGTTAGGGCTATCATTCTTGTCGGCCTCAGTTCCGTGGCTCCGGACAACTGGGGTATCAAGAGGACAAGCTGCAGCTGCTCTGGGGCTGGAATGAACACTGTGCTCAGGACAAGAAGCGCCCGCTGACTTCCCTGCACTGAATCAAATCTTTTCATTCCATTGCGTGTTCCTGAAGACTAAGATTTTCTGGAATGAGGGGAATTGCCTCCTACGGCCAAGAAAGCTGTGGCGGCATTTAGCGAGCAGATGAAACCTGGAGGGAAATTCTGCATGTTAGTGGGTGCTCATGGTGGCATGTCCAAACGCCTGCCTGACCCTCTCTCTTGAGACTTCTCTGCCAGAATGTCAGGAACCTCTTCCACTGGGCTCCCAAAGCTCCTATTAGACTGTGATCAGAGTTAAGAGTAGTAGCATCTGACCCCATAGAGACACATGAAATCTCTTGATTATTCAGATCAGGCAAACTCTAGTGTAGGTAATGGAGCAGACGTGGAAGATGGGAATGGAGTGGTGTGTGTGTGTGTGTGTGTGTGCGCGTGTGTGTGTGCGCGCGCACACACATGCACAGACACACTCCTATCACTGGTCAGTGAGGACAGAAAGCCCAGTCTGGAGGGGTGATGCAGCCTGGGACTGGGTGGGCAGGAGAGCAGAAGAGGGCAGGGAGCAGCCTGTGTGAAAGGACACCTGGGCTGAAGTCGGATTTCACCAGCATCATCCTGACACCAACAAGTTTGAGTGTCTCTCAAAGGCGAACCCAATCTTCGTCCCTTCCTGTGATACCATTGGGAGGATACGAGGGTCGCCTCCTTTCCACATGGATCTGGTATGTGTCTCTGCCTTAGCTTCTTGTCTTAAAAGATTTAAGACTGAAAATCACACAAGTTGGCAGAAAAGGAGACGTGACCTTACACAGCAGTGTGACCGGAGGCTTGCCATGGGGTTGTTCTGGAGGGTCTGCCCTCACCTCTGCGGTTCTCAGGGAGCCAGCACTGGAGCATTGGAGCCAGGCTGTCTGTTGCCCCCCACCCAAGTGAGGCATCTGGATACTCATACACCCCTCTCAGCACAAGGTCACGGTTCTGGAAGGCCAGGCAAGGACTCAGAACTGTGTATTTCCCAGGGTGGCAGTGGGCCCCAGTAGTCCAAGACCATAGGCACCCCCAGGTAATATCCAGGCCCCCAAGCACTTTTCAGGTATCAAGATTGTGGGTGTGGCTCTGCTCAGACTCTCCACCTCTCCTCTTTAATGGTCATCTTCCTGTTTCTCCAGGGCTTAGTGACTTTCCTTCCTTTCTGTAGTCAGGATTCTCATCTCTTCCCTGGATTGTGACTCTTTTCCAGCATATGCTGATGGAGCTCTCCTGGATAGTGTTGATGTCAATGGTGAGCTTTCCCAAGACTGAAATGACCTTGACATGGGGGAAAAATAAACGGAGGTATCAGACGTACCAACTCCACTGGCTTGTCTTGATGCTGGAACTCAGGTCACACAATACCCGTGTGCTTGTTCTTTCCGGTCTCCCTTCTGTGTTGTTGTGTGTTTACAGACTGATCTGTCCTCAAGCCATGGTTGCCATTATGTTTCAGTGGTGCTCCTTGGGTAGGGTGGGGGGATCTGCCCTTCCTTCAACCCAAAGGGAAGCAGACAGAACTGCGAGTGCTCTGCTATCATGTCCTCTTCTTATAATATCAAGTGTCCCAAGTGTGCTCATCCATCCATGTAGATTCTTAGAAAGTAATAACTGTCTGAAAAATTCCCCAGAGTCATTCTCTCTGGAAAGAGCTGCCCTACTCTTTTCTCTTCATTTTTCAGAAAGAACCACTCTAATGCCTCCTCCCAACCTGACGCAAAACAGACAGACAGACAGACAGACACACACACACACACACTCACACACTCTCACACACAAAAACACCATCCAGGAACCTTCCCCTGCTGCAACTAGGCCTGCTTCATACATCTCAGCAGTACTAAGGCACCAGGGTTAGGTGGGCCAACACAAGGTGGCAGGTGGTCACAGTGCTGTCTACTGCTGTCAGCCATGGGTTCTTCTGGCTTCACAACAGGGCTTCCAGCTAACTCGAGCATAGAAAGGAAGTTGCAAAGCCAGGAAGCTTTTGCCATGGCTGCTAGGTTCATCTCCAGCTGGAGCCACTTGAACAGATTCTCAGGAGTATAGCTGGTTGGCAGCACCTAAAGTCACTTCCTGAACGTGGTTATGAGGGAATTTGGGAATTGTAGTTTTTTCTCTTTCCAACTGACCCCCAGCTCCACCACCATAACATGTCCAGAGTAGCCCTAGGAAAACAAATGTCCAATCCCCAGTACCTACATTCCTGGGAAGAAAGTACACCCTAACAATGTTTGACACCATAGGTGCAAAATTCTCTAGCAAAAAAAAGCAACAGTGAAGGATCTGGCCCTGGGATATGGCAGAATGTGACTCACTGAAAGCCTTTCTGCAAATCATCCATCCTTTCTGCTTCAGGTGACCTCCATTCTTTAAGGCAGGAAGTTGGTCTCCTAAGAATTTTTTGTCCTTCTGAGGTCTCCTGGGCATGATAGGTAACGGTTATGCCAGGAAATCAGTAGCCCATGACTATCAGTGGCTTAAAATTAAAATGATTAGAGTTTATATCTTGTTAATGCACCTGTCCCCCCTAGGTCAGGAAAGGAGTTTAGAGTCAGGACTCAGACTGACCAGGGCTCCATCATCAAGCTTGCTCCTGTGTGCCTTCCTGATGAGGCAGGAAAAGCACAACTTAGCAACCTGCACCCCTGTTTCTGGAAGGCTCTGCTGTAGCCAGAGCAAGTCACACAGCTCACCTAACTTCAAAGGGCTGGGAAGCTCATTTCTCTTTGGGGCAGGGATGAGAGAACCGAATCTTGGTGAACAGCATAAAGGGGAGGGTTGAGTCCTCCCTCTCCCCATTTCCCTCACTGCTCAACTGGGATCGGGAATGCTTCTCCATAGCCATTTTTTTCTTTTCCTCTAGGCACTGGAATTTTCAACTCTGAAGACACTGATAAAATTTTCACTTGGAAATGACCTGTGAAAAACTAGCAGTCCCCAGACGCAAATTCTCATCATGCTTTTCCTCAAACATACCAGAGGTTCTCAGTTGTCATGATTTGGTGGGCTGGGAAAGCTGTTCAGTTTTGTATATAAAAAAAATTCTGCTTCTCTTCCTTGGATCTAGAAGGAAATAAGATAAGCCCTAGAGGCTGGCCCCAGTAGCTCCCTCTGGTTTAGCTCAGGCACCCACCCTCAGCCTAGGCTACCTCTGACCATCTTCCTTCCAATTTGAAGACAAGGTCCCCATGTTGCCTGTACCCATGACCCATCACACTTCTTCCTTGTATAATCAATGCTATTATGAATACTTCATTTCCCCATCAGGACATGAACTCTCTGGTCTTCTAGGACATTGATTTGATCCATCTAGAATTGTTCCTGCTACATAGATGGATTTTATGAAATTCATAAGATGGCTCAAGGAATGGATCTTTATATTTTCCCCCAGGGTCTTCTCTGTGGGAGGTACTCTTTGTCTTTTGAGTGAAAGATGTATGGATGTATGGATATATGACTGGCTGCATGGCTAGATGTGAGGGTGGAAGAAAGGACACACTGAAGAATAAGTGTTTGAATGTGTACAAGGTCAATTAATATCTCATAGGGAGAAAGAACAAGTCCACTCTTCTTCCCAGATACGTCTGCTCATTCTGATGAGCCATCTCAGAGATTGGCTCTTCAAATAGAAGGGACTAAATGGAAGTAAGGATAACTTTGATCACTCTGCAAACAGAGCCCTATGAATAGCAGAGTGTCACTCGCACATGTAAATGACTATTCTCTGGTCATGATTTAGCTCTTTGAGACCACGAGCCAGAAATGTGGGGTGATCCTGCTCCTTTGATGATTACTGTGGTACAGGCTGATAGTGTGGGAGAAAGGAGCAGGACAGGAATGCAAGAGGTTCCTGTCTAGAAGATGGCTTTGACAGGTCTCCACTTTCCCAGTGAAATGTCCCCAAGCTGAGACATGAGATCTCCTCAGGATCCCAGAGTCTGGTGGGACCAGGCAGCCAGAGGGCACCACCCAGAGTGACCTGCACCTATTTCCTCCACCTCTAAATAGCCTCAAGTATCATCTCCTCTTTCCAGGGAGAGCAGAACAGAATACACATGGAATCTCCATGCCTGGCAGATCCCCCTGAGCAGAGACTTGAAGATGAGGCGGGGGAGGCAGGGAGATGTAGAAGGGAAGGAATGTGGTGTGCGTATCCAGGTGAAGGTGGGGACAGGGACTTAGATGTTCCTTTTTCCTTTAAAATAAAAAAAAAAGCAAGAGACATCTCCATCGTCTGCTATTTCTTTCCCATTTTGCCATCAGCCCAAAGTAAGATGCTGGGGACAGTTCCTCTGCTGGTCTTGGCACGGTGGAGTTGTGTTCAGAGGAGAGCTCTCTCTGCCTTGGCCTTTCTTTGCTGTTCATTTTATATGAAAGATATGTGTGTTTGTAGAAGGAAGCCCAAAGGTTTGGGGACCATCTCCATACCAGAGGGGCAGGGAACTGTGACCTCACCAGCTCAATCTGGGCTGGTCACCAGTCCAGGGGAGAAGAGCACCAGGCCATGGGATAATGTTTGTGAGAGCTGGCTTTTTTTTTTTTTTTTTTAAGTCTCAGTGAGTAATTCCCTCCCAAGACACTGCCAAGAGCCCAAGTAAGAACCCAGCCCCACAGAATGATGCTCTGTGGACAAACAGGTACCAAAGGATAAATGTGCTGTATTAACATGAATCCTAATGACAAACGCACTGCAGTAGTAAGCACATCATAGATACATAGAATATTCTCTCATATAGTCTGAACATAGATATAAAATAAGTTATACTTGTTTCATTTTCCATCACAGTAGGAGCATAGGCAACAAAGTGACTGGATCAGCGGCTATGGAGCAAGCCAGGGGAGAGACCACAAAGGAGGGTATAGGGCACTGAGTATGGAGGGGACTTGCCAAGGACACTGTAGAGTTTCTGGGGACCTTACAGAGCACAAGACCCCAATCTTCTTGAATCAGCCTTCTGAGAGTCAGCCCAAGGAACTGCCTGATAAGAGCTAGTGGCTGCATTTAAGCTGGGATGACTCAGGGTGCGTGTGGGGGAGGTAAGCAAGGATCAGCGCTGCCAGCACCCAGCAGGCCATCCCACTCCCCTGCTGGCAGCGTTGGGCTTCTCTGATGTTGGGAACATGGGGCACACAGCCAGAAGGCACGGTTTGCTTCTATGAGGGGACAGATGGCCAGACTGATGGCTCACAAAAAGCTGGCTAGCCCTCCTGCCTTGCCAGCCTGCTCTGGGATGCTGCAAGGGGGCCTGCATGCCTGGGTGGCTCTCTGTGGTTTGTCACTGGGCAGCAGTGCTGGGATTTACATACGTCATAGCACAGGGACAAGTCTGTGGGTCTTCAAGGACCCTGGCTTTGAATCCTCACTCCCTCATGTGCAATCTCTGCAAGTTTGGGAAGGTCACCTCATCTCTTCTGAGTCTCAGGTTTTTATCTTTTCAAAATGCATACCTACCTGAGACATTAATGAGGCCCACAGAGAATATATAAAGTGCCTAACACAGCTCCTGGCACACACGGGAGGGGCTGGATTAACTGAGGCAAGTCGGAACACCCAAATATCCTAGGCCAGGTAGAAAGAACACAAATCGGGCAAAATCCATGGACTAGCATCACCCTGATAGTTTCCTTGCTTTTTTCTACCAATTTTTTTTTCTTTTCTCTTACTCTGGGATTCTTTGAGATGAACTGCAGGCAGAGTTCAAAGCCAGGCTTGCTGAGGAGGACAAACCTCAGGTTTGGAGAGTAAAGTGAACAGGCCAACATCTCTAACAGTCTGGCATATGGTGCCCTGGAGGATGCTTCTCCACTTACCTCTCCTCCCACAGCTGTCCCCTCCCTAGCCCCTGGGTAGATTTCTTATTAGGAAGCCAAAGAGGGAAAAATAAAAGCATAGAAAATAAAGCAAACTGCCTATTAAATGTAAAGCCTTTTCCATCTGCTCAGAGCTCGGGCACAGAGGCACTGGGGAATCAGGGCGGGTGGGCCATCTGTGGGCCAGTGAATTGCTTCAGGTCTCTGGGGAAGGGAAAAAGGATGGGAAAGAGATGCAGAGACACAGGTTTGCACCCTGGGACCTGGAGGTGCTGCTGTCTGTCTTTCTACCAATCCTGAGAACTTGGAGATGTGCCCAAACGAGGCTCAGCCTGAAACGTGGGGATCTTGGTCCCTTCCCATCTACAGTGCAGTTGTCAAGATGTGTGTGTGTGTGTGTGTGTGTGTGTGGTTTCTGCTCCCATCCCTTCTCTAACACTTCCTGTGTGAAGCCCCTTTCCCCCATCACTCGGCAACTTTCCTCTTGGATGGGGGTACGAGGTGGGCGGGCAGCTCGTTGGGCAGCTCGTGCCCCTCCAGCTTGACCTTGATGAGGTGATTGGCCAGTGCGAACTCCTCGTCATCCAACATGCCATCCTTGTCAATGTCGGCTAGCTTCCAGATCTTGCCCAGCACGCTGTTGGGCAGCTTAGAGCGCACCATCTCCTTCTTGGCATTGGCGCCTGTGATCTTGCCGTCCACCGGGGACAGGGTGTAGAAGATCTCGTCGTACATGGGCTTGTCCCGGGCGACCACCCACTCAACATCATCAATCCCCTCCTCGGCCCCCTCCCCATAGCCATGCCCGAAGGGGCCATGCAGGGTGCCCTCGAATGCTCCGCCCTTCACCATCTGGACAGGATGCTGGGTCTCCTCCTGGCGCACCAGCACCATCAGCTTGGCAATGTCGTGCGCCAGCATGTCATCCACCACCTCCAGCAGTTTGCTCTTCAGTGGCTGGAACTTGCTAAAGTCCTGGGCCTGCAGCTGGTCCTGGGAAGAGAGAGGAGGAAAGGTAGAGATAGAATGCAAGCAAGGGTGATCCTCCATTTGTCCTGCTGGAACGTTGAGAGCCCTGCTCCTTTCCAATGAAGAGAGTTTGGCCAAGAGGCTAAGCTGAGCTACATCACAAAAAATATCACCAATGTGAGAGGGGAGGAAGAGAGACCGGCCACTGGGGCTGAGGATAAGGTTTTTCAGGAGGCAGTAGAGGCTGGGGAAGTAAGGGATTTTAACAAACCTTGGTCTATCTATTTAGACCCCTTTTAATGTTATTCCAGAGAATGAATCATTATGTTTCTCCTTAAGTTGGTTTTGGCTATTGAGTGGCAACGACTCTCAGTGGCAACTGAGACTGAGTCATGTGGACCTGTAACATGGGTTACCCTTGAACAAGGGGGAAAGTGCTCCCGTGACCTACCCCTGCCCCCACCTTCCCCACTGTTGCGCTCCGAGGTAGGGAATCATAGTCCACCCACATTTACTGAAGAAAAATTAAGGCAACTAAAAAACAAATCATAATAAAAGCCAAGATCAACCTCAAATCCACAGTTCTTAATCAGGGCACTCACTGGAATTGCCTGGAGAGTTTTTTAAAGATTACCCCCACCTTGGGGGATTTGGACACAGTAGGCACAGGCAGGTCCTCAGATTTCGTAAAGGTGTCCCCCTTCGCCGTCTCATGCCACCCACCCACGTCAGCAAAGAAAGATGCTCCACTTTGTTTGCAATTTTGACAGGACCTGAGTCTCGAACTCTGCCTCCTCCTTGGCCTCTAGAGGGTGGCAAGGAAGTGCTGTCCTCCTGCCCTGGCCTGACCACAGCTGTCTCAGCATGCTAGGAAAAGGCCAGAGCACAGGCACAAGCACATCGAGTTCACTGTAGAAAAATTCAGAAAACACCCATAGTTACATTTCAAGAGCAAGTGTGAGATGGACGCTTCTCACCTCCCTTCTAGGGCTGAGCCAGGGACATGATGAGGAAGCGGGTGTGGAGGGCAGAGCAGATGATGGCCTTTCTCTTGCCTTAGAACACAACTTTCCAGGTCCCTCCCACCTCTAGTACCTTCTGTCTCTCCTAGCCTGTTCAGCCCAAGGTGGGTCTGGTGGGCTCCCATGTAGGGGTCCCCATGTCTCCCAGTGGGGAATGGCCAGCATACCTCTAGAACAGAATATCAGGCTGGCAAACAAATGAGAAAGTGAAAATCATTTGTTACAAGGATTCTTCACGTTAAAAAAGGGTCACATGGTCTGGTTCAAGTGTCACCTTTCCAAATGTTAGCTCTCAGTTCATCACATTCTCCACAAGAGGAAAAGAAGGCTGAAGGGTCCTAGGACATGACTGAGTGAGAACCCTGGATTCCACTAAAGCAATTCTGGATCATGAAGGCTCACGGTAGGGTAGGTGGCTATATGAAGGAATGGATCCAAGGACATATGCAAACTTGGAACGGGTATTTACTTTTATTCATCTTATTTATTTTTAAAAATATTTTGTTTTAAGTTATAGATGGACCCAATACCTTTATTTTATTTGTTTACTTTTATGTGGTGCTGGGGATGGAACCCGCTGCCTCACACATGCTAGGCAAGTGTTCTACCGCTGAGCAACAACCTCGGCCCTAGTATTATTTTTATTAGATAGAAAACTAAAAATGCCTATTTGGGACTAGTGGTATTTTGAATAATCCTAGCCTTAAAATGAGACACTGGTTCTCAGCCTGAAGATCAAAACAAGAATGGCAACGTCTATTTGTGATACATCCATGGCTGCTATATTTTTGCCTTTTTAATTCAGATAATTAAAAAAAACCCAGCTCTTTAATTGCAAAATAATCATAGACTCATAAGAAGTTGCAAGAATCATATAGAGGGTGTTCTGGGCTCACCACACAGTGCTACCTACTGTGACATCCTGCCCAGTGACAGATAGGAGTGTAAGGGCTCTCTTCCAGGGGCCTTGCAGTGACCTCCCTGATGGTCCCCACAGCTGTGTACAGGGGGCATTTGTGGCTTCTGTTTATAGAGGAAGAGATGGAGGCTCAGAGGATCCTGTCAGTATGATGCTGTAGCTTTCTGCTTTGACTTCGGAGCAGCTCTTGGCCTTTGTACCTGTACCCTATGTGAATACTGACCTTGGGAAACACTGAGACCTCAGCTTCCTCTTTGGTTAAAGACGGACAAAAATGCCTCCCTCTGAAGACTGCCCTCGTGAAAAATCTGAGGAATCATGAACAATAGCCCCTGGTCCAGGATAGGCACCTGCAGTGTGTCACAAAGATGGCAGACTCCCTGCCTCTCCATGGTGTGAGTCCTGAACTGCTCCCCAGGGAGACCACCTAAAGGCCTGGAGAACATAAGTCAGGTGACATGTCCCATTACACAGGAGATGGTGGTGATGTCAAGCCTGTGGTGGCACAACTGGGGAAGGTCTTAAACTTGAGGTGATGGCGGTCTACACATCCCCTAATACACCTGTCCCCTGGGGCAGGGACTGGGCTCAGTTTCAAATGTGGCACCTGCTCTGCCATAGGTGCGGCAGTGAGGACAGGCCTGGGGCCTCCTCCGTGCCTCTGGTTCTGACTTGAGTCCCCCTGGGATCTATGAGGGTAGCTCCTCCACACTCCACCACCAGCTCATGTGATCCCTTGTCTTAAAGCCCCTGAGCCTAGTTACCTGCATCCTTTTCAGGTTAGGGAAATCCCCAGGTGAGATCTGGTGCTCCCGCTCGATGCGGCCATAAATCTCAGCCAGGTTGTTCACCAGCTCCTTCTTCTTGTTGTCCTTCCCAAACACTGAGGGCATCTCCTTCTTCAGAGAGCTGATAATGTAGGCATGAACCTGACAAACAGGGCCACAGGGCATCAGGACCCCTCTTGGAGTTTCTCTCACTCTGCCCCTTCCCAAGAGCCCCCCCCCCTCCTCCTCTCCTGCTTCTGAAATCATTTCTCCTCTGAGTCTCTTGCAGGGCTAGGCTGGGCAAGGTGAGGATGTGGGGAAGCCAAGGTCAAGGCAGCCAGGGGGTGGGAATGCTGTGGACCAGGTGCTGGGATGGGGCCTTCACATTCTTTGTTCCACTTTGTCCTCCAATGACTTTCATTTAATAGATGTGGAAAGAGGAGGAGAGACCAAAGGCCTGGCCATGCCTGAGGATCACACAAATGGTAGGGCCGAGCTCCAGCCTGGCCTCTGACCCAGAGCCTACGGCCACCACCACCCCATTTTCCCACCCCCAGTGTGCAGTGGTTCAGCTGAAGCTGCTGGTGCCATGGCTATGGCAGGAAGTAGCCCACTTGTTGCAGGCAACAAGTTTCAGCTCTTGCAGCTGATCCCCCAGACTCATGGCCCTGCCCATGCTGTCAGCTCCCCAGGGTCAGGCTCACCTTGGCCAGCCTGGCTCTCTTGATGAGGTCATTGAGTTTGCGCAGGGCGGCATTTCGGGGCAAACTCTGGATGTCCCTGAACAGGTCCTGCTCCTCGGCCTCAAAGAGCTTCCGATTGTCAGGGATGAGGAGGGGGTGGGACCAGAAGGAGCCGATGTAGACCCGGATCACCTCCGGGGTGTTCACGATCTTCCCCAGGGACCACATGAGGGCCCCGTACACCCGCATCAGCTGCTGCGTCTCGATCTGGTCGGCCTTGTTCAGCACTACCCGCATCTTGTCCTCGTGGTTCTTGAGGGCCTTGATGACTTCCGAGAACTCATCTGAGATGTCCAGTTTGTGGGCATCAAAGAGTAGGATGATGCGGTCCACCCGCTCGGCAAACCACTCCAGGACCGCTGCAAAGTCATACCCTGCGAGCAGAGGAAGAGTCAGGTGAGGGGCGTTGGGGGCATGGCAGTGGGGAGAGGCATCAGGGACAGTAGGAAAAACATGGTCTTGGGAATCGATCTGAGTTCAGATCCTAGCTCCTCCACATGATGACTGTCTGGCATTGAGTAAGTTACTCGGTGGGCCAATGTCTTTTCATCTAAAAAAATGGGCAGAATATGTGTTAGGGTTTGGGCCTGCAATGTCCCTTGAAAGCTCACAGGTTGAAACATCGTCCCCAGTATAGCAAGGTTCACAGGTGGGCTTTTAGGCAGTGATTGGATCCTGAGAGCTGCACCCTCCACAGTGGATTAATCCATTTGATGGACTGATAATATGAATGAAATACTGGGTTATCTGGGGTCATACTCTTGGGGATTAAATTTTATCCCTGGCTCCTCTCTTTCTCTCTGCTCCCTGTCTGCCATGAGCTGAGCAGGTTTGTGTTGCCATGCCCTTTCGCCATATTTCTGCCTTGGAGCCATGTACTGGGACCTTTAGAAGAGTGAGCCAAAATATTTCCTTCTCCAAGTTGTTCTTGTCAGGTGTTTTGGTCATAGCAACAAAAAGCTGACTAACAGAATGTAGTACCTGATTGATAGAATGATGAGGATTAAATCTCTGAGCTCAGTACTTAGCAGATATTACTGTGAACACCACTATTCCCATAAAGAACACTGATCATCTAGCTCTCCTATTCTCACTTATTGCAATTGGCAGCCAGAGGCCCTGCTGGAAAAGGAACTCTAGATACCTAATTTGAATAAAGACTCAGAAATTCTTTACAAAGTTCCCCCAAAACAAGGCAGAATGTATAAATCACTGATGCATGGTTCAGACCACACCCATTGCTGGCCTGGAAGAAATCTGAGTTCTCATTACAACAGTGTATAACTCAGCTCAGGCTCCTGGATTACCCAGCGCTGAGCTGCTTCATGTCCTGCCTGATCCTGGAACTCCAGAGGCCTTGCTTTGCTCAACTCCAAGTCATCATGGATCTGGGGAAGCAGAGGGGGAAGATGTCCCAAGTTCATACATTCGCTGTACAGACACACAGAGCTGGAAGAAGCCTGAGCTCCCCGAGCCTCATAACCCTCCTCCATGAAACAGGGATGACAGATGAAGAAGACAGGCTAAGGAGTTAAATGACGTGTTCAAATGTCCACAGCTCTTGATGAGAATGGAAGTGCCAGGCTTTCCTGTGGGAGTCTGAGCAGGGCTCCAGGGCCTCTTTCTGCCACTTCCCCATGGCAGCCTCTGGCTCCAAGGCAGGGGCCTTTCCTTGGGTTCTGTTGTAACTAACAGTCCTGGCTCCTGTCTGCACAGGGTTATCAGGGATTACACCATGGGGACCAAAAACTCTTTGCCACTATTGTGCAGGAAATCAAGCTATTAAGGGAAATGCCATTAGTCCCGGCCCTGCCTCACAGAGGGAGGCCAAAGACCAGGCAAGGTCATTATGCAACTGCCTTGTGATTGAATCAGATGTAGGAAGAGACTCTGATGGTCTGTCTGTAACAGGGATCCCCAACTGGAGCCCAATCAGAATCCCCTGCAGGGCTTGTTAAAACCCAGGTGGCCTAATCCTACCCCACACCAGTGGGCATTTCTTTTTCTTTTTCTTTTCTTTTTTTTTTTTTTTTTTGGCACTGGAGATTGAACTCAGAGGCCCTTAACCACTGAGCCACATCCCCAGCCCTTTTTTGGTATTTTATTTAGAAACAGAGTCTCACTGAGTTGCTAGGGCTTTGCTAAGTTGCTGAGGCTGGCTTTGAACTTGGGATCCTTCTTCCTCAGCCTCCAAAGTGGCTGGGATTACAGGCATGTGCCACTGCACTGGGCCTAGAGTGGGCATTTCTAATAAGTTCCCAGGAGGTGCGGCTGCAGCTCGTCAAGGATCGCACTTTGAGAACCACTGGTCCATAACAATAATAGCTACTGCTTATATAGCATTCACTAGGCGCCCAGCACTGCTCTAAGTACTTTATAATCAGTAACTCCTTAAGCTTCAGAATGACCCTATGAGGTCATTAATAACCGATAACTAATATTAGACCCAGTTTTAAAATGAGTACCCAGAGACACAAGAAGGTGAAGTAACCTGTCTAAGGTCACCCGGCTAACAGGTGGTGGGGCTGGGATCCAAATCCAGGAGGTGTGGCTGCAGACAGTGCCATCAGCTGCTACCCTGACCTGGCTTCTGGAGGCTGCCATTTCAGACTAAGCCACAGACTTCGATGGCAGGGGTCAGGGGATGAGGATGCATGGGGCAGGCTGGGGAGGTGGGCTGGGTTTTAGAGGCATTTTCTACTTGTGACATCTTCTGAATGCCCTGAGACATACTTAGGGCATGTTAAAGCACTATCTTGGGGTTGGGGATAGACTTAGTGTGGACGGGATAGCCTGCTGCCCCGACACTTCCCATTAAGGGGTCCCAGAGGACCCCTTAATGCTTCCCCGGTGCCATAAGGGAAACTGAACCAACAAAGGAATGTTGGTTCCTTTGGACACTCCCCTCTGTCTTCAACTCTCCAGTCTTGGGTGGATGAACTGCCTCCAGGCATACCCATCTTAGCGGACTTTCTCTGCCTCAGCTCAGTTAACTCAGGCTTTCTCTCTCTCTGCTCATGTAGGGTAAATCCACAAGGCCTGGGGAAGCTTCGGGAACAATGGTCCAACTCCCCGGTTTAAAAATCAGGGAACTGAGACTCCAGAAGGGAAGAGCAGGCCTATGTACCACCCCAGGAAGGCTCCTGCCCAGCGCAGGCCTGGTGCAAACTGGACTTCGCCTTCTCCTCCAAGGAGAGGTATCTCATTGCTGAGGAGCAAGGCCTAGGAAAATGCCTCAGGGCCGACTGCACCTGGTAGCCAGGCAGGGCCATTATCAGTGCCTCTTCAGAGATGGCCGCACCAGCTCTGCAAGGTTCAGTGAGTCAGTCAAGACCACGCTCTGTGGGAAGCAGCTCAGGGACAAGGACCTCAGATCTCCAAGTTCAATACTAGCTCCAGCTGGCAGGTTCCTGCCATGACCTCACTTCACCTTCCCCACACTCTTCTGAGGAAGAGAGTGAGAGGAACAGCATTCTCGTTTCCAGAGGGGAGGGCTGAGATTGGAGAGGAGGGGGTCAAACAGCTGGAGAGTGGTGGCTGGGCTGGACCTGGGCTCAGGGCACACAGGACCTCGAGGCAGCATTTCCACACCGGTCACCCTCTCCCCTGAACAAAGACCCAGCCAAGCCCTCGGGTTCCAGGTGGGCTGCAGCTGCTCCCTCTCTCCCTCTGCAAGAGGCACCAGCCTCTTTTTATCTTTCCTCCGTCAGAACCAGCAGAGGGGCAGCTCACCTCCCAAGGTGGTCTCCTCACAGCCACTGCTGGAAAGAGGGTCAGAGGGCAAAGAAAAGCAGGGCCACTGGATCCCCCTGTTCCAACCCCCACCCCCTGAAAACAGGTCCCAGCCTTGGGGCACCGGTGCCTAGAGCCAGTCAGTTCGGCCCTGCATTGCAGGAGGGAAGGGCCGTGGGTTCAGAGCCTCTGCATTCTGCCGACACCTGTTCCCCAACCCTGACATGGATTTTAGTGGTGGCAGTGGCAGGGCAGGACGCAGGGAGGGGCCCCAGGAAGAGCTTGCTGCTGTTTCCTCCTGCCTGTCAGCAGATCTCACCCTCAGGACCTCAGGGGCACACCTTGGCTCTGCTGCTCATAACCAGCTAAGGCAGCCAGCCTGGGCCCTTAAATGACAAGGAATGCAGGCTTAGAGAAGGCAGAGACCCAAGGCCACGCAGCAGCAGGGGTCAGAGCCAGGACCTCAGGCGTCCAACCTCAAGCCCAGCACTGTAGCCACCCCTTCAGGGGACTGGGGGCAGCAAAGACATCAGAGAAGCTGCAGAGAGGAGAGAGGCTCCGCCCCTCCAACCTGGCTCTGGTCCCTGATGACACAGGCACACAGGAGGAGGTTGTGTCTCTGGGGGAGGGGGATCCCCTGCCACCTGGCTACCCCCTGCTCTGGGACAGGTGGGGAGTAGCACCTAAACCAGCTGGGCCAGGTGCCCCTGTGGTCTCTTGGCACTCATGTGCCTGCCTGTCCTCTGCTCACTCCATGGAATTGTCCCCCACTGCCCTGAAAGCTGGGCAGGGCAGGACAGGGGAAGCCCCCTCCTTGGTTTCCCCTATACCCAGTGCAGAGCCTGGCACATAGCAGATGTTCCATCAGTGTTTGCTGAAATGGGAGTCCTGTTCTGCATTTTACATCTGGGAGACAGTGAACAAGTCATCTCTGCGCTTTGTTTTTCTGGTTTCTAAATTAGAATCCACGAGTGCTTTGGTCATAGGGTCGTCGTGAGGATCAAGTCAAAGAAGAAGATGCTGGAGACACTATTTCGCTGTGACCAGGTAATTCATGTTGCCCTGCTCCCTTTATTAAGAACTCCTATACACCAGTTCCCACGAGAGGGGATGTGCTCTAAATGAGTCATCAGAGGAGCACTGGCCTGGGTGAGTGACCTCTAGTTTCTGCTTGGCCATTAACTTGCTGTGTATCCTGGGCAAATAGCTTCCCCTCTCTGATCCCTGATCTCTTTGTTTGTCAAAACAGAGGACTAAGTTGGATGATCTCTGACTTCCTTTCTTGGTTCAAAATTCTTTTTTGCTTCTAAGATTACAGGAGTGCAGATGGAGAGCACAGTGGGGTGGATGACGATCAGGCACAAAGATGCCTTTGTATGGGCTCTTGGGGTCCCCTCTGAAGTGTGCCCTGGCTGCTCCTGAAGCCTGTGGGACCTCTGAGAAGATATTTAGTTGCTCCCATGGCCTGGATTTATGTACATAACTAGAATTGGAGGCATCTCAAAGGCACAGACTGGACCCAGTAAGGAAAGGGGCACAGGATTAGCTCCCCCGTTGACTTTCTGTGTGGTCTTGGGTAAGCCTGAACCTTCATTTTCTTAGTTGTAAAATGAAGATAACAATGATTGGCTGAATAAGGAGTTTGTGGAGGAGCCGTGGAAATAAGATCCAACAGTGGACATAGGAGTGGACTTTGTCTGGAGACAGCCCTACTGTCCAGGGTGAATGATATGCCCGGTGACAGGCCCCCTTCTCCTCCTTGGTCCCATGAATGGCTCTAAGTCTTGTCATAGCTGCTCTTGAACACCTGTGGCAGCCCAGGTTCATGGGTGGGGGACACAGAGGACACAAGCTGCCCTGCTTGGAATTCCTCCTCGTGGGTCTGCTGGCTCCAGGAGATTTGGGGGGCAGGCTCTACGCTGGAGACGGGGCAGCCTACAGGGACCCTGGCTCACTGGCCAGGCTCTGGAGGACTGGAAAGCTTTCTAAGTAATGCCAGGAGGGAGGAAATCAATGAGACAGACCCAACAGGCAAGGCAGCTCCTGGATCACCTGGTGGCTTCCTTTACAGTCTGAAATGCAGGGCGGGGCACAGACCAGGCGGCACTTCTCTACACTTGCAGCCACACAACAGACCTCATGTGACCCTCGAAACTCTGTATGCCAGGAGGTGAACAGATCGTCCCTTCTTACAGGGGAGGGACTGGGGCAGGCAGTTAAGGGGCTTGCTGAAACTCACGAAGTTGGCAGTGGCCAACTCCAGCCTAGAACCCAGATCCACATGGTTTTAGCTCACGGGCCCTGGAGCTCAGAGGACCGAGTTCACCAACCAGACACCACTCCCCCCCCCCCCCAGATCTGTCAAATTTGAGATATTATAGAAAAAAAGAAATAAAAAGTCAGCCGTCTCCAAAATGTGGGCAGAGTTTGGCTGACATCAGGGAATAAATGCCACCCAGGATGTCTCCTGGATGTGACCACAAAGAGTGGCCTAAGTAGATGTGTCATAGGCCTCCAGACAACCACAAAGTCTTCCCCAGGCCTCTTGAAGGGTGTCGTGGCTCTGCTGCTCTGCCCGGGCATGTGAGTGCCACCCAGGCATGGATTTGCCAGCACACAGTCAGGGAGCCCCAGGGGGCCCTAAGTGCAGATCCAGCTCCAGTGGGGCACCAGGGACTGGCCTGTATGAGGCTGTGAGGAGCCACCCAAGATACCCCATGGTCTGAGTCAGATCTCCAGACGCAACTCCTGGATGAGAAGTTTGCTCTCACTCCTCCCCCTGCACTCTTCCTGGGCAGGTGATGATAACGAGCTGAAAAGCCACTGGGCTGGGAATCAGGGAGACCAGGGTTCCCACTCCAGTTGTGTGACCTTGGCACACTGGTACCTGCTCTGGGTTTGCTGAGTCGGCACAAGAAGGCACCTGCTGGGAGGAGGCATCCAGCTGTGCAGTGGGGGATGTGAGCTCAAAGCTCCGGGCTGGAGGGCATTTCTAGCCCAGAAGCAGCCAAGAACTGTGGTTCCTAAGTGTGAGAACTGGCAGCCTTCTGGAGCCCTCCCCTTTCTGCTGCATCCTTGCTTCTTCCCAGTAGTGTTCCCGGACAGGGCACATCCGGTCACTTCCAGGAACTGCCACCCTGCCTGCCTCTCCTGCCCACCCCAGTGCATCTTCATCCAGAGATAAGAACTGGCCTGGAACCTTCCAGACTGGCCTCCCTGAAGAAGCCTCATGCATGTCCCCAGCCCCCGACAAAGGGGCCACACCCTGAGCAGGGACCACACTTTCCCTGGGGCCCCAGTGCTTCTCAGCATGGAGCCTAGGTCTCGGGATCCCTTGGGAGCAGCTCACTTTCCAGAAAGTGCCTTTGTGCTGAAGTGACACTGATGTTCCTTGCTGGTGACACCAGCCCTGTGCCAGCTTGAGGCTTGGCGAGTGCAATACGGGCTGAATTTCAGGTTCTATGCACTCCTCTTGCAGGGCCTGGTCTGCGGGACAATCCACAGGGCTCTGGCCTGCGCTGTGCTGGTCAAAGAAAGGGAAAAAGCACCAGATCCGTTCTGAGGTCAAACTCAGAGATCCGGAAGGCCCAGGCAAAGCCCCTGACAAAGCCAGATCAGTCCTGAGGACACACTGTGAGCCGGGGTGGGGAGGAACGGTACCTGTGTGGGGAGAATGGGGATTCGGCTCTGCATATGAGCTTGTGGGTGAGTGCAGGGAGGCAGGGGGAGGGCTGCGTGTGTAGGTTTGCACCGGAACTCTGGGTTCTGTGGCCGATAGTGAGGAAGGATGGGAGGGGCTCTGCACACTGGAAACTTTCCCCCTCTGGACTGCCCCGATGACTGAGGGTGTCGGAGACCTGCCCTTGACTCCAGCCTCAGGGTGCTGAGGCTGCCCCAGGCTGGCAACGTGGTGCTGCGGCCACTGCCAGCTCTTGTTTCCACCACAGCCTGCTTTTGCCAGCAGCTGCCTTTGCAGCCTGGGCTCAGGAGGGCAGAGAGCACACTGGCCCGCACAGCCAGGCCTAGGGCCATTGCTTCTCTCAGCGGTGAGCTGCCTGGTGCTTAATCAGCATGGGAGGGGAGGTGACAAGGAAGCGCAGACAAGAACATCAATACCCAGTTTATGAAGGAGAGCCACTGGGGTCCAGAGACAAAGGCAGGAGAGAAGGTGGAAGAACAGGAGAAAACCAGAATGGAATAGGGACTGAAGAAGGTGGGAGTCCCTGGGAGCAGGGCTGCTGCATCCAGCTGCACAGTCTGTGCACTGTACAAGGGCAAAGGAGATGGTTCACACAGGGTTGTAGAATGGGGGGCCCTGGATGGCAGGCAAGGAGGGAAGGAGGGAGCTCGCCATGATGCAGAGGTCTGAGGTCTGTGTTTCCATTATGGTCTGTGGACCTCACAAGAAGGCCATGTAATACATGTTATTTCCCCCACTACTCATGAGGACCCTGAGGCTCAGGGAGAAACTGTGACCTATTGAGACCCACAGCGTTCTAAAGCACAGAATTCTGAGCCCCTCGTTCAGTGTCCTTGGGGTCCACTCTGGCCCCACCTGGGCTGTCAGGCTGCAGGAGCCTGCACCAGCCACACCTGGACTTGAGAGGTGTTGGTTCTCACAGTCTTTGGTGAGAGGACATGGGCTGCCTGGGAAACAGTAGAGCCCCTCTAGGCCTAAACTCAGATGAGCCACTTGGGGGCAGGGATGGGGTAGGAGGGAGGGAGGGAGAGAATCACCCCAGCTGCCCCTCCACAGGGCACTGGGCAGGGAGCCAGGTGCATCTAGGCAAGAGGGAGGAGGTGGAGGTGCCTACTCTTCCTAGGGCTGCCCCGACCCTTTCACAGGGGACATCATGAAGTCCCAGGGTTCAAAGGCCAGGAACTTACAGGAACTTACAGGGAACAAAGACCCTCCTGACTCAGCTCCTTCCTTCCCCTCTGCTTCCCAGAGTGTGTGTGTGTGTGTGTGTGTGTGCACACCCGTGCGTGCCGGGGCTTTCCTGCTCAGGACTCTCAGCACCCTCCCCCTGCTCCCTCCAGGATGAAGTTTAAGGACCTACGGGGTTACTGGCCTAGCTACTACTTGGAGGCTACTACTAGGCGGCCTCTCCGCTCTCTCCTCTCCACTCCAGCCAGGGCTGGCTTTGCCCATTCACACAGCCATGGTGTACCTCCAAAGGGCTGAGCCTGCCCCGTACCTGCCCTCACCTGAAGAGAGCTGCTTTCCTCAGAGAGGAAGCCCAGGCGGCCCCCAGGAATGCTAGACAGAAGCCCAGTTCTGGCACCAGAGGCCTGACCTGGCCCAGGGCCTGTGCCACTGGGTTTCACTGATACACAGCCTCAGGAGTACTTGCCTGTCACCCTGTGACTTTCAGGGTCCTGGGGTGAACACATGCTGGCGTAGGCAGGCCATGAAGGGGTTTCTGGGCCCCCACAATGGTGGCACAGACATAAGACAGGACAGAGAGGTATCTGCTCTAGGCAGAACCATGGGGCACAGAGGGCCAGGCACATGTCACCGGGAGGCAGATGTTACCGGAGGAGCATTCTGGCTGCTTCCCAAAGAGAGCTGCCCGTCCAAAGTCATCCATTCCGCAGCTAATTTCCGAGTGCTGATTTGGTTTCCACTCCCGGCTCCCAGCTCGAGTGCCGGGATGGGTGTGGCTCATATGACTTTCTTGCCAGAGAAACAACATGTGACACAGAGAGGGTAGGGACCACCCAGGGCACACAGCAAATGTGGCAGGAGAGACTGGGGTGGGGACCCCAGGGCAGGGTTTTTTTTTCTTTCTACATTATTGGCCTAGCATTTTAGGGCTAGAAAAGTCGAGACGGTGGTGACAGTGACGATGATGAGCTACAGAACCTTGTGTTTCCTGGACGCTGGCTGTGTGCCAGGCAGAGTCATTTTTACCTACACTGTTATGTTTTAATCCTCAAACAAGACAAATTTCGACAGAAGTAAAGATAAAGAAACCAGGCCACTCTGCCAGGAAAGGACAGAGGCAGGTTTAGGACTTGCCAGTTGGCCCTGGCCTTCTGTCCCCTGCCTACTGTGCTGGTGACCTTCCTTCACAAGCAATCACCCCGTATCTGTCTGCAGTGAACAGTTTTCCACGTATTTTCACACACTGGGTCCCTCCTCTAATGACTCTAGCAGGCTGTCACAACCTGCCACTGCATTCATCCAGGCCAGCTGGGCTGAAGCCCTCCCCTCAGAGCTACAGGCGCTGGAGAAGCCTGGCTAAGTGCCTTGTAGAGGATTCGAAAACTCCCTGAGGAAGGCAGATGCTGACTTTCCATTTTACAGATGAAAAGACCGAGGCTGACTGTCTCCTCGGCTCCATGGGACCTGAACTCATCTGCTGGCTCCTGCCCAGGGCTGCCCCATGTAAAACGGCCCTGTGCAGCATATCAGTACTGGCCTACTAAGGGACAGCAAGACCCTGGGTGCTTTTCTTCTGATAGGGAAGAGTGAACATTCCAGAACATATCCGAATGTGCCACACAGCCCGGAGTCAACACCCGCCTGGCCTCTCACTTACCTCTGCTGATCCTCTGCTTCTCCCCAGAGAGGATCCCCGGCGTGTCGATGACACTGATGCTCTCCAGCACGGCATTGGGCAGCTGGGCACACACGAACCTGCATGGGTGAGCGGAAGGCCAGAGAGCCACTCAGGCACTTCCCAGGAATCACCTGCCTCCCCGACAGCAACCACAGCTGTGTGCCCAGGGGTTTCAATTCCCCCTGCCGTGGGCCTGCCAGTACAGGGTGTGGGCGACAGCTGATCTAGAGGCTGAGCCCCAATTCTCTTGTCTGTTCACCTCCGGTTTGTGTCAAACGCTGCCTGGCCAATAGGGCTATTCCATGGTGACAGCCCACCCCAGGTGTGACTCGATTCTTATGGCTCCAACTCTAGTTGGGCTTTGGTCAGCCACTTCCTTCCTCAAGTGGCTTCCCTTAGCTTGGCCCTCTCTCAGACCCTCAGCCAATCAGAGGACCCCTGCCTCCTCTTTGTGATGGGCCCCTAGGAACAGGACAGCAGGGACTAAGGGGTCTGCAGTCAGTGTGTGGGGAACCCCCTTCTAACCCACTCCCAGTGGCAGGCAGTCCCTGTGCCTCCTGAAGGTGTCCTCATTCATGAACTGTACCCTGTGCATGACAGTATGTGGTGTCACCAGACAGAGGATCACAAGCCTGACTGGCAGCAGGCCAGGCTGAGAGCACTAGCCATGGGCCTAGGGGTCTGTACTGTGAGGAGCTCCCTGGGTGATCCCCAGGCAGCCGTGGCTCATGCTTTTAAACCCCTGCTGCTGGGACACCACGATGCCCAGATTTCCATCCCTGCCCTCAAGAAGCAGAGCCTGGTGGAGGAGAGGAAGCCCACCCACAGGCGACCACAATCCAGGGTGCGCCCTGAAGCCTGCACCTTGGAAGATCCAAGGTGGACAGATGGCCTCCAGGGAGGCTTCTCTAGGGGAGGCACTGGGACTAGCCTGGAAGGATGGGTCACAACACCCAGGAACATTTATCTGGGCAGCTAAAATGCGACTCAACTGCCAAGCATTGCTCTAGGGCAACAGTTGGGCCTTACTCTGGAGGGGCAGGGGAGCCTCTGGCAGGAAGCAGCTCGGAGAAGCAACTAGAAGATTCCGGCGCAGCACTTGGTGCAGCTGGCAGCAAATGGAAGAAGGCTTCCCTGTTCCCTGCTGTCCTTTCAACAAATGAAGATGTCCTTTCAGCCTCTGAGACCCTGCGTCAGCCTGGTCAGCCACCACCTCAGTGGTGAGTGCTCCTGGAGAAAATCCCAGAACTTACAAAGCCATCTAGCGTGCAGTCGCGGAGCCGGGCCTTTCATTCCTTCCTGCTTGTAGTTTCTTCTCTCCTTAGTTTCCCCTGCCTGGAATGTCCTTTCTTTCCCCCTTTCAGTGTCATTTTATCTGTCTTGTTAATGCTCAGGCCAAATGCTAACTTTCCCTCAAAGGCCCCTCACCTGGATTACCCCCTGCCCGTGTGACCCCTGGCCCTCTGCACGCCTGATCCGCTGCGTCTGCCTGCCCAGTCCCACTGTGTCCGGCAGAGTGGACTCCTGGCTCCTAGAGCGGGGCCTGGTATCTGTTGAAATAAACCCTGAATTTCATCCTGCATGAAAGTATCCAGGAGGGAGACAGGGTGCAGCCCTCTGTATGGCCACCTTGCTCGTGTGCCTTCTTGCAGGCGGTGCCCAGGCCTCTTTGGCCAAGCGGGATCTGCCTGACTCTGTTTCCTGAGGCTGAACAGTCTAACCAGGGAAACCCCAGATTTAAAGAGAAATTCCACATCCCTTAACAGTGTTCCCCTAGAAGATCATGCTATTCTTTTCATGAACCTTCACATATATTCTCTCTAAATTGTTTTTAATAATATTTTAAGGTATACTTTTATGGTCAAAAAAATTTTTTAGCAAGGCATACAATGAAATATAAAGGTATCTCTCTCCCCCATCCTTCTCCCCTGTCTGTTCTACTACCCAAATGTCAACAATCATAGGAACTACTCTATAGTTGTTTTTGTTTTTCTCTTGGATTTTCTTTATACAACATTTGCAGGAAGAGATAGAAGCACAGGGAATTTGCACTATGCATTCTATCATTTTATAGATGCAGACAGTAAGACTGAAAGAAGTTAAATGTCTTCGCCCCCACCCAACCTCCTGGTTTCCATATGTCTAACCACAGGTGTTGTGGTTTGGATGTGAGATGTCACTCAAAAGCTCACATGTGAGACAACGTGAGAGGGTTCAGAAAAGAAAGGATTGGGTTGCAAGAGCCTTAACCCAATCAGTGAATTAATTACCTGATGAGATTGAGTGGTAAATGAAGGCAGGTAGGGTGTGGGCATTGGGGGTGTGGCTTTGGGGTGTGTATTTGTATCTGGCAAATGGAGTCTTCCTGATCATCACATGAGCTGCTTCCCTCCACTACACTCTTCTGCCATGATGTTCTGCCTCACCTCGAGCCCCAAGAAATAGAGCCTGCTGTCTGTGGATTGAGACCTCTGAAACTGTGAGCCCCCAAATAAACTTTTCCTCCTCTACAGTTGTGTTGGTTGGGTCTTTTAGTCACAGCGTCAAAAAAGCGGACTAAAACAACAGGGTTGGTGACACCAGCTGGTTTGATTAATGACACAAAGAGCCCTTTGCTCTCAGAGGGCACCCAACATCTGGCACACATAATAGACTATATGCTCTATCATATTACACCATATGTTATTATCGTTATAAGCACGATTGCTCAGAAGGGGGTTACCCACTAACCCTACACTCATCCTTCCCATGATCTCAGTTGCCTCTTACATGCCCGGGCTTTACTCCCCTCTGGCCTGGGCTCTAGCCTTCAGATGGATGATGCCCTCAGCTCACTCAGAGTCAATCACTGCAAACTCAAATTCCTCAAGCCCTTCCCAGAGGTCCCCACCTCGGTTCACCACTGCTGCCGCGTTCCTCTCCATCAGGCTCACCCTGCCTCCACCCATTTCTGTGTCTCCGCATCCTGGGTGTTCACCCTCCCCTCTACCCTGGATCAGAACCTCCTCACCCAGCTCCAGAATCAGAGACACTCTTGAACTCCAGGACACCTGTCCCAACTCACCTTAATCCCACTAGTGTCCCAATATTACACTGACCCAAGCTTCCCGCCCTATGTAAACACAGCCAGCCCCCTGTGCCATGCTCTCTGCCAGGCCAATCCCCTCCGTTTCTCAACACGACCGTCCCTCTGCATCCCTGCTTTGGGAGCACACCTGCCAGCCTGCAATGCCACATTACCCACATGATCCCCTGCCCATCCCTGTCTCAATTGACTCCACGTCACTATACGAAAGGCCAGAAACTGTCTTATAGAAAATCTCACACAAGAGATGTTGAAAATTCTTTGGCCAATGAGTCTCAACTTCTACAACTGTGGCTGCCCATTTCCCTCAATGAATAATTGAGGAATCAAATTTTAAAAATACATGGTAATTCCAGGTGTGGTGGCACACGCCTGTAATCCCAGCAGTTGAGGAGGCTGAGGCAGGAGGATCAAGAGTTGAAAGCCAGCCTCAGCAAAAATGAGGTGCTAAGCAACTCAGTGAGATACTGTCCCTAAATAAAATACAAAATAGAGCTGGGGATGTAGCTCAGTGGTTGAGTGCCCCTGAGTTCAATCCCAGGTAACACCCCTTCCCCACAAAATGATAATACTACTACTACAACAGTTTTGGTGGCTCCTGTGTGCTGGATACAAAATGTTTTCTGTTCATTATTTCACTTCTCTCTCCTTTAAATCCTTGAAAAAAGATATTACTACTATCTCCTTTACAGATGGGAAAGTCAGATACAAAGGAATTTGGTGGCTTGTTCAAGATCCACAGTAAAAGGCAGGAATTGAACCCACATCTATCTGAAGTCAAAGCCTTTATACCCCTCCAATTAGAAAGGGTCATTTTAAAATTAAGTGCAATGCATGTGTAAAACGGGACTTGTAAGTCTAACTAATGTGATGGGGGTGGGCCTGCACTCTAGTTAAACAGGATAATGACCAGAATGCCCAGATTGTCATGTCAAGCACTCCTTAGAGCTTTCTCCACTTGAATCCTCATGATTACCTTGGTGTCTACAGGCTGAACTTGTCCAGGTAGTAGTAGGAGAGTGTGTGTTCAAATCCAAGCCTCCCCCTAAGTTCAGGTCCTTCCTCCAAGTAAAGCAACCTCCAGAAACAGAAAAGAGACCCTTTCAACTGGGTGCAAATGGCAGCCATGATATAGGTAAATGCCAAGAAATACACAGTACCCTCCTTTTTTATTGGAGGTCGAGGCTGGTTAGTTGGGAATGTGATCTAAATCATTATACCCTCACTAGCTCCCCCCCCCCATCAGAAGGTATCAGTCCAGCATTTGCAGTTCCCACATCTGCGATGGCGACTGTCTCAGTTACAGTTCTAGGAAGGATGGGATGATCAAGAGATTCTGGTATGGAAAAAGCAGTGAGCCTCCCAAGACTGTCCATTCACCTCCCATATCCCAAGAAGTGGCAAGGAAAACACCCCAAGATGTGGGTTCCCCTCCACACTCACCTGTTCAAGAAGGCGTTGCCAAAAACGTTGAGTTTCCTGAAGGGTTTCTTAGGATCCACTACCAGGGCGTTCCCAGGGATGATCCCCTCCGTGTCTCCTTGCATTACCGCAATGAAGGAGTCAGTGGTTGGCTCGGGTCCAATCCTCATGCCTGGAAAATCCTGTTCCAGCAGGTACCTGGCAAAAAGGAGTAGTCATGACGCAGGGATTCTGCTTGCAGATCACCACCGTGTATCTACCACAGGGCTGACAATATGCAAGTCACAGTAGGGCGGGATCCAGAGCAATGCAGAGGAGGTGGAATACAGCTTAACTTCAGATATCCTGTACTTCTTGGTCCTTTTCCCTCCTTGAATTAGTAGGGGGGGCAGGTGAAGGAAAGCCAGGTTTGAACTCAGGAATAAAGACTGCATTGAAACTGATTCCTACCTAGAGTACTGTAGACTTCCCAGCTGAAAGGTAGGTAACCTGCTGACATTTCTACACAAAGGCATAGTAAGAATCAGACCAGTCATAGACAATGCTGGCTTTTCATAGGTCATTATTCTTATGTCTGGATAGTTATTCAATATAAAATTAGCTTGTATATAATGTAAAATAAAAACATTGTGAAGGGTCAACTATGAAAAGCAAATCTACATCCCCAACCTAGACTTCTGGTCCCACTCTCTAGACTTTGCATTCTGTATCCTTCTAGAACTGTCTCATGTGCACACGTGTTATGCACAGAAACAGACACAGAGAGGACTGAATTTTTTAAACACAGAGCAGACTGCACATCTTTCCTTCTCTTTGTCTTTCTTGTCACATGCATTTAATTCAAACTTTCAAGCACGAAACTATATTCAAAATGCCATGCACGGTACCTGGCACAACACAGATTCTTTTTGCCCTTGGGCATCAAGAATTTTGATTTTCAATATTATAGATCATGTTGGGATTCCCTGATGGAGATTTTAATTGTGTGTGTAGGTTTTTTTTTTTTTTAAACCAAGGATTGAACCTAGGGGTGTTCAACCATTCAGTCACATCCCCAGCAGCATCCTATCTTTTAAAATATACCTTTTATTTTATTTTTACACGGTGCTGAGGATGGAACCCAGTGCCTCACATGTGCTAAGCAAGCACTCTACTGCTAAGCTACAGTCCCAGCCCCTGTGCTTTGTTTTAAAATGCTTTTATTTTTTTATCTGCTCCACTGAGAGAGGTGTCAAACCTTATCTTTTATCTACCAATGCTTTTTGATTGTACATGACATCCCCCCACAAGCCCTCCCCCCAACAAATGCAATTTGTAACCACAAAGGATATGAGCAAGGGTGGGAACTCAGGGCCTGCAATGATTTTGCAGATAATATCCATGTATATGTTTCTTTTCATGCTTAATGTGTTTGGCAGAGAGTAGCCAAGACCTACTTTATTCCTCTTGGTAACAATGTAGAATTCCATTATATAGATATCACAAGTTGTTTTTAGTGAAAATTTTACTACCTTTTAACACTTTCCATTGCCTAGATGGAAGAAAATGGTGGTAGAGGATTTTAAACACCGTCTCAACCAGAGAGGAGAAGGAGAGTATGTTATGGGATGAATTTGTAACACATCCCCTTCCTGAACCTGAATGTGAGCCAGGAGGTGGTGGGAAATACCAAAGAGCTCATTCCACTGGCTCACCATGGGTCAGTCCTCAGGCAGGTCCCTCTCCTCTCTGGACATTGCTACCTGTGCATTAGGAGACTGGGCCATGTGATCTCCAGGGTTTCTCCTGTTCAAAAAGTCTGTGCTACCCAAGCCCCTCTGGAAAGGGGAAAAGGGTGGTGAGCTGCCTGCCCCTGAGCTTCTACTGTGCCCTGAGTTGGCAGGTGCCTCCCTCCTCTTATCTGGGCCCAGGCAGTGAGAACCCGAGGCCACCTGCCTCTCTCTGCAGCCTCCTTCTAGAGACCAAGAGCAATGGCACTGTGAGCCAGGAAACCAAGAAAACTGCCTCTAAGGACAAGGGAGCCCTTTGGGAGCCCAGGACAGCTTTGAGCACAGACAGCAGGAGGCTGGACTGAAGGAAGAAGCCTGGAACTGCCTTGGAGTGGGAGTGGCTGCAGTAGAGTCCCAGGAGCATCTTCCAAGGTGCTGATGGACAGGATCTAAAGGACAGCACCCAAGAAACCCACATCCATGGGGTGAGCCCTTAGAAGCCCTGGGAACCTCTTTATAACCTGAGGGCTGGGGTCGGCATTCATGCTCAGGGAGTCCTCAGAAGAGATGTCAAGTTGGAGACTATTTGGTTGAGAAGAGAACTGGGGAGGTCTCCTGCTCTGTGGTCCTTGGCCCTGGCTGCAATTCAAGAGCTCTATGAAGCATTAGGTGATGGTACTGGGCTGATCCAGAGCTTCTAACCTGTTCAGTCAGGGGCAGGGTCCTAGCAATTGCTACCTTTTAGAAGTTCCCCAGATGGCTCCACCATGCAGCCAGGATTTCTAATTTGCTCCCCATCAACCCTTTCATTTTCCTGAGACTACATGCTGATATTCAATAGCATTTCTGCACACCAGGCCTTCTTGTTCTGAATACTTTCACAATATGACTTCCTTCTGTCCTATACATAGGTACTGAGGAAACCAAGAAGGATTTTACATGGTTTTGCAAAGTTAAGCAGCCAGTCACAGAGCTGGAACCCAAACCCCTATCAGTCTGACACCAAATCCTTCATTCTTCAACTGTCTTCTACTCCTGGGGAAATCATTGCTGAGAGAGCTGACCAAGGCCCTCAGGCAGGCATGGCAGAGCTAAGGACAGAGGCCAAGTCTCCAGGGACCCAAGCTGCAGCTCTCTGCCATCCTGTGCCTCCCCAAGGTCGGGTGGAGCCAGGGAGGCATGCTGGCTGTCCTCTGGATTCTCAACATACTATTTGTGCCTTGGAAAAGTGAAAGGCAATTGGAGCTGCACTTGACCCCGAGGTTCCATAGCAGTGTAAACTGGGTTGCTACGCACTGCCTCCCCAAGGAGCCTGGGGAAGAGCCGTGGCAGCTGCAAGGAAGTTGTTGATCTACTCATAGCCTCCAGCCCTGCTGCCTGGGAGGCTGCACCCTGGGTACTGGGTGGGGAGCCCCTCATTCCTCCAGAATTCCAGCCCAACAATCAGGGTGTGAAGGCAGGATTTCCTCTGGTCAGAGGGTCAGGTTGGAGCTGGCACCAGCCTGGGATGAGAATAAGCACACAGTTACACACGTGCACGGTGCTTCCTACTTTCTTGTGTGCCTTCACCAGACCTCGAGGGAGAGGCTGGGAATCTCAGTGGCTTGGGGCCAGCCATTGGGATTCTGCAGCCTCCAGAAGGTACTTAACCCCGTGAACCTCAGTACCTCCCTCTTGAAATAGGGAGATAATGGTTCAGACTTTACCCCTGCGAGGTGCAAGGCACTGTTCCAGATGCTCTGTGGATTATTTCACTTCATCTTCATGTTGACTCTGATGTGAGCACTATGATCCTCCTCATTAAATGGGCCTAATAAAAAAATCCACCTCACAGGGTGTTCTGAGATTAAGCACTTAACCAGTACCTGACACCTGCATTATCCCCATTTTAAGGAGGAAGAGATAAAGAGTTAAACAATTTGCCCCAGGTTATGCATCAGTCATGGCAGGCCTAGGATTTGAACCTGGCACTTGGGTTTGAGAATTCATGCTGATAGTGACTATACCTACTGTTTTCTTTCCTGCCCTAGGCAACCCTTTGGACAGGACATACAGTCACTTCTAGGGGCAGGCTAAAAGGACAGCGCTCAATCTGGAACTAGATCAAGGAATGGGACATAAAAGGCCACAAAAAATATATATATATGGTTTGGTGACAGGTGGTTCAGGGTGAGGGCTTGGGGGAAAGGTGGGGCTTGGGGGATACAACCCTGGGTGTGCACTCATGTCCATAAACATCAGCCCTTGGGTATGCAGCTTAGCTCCAGAGACATGCAAAAGCAGTTTCTATTAGGTGACCAAAGCAGGACACAGGCCCACGGGCTCACGGTAGGGCCAGATTATCCAGGAGCACCACTCTGTGATTTGAGAATGTGCTTGTTTGAGAAGTTCCTTGCTGCAAGAATGGGTTGTCGGGGTGGGAGGGAGTCAAAAAGTCTGCAGGAACAGCCGAAATAGAGAGGGGTGGGAAGAACCATTCTGAGGCAGCTTCCAAAATGTCCAAATCAACAGTGAAGAGGGATCCTTCTTACACGGGCTTCTCAAATTCGTCCCTGAAAGGTAGGATGTACCCAGCAGACAAAGGGCTACGCTGCCTGGTTTAACAGGATGGCTTCCTGGGAAGTCACAGAGTGCTACCTGAGATGGCCACAAAAAAAGGGCCTCGGGTAGGATCTGCTATCCTGCGAAGCTCACATGACCCAAAACTTGCTGACCGCTGTGGACCTGGGGAAACACAGAGTCTAAGGAGGCCAACAGCAAGTCCACGGGGCACAGTCAGGTCATGCAGAGAGCCTGGGGCTGGGTAAATTCTCAGGGACATTTGGGTATGGCTTGAGGCATCCAGTGCCCCTCTAACAAAGCTACCACTGTGTCCAGAAAGGAAAATCTATTGAGGAATCTCATGCGCTGCCTCTTTATGGGAGGCAAGACAGATCGCCTCTGTTCCCTGGTGAAAACATTCCTACAGCAGTGTAAAAAAAGAAAAGTTAATTCAAGCCTGGTGGGATCAGCTGAGATGGGGACACACAGGATAAGGAGGAAAAGGATGGGCTAAGCTTCCCTTGTGCCACCAGCACTGTTCTGGAAGCTTTACCTGTTTTACTCCACTAATCAGCCCCATGGGCTCTGTGGCAAGGTAGCATCATTTCAGTTTTACCATTGAGTATATTGAGGTATGAAGTACCCAAGTTCAGAGCCAAGGTAACATAGGTCTTAAGAGCTAAAAAGATAAGGGTGGGCCCTTTTCCCTTGCCGTCTAATGCAAAATAAATAAATTCTAAATCATAAAATAGGTGTGGGAAAGGCCAACGCAATTCTGATTTTTCTCATGAGATTACTTTTCTCCATGTTTCTTTTTTTCTTTTTTTCTTTTCTTTTTTTTTTTTTTTGTGGGAGTAGGGTACTAGAGAGCAAACTCAGGACACTCAACCATAAGCCACATCCCCAAGCCCTATTTTGTATTTTATTCAGAGACAGGGTCTCACTTAGTTGCTTAGCGCCTCACTTTTGCTGAGGCTGGCTTTGAACTCTCGATCTTCCTGCCTCAGCCTCCTGAGCTGCTGGGATTACAGGTGTGCACTACCACGCCCAGCTCCACATTGTTTTCATTTTTTATGCACTGCTTAGATGGCGATCCTAGTAGGTGGCCTATTTTACTGTGACCTAAGTACCCAGGGTAAGGTGTGGAGCCAAGGATCTTAACCTAGCTGTTTCTAACTACCCATTTCTGTAATAGGGGAGCCCAGACTTCAGGTTGCTGCTGGAACCAAGTGCAGGGGAGAGAAACAGAGGTTGGGGATCTGCTTCTGGAGGCTTTGGGCTGAGACAGGTGCCCCAGCTCAGATGAAGAATACACCCTCTAGGGAGGATACTTCCATCACCAACATAACTGTGGACAATGGCCCAAAAGCCCAACAACACTGGTCTCCCTGGTTTTTAAAATGGAGAAAATACTTGGTGAAAGTTTTTGAGGTAATATACAAGGGTTCGGGAAAAGCAAATGCTACTGCTGACATTGGCGGAGACAATAATTAGAGAAAATGAAGCCCTCCATGTTGCCGGTGGGTGCTCAGCACATTCCTACCCAGTGTCCAAACCCAGTTCAAATGCCTCCCCGTGCAGCTTCAACTGATTCATTACCCCCTCACCTAAGCCCGATGTGTTCATTCTTCCCTGAGAGTCTCACAGTTCTCACTTTGCATATTTTTTAGGTACACTCTAAAAGTGCATGTCACTCTCTGCCTATATCATAGGTATTCATGTTATATATCAGTAACTTTGGGTCCCTAAGACATAGGTTCGTCAGCTTTAATATGAGGTCAGGGTAACAGTATTTGCCTCATCAACCTCACAGGGCTTTAGGGAGACTGTAATGTGGCCCACAGACACAAAGTGAGGTGGGAGACTCTTGGACAAGATGGGATGAGTTGGCTCAGTGTTCCCTATAGCACCCTCCATAGTCTCTGGGACACAGTACCCTTATCCATGGGAAGAAGCTATTCCAGCATAAAGGAGAAGTTAGTGGCTAACTATCTAGCTCCCCTTGCCTGGCCTCACTTTGCAACGGGCCAGCCTGCCTAGGGCACTACTGTCTGTCCACACAGCCTGGCACCATGCTCCTCCTTCAAGCCTCAGAGGTGTGGAGAGGCAGGGTCTCCCTCCATCTTGACTGTGGTGGTGCCAAAGAGAGGCTGCCTCCCCCTCCTGCGGGTCTGCCTCTAAATCTCCTGGTAGCAAATCAAGGTACAAAGAGGAAGGGAATGATCAAGCCCCAAGTATGGTGCCTGAAACTCAAGGTACTAACTTGGGTCTGTTCTCTTCTAAACCTGATAGTGACCCTTTGAGATGGTCTACACACATTGAATAGATAAAGAAACTGAGGGCTGGGCGGAAAGGCTGGGAGGCCTGGCCATTGGTAGTCTTCCTAATTTGGTCTCTTGGCTAGGAAGTGGTGGAGCCTGGGTTCTGCTGACCTAGTCCAGGTTCAACGGGAATGGGATGCAGACCTTCTCCAGAGGTATCTTTCTTCCAGTACATGCCTTTTGCAATGGTTTCCAAACACCTGACTTTCAAGGCAGATCCTAAGCTGGACCTGAGGCAGACAGATACAGTTTCTCTGGCCTAGAGTCTTCTGCTTCCTCGAATAACAGTCAGACCTTGGAAGAAGCAGGTTAATTTTCACGTGGTCCTACTTTGGCACCAGCAGATGGGATCCCTAGCAATAAAAGGGCATCCCCTGATCTCAGAGGGTGGGAGAAGGCTGACCAGCACAGGGACCATGGCTGGTAGGACAGGCTCTGCAGAAGTCAGTGGGTCTCCCTAGGATGGCGGCCTCCTTTCTCTAACCCTTTGGCTTCCCAGAGAATCATCTTTCCAGGTAGTAATGCTGTAAATCCCAGAGTAAGGCCTGGGGTGGGTGATACGAGATGGAATAGCTTTGGGCAAATGGAGGCAGACACCTTTGGGGAAGGATGCAGAGTCCCAGAAGTGCAGAAGGTGGAACTGGCCAGCTGACTAGGCCTTGCCTCAGCTGGCCTGCCTTGTGCTCAGGCCTCAGAGGCCAAGTCACACTAAAGAAGGGCCATGCCAGCCTGGAGACCAGCCCAGACCTTCCTGCAGGGGCTCCGGCAGATTTGCTCTGCCATCTCAAGCCCCTCCCCAGTCCCCAGGTCCTCTACTTCAGCCCAACTGCAGTCCAGAGGACCTCCCTTACAACCCACAGGAGCACACCGGCCTTCCTCTGATCACCTTCACTACCCACAAACAGAGGAGCCACAGAAAGTGGGCAGCAAGAGGGGTGGCCAGGGGGCCAACTGGCCCAGAGGAAGAGGAGTTTGAGGCTGCAAAGAGAGAAAAATAGCAGAGGCAGGAGAAAAGGTTGCCAGGGCTGGGGGGACACAGAGCTACTGTACTCCAAAGAGGCAGGCTGTGTTGGAGAGAGCGGCCGCCAGCCCCGTTTATTGTTTATTTTATTACTCTGGGTTGCTGGGCCTCAGGCCAGGGAAGTTATTTCAGGCAAAGATCATAGCGCATTAATTAGTTATTAGAAGAATGTCCTTTCTGTGTGTTCTTCCTGAGACAAGGAATAGGCCCCGTGGCAGGCACATAGAACTGAAAGTAGATGCACAGTCTGGAGGCAAAGAGCCAAGCACTGGGGGAATGAAGAGGCAAGCCTTTGTTTTGGAGGGAAAGGTCCCTTGCAGGTTCAGGCCTGAGCCAGAGAGGAGAATCAAGGCAAGAAGTGCAGAGAGCCAGGCAGGGGTGGACTTGCCCACCCCGGGGACCTTTGCTCACTGTGGGGAAGGGATAATGTGCCCACTTGCCCTTTTGGAAAACAACTGTGAAATAGGACTCAGTACAAAAAAAAATAAAGATATTAAAAAATGAAAAATGCTATGTAACCTTTGGCCTGATAGTTGTATTCTGGGAATCTGTGGGAAAAGAGCCCAATATGTGGGAAAATGTTATGAGCAGGGACCTTCAGGGTGATCCTACAATGACAAACAAATGAGAAGAAACCTGAAACATTCCAAAGAAGTAGCTTGTTAGGAGAATAATTGCATCCATGTGAAGTAAAATATCATATAGCTGTTAAGAATAATAATTTCATGGGAATGCTTATAAGTAAAAAAAAAAATTCCAGCCTACAAAATTATATATATATATATTTGTATATATATAATTATATATAAATATATTATATATAATATATTTGTATATATATATATATATATATATGGCATAATCTCAACTGTGGTATAAAATAGTTAAAAATACTAGAAAGAAAAATATGCATGTTATTTAAAATGTTTTCCTCCGAGTTATGGGATTAGGGATGATTTTATTTCTTCAAATTTATTCATGTCTGCATTTTTTCATTAAAAATAAACTGCTGGATCTAATGAGAAGAAAGAAAAATACATAATTTGGTTCAAGAGGGCTCCTTGGGCTACAAATGGCCTAGTCTGTTGGTTGACTCTCCCTTAAGGGGAAACAGCTTTTGATGAATGGGCTAAATTCAGTTACTGGTCTGAGTTGGGAGGGGAACTCTTGGACTTTGGAGAATAAAAGAGAAAAGAGGTCTGCCTCTCCCTGTCTTCTGTCTCCCTCAGATAAGGAATAATCTGGGGCAACACACTCGGTCAATTTCTTAGACCCATAACAGCCAGGATGACTCAGACAAAGCCAAGAGGGCCTCTCAGACAAAAGCACTTAAACCTGTCTGCTACTCAGAGACCCTAGGGACTCTCACCCTTCTTCATCTTCCCTCCTATTCAAAACAAGTACTGGACATCTCCTGTAGCTGAGACCTGGGACATGCTAATACACTGATTCTGCCTTGTAAGAACTTGTGCCTTGGGCGGAGAAGTTCCAATAATAGGACATACTAAGACTCATAACCAAGGAATGTCCAGAGAGCCAGGGAAGGCTGTGCTGCACAGGAGCAGCCTGCAAATGGCCTGTGCTTCCTGTGAGGTGAATCCAGGACAGGTGGGCAGAAATCACAAAGGAAACCTTGTGCACAATCCAAGTATCTCTGCAGTGCCTCGGCAGCAATTTTAATAAAATGAGGGGCTGGGAATGGATCAGGGTTCTTACCTTAAGGTCCAAGGATGGCTCTTAGACCCCCAGCATTAAATGTAAATTTAGGATACATGTGCATTTTTCTAAAGAGTAGGCCCACAGGTTTTATTAGATTTTCAAAGGAAGTTCTGACCTTTTAAAAAGTTAAGAAGCAATGATTGGATTAATCTCTCAGTGATCCTGAAGTTCTAACAATATAACATATATAAGAGTCAACAAAACATCAGCCCTAGACCCCAAATGATTCAGAAATCATTTGAACTCTCAAAGCTCCTGAGCTCAAGGCTGTCCACGGCTTAAAAACAAACTTGATCTGGTGTTCTGTTCAGACATGACACGCTAGCTTGGTGCACGTCCTGCTCTCAGGAGGTGTGATATAAGCCTAGTATAAGCTAAGCATTAGAGAAAATTAGTACCTAGAAAATTAGTAACTAGACTGTCAGTTTTTCTGCTTTCATCACCAAACAAGCAAGGCTTTGCTTTCTTCAGATACTCAAGTAGCCAGTGAATGGAAATGAGAGGACTCCTGCTTCAAACCCTCTGCAGGAGATAAGTACGCTTGACCTGGGAGGGGTACCAACCAAACCCCATCCCCACACTGACTCTTAACTCCTCAACAGTTTGGCATGTCTTCAAATGAGGCCAGGAAAAGCAGCCTGACTTTATAGGCTGCATTTACCACTGAAGCAGAGCTTGTTCTCTGAAGACAGGAAGGATGCTCATTACTCTGGTCGACAATATACAGACCTCTATCAATGCAGACTGGACAAACTTCCAGCCCAAGGATTCTGTCATTCAAGGGAATGGATGACTCACCCTCAAAGTTATAGGCATTTAGCCAACCATCTCCTCAAGATTTGTATCCCAGGTTTGCGGCCGCCCATTATATGACTTTGGACAATTCATTTAATTTCTCTATTGCCTCAGTTATCTTACTTGCAAAGTCAGGGGACTGGATGAGATGCTGTAGTATCCCTACCACTTCCAAAAGTCTTTAAAATCATTATTGAGCCATTAAGGTCAAAGAAGAAAAGAGATTAAAAGCATTCCGCTTCTCAACTCTGCATCTGTTTTGTCACCAAGAGATATACCTAAGAGCACTACCCCAGAGAAAGAAAATAACAGGACAAGTAGCACTACCTGGCACCACCTTCATTTCCAGGCCTGCGGTCATCAGAACTCCTCGCTGCAGCCATAAGGCCTCCAAGTGAGTGCTGAGCCATTTAAAAGGCAAGGAAAGTGATCCTGGACCTGAAGGATAGGTCCCTAAAAGGTGAGACCAAGCGCTCTGCCATTTTTTTCTTCCTAGGCCTTGGTTTATCATTGAGAAAATGGGGGAGAACTGGGATGGTCCTACACTTGAACACTTAAAATCCACCACCTGAACCAAGGGCTAAGTACAGTCGAGAAGCCCTGTGTAGTAAGGAGAGGGGGGACCAGTGGGGAAATTGTGGGGGTCGCCTTTGAGACCACACACAAGGCTTTAGTCAGAGCCCTTAAGTGAAGACTTCCAGTTTATCCCCAGGCCGGAGACCTGAGGACTCAGCGTAGGGGCACGGGGATGGGCTGCCAGGCCCTGGGGCTGCTCACCTGATGAAGGTGGTCTTCCCCGTGGAATACTGGCCCACCAGCAGGACCATAGGCTTGTTGTCAAAATCGGCATCCTCCAGGGCAGGCGAGTGGAACTCGTGGAAGCGGTAATACTCTTCCAGCGGCAGCAGCTTGCTCTTGTAGAGTTTCTTGAGCCCCTCGCTGACCGTCTGGAAGACCTCGGGGTCCTTCCTCCGGCGGTCGTCGGTACCCAGCCAGCTGAACATCGCGGCCCCCTGGAAGGCTCCGCGGGGAAGGCTCCTGGGGAAGGCGCCCCTCCGGGCTCAAGCCGCGCCGCCGCCTCACCGGAGCGCGGGGCTCAGCCGCACCATGGCCCGGGCGCTCGTTCTGCCCCTGCGACTGGGACCCAGCCCAGCCCCCGCTTCATCCGGCAGCCCCGGAAAATGATCTGGGCTGCGGGAGGAGGGTTGCAACCTTGAGCCTGACTTGTGACGAACTGCCAGATGCTGGGACTGTGCGGGGGGGGGGGGGGGTCTCCTATCTCCCCCAGCCCTCGCCTGCTCTGCCCGGCCCTCGGCTAAGGGATGCTTGGGTTCTGCTCCTGCCTGGTTGAGACCGCTCGCGGGAGGTGTCAGCGCGCCACAGCCGGAGGACAGCTCCGCATCCGTAGCAGCATCCCTCAGCCCCAGGCGCGCGTTTAAATGCCAACGGTGCAGGAAGCCGGTGCGTGGAGGAAGTCCCTGAGTACTGGCACGGCCTGCCCGGACCCACGGTCCCCGTGACGCGAAGCCGAGCAGGGCGCCGCCATGTCTGTGGGCAGGCGCTCTGCGGCCGGGAGGCCACTGCCTGGGAAAGGATGCTGGCCGGGTCCCGTGGGAAAGCGCTGGCGTTTCAGTCCCCGCCTCTGGGGGTTTGATTTGGGAACAGCGCCCTCTCAGGGACTGCTGTGAAGATGGCATTGACCTACTCTCTTGCTCTCCCTTCTTTGATATCCCCTGTTCCTTTAGTCATGAGGTTAATTCCCAAAGAACGCAGGCACTCTAGTATTAGGGAATATTTTTCCTGGGGAACGGAAAGAAGGGTCCAGTATTAGGCTGCATAAAATACCCAAACTGTCATTAAAGTTTTTACTGGGCTTGGGGTGAAGTCAAAACTGTTCCCATTCATTCCTTCCAATAAAACAAAACAAGCAAACAAGCAAAATTCTATGCATATTGAGCCCATATTCTAAGCCAGACATAATTTTGACAACTGTGGATACAAAGGTGAACACTATATGGAGTCTCTCTTCCAGAAACTGCAATCAAGGCAGACCTTACAGAGGAGACCAGAGCAGAGGGCCATGGAAGCAATGGGGGGAGTTCTTACTTGTGTGTGGATAATTTGAGGAGGTAGGATCAAGAGATGGATCTTCAATGCTGAACCAAGAAGAAAGGAAGCCATTCCAAGCCAAGTAAAGAGCATTTGCAAAGACCTGGAATTTGGAAAAACTTGGTGTGTGCAGGGCAGTGTAAACAGTTTAGCATAACTGGAATGTAGGATTCAGGAAGATGGAAGAGGTAAGTGAGGCCAGGCAAGAGAGGCTGTGCATGCCAAGGCAGAAACCAAGAAAAGAATGGGGAACCCATACCAATATTATTATTAATAATCATTAAATTAACAAAATGTTCACCACGTGCAGGTCCCTCGGCTAAGATCTACAGCAAGCATTGCTTCTTCTAACTTTCATTATAACTCTTGTGCAGTAGAGCATATTATCTCCAGCATCTAACCAAGGACAGTGGGTGGGAGCAACAGCCATGTTAGGCAAAAAGGGGTGCATTTTTTTGTAAAGAATTTAAATGCAATAATAAACCGACTCAAAGTCTCATCTGCTTTATATTATCACCACCTAAATTGTGTGATGCTAAACCACTACTCCCTGACAAAGCAGAGGGTTCCCACTGTCCTCCCTTCAGCAGAAGAGGAGATAAAGAGCTCATGGACTGCCGGGAGTGGTGGCGCACATCTGTAATCCCAGCGGCTCGAGATGCTGAGACAGGAGGACTGTGAATTCAAAGCCAGCCTCAGCAATGGTGAGGCACTAAGCAACTGAGTGAGACCCTGTCTCTACATAAAATGCAAAATTAGGGCTGGGGATGTGGCTTAGTGGTTTAATACTGCTGAGTTCAATCCCTAGTACCCCCCCCCCCCAAAAAAAAAGAGCTCATGGACCATGTGGGATTGATGATACTGGAAGCAGCACAGGAACTGAAGGAGCAAAAGGCTGGAGGCCAAGAGACAGTTTAGGAAAATAATCACAACTAGAGGACAGCAGCAATAGGATTGGGGAAGAGGTCAGATTCAAGAGATTTTTTTTTATGGCATAGAATGGGCAGATCTTGGTAAGCAGTAAGAGGAAATCAGAATGAGACAAAGCCTAAGCTGATTCCTAATCTTCTACTGCAGGGGACAAAACAGTTGGAGAAGCTCTTCCACTAATCAGGAAAGTTAGGAAGAGAGCAGATTTAGCAGATAGATAACAGGTTCTGGCTGAAGCGTGTTGCATTTGAAATGCCTGTGCGAACAACAGGTGGAGGAGTGTGCTGAAGATGTGGGGACTTCTGTGGGGATTTTGAGAGGCAAGTGATAAATGGAATTTCCTTATTATAGCTTAGGTCTCCTGACCCTCCTTGAATCCCAAAGCTGATCATCTCTTTCTGATCTCTGTATCCCCAAGAAGCCACTCAGATTCAAATTCTACCCAACATATAAGCATAGGAGGTAATATTACAGATATTCAACAACTCACATGGCATGGGAATTGAACGGTCAGAACAGACTGGCCTTCCCAGGTGAGCAAAGCCAGAAGCCCTGTGTTGTGCCAGATGTGTTCAGGGTGGCAGCAGGGAGTGTGAGGAACTCCAATGAGGGAAAGTTTCAATATTGTGTTCAGGCAGCCCTGCTATTGTGTACCACTGAATGCCAGCTCTGAATATCTAATTTACCCAGAGCCTGCTGACACATCAACTCTGAATAGTTAGAAATGTATCTTGTTTTTAAAAGAAAGTAAGTAATAATGCAGCATTTCTAAACACTAGCAAAAAGGAGTTATAACAGAGAATGTTACAAAGGATACTATTTTCAAAAGAACAAAAACCTAGGGATAAATCTAACAAAAGATGTGTTAGACATAATATGTGGATGATAATAAAACTTTATGGAAAAAAATTATAGAAGTCCTAAGTAAGTTGGAGAGACATGCCACATTCCATCATGGAACAATTTTATGAGCATGATAAACATGGATATTTTCTGAACAGGTAATAATGTATGTTTTCTTATATGTTGTCTCCCTAAAGAATTTATTTCTTTAAATTTTAGGATATATATCAGAATACTGATTTTTGAACATTTGAAGTTAGTTTTTTAGACTACTTTATCAGTATTCTGGAGGAGAATGGAAAAAGAAAGAACAAAACTCATAGAGAGAGAAGAAAGGATAAAGGACAAATATGCATAAAATCAATATATATATTTGATTTCTAAGGCATAAGCTTGCTATATTTATGTCAATAAATTATTAATATTTCTCACACACTTTTCTCCTAATGTGTACATTCCTTCTTTTTTACTGTCATGACTGTCTTGCTTCTTCAGGTGATCTTATAAAATTACTATATTAGTTAGGACTACATATAAAGTTTTCTTAGACCTACCACTCTGTTCTGGAATTTACTGGTGTTTAGAAAAAGTGTTGGCTAGAATTAGTCATACAGAAAAATTTTACCTGACTATACAAGCAAAGACAAAGTCATTGTTATGAGTTTTAAGAAGATTAAGTTAGGATCACCCCAAATATTGTCAGTCTTGTTTGTGATTGATAGATTCAATAATTAATAGGTATAATTTAAATCAATAGCCAAACAGTGTTTTATATGGAAATTAACAAGGTGATTCTAAAATGTATATAGAACAATGGTTCACAAATAGCCTATATATGCTAACATAAGAAAGATGGGAAGGTGCGGGAGGAAGAGAAGGAGAAGAAAACAATGAGAGCAATAGAATAACTCAGGGAAGGGAACTTGCCCTGGTGGGTATCATTACAAAGCTGCGGAGGTTAAGATGAGGTGGTTTTAGTGTGGAGGTAGACAAACAGAACATGATGCAGTAAAAAGGCCAGCAAGCATGGAAACTGGTAGATGCAGAAATTGCAATAGAGAACACACATATATTGCAGCAAGGCTGGGAAGAAACCCTTAAATAAGACACCCAAAGTACAAAATGCAAAGGAAAAGCATTCAGAAGTTTGGCAATGTTAAAATTAAGAACTTTTTGCTCAACTATAGATAACAAAGGAGAGTGAAAAGATATTTACAGTACACACACCTAACAAAAGCATATCTGAAAAAAATATAATAAATACCTATACTTTGATCATCAAGACAGACAATCCACTAGAAATAAGATTGATAAAAGACACAAAAGAAGCCACACAGATGTCCTATAAATATGAAGAAAAAGGGGCTGGGGATGTGGCTCAAGCGGTAGCGCGCTCGCCTGGCATGCGTGCAGCCCGGGTTCGATCCTCAGCACCACATACAAACAAAGATGTTGTGTCCGCCGAGAACTAAAAAAAATAAACAATAAATATTAAAAAATTCTCTCTCTCTCCTCTTTCACTCTCTCTCTCTCCTCTTTCACTCTCTCTTAAAAAAAAAAAAAAAAGAACCGCAACCAAATTGCAGATTGTTTTCTACTAATCATTTGACATTTAAAAAAAAAAAGAAAAAGATGGTGGGGCTCATTAATAATTAGAGAAATGCCAAACCACAAAAGTACTTTGTGCTCACCAAAATGGAAAAACCTAAAAAGGCAGGACCATACCAACTGTCAGTGAGGATGCGTAACAATGGTGGCTCTCATTCGACTCTGGTGGAAACACAGATTGGCCCAACTGCTTTGGGAAAGAATTTGGCATTGTTTAGTGAAGCTGAAGATGTACACGTCCTATGTCCTGCAATTCCATTGCAAGGCATTATCTAGAGAAACTCTCACACATGTGCAAAGGGAGATAAGCATAAGAATGTGGACGACAGCATTATCTGAGAAGCAAAATGTTATAAACAACCAAATGTCTCTCACTAAGCAAGTGGACAAATTGTGACATATTCACATAATAAAACACATACTATACAGATAAAAAGTTGAGGGAACTAGAACTACCAATGCCAAGCAGTCCTAAGTGAATAAAGTCAGAAGAAGGCTCTTAGACACAGCACAAGGCCATTTCTTTTTTTTTTTTTTAATATTTATTCTCAAGCTTTTAGGTGGATACAATATCTTTATTTTACATTTATGTGGTGCTGAGGATCCAACCCGGTGCCTTGTGCTTGCTAGGTGAGCACTCTACCACTGAGCCACAATCCCAGCCCCACAAGGCCATTTCTTTACATTTGAAAATCATATACCTCTTACTATCTGTTGTTCATGGATGCACAGGTATGTATGGAAGATTTTTAAAAGAGAAGCAAGGGAATATAAAATGCTATTAAGGAGTGTAATGTCCTTTGGGGACTAAAAAGGTAAAAGGAATTAAAAATGGGTCCACAGATTTGACTATAGTTGCAGTGGTTTTTTTTTTCTAAAATTTGAAAATGGGAAATTGGCTGTTCACTTATTATTCTCCCCATCCTTTATTTCCCAAACAAATCTGGTCCTTAAATGCACAAAATTCAAGGGTTTTTTTCCCATAATTATTGGTTTAAGACAAAATGTGCCTGGCTTTTTTTCTTGTATTTTTTTTCTTTAAAAAATAAATTCTAAAATAATATAATGAACCCTGGTGAACCCATCATCCAATCCGAGGACTAGAAAAATTAGCGACAATTTATATCTATCTATGAGTTCTTCTCCTATCCTGTTCCCTGCCCCTTCTCCATTCCTGGAGGAAAACCCTCCCTGAATTTGGAGTGTCTTGTTGTCTTGTTTTAAAATTCTGTTATCACATATATATATATATATATATATTTGCAAGCCTGAAGAACATTTTGTCGCAGTTTGTGTTGGGATTTTATAAAAAGCATATCCTGTGGCATGTGGTTCCCTGGAAATCAACTTCTCTCCCACTCAACATTTTGCCCCCTCTGGCTCCTCTGAGCCTTGTTCCTGCCAGGTGCCTCTCCCAACCCAGCATGGCACCTCTGCTCTGCCACCTGACTGCATGGGCTGGAGTGGGGGCAGGTGTGTGCTTCCAATCAGGCGACCCACAGTAGATGGAGTCCTTGTTCCCCCATGTCTTCACTCTGTGACTTGGCGGGGAAGCAGCTTCACTCTCAAACCTCAGCTTCCTGGTCTCTGTAAGATGACAAATTTTGTTTTTCCGAATTAAAAGAGGCAATGTATGTAGTGCACTTAGCACAGGGCCTGGTCCGCTGAGGGTATTCAATATATATTGTTGACTCTTAAAATCACTATTACTTTTGTTCACTACATGGTGCTGCCTTCGTCTTATTTAGTAAGCTATTTAGTGGGCTATTGAGTAAGGTTAATACTTAATAATTTTAATATTTAATAAGCTACTTAATAAGCCAGTGCCTAATAAGTTAATGAGTAGCTTCTCTTGGTTCATTTGTATCTTAATTGAGGATGGCTCACTGACTTGAATCTAGTGGCCAATAGTAGGATCTGTGGCATTTGCCACAGCTCTTTGGGGATATCACCACCAAACAGGGGACTTTTCTTCTCTTCCCTCTTTTCACCCCTTTCTCACCATGACCATCAAAGCCTGGGGAGAAGGAAGGGATGAGGCAACCTGGAATAAAACTTGAGCCCACCTATCCCTTGAGACTCACTGTGTGGCTCTCCCTTCCCAAGAGCTGAGTAAGCTGCTCCCTTCTCTCCACTTCCAACACCCCCCCCCAACAAACCTCTTACTGAATTTACTATAATTATATGGTGAAATTATTTGCCTCCCAACTAGATAGTGCTTGTCCTCAGTATGACACTGTATTTTACTCATTTACTCGGTTGGGGGGGAAGGTACCTCAGCCAGGCCAATTTCTACTGCTGAGAATCAGGCTGAATTATTGTCTTGGTCTGTTTTGTGCTGCCATAACAGAATACTGGAGACTGGGTAATTCATAATGAAGAGAAGTGTATTGACTTGCAGTTCTGGAGCTGGCAAGTCCAAGATTGAGGGGCAGCCATTTGGCAAGGGCCTTCCTGCTGCATCATCTCATGGCAGAAGGGCAAAGAGAAGGTGAGAGAGCAGGAGATAAAACGTACAACCTCAGCCCTTTATAATCAGCATCACAAGGGTGAAATCCTCACTCCCTAAACACTTCCCATGATGCCCCACCTCCCAACATTTCGCATTGGAGATTAAGTTTTCGACACCTACTTTTTGGGCTACGTATTCAAGCCACAGGAATTATTTAACCTATTTTCATGAAAATGTATTCATAGGTGAAACCACCTCCTTAGAGGTGAGCGTCACATTTGGCTCTGAGCAGAATTCTCGTTCAAAACAAAACCAGAAACAAGTTCTTGGTCCCAAGCCCAGGTGTATTAGTCTGTCCCACAAACAAGATCTGGATTGTAAGAGAAACACCAGAGGCACGAAGTCTGGAGTGGAGTAATTCAGAACCAGTACCAATTCCTGAACATCTTTCTTGGATGGTGTGTGATATCCGAGTCTGTCTCCCAGCTAGGGGGAGCTAGAGAGGACAAAATAAGATAAGTAGGTCAAGGACCTGATTTTCATGTATCTTGATGTAGTATGTCCTTGTTATGGTTTGAATGTGAGGTGTCCTCAAAAGCTCACGTGTGAGACAGTGCACGAAGGTTCAGAGGAGAAACGATTGGGTTGTAATAGTCTTAACTCCATCAGCGAATTAATCCCCTAATTGGGATTAACAGTGGTAAGTGAAGTGGTGGGGTGTGGCTGGAGAAGGTGGGAATTGGGGCTTTGGGGTATACTGTATCTGGCGAGTGAAGACTCTCTCTCTGCTTTCTGATAACTATGTGAGCTGCTTCCCTCTACAACACACTCCGCCATGATGTTCAGCCTCACTTCAAGCCCCAAGGAATGAAGCCTGCTGTCTACAGACTAAGACCTCTGAAACCGTGAGCCTTCAAATAAACTTTTCCTCCTCTACAGTTGTTCTGGTTGGGTCCTTTAGTCACAGCAGCAAAAAAAGCTGACTAAAACAGTCTTCAATAAATAATAATTCACATCTCTACCAAATAAATGAATACTGAATGTGCACAAGGGAAAGAAGATCTGGAATAAAAACAAGGACATGGGGAAATTGTGCTTAGAAAATTTATACAGTGGAAAAGAGATCAAGAAAAAAGGTTGGGCAGTTGTCCAACTGTCCAGGAATAGCATTCTCCATTCATGCCATGATTACCACCTGTACTTAACTGCTGGGGCATGGCTGTCTCCTACCTTCATCCCCAGGTGCAGCAGAGCAGTGCTCTCTTGAGAAACCCTCCATTTCAATGAGAAGGGCCCATATTACAGGAGGCAGTGTAGAGGGTGTATGTCTGGTTTTATTAAAATGCCTGTTTGATGAGTTCAGGTTTCTCTCCAAGAATCTCAGCTCTCAAAGAAAGGATATTTGTAAACTAGAAAATGTGATCTCTGATTAGAAAACCCCCTGCTTATCACCTTAATGTCCGTTTCTGCTTTTGTGGCATGTGTTATTTCTGGAGGATGGCATTGTTATTGCAACGTCAGTCCTCATGGCAATGCTGAAGGGAAAGGGAGGGATGTTTCTCAGAGGGAAACCCAAGCCCCAAGAGGTTGAAAACTTTGCCCACAGAGGCATCCTTTATTAAGCTATCTGTCATCTGCCTACTTCCCCCCTCAACCTGGGAAAGGTCTGAGGCAGTGTGCCCAAATCCATGGAATTCTAAAATAAATAAATACATTAGCTAACCCTGGACCCATCAGCTATGAGTGCCATGGGAAGGTATAACGTTCAGAGAGGGAGGTGGGGGCGGGAACAAGAGAACAAGTGTCCTCCCCAGAGATGAGTTTCACATTTTGTCTTGGAGCAAGATTCTTGTTCAAAGCAAAACCAGAAACAAGTTCTTGGTCCTAAGCTCAGGTGTATAAGTCTGTCCCACAGGCCAGATCTTGATTTTAAGAAACACCGGAGGCACAAAAATCTGGAGTGGAATGATCCAGAACTAATACAAATTTCTGAACATGTTTCCTTCTTGGGTGGTGTGTGGTTACTGAGTCTGTCTTCCGGCTAGGGGGAGCTAGAGAGACCTCCCAGAGAAGACAGACAAAATAATGTAAAAATTAATAGAAAAAAAGTGAGAGATGGCTGCTGAGTAACAGGCTTTTTAAAGATATGGGTGGCTTCAAGGCTACAGGCTGCAAGCACTCCAACACCACCCCTTTTGTATGTTTAAATAATCCACGGGATCCTATCTTCTACATTTATCAGATTCTCTGTGCTCATAAGCATTTTTATAATGGTCACAGACTATTGTTTTATAGTCATTGGTCAACCACAGGCAATTCACATTTCTAGTCTTCTTGTTTGCTTAACAATGGAGTCAAGTTTGGTGCCTCCATCAGCCCTTCCCTGAGCTTCACACGGGAGGTGGCTCAGTGGTTAAGTGACCCTGGGTTCAATCCCTGGTACCCAAGGGGAAAAAAAAAAAGTAGTTATGAAAATTTGGGGATAATTTTGCTTCATTCTGTGCATATATATTTACTTGCTATCTGCTTTTTTTCTCCCAGTCAACAACATACCAAAGATATTTTCACATATCTTGAAAAAAGTACACGATTAATTTGGAGGGAATGTTAATATCAACTATATGGAAATTCCTTAATTTAATTTAGCACACTCAATGATGGACATCTAAATCGATTGCAAAATTATTCTTCACAATAATAAAAGCTCTATTTCAGAGTTTTCCTTTCAGTTTTGTGATCATCATTGAAAGACAAACATTTCTGTACATAAATTTCACTAAAGTTTCTCCTTATTGGTATATGTTTTATAAAGGGAATTAGTAGGGACAACATTAATGCTTTTCATATTTCTCAACAAATTGTTTTCCAGAGGAAGTACATCAGTTTATATCTTTACCACAATGATATTGGAGTTCCTAGTTTTCTCTTTTCTTTCTTTCTTTCTTTTTTTTTTCTATTCTGGAACTATATATTATTGGTTGAAATTATTTTTATTTTATAAAAATTTATTAATTCATTTTATTTAATAATCTAAACATTATTATTTTAAAATATTCACCTCTTTGGAAAATAAGAAATGATAGATTATTTTTAAAATTTTGTATATTTCATTACAGAAGTTTGTTGATTTTTATTTATTAATAATTTATATTTCTTCCAATTGTCTACTTTGATCTCATTTCTCTAAAAACATTTAATGTTTTCTTTATTGTTTTGAAAGAACTCCTTATTTTTATCATAAGGACCTTGACCTTTTGTCTGTTTTTAATCCAGGTCAATCTTAAAGAATTTTTGCCAATTACCTTCCCTTTGTGTCTTCTCTTCCCCACAAAGCATTATCATTAGAATTTCTTATCAGAATCTCATTAAAATTATAAATTAATTTTAGGAGGAGTGGCATCTTATTAATACTTAATCTTTCCACCGAGAAACATGGCATGACTCTCTATTTTTTAAAACATCTTTTAATCCCCTATAAACTTTTTGTAGTTTCCCTCAAATACATTAAGAACATTTTTAAGATTACTCCCAGTTATTTTATATTTCATTATGGCTGTAAATGAGATATATTCTATTATGGCAACTCATTTATTATCATATTTAGAAATACCACTAATTTAAAAAATATTTATCTTGGATATAGTTATTTTACTCATTACTTGTTATCTTACATAATTGTTTAGTTCACTCTTAAGTTTTCCAGTTACATGGGATCATCAGCTTGTGTTTTTTCTCTTTATTACCACCATTTTGGTTTATAATTTACATTCATATTTTGGTTAGAATTTTAAGAACAGTTTGAAAATAAAAGGGAAGTGCACATTCTTGTTTTATTCCTGATTTCAGTGATTTTCTGGTGCCTATCTGGATTCTTTTTTTCTTTTGCACCACTTGACTTGTGAGTTATGATCTCTTCCAACAATTTTTTTTCCTTTTGGTTGGTAAAAAATATTTTACCAAAAGAAAGCATCTGGCACATAGCATCTTCTCAAATTTAACAGCCATATGTGTTTGTGTATATGTGGAATCCTACATACTTCAGTACATACGCACGTGATGGGGTGTTCTTGGAAGTCAGAGTAGCTGGTGACTCTATCCCTAGGACCTGAGGATGTAAGGAGGCAGGAGGTCTGAGGAGTTGTCTACTGAGTGCTTCAGGGTTGAAGCTCTGTCCTGGCATCTTCTCAAAGAGTTTTTCATTTGCAGGATGAAAATGAGAGTCACATGTTAAAGGAGCATCAGATTAACTGACAGAAAACTCCATATGCATCAACACTGAGATGTAGTTGCCAGACTGTTTATAAGGTTCTAGCCGCATGAACACAAACCTAGGAAAAAACAACTATTGATGCCGATGGAAAGCCTGCTCCACGTCAACCGTTGTGTGAGGTGTTCTCACACAGAACTTCATTTCTCGTTCACATATGTCACTATTCTTCCTCCCCAAAGAAATGGAAGCTTGGGACCTAGACCAAGGCAGAGCAGGGAGGTGCTAGTTTTCTGGACACAGCATGGGTACAGAGCTGACTGAGATGCTGCAGATGGGGTCTGTGGTGGCATGTTTGACAGTGAAGGAGCAGGTCACTAAACTGTGTTGTAACTAATAGAAGGAGCTAAAATTTAAAAAAAAAAGTGCTATTTGAAGAGCTGTCACCAGGGAGGGCAAATAATGGATAGAGGGTGAGCCAAGAACAGTTCATCTACCAGGTGACATCACCCACTTGCCAGATTCCAATGACTGTCTGCATGCTGACAATCTTGAACATTCTTGTGCATCTCCAGCCTCTGTCTTCTCTTCTGTCTTTGTCAGCCTGAGCTGCTGTAACGAAGCACCATAGATTGGGTGGTTTGTAAGAAGACATTTATTTCTCACAGTTCTGGAGGGTGGAAGTCTGAGATCAGAGCACAACAGAGTTGGGCTCTGGTGAGGGCCCTCTTTCTGACTGCAGACTGCCGATTTCTTGTATCCTCACATGGCAGAAAGTAGGCAGGAGAGTGGTCTGGGGTCCTATTCATAAGGACTCCACCCTACTCACCTTCTGAAGGGCCTACCTCATTGCCAAGTACCATCACATTGGAGTTAAGATTTCCACATATGAATATTGCAGATGAGTCGGGTGGAACAAGAATATACAGTCCATAGCATCTTGGAAGACCTATAAGCAAATCACACTCAGTCCCAGTGGTTAAGGGCTCCCCAAAACCTCTCAGTAAGCACAAAATCCAGTCATTAAGGAATGATCATAATTATTTTTGTTTGTTTTTATGTGGTGCTGAGGATCGAACCCAGGGCCTCGCACATGCTAGGTGAGTGCTCTACCGCTGAGCCACAACCCCAGCCCACCCCCATCATAATTATTTTAAAAATATGTATTAAGTTTTTATCATGTACCAGCCTTTGGGCGAAATGCTCTATATTCGCTACAAAATGAAAAACCGCATTTTTCCACCAAAACGTCAAAGTATCTATTACTCTCATTTTTTAGATAATAAAACTGGTGACTTCAGAGGTGAATTAGTGGCTAGAGGCTGTCCAGCTGGTAAGAGATTAAATCAGGGTCAAATCCCAGGTTTATCTGGTTCCATAATCTCTTTGTAGGGTGTGGACTCCACAATTCTAGAAAGGGCAAATCAAGATGGAACACACCACGGGTTGGGGAGTCCAGGTCTGAGTCCACCCACTGACTAATGTTTTCATAGTTGCTTCCTCATTCCAGAGAGCCAAGAATCAAAGGATTATCAGAGATTATGCTTTTCAGTTAAAGGGGTGTTTGGTCTTTTACGCTCTGAAAGGCAAAGCCAGACCTTTACAGGGAACTGTTGTTGGTAGAAAACACATTTCAACATAAATCCCTGTCATAAATCCCTTTTGAAAATTGTAGCTCACAGAGTTTCATAAAGGACTCATCACTCATCACTGAACTCACCACTCTGGCTGGGCTGCTGTGGACCTCAGGACTCTTTGCGCTTCCTTTCTTGCATCTTCTGGGCAACATGCACAGTGTCCCACTCACTCTTGCACCCTTGAGAATGGTGACACTTCATTTACCATCGGGGCTTCTATCCTAACTGTATTTCCAATGACATGAACCAGAAATTCCGCTGACACCTCATGGGAGGAAATGCAGAAGCCATTCCTGCAATGGAACTTCCCAGTCGTGGGTGTTATAACCGCAGCTACCTTCTCCTGACAAGAAAGATATGCCAGGTCATAAGTATTAAAAAAAAATCAACAAACTAAAGAAAGGGTAAGTAGAAGCAGAATTGTAAGACACTTGGGGAAAATGATGTCAGGAACAGGAAGAAGAGTTCGAAACGTGTTCCTTTGTAGCAGCATATCGATCTGCATATGTTTGACAATGCCAAGTTCACAATTAGGAATCAAGGCCGAAAATAAGAGAGGAGGCTGAAAAAAACAAGCCTAGACAAAACTTGAATCTCGCAGGGAGCTGGACTAGGACGTAGAAAGAAATGAAAAAACAGACCACACTGCAAAGTTTTTTCTGTTTTCTCTCTTTGGACAGCCTTTATTGGGAGAAGAGGCCATCACCATGCGATTGTGTGATTTCCTGCCATACTAGGAAGGTCCATCATTCTGGAAGCATCTCTCTCTGTGCCTTATTGTTGATGGATACAGTTCCAGGTCTATTTTTTTAAAAAAAGTTTAAAAACTTCGGTCTTTTATTGGCCTTTGCCAATGAAACTATTAGGAATTATGAGCATCTTTTGGTGAATTAGTTATCAGATTCTTTCCAACGGTCATGGAAGAGAGCATGCTCAAAACAAAATCAAAGGCCAGAGTGCTGGATGAATGCCAGTTTCATGAGCATGTTGGACAAGTGCCAAAGTGCACCAGGCATCTAACTGAAATGTTACGTGCCTGTTGTATACATAAATCTCAAGTAGAACTCGGAGTGCTGCATAAACCTGCCTCCCTGGACCAATGTTAGAGCAGAGAAGATAGGGTAGGAAAAGACAATAACCCAAATAGAGGGTGACAGAGGGAGGCCCCTGCCTTTCTCCATTTAACCTCTATCTACTCAAGATTTAGTGGCCAATTCTGGTCCAAGACTGGGTAAATATCGAAGGCTAATCTAGGTATCCTGAAGGTTCCTTGAGACCTTGTTTCAATAATTTTGCTCTTTACTTGTTAGATTTCTTATGGTCAAGCAGCTGCCTAGCATGCTGATGCTACTCAGGGCTCTCTGCCTAGTGCCCCCTTTTCCAGTAACTGAGGTCAGTCTTGCCTCAGCTGCCTTTCTAAGAATCCAGCTGTGTTCCATGGCCAGCTGCCACAGCTGATTTGGACGCTATCTGATGTTGTTGCTTGTCTAGAGCTTGACCTCAGTGTATTTTGCATCTTCTTGCCTGCACCTGCCTCAGACCCTCTTGCTCTTTGCTGGTGCTCAGATGGCACCCTGTGCCTGCCTTGCCTTGCTGGGGCATGGTGTGGTCCTACACCCTTCCCATAAAGAACACATGTGCTCATTTTGACTTCAATTAGGTTATGGATTATAAAAAAAATGTGTTCTCAAAATTCAAATAAACTCTCTTATAATTTAGAAAAACACTCCTCTGATTGAGAAAATAGCTCATCTGTTTTTCTTTCCAAATTTCACAATGAATTTCTTAAAAAATATTTTCCTGACATTCTGAAGACATTGGGAGTATGAAGGAATTAATAACCTGGGTCTTAGAATTTACTTTGGAACCTTGAAGATGACTTCTAATTTATGAGCTCACCTACAAAGTCTCTTTTTATTATCTTCCTTTGTGGATAAATTCGTAACACTTGAAAGGTCTATGTGGAACCACCAATTATTCCTTTCAGTCTTCTAAACTTCTTATTATCCTTTCTCATACTCATAAATCAAAGCCCCTCTCTTTTCCTTGTCAGATTCCAGGTAGAAAATATATGTATACAAACGAACAAAATATCAAGTGAGAAACAACATCAAAAAATAGTAAAACTTGCCCGGCGTGGTGGTACATGCTTATAATCCCAGGGGCTCAGGAGGCTGAGGCAGGAGGATGGAGAGTTCAAAGTCAGCCTCAGCAAAAGTGAGGCACTAAGCAACTCAGTGAGACCCTGTCTCTAAATAAAACACAAAATAGGGCTGGGGATGTGGCTCAGTGGTTGGGGGTTCATGAGTTTAATCCCTGATACTCCTTCCCAACAAAAAAAAAAAAAAGAAAAAGAAAGAAAGAGTAAAACTTGTCAGTTGATCTTATGAAGTTCTGGTGCTGTGGAATTTCACCAGAGCCTGAAATCCACCTACAGCACTGCACAAAGTGACCCTTTGTAGAGCAGTGATATCCCACAGCTTTGATGCTTTATTCTTATCTCTGCAAAACAAGGAGATTTAGTGTTTAGAGCTCACGCATAAGTATGTCAATAGATTTTCCATTTACAGTTGTGTTGGGCACATAAGTGTTTTACTTGACTTTTATTATGAATCTAATAAAATGACATAAAGGACTATGTGAGCATGAACGAATACCTTTGAGTGATTATTACTTATTATACCAGATACTTTAATTTATTCCTCAACTAGAAGTTTTGATTCCTTATTTCACTGCTGAAATTCCAACAATCAGGGATTTTTAAAAATTTTTTTTTAGTTGTAGTGTGACACATTACCTTTATTTAATTTATTTTTATTTGGTGCTGGGGATCGAACTCAGGGCCTTGCACATACCAGGCAAGTGTTCTACCACTAATCCATAACCCCAGCCCCTAAGGGATTATTTTTAAGTGCAAACTTCTGGTAAAGCACTTGTGAGCCACTCACACACTGATGAGAACGAGTTTAAACAGATTGCTTTCCAGTGCTTGGAAGGAACGAGAATTTATATTGGAGGAACAGAAGGAGACACCTGGGAGTGTGCACCTAGTTGGTGGGAGGGCTAGTTGTTTAGGGCACTTAGACTCTCCTGGAGGAGAAGTATCTGGAAATGGGAAATAGGAGGTTAGAGAGTTCAAAGTCAGCCTCAGCAAAAGTGAGGCGCTAAGCAACTCAGTGAGACCCCGTCTCTAAATAAAACAAAATAGGGCTGGGGATGTGGCTCAGTGGTTGAGGATTCATGAGCTCAATTCCTGATACTCATGACCTTTTTTGAATATTTGCACAAGACTGGTCCCCAAACAGAAAGTCATAATAGAAAGTTCGGAGATGATGAACACAACTTCCCTATTCCATTGAGGTCCAGAAAGAGGATGGCTTGCCTACCTCCTGTAGTCTGTGGACCCGAATTTCTATTTCTTGACCCTGATCCAATGCTCTTTCTTCAAACCTCTGCTGCACCACCCTGCTGAGAAGTTACTTCCTTTCTCCCTCTGCCCTGCCCCAGGATCCAGAACCCAGCAAGCTTCCCCAGAGCTCATGCAGACTGCTGGAGCCCTCCTGGGAACTTCACCACTCCTCTTGGCTTGTTTCCACAGGAAGTGAATTCTTGGTCATAAATCACAAACTTTCAATCCACTTTTGTTCCACAGCCCACCGGTGGGTTGGAGACTGCCTCTGCCTACGGAGACAGAAGGCTGCTCCCATGTGGACTTACTTCATCTCAGGAATACCAGTCTGTCCTGGGTGAGAAATGGAAGCCTGGGGAGGGGTTGGATGATTTCTGAAATGTTAAAAGTTCACAGGGCTGGTGTGAGAGGCCAGTGAGCCTCCCTAACCACCTGTTTCCTGTCACCCGGGACAATAATTCCAAGAGTTGTCATGGGAGGAAATGAACCTTGGGCTCTGCGGATCCTTGGGACAACCCACGGTAAACCCAATGATGGCCACAATGCAAATGACTCAGACACAGAGTGCATCCCAGCCCCGCCTTAGGTGTGGGGTGGTATCCCAAGGAACAAGATGAAGCCCTCCCCACCACCAAGGGTTTCAGACATAATAAAGAACAGAAGGAAGATAATGAAATGTCAAGATGAGAAGATGAAAATGAGAACCTTATGTCCGTGAGACAGAGATCAATAATAACAATGAGCCTTACCTGGGTGTAGACAGCTTTGTTCGAGTTTTTATAGAATGCTTTCACATTCGTGACTTGATGTGAGCCTCAAGTTAGAGATGAATTATTATTCCAATTCTTCAGAAAATAAAGTTTGAAACTTGCTAAACTAAGCAGATTTTTACTCTTAGTCTCTTGATTCTCAAATTGGCTTATGCTATCCCCACACTACTGGAGACAAAATGAAGTGGCAACTCCTTCCTAAGATGTTTCTTTTTATCCCCGTTAACAGCTACAGCCTGCTAGCTTCTGCCTCGGTAATCTTGCTTACTCAGCAGCTATGGCAGGAACCAGAGCTGCCTGGGGAAAGGGGAAGGGGTCAGGGTTAATTCTGTACTAAATAAAAGATACTGAGACCAAAGGTCGGTGCTCAGTCTTTGGAAAAGACTCCGCTGAGCCCACACCAGTGCTGCATAAACCTTGCTCTTAGGCATCTCCAAGTGTCATTTGTCTCTTTCCATTGCCATAATTTTCCGAAACAAAACAACACAAGGAGAGGTAGGGACAAGGATCCAAGAGCTTTGGACTTTGGAGGAATGCTTTGGATTTGACTTTGTGATAGGAAGACTTAGTTTCTTGACCAAAAATTCATGGAACAAGATATGCTTGGGGCTTGGTCCCATTTCTGCCATTTGTTAGCTGTGATTATCTTGAGCAAGTGATATTCAGTACCTTAGTTTCCTTTCTATTAAATGGGGATAATAATAGGACCACCTCTCAAAGTTGAAAAGATTCAACGAGATACAGCATGCATGTTGTAAGAAAGAGAAATAAACCAAGTATGTGCCAAAAATGCACCCACAACTCAAGAAGGCCTTCCCACCACAAGAGAACAAAGAAGAGAGATGGGGATAACTAAAGCACATTTCTTTAAATAACCCGATCGGAGACAGTATAACCTAGGCGATGTTTGGGAAGATTGTACACCCCATAGTACTCAACCAATGAGAAACCAGGGAGGAACTGTCTGCTGACAAAATGCTGATTGTGACTGCCCTGAATGTGCCTGCTCTTCACACACCTGATACTGCAAAACCATCATTAAAAACCTTGCTTTTTGCTTTACCTTCTATATCTCTCTTAGTCCTGTCTTTGGGTTTGAGCAGTGAGCTTGTTTCTCACACGTATGCTCCACTCTGTACCTGGCATGTTATAAGTGCTTAATAGATGTTGGTTACTTCATCAATATCACTATGAAAATGAGTGAAGTGTCAGTCATACAAAAAGATCAAGGCAAGAGAGATCAGAAACAGAAAAGGCAGAGGAGCGGGTGGGGAGGGAGTGAATGGAGGAGTTCCAGGGGTAAGGACTCTGACTTCACGGATGTGGATGGAGCACCTACTGGGGACCAAGGGTGGCTCTAAGTCCTGGATCCAAAGTGTGTAATTATGGAGGCAGGCAAGCTAGAACTGACTTAATTCCTGTAACGATAATGTGGTGGTGGAGACTAGGAGAAGAATCCTGGAAGAGTCGAGAGGTCGTCACACTAGAGTGACACCTGAACGCAAGGTGTTATGAAGGGAAAATAATCAGATTGAAGCAACTTAACTCAGGATGAAATGTGAGGACACAATCAAGAAGGGTCCTTGTTTCTAGCTGAGTGGCCAAAAGACATGAAGATAAAATTAGCCCAAATGGAGGATTTAGAAGAGGCAGGTGAGGGAAGGAAGAAGGAGACCTCTTAACAGCCCCAAAGAGTCACAAAAACCCTCCTTAGGGAAACTTCCCTGAATGATAGATACATCAGACTCGGAAGACCGCAAAAGAAAACCCAGAGTTTCCCCTTGCTGATGCTTGCCTGTCTTCTGCCGGTGTCTCCTGTAAACACAGGAATACCTTGGAATCTCCGTCTTTGCTTTTTGGCAGCCTATGAGTGAGAACGTGAGCAAGTGGGGGTGATGTCCTCCTGCAACCAAATAATGCTCTAAGTCCCATCTCCTGATGCCCTCCCTAGGATTGTAAATGAGAGGATGACTAATTCTCTGTCTCTCTCATCAAGGCATTACTGAAAGAAATTCTATTTGTAGAGTGTGTAAAGAAATGGGTTTGTATAATAGCATTACAAAGCCCTGATACTCCCCTCCCTTCCAGAGAACTTACAGTGGGAGGAGCCAAGGCTCTAGGAGGTGAGATCTCTGCCAAGCACCCATGTGGAAAGGACCCACATATAAGAGGAGGTGTCAGGAAGCAGGCTTCTGGCTGCCTCAGGATTGTATCCTGACTGTTGCTTAAAGAAGCAAGATCTCTTGTGCAGGTAAATTTCTTTACTTCTAAGTATGTGTCTACTTGGGCGAAGAGCCCCTGTGGGCCTCCACAAAGTTTGGGTTCAGAAGGTGAAGGGAAGGTCTTTGTTCTCCTGGTTTGAACTTTGCTGGTCAGAGTGTACATGGAAAGAGCTGCAGATTATGGGGATCCAAATTTTGGGCTCAGCTTATATATTAATATGATCCTAAGGAATAAACTTCAGTCCTTTGGTTTCAGTCTGTTCTTTAAAGGTAAAAAAAGAAAAAGTGGGGGTATCTTTGTGCCTATCTCTGATGTCCCTTGCAGCTCTGATTTCTGTTGATGGTTACTTTGTAGAGTTGCTGATGCTGCTAGGTGCTGTCATTTTCCAGTCCTAGACCATTCCAGTGGATTTCTGTGAGCTCCTAGTTGGGAATGATCTGGAGGTGGCTAACTCCTGCCCATGGCCTTGTAGGATTTCCAAGGTCAAGGGTACAGGCTGCTCTCTGGTTCATTCTGTAGGGAAGCAAGCCTAGCTTGAGTTCTTTAATGAGACAAGATGAAGATGCTGAGGACGATGACCACATTCTGTGAGAGTGAAATATTCCTTGCAGGACAGTTTTCAGTGTAGTACTGGGGGCTGCCTTTCACCTCAACTAGAAATTGCCACTGTCTGAGCCCTTTGCTGGTCTCTGGACACTGGATATTACTATGGAGCATGGCAGCCAGGTCGCAGGTGTGCTTCTGACTCTCTCTTAGGGAGGCAGGAGGTAATGATGCTGGTGTGGGATGCAGCCTGGGCTTGGGTTAGACCTTTGTGTTCCAGAAATGTCAAATCCCGTCTACAGGTGCTCGTGGCTAGAAGCCTAGCTGTGAATCCTAGCTTGAGCCAGAGAAGTGAACCTAGGCTTTTCAGACTGGGGAACACCTTCCAGGTCTGACAGGATGAGGGTTTCTTTGGCTTTCTGGATTTTTAAGATTCTTGGGTAAGTTGGGTATTGGTCATTATACAGAGTGAAGAAAGAGGGACATCTCTAATGTGGGAGCCCAGCACTGGACGGTGACTTCCCTGAGGCTGGAAGCTCTGCCTAAATCATCCTGCACCCTTCCCCTCTAGGACAACTGCCGGCTGTGGGGAGGTACCCATAAACCTTTGATTAAATCAATAGAATCTACCATTTTTCAAATCCCTTATAAATATCTCTCCTGATCATCAAAACAATCAATAGAAAAACAATAGAACTGATTTAACAATTAGTGGTATAATTGGTTTGGTGATAAATCACTCTACTTCAAAGGTAACCACTAAGCTGATTTGTAACACATACATTGGTTTAGCCTGTTTTTGGAAGTTTTGTAAATGGAATTATAGGTTTTGTGTCTATTTCCCCCACCCTCCCACTCAGTATTATGTTTGTGAATCTGATTGCTTTTGTAGTGTCTAGTTCTTGTCTGTTCATTCTTGGTTCAGTGTATCATTCTATTGTGTGAATGTACCTCAAAATTGTATACTCCTGTTCGTGAGGACTTGGGTAGTTTCCAGGCCAGAGCTATTTTGAATAGTTCTATTTTGAATGTTCTTCTACATGTCTTTTTTGTGCATAAATTTAAGCACTTCTGTGGGTCAATATCCAGGAATGGAGTTCCTGTGTCACAGGGTATACCTATGGTTAGCTTTAGTCTTTACTGCCATTTCTCCTAAAAGATGTTTCTGATTGACTTCGTTTCTAGCTGCATGGTTTGGTATTCTGGAGTAGTATACATCGTAAGTTAAAATGAGAGGCCATGGATTTCTCCAGCCCAGGAGCGAGCCTCAGAGTGGGGCATGCCATTACCTGGCAGCCCCCTCTGCAGTCCGTGAGCTGGCTCAGGGGACCTGCTCATGCTCACAGCAGATACAGGGCTCTTTCTTCATGGCGGCTCCTTTTACACCAGACCCCAAACATCACATGAGCCCTCTAGTCCTCACAATATCTTTTCTATGAAAACATCTGGGAAGTAGTGAGGAATTCACCATGCGGAGAAGGTAAGAAGTGGCCAGAGAAGCCTCCCCGGAGGCGAATATGTGCCGAGCTTTGAAGGATGCATGATCAAGGACAGAGGCTAAGAAGGAAGAAACACTTTATAGGTGAAACTCTTCATTGTCCAAATGTGTTTTCAGGTGTCTGGACAGGCAGAGGGTGAGTTCCTGGAAGCTGTTGACACAGAAAGGGAGGCTGGCCCTGTGGGCTGTGTGGTTCTGAGGGGAGTAATGAGAGGTCAGTCAGGTGGAGACTGCCAGATTAGGGTGGGGAGAATAGCTACCCCATTATATCTGACCACATAATGCAGCTCAAATTCCATGACTCATTTAAGGCACAAATACCCCTGTCAGACAAGAAGTAATAATTTACATCTGTTAAAACTCTTTCCTGTCCAATTGCATTTTCACATGGTTAGAAGGGTGAAAAGGAAAGGGGTGGACCCCAAAGTGTGGGAGATGATGGAGAACTGAGAATAGGAAAGGACTCTGGACTCAGGTTGACCTTGATTATACTTCCTCAGGGTGCCTTGCCCTGGATCTCCCCTCCCCACGACAAGGAGTCATTAAGGTAAACCTGGAGGGCACAGGAGGCCCTTGGCCTGGATCAGTTCTCAGAGATGTGGTCTCTGAGAAGAGGAGCCAAAGGGCTAACAGTCCACAAAACTTTACACATCCTCTGTCTCATTTCAGCTTCACCATAGGAGGGCAGGGCAGGGCAGGGCAGGGCAGGGCAGGGCAGGCTTGATGTCTCTTTACGTTTTACCAATGAGGAAACATCCATGCGTTCAGCTGGCCAGCCGGCAAGCATCTATGTGTTCATGATATGATGCCAGGCTGTGTGCATCGCCCCAAGAGTCACTATGCTTGCCTTCTGGAGTTCCTAGGCCCCATTCTTCAGGGTTTCCTGAAAGACAAATGTCTGCTCTAATTAATGAAGAATGCTTTTGGGGTCTCCTGTTAGAAACTCAGTGTAGGGCTGGGGCTGTAACTCAGTGGTAGAGTGCTTGCCTAGTACGTGTGAGGCACTGGGTTCTATCCTCAGCACCACATCAAAATAAAATAAATGTATTGTGTCCGTCTACTATAAAAATATTTTAAAAAAAGAAACTCAGTCTAAACACTGACAGATGTGTAAATAGTATAAACAAACAAACAAATAAATAAATGAAATGAAATGGAGGCTTTTCAAACCATTTCCCCTTCTATGCCCAGGTGATGATGTGGATGTAGAAATGTGAGTTTTCCTGTTTATAATGAGTAAGCACAGAACCATCTGAAAACTGCCCAGGAATGCCTGAAGTCACTGCAGGTTAAAAAAAAAAATGGGTTAAAGACAAGCTTTACAGAAATAGCAGGTCACACCTTCAAGTGTTTTGAGACATGAATGTAACTGTAAATGTTAAAAGTGTAAATAGTCAATGAATCAATGACGGATAAAATTCTGCTTCACTAAGATAAATTCTTGGCGATGAATTCTACCAACCACATTTGATCCTGAGCTTCTCCCTGCAGCCTGCCTCTGCCCGTCGCCCTGTGCAGTCGGCTCCAGGGTTGACAGTGCTTTAAAGGAGGGATCTGCAACATTTGCAAAGTGCTGGAGAATAAATGTTTTAATCTTGCTGGCCATAAGATCCCGGTGGCATCTACTCGCTGCTGTAATTGTTATCCAAACACAGCCACAGACCATCTTAAACAGGCAGATGTGGCTCTGTTTCACAAAACTTCATTTACAAGACGCACTGCTGCCAGATTTGGCCCAATTTGTCGACTCCGACTTCAGAGTTTTATTAAGCCCCTTCATACATTATCTCTTCTGAGTTCTGAGAGTAGGCGCGGTCAGCCGCACCCTGTAATTACTGGTGAGGACACAGGCTCAGAGAGGGCTCACGTTTGCAAGGTAAGTAAGTAGAAAACCCGATTGCCTCCTGGGTTTTCTAATTCCAAACCTCGCCCTCTGAGACAGCTGTGTACTGCTTATAACAGAAGAAACACAGTCCCCACTCAACATAAATCAGGCAGAGCATATAGTTAGTCTTGTTCTTTTGTTCCAACTCTCAAGAGCAGGGAATTAATCATTTTTTCCAATCTAGAGCTTTTTATCATGCAGACAGAGGCACTGTGCAAGGGGCTTGGATTTCTATTCCAGTTTCACCTTCGACAATGCAGTGTGTTGGGGCAAGATGCCAGACTTCTTTAGAAATCCATCAACCCCTAGGAGGACTCTATAGGTCACAGTACCTGGGAGGAAAAGGTGTGGTACTTACTTCTTTTGTGTTTCTGATCCAGTGACCTAGCTTTACCCTTAGAGGTGAAACAAGGGCCTATGTTGATGCTCAGCCTAGAGCACAATATCTAGCACATAGTAGGTGTTTCGTTAACATCCAAATAAATTGATCATCAGCACAGGGACTCCAAACATGGGCTACATTCCGGGGATTTATCTTTTTATTTTATTTTTTTTACTCTGTTGAGATTTGGGGTAATTTGTTTCTATTTCTTTGAGTCGCAGTTTCCCCAGGTTTAAAATGGAGCTCACAATTCTCAACTGCTTCAGAGGTGGTTGTACTAGTAGCTACCACAAACAAATGCCAGATGTTCTTAATCAAAATTAAGACAATTGTTTACCAAAATGATGGCGATGGAACAGGTGCCAAAATGATTCCTTTTTTTTGTTGTTGTTGTTTCCCATATTTTAAAAATTTGTGCATTATGGTTGTCCATAATGGTGGGATTTATTGTTACATATTCCTATATTCACACAATATAACAATATAATTTCACCAATATCATTCTCCAGTGATTCATCTTTCCCTCCTCTGCTCTCTCCCCTGGTCCTTTTCCTCTGCTCCACTGATCTTCCTTCAGTTTTCATGAGACTTCCCCCTCTCCCATCACCACCACCTTCCCCACAACCACCCCCCTTCCTCCCTAGCTTCTACATATGAATGAGAGAAAACATATGACCCTTGACTTTCTGAGTTTGGCTTATTTCACTTAACATCATCTTCTTAACTTCCATCAGTTTTCATGTAAACAACAAAATTCCGTTTTTCCTTACAACTGAATGCAACTCCATTGTGCATATATACCTCATTTCTCTATCCATTCATCCATTGGTGGACACATAGGCTGTTTCCACAGTTTGACTACTGTGCAAAGTGCCTCTATAAACATGGGTATGCATGTATGATGACTTCACTTCTAATAAATACTGAGGAGTTATATGGGTTATATGGTGGTTCCATGCCTAATCTTTTGAGGAAACTTCATACCTATTTCCATAGTGCTTATATTAATTTGCAATCCCACCAACAGGGTAAAAGTTCTTTTTTCTCTCCACATTTTCTCCAGCATTGATTATTGTTTGTATTCTTGATGACTGCCATGCTGAATGGAGTGGGATGAAATCTCAATGTAGTTTTGATTTGCATTTTCCTAATTGCTAAAGATGCTGAACTTTTAAAAAATATATTGGTGGGCTGTTTGTATCTCTTTCTTGAAAAATGTCTGCTTAATTCATTTGCCTATTTATTAGTTGGGCTATTTGTGTTTTTTGAGCTCTTAAATATTCTTGGTGTTAATCCTCTGTCAGAAGACTAGCTAGCAAAGATTTTTCTCCCATTCTGTGGGTTCTCTCGTCACATTTTTAATTGTTTTCTTTGCTGTGTAGAAGCTTTTTAATTTGGTGCTGTACCATTTAATAACACTTGGAATTATTTACTGAGCTTTAGGTGTCCTATATTGAGAAAATCATTGCCTGTGTCTATATGTTGCAGTGTGGACCTCTACATGTACTTCAAGGAGTTGCATAATTTCTGGTCTAATTCTTAGGTCTTTGATCTATTTTGAGTTGACGTTTATGTGGATGAGAGATAAGAATCTAGTCTCATTCTTCTACAATGGAAAACTGATTCCTTGGTTTTTCTTTTTTTTTTATTGGTTGTTCAAAACATTACATAGCTCATGACATATCACCTTTCATACATTTGATTCAAGTGGGTTATGAACTCCCATTTTTACCCCAAATACACGTTGCAGAATCACATCGGTTACACATCCACATTTTTACATAATGCCATATTAGTGACTGTTGTATTCTGCTACCTTTCCTATCCTCTACTATTCCCCCTCCCCTTCCCTCCCATCTTCCCTCTCTACCCCATCTGCTGTTATTCAATTCTCTTCCTTGTTTTCCCCCCTTTCCCCTCACCATCTCTTATACGTAATTTTGTGTAACAATGAGGGTCTCCTTCTATTTCCATACAGTTTCCCTTCTCTCTCCCTTTCCCTCCCACCACTCGTCTTTGTTTAATGTTAGTCTTTTCCTCATGCTCTTCCTCCCTGCTCTGTTCTTAGTTGCTCTCCTTATATCAAAGAAGACATTTGGCATTTGTTTTTTAAGGATTGGCTAGCTTCACTTAGCATAATCTGCTCTAATGCCATCCATTTCCCTGCAAATTCCATGATTTTGTTATTTTTTAGTGCTGTGTAATACTCCATTGTGTATAAATGCCACATTTTTTTATCCATTCATCTATTGAAGGGCATCTAGGTTGATTCCAGAGTCTAGCTATTGTGAATTGTGCTGCTATGATCATTGATGTGGCAGTATCCCTATAATATACTCGTTTAAGGTCCTCAGGGAATAGTCCGAGAAGGGCGATAGCTGGGTCAAATGGTGGTTCCATTCCCAGCTTTCCCAGGAATCTCCATACTGCTTTCCAAATTGGCCACAACAATTTGCAGTCCCACCAGCAATGTACAAGTGTACCCTTTTCTCCACATCCTCGCCAGCACTTATTGTTGTTTGACTTCATAATGGCTGCCAATCTTACTGGAGTGAGATGTTATCTTAGGGTGGTTTTGATTTGCATTTCTCTGACTGCTAGAGATGGTGAGCATTTTTTCATGTACTTATTGATTGATTGTATGTCCTCCTCTGAGAAGTGTCTGTTCAGGTCCTTGGCCCATTTGTTGATTGGGTTATTTGTTATCTTATTGTTTAATTTTTTTGAGTTCTTTGTATATTCTGGATATTAGGGCTCTATCTGAAGTGTGAGGAGTAAAAATTTGTTCCCAGGATGTAGGTTCCCTATTTACCTCTCTTATTGTTTCTCTTGCTGAGAAAAAAAATTTTAGTTTAAGTAAGACCCATTTGTTTATTCTTGTATTTAACTCTTGGGCTATGGGCGTCCTATTAAGGAATTTGGAGCCTGACCCCACAATATGTAGATCGGAGCCAACTTTTTCTTCTATCAGGCGCAGAGTCTCTGATTTGATATCAAGCTCTTTGATCCATTTTGAGTTAACTTTTGTGCATGGCAAGAGAAAGGGGTTCAGCTTCATTTTGTTGCATATGGATTTCCAGTTTTCCCAGCACCATTTGTTGAAGATGCTATCCTTCCTCCATTGCATGCTTTTAGCCCCTTTATCAAATATAAGAAAGTTGTAATTTTGTGGATTGGTCTCTGTGTCCTCTATTCTGTACCATTGGTCCACCTGCCTGTTTTGGTACCAGTACCACGCTGTTTTTGTTACTATTGCTTTGTAGTACAGTTTGAACTCTGGTATCGCTATACCGCCTGATTCACACTTCCTGCTTAGAATTGCTTTTGCTATTCTGGGTCTTTTGTTTTTCCATATGAATTTCATGATAGCTTTATCTATTTCTACAAGAAATGCCGTTGGGATTTTGATTGGCATTGTGTTGAACCTGTAGAGAACTTTGGGTAATATCGCCATTTTGATGATGTTGGTTCTGCCTATCCATGAACAGGGTACATTTTTCCATCTTCTAAGATCTTCTTCTATCTCTCTCTTTAGGGTTCTGTAGTTTTCATTGTATAAATCTTTCACCTCTTTTGTTAGGTTGATTCCCAAGTATCTTATTTTCTTTGAGGATATTGTGAATGGAGAGGTTTTCCTCATTTCCATTTCAGAAGTTTTGTTGCTGATATACAGGAATGCCTTTGATTTATGTGTGTTGATTTTATATCCTGCCACTTTGCTGAATTCATTTATTAGTTCTAGTAGTTTCTTTGTAGACCCTTTTGGGTCTTCTAGGTATAGGATCATGTCGTCCACAAATAGTGATATTTTAAGTTCTTCTTTTCCTATTTTTATGCCTTTAATTTCTTTTGTCTGTCTAATTGCTCTGGCTAGTATTTCAAGGACTAAATTGAATAGAAGTGGTGAGAGAGGGCATTCCTGTCTTGTTCCAGATTTTAGAGGGAATGCCTTCAGTTTTTCTCCATTTAGAATGATGCTAGCCTGAGGCTTAGCATATATAGCTTTTACAATGTTGAGGTAAGTTCCTGTTATCCCTAGTTTTTCTAGTGTTTTGAACATAAAGGGATGCTGTACTTTGTCGAATGCTTTTTCTGCATCTATCGAGATGATCATATGGTTCTTATCTTTAAGTCTATTGATGTGGTGAATAACATTTATTGATTACCGTATATTGAACCAGCCTTGCATCCCAGGGATGAATCCTACTTGATCATGGTGCACAATTTTTTTGATATGCTTTTGTATTTGATTCGCCAAGATTTTATTGAGAATTTTTGCATCTATGTTCATTAGAGATATTGGTCTGTAGTTTTCTTTCTTTGAAGTGTCTTTGTCTGGTTTCGGGATCAGGGTGATGTTGGCCTCATAGAATGAATTTGGAAGAGCTCCTTTTTTTTCTATTTCTTGAAATAGCTTGAAAAGCATTGGTATTAATTCTTCTTTGAAGGTTTTGTAAAACTCCGCTGCATACCCATCCGGTCCAGGGCTTTTCTTGGTTGGTAGTCTTTTGATGGCTTCTTCTATTTCTTCCTTTGTTATTGGTCTGTTTAAATTGTGTGTGTCTTCCTGACTCAATCTGGGCAGATCATATGACTTAAGAAATTTATTGATATCTTCACTGTCTTCTATTTTATTAGAATATAGGGTTTCAAAATACTTTCTAATTATCTTCTGTATTTCTGTAGTGTCTGTTGTGATATTGCCTTTTTCATCCTGTATGTTAGTAATTTGAGTTCTCTCTCTTCTTCTCTTCGTTAGCATGGCTAAGGGTCTGTCGATCTTATTTATTTTTTCAAAGAACCAACTTTTAGTTTTATCAATTTTTTCAATGGTTTTTTTTGTTTCAATTTCATTGATTTCCAACCTGATTTTAATTATTTCTTGTCTTCTGTTATATTTGCTGTTGTTTTGCTCTTCCTTTTCTAGGGTTTTGAGATGTAGTGTGAGTTCATTTATTTGTTGGTTTTTTCTTTTTTTGAGGAATGAACTCCAGGAAATGAATTTCCCTCTTAAAACTGCTTTCGTTGTGTCCCATAGATTCCGGTATGTTGTGTCTGTATTGTTGTTTATCTCTAAGAATTTTTTGATTTCCTCCTTTATGTCTTCTGTAACCCATTGATCATTCAGTAACATATTGTTCATTTTCCAGGTGACGCAGGATTTTTCCTTCCTTCTTTTATCATTGATTTCCAGTTTCATTCCATTATGATCAGATATGGTGCATGGTATTATCTCCACACCTTTATATTTACTAAGAGTTGCCTTATGGCATAATATATGATCTATCTTTGAGTAAGATCCATGTGCTGTTGAGAAGAACGCGTATCCACTTGATGATGGTTGATATATTCTATATATGTCGGTTAAGTCTAGGTTATTGATTGTGTTATTGAATTCTATACTTTCTTTATTCAGCTTTTGTCTGGAGGATCTGTCTAATGGCGAGAGCGGTGTGTTGAAGTCACCCATAATTATTGTGTTGTGGTCTATTTGACTCTTGAACTTGAGGAGAGTTTGTTTTATGAACATTGCCGCACCATTGTTTGGTGCATACAAATTGATAATTGTTATGTCTTGTGGTGGATGGTTCCTTTTAACAGTATCTAGTGTCCTTCTTTATCCCTTCTTTATCCCTTTTGATTATGTTGTGTATGACTTGATGAATTTTAACCTGTATATCCCTGTTCAGCCATCACCACAAACAATAAAGAACATTTCTACTACCCTGAAAGTTCCCCTGTACCTCTGCTTAGTCAGTTCTGCATCTATATTATATTATTGTATTTTTGTTAAGCCCATTTTCCCCTCATGATAAAAGCAATTCATGCTAATTGCAGAGTTCAGAAATATTTTAAAAATACAACAGAGAAAAATAAAACCTCAGGGAGTCACATTATCCAGAGTCAATATGATGATACATACATGCACATACTATAACAAGGATAAAGAAATCTCACTGCATTTCTAATTTGTCTTAGGAAAACAATTAAAGATGTGCTCAACTACATAGTTAAGAGGTAGTAATTCTGGTGCTGTATAGGGCAATGGAAAACTGGCAAAAACATGAAATTCCAAAAATAGTTGATTTTAAAAGTAAATTTTCATTGACCTATGGTATGCAGAACTTGGCTAGAATGAAATATATTTAATATATTTAATTTCTTGACAAAAGAAATTGTCCATTAGATAGTGTCAAGTTTAAAAAAAGAGGTACCACAAAATGTATAATATTATCTCACTTTAAAAATGTATAATTAAGCATAGAACACATTTTTCTAAAAGTTAAAATGTTAGTCATGGCTATCTCTGAGTAGTAGAAATATGGATAATTTTATTTTATATTTTTCTCCTAATGTTCCTACAATACATATTTGTGTTTTGGAAAAAAAACTCATTGCAAAGTGAGAAGTCATTCTGTATTTAAAATCTTTAGGATGGATATATAAAGACCTATAGTCTGACTAAACATTACACAGTAGGGATATAATTACCTCTGTCCACCTTGTCAGAGGTTGACCCCTCTTCCCAAGAGCATTGAGACACCACCATCAGTAAACCCTTCCAGGATTCTCACCACAGGCTGTGGACTCTCTCTGTTCTTGGGGCTCAGGGAAATGCTCAGAGGCCATGCTCACAGGAGCAGGCCATCTACTCTCCTAAGCTTCACCAGTGTTGTATTGGTAACAAACAGCTCTCAAATATTTTTTTTCAAAAGCAAAGTAGCTCCAATTTGCCAATTCTGGGTAAAAATACCCTCATTGTGGCCAGTTACAAACTACTAATACAACATCCCTGAAAGCAGCCTTGGAAAGAGATGCAAAACTGGCTTATGGTCCTGTACATACCAGCTACTGAAATACCACTGAGCTCAACCCCAAGAGGTAAATTTTAACAAAAAAGTGTAACCTGAGTTTTCCCCATTTAAAAAATGTTCCCAGTTACCTGTACCATAAACGCTAACACGTCAAGTAGACAGAGCATTGTCAGAGAGATGAGAAAACCGCTCCTGCACTCGGGAACTGGGAGACAGGAATTGCACTGTGGGCTGAGTATACCTGCAGAAGTCTTGCTTGGTGATGCTCTATTGATGTTCAGCTAGCAGCACAGGAGACACACAAGAACTGCCAACCACACACATCTGGGTCTAGATTCTCTTTAAAGTGACTTAGGGGTATTTATTTTAAATAAGTATTAGTTCTCCTTTGGATTAAGGAGCAGAGGCTCGCAAGCACCAGGAATCTCCCCTCACCATCACAACCTGCTCCCTGGCACCCAACATCTGTAGCCAAGGTGAGAATAGTCAACATGGGAAAAGTGAAGATTGAGGCTCTGACGCTCTGTTCCCTGAATACAAATGAATCACTACATGAAGCACACTGCAGAGCAGGCTAGCCCCTTTGGGGAGCCAAGCAAAGAGCTCTCAGGCCCCTGCAGGATGCGTATTCGAATATCTTGTGCTAGTTGGCCTTCCCCTTTCTGTCTGCACAGTCATATTTCATGTGCTTGCTCCAACACTGTTCACTTACAATAGTCAAAATGAATTTCCAAATATGACCCTGACCCATCGGTGCTTTGCAGAGAGGTGTGCCAATCTGGGCATGAGTCAGTTTCATTCACAGCTTATAACACACATGAGACACACAAGAACTGCCAGCCACCCACATCTGGGCCTAGAGTGTCTTTAAAGTGACTTAGGAATGTTTAAATGTTTATTTAAAAATAAGATATTAGTGTATGTTGAAATTTAGAAAATGAGAGGATCTCATGATGACCATTTTATCCTCTGAGCCACACTTGACATGTTTTTGGGCTCGGAGAGGAACCTGAGTGTGACCCATGACTTGGTAAGGAGGACAGGAGCCTGAGTCAGTTTTGAAGCCAAGGGACCTTCTATCATTTATTACAAGCATCACAAGCAGTAAAGCCTGATGTTCAGGCTTAGAAACAAAAAAGTAAGACCTTGCCTTTGTATATTCTTGAGTTTGTTTATAAATGTACATGCGGTGGAGAAACTTGTTGGGAAGAAAATAGGGTGGGGCTGGAAGCTTTGCCTAGTTGTCCATTGTCTTTAATAGGAAGAAACAGAAAAGGGGAGCAACAGCTTTTGGGTCTTTGTAATCTGGGTTAGAAGTGCTGGGTCTTCCCTCAGGAAGTATGCACCACTGTAACCAAGAGTAGCCTCCAATAGGCTGTCCTAAGTGCACAGAGTGATAAGGTTTTAGTTTATCCCCAACTCCATGGGGGATAAACAAAACAAAACAAACAAACAACAAAGAAATAGCACTGGACAGAGGAGGCTTTTGTGCATGAATAACTCAGAGCAGAAACCAACATGGATCTGAAGACAGGGCCATCTCACAACTGGTTGTTAGCAGCACACCGTGGCCCAAAAATGAAACTGCGGGTATTAGATATTTGTACAGAGATGGAATCAAATAATTTCATTTCTGTTGAATCTGAAAATATTTAAAAGAAAGGGCTCCATTTTCTATATTTTTCAAAATTTTATTTCTACTAATTCATTTTCATTGTGTTTCTGTGACAAATTAGAAATAAAAAATTAAAAATACCGGTCCTCCTCGGGTGATAATTTGAGAAGCACCCTCCCTTCAAGAACAGCGGGATCTCTGAGTGCAATGGGTCAATTTGCAGGATGAGTGGAACTCAGTGGGGCCCAGGTTTGCAAGGACAGCTTCCTGAGGGAGGTACTCAGGTTGATCTTTGGAGGATGGGTAAAATCTTAACAAATGCAGAGGATCCTCAGATCACTCCTACAGCTATGAGAGAGTACTCACTCTTGGTATAAACTTGTTTGAGACATTCTGCCCCATCTCTGCACTAGGCACAATAGGCAGATGCTGGCATTGAGGACTGAGCACTGAGTACTGTTACAGGAGTCAGAGCCCTGCATTCTGGCTCTGATGAAATCTCCCTATATGGCACCCAGAAGAATGTTTCCTCTCCCCTTAGACTGAAAGGGCAATGAGGACAGGGACAGTCTCTGGTGAATGATACCCAGCTCAAGCCTGGCAGAAGATAAGTCCCAACAAAAGTTTTGGTGAATAAATGAAGGAATAGGTTTTTCAGTTTTAACATCTGAAAAAATGAGGGCACAGGATAGATTGGTGGTTTCCAAATTATACAATGAGAAACCTTGCAAAGTTGCACCATGGTCCAACTTATGAACTCAAGCTTCTATCTTGAGTCTCTGTAGAATTTTATTTGATTAAAAAAATTCCAAGGCTATTTTGAGAAATACTAAACTAGATGGTTTCTAAGGCCTCTTCTAACTCTGACTTCTATTTATTCTAAGTAGATAAAAATGCACATAATAGAGGCTATAAAGTTGTTGACTTAACCAATCACTGCTGAACAATAAATTGATGCTACAGTATTGGGATTTGCAGGGCCAAGCTGGCTTACAGAATTCTTAATACAAAGCTCACGAGTAGACTTCAGAAGAGGGACCCCTTGTCCCCTCAAGATGTATGTAATTTTACATGTCATTGTGTCTCAGTTAAGAGAGCTAATGGCTGTGCTTAACAGACATGCATGTGGTGACTGACAGAAAGAACACTACAGGAAAGTCTAGCCATTTCAGTGATTCAAGTAAGTAAATGGTCTGTCCTGTAACACGAAGTCTAGAGGAAGAGGACCCAAGTCTGGTGCATTTGTTCAAAAAAGCCATCAAGATCCAATCTGCTTCTAGCATGTGGCTTTTTTCTTAAAGGTCCCAAGACAGTTGCTCCATCCTGGACATTGCCTCTGCTTTTCAGCAAAAGGGGAAATGGTGTGAATGGTGAGGGATTAGGAATTGTGGGAGGGCCTGTGCTGGTGGAAGGGAAAATCAGGGTGGTGCTAGCAGAGTCTGGCTTTTTTTTTTTTTTTTTTTTTTTGCTGGAAAAATCAGTTTTTCAAAGGCCTTACTTAGCACTTCGTTTCATTGGCTAGAATTATATTGTGTGCTCAGTGTGTCCTGGACAAAGACCAAGAAATCAAATTTCATAACTGTGTGATTGGAACTCTAATTCTGTTAATAAGGAAAAGCATAGAATAGGTAACTGTTAATATTTACCATAATGCCCGTGTGTGTTTTCTTTTACTTTGCAAAAACAAATAAACAACAACAACAAAAAAACCCTTCACAGAAGGAGTTCACTTAAAAAAATGTAGGAGGCTTTGCATAGAAAAATGAGGAAGATATTGGAGTCGGAGGGACCACGTGTGCCAACCACCCTGTGTGTGGGACTGACCAGGCAACCACCATTGCTGCCCACTGCCGGGGCCCATGGCACTTGGGCCCTGAGCCCCAGAGCTGAGCTTCAGCTTCTTGTTTCTCTTCTCCCTGCTTTCTAGCTCCAAGCTGCCCCTGTGACATTGGCCCAGGCGGTGGCCCAGGCTGGTGAGACCCTGCCCTTCACAGAGGCTGCTGCTCTATGATCCCAGGTCCCCCACCAGGACCTAAGGACCTGAGTCAAGGACACCCAAGAATCCAACCAGCTGCTCCAGCCTTTCCCAGGGCTCTTTTCTCCTGTCGCATTCTTTCCATTCTCCCCAGGAGGGAGTAAACTGAGTGTCCACACTTTGTTTCAGCAGAGACCGTTCTTGAAGACACGGGGGCCTTTGCCATGTCTGTGTGGCCATCTATCTGAGGCAGATGGAAGCAGAGGTGGAAGGACTCCACGCGGGGCTCTTCGCAGCAACCCCAAGAGGACTACAAGGCCCTGCGGGACCCCGCTGCCTGAAGGACCACTGTCTCTTTGAAGACAGCAGCTTCCCAGCCACCCAGAGCTCCATCGGCAGCGGGCCTCTGCTCCAGAAGCTGCCACCGCACCTGCAGTGGAGGAGGCCCCCTGTAAGGACGCCAGGGCCCATGAACAGCCACAAGATGTGACAGTGCCCAGGGCTCGGGGCTAGTGGAGAACAGGTCTAAGAAACACAGGAAAATAGGGCTTTTCCTACTCTCTCCTCTCCACTCAACACAGCAAATGCTTCTGACACCAAATTATTCTGACACCAAACTCCTACCAGGTAGTTCTTCAGTGGACACAAACAAGTGTCCTCTAATTCAGTCCAGTTCTGACATTATCTACTTTGCCCTTGCATTGGATCTCACAGGATGAGGGCTCAGTCCCCTCCACCCCCAGAATTCCCTTATACGAAAGTAATGGAAATGGAGACACTTTTGTCCAGGATTTCTAATTTTAGAAACATATAGCTTTGGGGGGTTTCAGGGAAGTAAGCAATTCTAGTCAGCTGTTTCCTTATCTGCTTTAGCCCAAACAGAGACTGCCCTGCTCCGGGAACACACAAGCTGAGCTTCTCTGTTCCCTGCTCCCCAACCCCACCCAGAGAATGCCCAAGGGAACTTTGCAAGTTGCAGAGGAAAACTCACCCTCAGTACTTGGTTTTGGTACACTGAGATGTGGGTCTATCTAATGCAGGGACTGCCTGACACACCTTCTAGTCCATGGAGCCTGGGGACTCGTCTGTAAGGCAGATCCCACTTATGGACCCCCACTTGTAGTCAGTGATCTTGATGTGTGCAAGATTCCAGGTCTCTGAGGGGGTGCCTCACACACTCTTGAAGCATGGCAGACATGGCCTGCTTGCAGAATCTGTGACTTCTGGGAACTGGAGGGCTCAGTCTTGTAAGGTTGGCACCCACCTTGGATAACCTGTGCTTTTGACCCTGGACTACAGCTCAGTATTACCATGATCCACTCCTTGGGTTCTCTTCATTTGCTAGAGAGATTCATGGATCTCAGGGAAACACAGTGTTTATTATTAAGGATATTATAAAGGATACTGATGAACAGCCAGATGGAAGAGATTGGGAGAGGATGTAGGAAGGAGTCATGGAGCTTCTGTGCCCACTCTGGGAACCTTCATGGTTCAGCTGACAAGAGGCTCCACAAACTCTGACTTTCAGGGTATGGGGTAGGGTTGGGGGGTTATAGAGTCTTCATTACAAAGGCACAATTGAGTAGATCATTACATTTGGTGATCAAGTCAACCTTCAGCCCCTCTTCACTCCCTAGAAGTCCAGGAGAGTAAGGCTGAAGTGCCCTTAGTCTTTCCCAGAGATCAGCCCCCATCCTGAATCTACTCCAGTCTTCTCATTAGCATACAAAAGACGGTCATCATCCTGTTGGTGATTTCAATGGTTTTAGGAACTAAATGTTGTGAAAGAGGAGGGAGACCAAGTGTATACTTCACACTATCACTCCAGGTCTTTCTTACTGTCATTAATCCCCAAGAGATGGGAATTGGGTCAGTTCTCACATTCCCCTTTTCCAGTTGGTGGGGACCAGGGTGAACCTGAGAGTGGTCTAAGAGGTAGCTTATCTCTCAGGCCCTGACTACACAGAGTTCTCCAGGACTCTGAATTTTATGAGCTGTAAGAAGGACTTAGAAATAAAATGGACAGAATCTATATCCCAGATTTTTCTGGGACAGCACTGATTTCACATAGATTCTTCATCTTTGTCCTGTGAAGTTCAGTTGTAGGAAATGAGAAAATATGGTCATTGTAGCTCCTGAGTGTCCTTGTTCTCAAACATGATGACAATTCTGTCTATCCCTTCAGGAGCTGCACATCAACCCCCAGTTCTATTCTACCAAGGCTAAAAGGATGGATTTGTGCCAGGGAGTTGTAGGTAAGTCTGCACCCAGCCCTGGCCACCTGCGAGCCTGGCCCCACCAAGCCAGGGGTGGTAAGCAGGGGACTCCAGAGATCCCAACTGCACAGGGGCAGGCAGGTTGCAAATGTCACTCAGCAGCGACTCTACCTAACTGTATCTGGATGAGCTCTGTCCTTTGCTGGAAGTTTATAGAAACCTATCCTCTCAGAATGTGTGAAAAACTCATACTTTGCCCAGGCCCCCAGATCATCCTCAGTGTCAGTTTATAGGTCTAAATTTTGTTTGAGAAAAATGAGCCCTTTATTTCACTCCCCATAGTGAGTCCTTGGGACGCCAGTTAATAGACTCTCTAGATTAGGTCCAAGCAGGGCTATCATCAACTTGGCTTTTTAAAATAGTAAATGGAAACAACTGTTGGCCCTCAGGGAAGGCACAAATACATTGTTACCCATTTTGCAGATGGGAAATTGGGTCCTGGAGAAGTGAGACTTTCTCAGAAGAACATAGATCAATCACCAGTAGGATTTAGAAAAAGTTGGTTGTGTTTGGGTCCAAATTCCTGAGGAGGGCACATTTAGGAAGCTGAAAGCTGATCCAATAATATGGCTGAATTATTGGTGTCAAGTTTAGATTACAGGCAATGTTCCTTACCCCCTGCTCTGGTCCTTCGCTATACCCCTTCCTAGTGTATAATTCCCGTCTCCTAAACTAGGCTAAGCCCAGAGAGGATAGCAATTGGAACTAGGTGTTTTTGTTGCACGCAAGACATCCTCAGTAGGCGCACGAAGATGCTGGCAGAATGTGCATGCGTGCACAGATTCCCGCAGCCACAGCGTGCTCTCTGGTGCAGGAGACTGCTGGTTCTTGGCTGCTGTGCATGCGCTGACTTTGCACCAGGACATCTTGAGCCGGGTTGTTCCCCTGAATCAGAGTTTCACTGAGAACTATGCTGGCATCTTCCAGTTCTGGGTGAGTGTCTTCCTGGTTCCTCAGCCTGAAGAGGGCCATTGGAAAACAGGGCTCGTAGAAGGGCCATGTCTTTGCCTCTGGGCTATCTTCCTCGGCAGACCTCATTCACCAGTGGGCACTCTCTCCCTCCAGTTCTGGCACTTTGGGAAATGGGTTCCTGTGGTGATAGGTGACCGATTGCCCGTGAATGAGGCTGGCCAGCTGGTGTTTGTCTCCTCTACTTACAAGAACTTGTTCTGGGGAGCTCTTCTGGAAAAGGCCTACGCTAAGTAAGAAAACCACTAGAAATATTCCCCCTCCCTTCTCTTTTTTTTCTCTCTCTCAGTGTTGAGGGCGGAGAGTGGAATCAGGTAAAGCTAATGAAGTGTGATGCTCAGCCAATGGAGAAGTGAGAACATCTTCAGGTGTTTTCTGTAGGAGTCAGCTGAAGAAGTAGTCAGGGATTTTACCTTTCTCTAATGGATGGAGGGGTTTACGAGGGACAGGAACTCTTAGTATGCATTCTTTCTTTTGATCCTGGGCTGGAAGGAAGGCTTGGCAGATACGTGCCAAAGAGCAACCCAGGAATGGGTTCCCTGCTCATTTTGGCCTTCCCATCTATTTATAAATACCCTTTGCCTTTCCTTCTCATGTTAATTCCTTCTCTGGGAAGGCTTTCTGGTTCCTATGAAGACTTGCAATGTGGACAGGTGTCTGAAGCCTTTGTGGACTTCACTGGAGGGGTGACAATGACCATCAACCTGGTAGAAGACCCTACCAACCTCTGGGACATCCTATCCCAAACCACCTACAGCAGAACCCTCATTGGCTGCCAGACTCGTATAGGGGTGAGAGTGGGATGTGAGGTGGCACAGGGCAGCCTCTCCTGCTTCCACCAGCTCCCTTCATCTGCCTGCTGCTGCTCTCTCCTGCGTGGGACCCAGGGCTTCCATCCAATACCACCTAGAGTCCTGATCTTCAAGCCAGGGCAGTGGAGCTAAGTCTTCAGGGCATGGTAGAATAAAAATGGTGTGTAGAGAAGAGAGGTATTAAATATCAACTACATGCAACATCCACATCCAATTCAACTACAACAAAGAACTGAGAACCAGAGTAGAGAGCCCTCAGTTCAGACCTGCCTCAATGATCCGTGTAACCTCACACAATGACTTAGCAATTGATCTGAGTTTGTCCTCTGTAAAACGTAGGTTATAATCACTTCCAAGTGGCTCATTTGTTGTTGAGAAGGTCAAATGAGACTATGGATGGTGAAGAGTTTTGAAAGCTGTGATGTACCACATCATTTTGATTCTCTTCTACTTCTCTCTCCAAAAACCGCTGCTCCCTCCAAGTTCATTCCAGGCCTCCCAAGATTCCTGGAATGAGCTGCACGCAACTAATGACTGACTGGGGTCTCTCTTTTGTCTTTGCAGGAGGAGAGAGTGCAGGAGAATGGGCTGGTGGATGGCCATGCCTATACTCTCACAGCAATCAGGAAGGTGGGGTTAACTAGGTTTCTCATATCCCTCTCAGCCTCCTCCTTTCCCAAGGCTTCTTACGAAAGCCTTGGCTCATCTTGGTGAATGCTATTTGTGCCCAGTCTTGTATTAAAGTAATCATAAAGTCTCTGGTGGATCCTTCAGGGCCTGCCAAAACTGGTGGTGGACTTCCAGTAACTCTGTACCTATTTTGGGGGGTAAAGTGTTGGGCCTAAGCTTTGCCACTCCCAATGCATCATTTCAGCCTCTCCTAATGGGTCACCCCTTAGCTAATCAGCCCTGCTGTGCTTCACTTCACTAGATGGCTGATGGCAGCCTTTGGCCTGGTTCTTCACTCCCAGGTTACCTCTTCTCTCTCTCATGCTACTCTCCAATAGTCTCTCAGGTTCCTCCAATTGATATTCATCTTTTAAGCTTCACAGTGCACTGAGAAGAAGGATCAGACAGGCACTCTGCCCACAAATTGCTTAGTGTCAAATATGGACACCTGAGAAGGTTAAAGAAGCAAAGTAAAAATGGAGAGAGGAGAGCATACAGGGAAGACTTTGAGGGCTCAGAAGTAGAAGAGAAGAGATTCACCAGTTGGCTTGGGGAGAAGTCAGAAAAGGCTCCACAGAAGAGATGGCATGGATTGGCTCCCACAAGATGGGTAGATCCCTAAGAAAGAGAAGGGCATTCTAGTGGGGCAGGGATTCTGCATGGGCAAAGCATGGAGGTAAGAAATCTTTAAGATCCTCTGACATTCCCTTGAGAGGCAGACTCCCCCAAAACTTTCCTTTAACTGTTTCAAATTTCTTGCATTCAACTCATTTGTAACTTCATACTTCTTGATCTCCAACAGCCATGAACTTTCATTTATTTTCATATTTATTTAACAAATTCATATAGCACTTGCTGTGTGCTAAGTACTATTTTAGGTGTTGGACTACATTAATTTCTGCCTCTGTTTTTACGTGACCTTCTCCTTCGGTGTCTTCTCCCTTTCTCTTATCTTGCAAGAATGATAATCTTTGGATTTAGGACCCACTTCCTAATCCAGGATGCTCTCATCTCAAGATCCTTCCAAACAGGATTACATTCACATGTTCTAGGTGGTCAGATGCTTTGGGGATCCACCATGTAAGCCACTACCATAGCTGTGACTGTTAGCTTCATTTTATAGATCCAGAAACTGAGAGACAGAAGGTTAAATCATCTGTTCTGAGTCCCGCAGCTAGCAAGTGCAAGTAGCAGGGCCACTTTCTACAGTACCAACTCTTCAGGTCTTTGATTTTCCTTTGCAAGTTCTCAGCTGCAGGTCTGAGTCTCACCCAGATATCTGGAAAACTTGGCACTTAGCCAAGCCACTAAACTGCTTCTCATTTTATGTAGGTGACCTGCAAATATGGACCCGAATATCTAGTGAAACTACGGAACCCCTGGGGGAAGGTGGAATGGCAAGGAGACTGGAATGACAGGTTTGGACTGCTGGGGAATGGGAAGAATCAGACAGGTGAAAAAGGAGGCTGCCATTTGCACACAAATTCAGATGTGTGCTTCCTTTGGCCTTAGGCTGGATTTAGAAAGCTTTCAGAGTGTGAAGCTCCATCTCTCACAATTTAAAAGATGCTTTATGGTATGTAGGTCACTTTCTCTTTTTTAAAAATATTTTTCAGTTGTTAATGTACCTTTATTTTTTATTTGTTTATATGTGGTGCTGAGGATTGAACTCAGTGCCTTACACATGCCAGGCAAGTACTCTGCCACTGAGCCACAACCCCAGCCCGCACCCCCCCACCCCCATCACTTTCTGTTTTGTTAGAATAATTAAAATCAATGTTTATTGAGGACTTGCTAGAGATATGCTAAATCCTTTGATCTTTTACTACCTATTCAGTTTCCCCAGACAGTGCTATGTAAGGTCTGTAGCTGCATTTCCACTTTACTAATGGAAAAAACAGATGCTTAGATGAAGATTTGCTTCCGGTCACATAGCATGACTCAATGAAGGTCTATGGTACCTCAGTCTAGTGTTCTATCTCTGGAGTGTCCAATGCATTCTTGCGCTTGTTGAGTCAAAGTTAGAGAAATTTGAATTGATATCTACTGTCTAGTTACCTTAGTGACCTCTGGGCATTCTGACTGAAAGCCTACATTTAGGTTGTTTTTGCCTTAAGGAAGCTTGAAAGAGATGTGGGTTTTACAGGGAACAGACTGGGTATAGGGCATAGATAGGAAGAGAGGCCAAGTGTGAGAGTCCCTCTGCTCATTATGAAGAGTTGCCATTTTTAACCCTGTGTAACACTACAGAGTACACAAATATGTCCACATCTACATTATACTTGACCATTTTTGTAGATGAATAAATTAAGACTTGGAAAAGCAGGTTGAATTTTGCCCCAATAGTATGTGCTGCTTTGAATAAATTGACAGAGGTGACAGAAGAACTGAGTCTATGTGGAAAATGTCACCCTCCCAAAATGCTTAAATTCTTAAGTGCTACATAAATATATCATCATAGTGTTGGTGGTGATTGTTCACTTCCTAGGACAAGTACTAACATTAGAGATAGGCGATGAGTCAAATTATCGTTTTGTTACTTTCTATCTATATCATCTAAGGCAAGTTTCATAATTTTTCTGAACTAGAGGTGTGGTGAAGATTAAATAAAAATAGGGATGGGCTGGGGATGTAGCTCAAGCGGTAGCGCGCTTGCCTGGCATGCGTGCGGCCCAGGGTTCGATCCTCAGCATCACATACATACAAAGATGTTGTGACCGCCAAATACTAATAAAAATAAATATTAAAAAATTCTCTCTCTCTCTCTCCCTCTCTCTCTCTCACTCTCTCTTAAAAAAATAAAAATAAATAAAAATAGGGACTTTTATTCCATAATGTTTTATCTGCTGATAATCCCATCTAGTGTATTTTCCATTTCAAATACTATATTTTTCAGTTCTAGAAATTCCTTTTCCAAATCTCCCATTTCATCTCCCCTTATGTCTGTATTTCCTTTTACATCCTTGAGAATATGGAGTATGGTTATAAAAGCTATCTTCACATGCTTATCTGTTATTTCCATCTTAATTATCTGTTAACTTTATCTATATTGGTTTCTACTGACTGTTTTTATTCCTGGTCATGGATCACTTTTCTGCTTCTTCATGTGACCAGTAATTTTTTTTTTTAATTGGGTGCTAGACATTGTAAATTTTATTTTCTGAATGTGGAATTCTATTGTATTCTTTTAAAAAGTTGGGCTTTTCCTGCCAGGTAGTCACATTGTTTAGGGATGGTTTGGATACTTTGAAGTTTTCAAGCACTTGTAGGGCAGATTAAGAGAAACTTTTATTTCAGTGATAATTTGACTCCACTACTAACCTGAAGACCCTCTGGGATCTCTAGTGAAGACTTTATGTATTCTAAAGGGTCTTTTAACTCTAGCTGTTGGAAGTTCACATGATTCCCAGCTCTGGGTCACCTCTGAGAATTGTTCTGTCTATAGACCAGCCTTATGCAGTTTCATTTTAAGAAAGCACAGATAAAATTTCAGGCACAGGCTCAAGGAAACCCCTGTGAAGTTTTCTGGAGCTTCTTTATGGAGCGCCCCCACCCCACTCCCTCCAGGCACTTTGCCCAGTACATTTTAGCTGCCTTGGTTTCCTGGAACTCCAGACTCTATCTTCTCCATTCAGCAGGACTGACAGGTTCTTTTTGTATTCCACTTCCTGTATCACTGTCCCGGAAACTCCCTCAGGAAGAAGCCCAGGTGGTGTGAGAGCTCAGCCCATGGCTTCCTTCCTCCCAGGATCACAGTCCTGTGCTGAACACTGCCCAATGTCTGAGAATCATTTCTTATATTTTGTCCCACTTTTGGTTGCTTGTGGTAGGAGGCTAATATAGGACAGTTTTACTCCTTCATAGCCAGAAGTAGAAGTTTAATATGACGGGCTTTGAAAATAAGCAATTCCAGACTCAAATGCCAGCTGTGACATTGAAGAGTTTTGTGACTTCAAGCAAGTGACTTGATCTCTCTTAATCTCAGTTGCCTGATCTCCAAAATGGAGATCAATGTCTCTCTGTCAAAGTTGTTGTTAGCCTTAAGTGATGCTAGCCTTAAATGAAATAAAGTACATCAAGAGCCTAGCCTGGTGCTGGGCTTTGAGTAAGTGATTGATTAATGTTACATGTTGATCTCATAATGCAGACTGTAAGATTTAGTTGTCTGCAAAACAGTCTGAAAATAATACTAAATAATGACACCACCGAGCATTTACTAAAGAATTTCTGGCATGTTCTTCACAATCTTGTCATTCCTCATGAAAATGTATCTTTTCTATTTTCAGTTCGAGAAAATGGGAGCTGCTGAGCCCCAAGGAGAAGCTTCTGCTTCTGAGGAAAGATAATGATGGAGAATTCTGGTATTTGACTTGGGGATTTGGGACACATGCCCTGGCTTACATTCAGCAAATATTTTCTGGGTGCCTCATATATGCCAGGCATCTCATACAAAGAGGTCAGTAAGACACACTCCCTTAACGGGCTGCCAGTCCAGCAGGGCCAAAAGGGAAATACACTGTCACAGTCCCTGGGATCAGAACCAATACTCAACAACAGCTCACTGCCCGACACTCATAGAAGCCAACTCTGTGGTTCCCAGTTTTTATAACAAAACCTTTCACTGGAGGCCACCAAACTAGGGAGCAGGTAGCAAGTTCATCTCCCTGATCCACAAGTAGGGGAGGAATTTAAGCATCCCAAGGTTAAGGGAAACGGGGTTGACAGGTTGCAGCCAGAGTCTTGTATGCAGGTCCAGGTGGAAGGTGATGATAATTTTGCTCTGTCCTGTGACTGTTGACGGCACCCCTCCCTTCTGCTCTAGGCCCAGCAGGCACTATTCTCCTTCCTCAGATTCCATTATGTTCCCTTGGAGACTTTGGTTCTAAGGCCATTTTAGGGCATTTTGAAAAAAAAAAAAAAAAAAGAAGCTTGAACTTTTTTAAGAACAGGTGAAGATGCCATTTTGAGGGAAGGATCTTTGACATGGAGCCCAACGTGTGCTCCAAGCAGGGCTGGGAGGCAGCGGCCTCTCGGGCCTCCATTTTGCTCTCTGCTCAGTGCACTCAACACAAGGTTTATCTTTCCTGTCCTGAAAAAGGAGATGAAGACGGAATGGACTACAGAGTCTCGTCAAATGACAGGCCCCCTAATCTGGGCCCTGCCGAGCAGAGTCACACTACGCCTTGTCACCCCAAAGCTACCTCCCAAGACAGCCCAAGTGGGCCCTGCTGCTGCTGGAGTCCCACAGAGCCCCCTCTGCTCCCTCCACCTTTGTTTTCCACCCTTTCTATTTACCTCACCCATGTCCCATGGACTGGTGTTCTCCCTTACCCGTCCACACTGCTGTGGGGCCCTCACTGCTGTGGGGCCCTCACTGCTGAAAGTCTTTTGCTGAGCTCTAGAGCCCTGCAAATCCTGTCTTTCTACCCTGCGGATGAGCAAACTGAGCCCCAGAGAGCCTATGTAGCAGGACTCAGCTCACAGTTAGCATGTGGGGGTGAAGATCTTGATTAATAACCGGGCACTCACCCACATAGTGCCTATTGAACATCATCAGTCTATTGACTAGTTGAGAACACCTCAGTTTGGCTTTTGTCACTTTCACCCAGAAGCTGGACCATCATCTTCAATATTAACAAAGCTAAAAGCCAGAGGGTCTGGGCTTCTTGGGGCTCCACTTCCCCTGATGGACCATCACATGGATCAGGCTCACCCCATTCCTGCCTCCAAGGCCAGCTGGGCTCTGCACAGAGCCTGGAGGACAGGGCCTTGGTCTGAGAGAGGGTGGGGTGCCCAGACCATGGCCCCATTCCTGACGTGTGTCCTTAGGACAGGGCATCATCTCACTTGTCTGTGCTGTTTCCTCTTCTTCTCCAGGATGTCTCTGCAGGACTTTAAAGCACATTTTGTGCTTCTGGTCATCTGTAAACTGACCCCAGGCCTGTTGAGCTTCGAGGTGGGCCAAAAGTGGATGTGCACCATGCAGGAAGGGAGATGGGAGAAAGGTAGCACAGCTGGAGGCCGGATGAAGTCCTTGTGGCAAGGTGAGCACTCATTGGGCTCTTGGATTGGGGATGCCATGTGGGGGAGCCCATGCAGATGGTCCCGTAGACTGAGCCCTGTACATGTGGCTGAGGAGGAGAGGGCTGTGCTTGTCAGCTGCCCACTCTAGTCCTGGGCTATATCCGCAGGGAAGAGGGGCCACCTTTGGTCCCAGTTTGCACAGATGTACAGTCCTCTCTGTCAAGTTCTCAGCTCTGGGTCTGCATCTTTCCCAAGCAGTGCCCCCTCTAATCCACACCAAGGGGACACAGGCACACAGGCGTGGTCACTGAGTGGGTGAAATCTTTCTTCGGTTTTGGGATAAGAACACTGATGCATCGAAGCAACCGCTCCAGGAAGGGCAGGACTGGAACAGTAATCACAGCCAGGTATCTCCCCGCTGGAGTCTGGTAGGCAACACACAACCAGGACTCCTGGACTCTCCAGTTAGAGGAGAAAAATGTGCCTAAATTCTTGAGATGGGAGGTTGGTGACCATGTCCCTTTTTCTATGATGGAAGTGGCGAGCCTCCTTTTTGAAGAAAAGACCTCTGAGTCTGATCTCAGAGGGGCAGGGTGGCCTTAGCTCTGATGTTCCCTTCCCGCCACCACATTCCCAATGATCAAATCTGCCCTTATGCTCAGGCTTCACCCTTGCTAAAGCATGAAGGCTCTGAGCAAGTTAACACTGTCACTTATTTAAGCAGCAGTTGTTCTTGGGCAGGATATCTGGGCCAGGCTTTGCTGGGCAAAGGGGCGACAGCATAGGAACAACTCTGGGCAGGTGTGTGTAGGAGAACCTGAGGTAGAAGAACAGGAGGTAAATGGGACGTAGAGCTGAGGACGAAGGGTCTCCACTCTGTCCAGATGAACCTCAGGTGTGAAGCCTGGTGAAGGTGTCCTCAGACCGTGCACCTCTCAGTGGTTTGGGAAGCCAGATGCCAGCAGAACCAGAGTCCTGTTCTCACCTTGCTGTGTTCTGCCCAGATACATTTTGGAAAAATCCACAGTTCCTGCTGTCTATCTGGAGGCCTGAGGAGGGGAGGCAATCCCTGAGAACCTGCAGCCTGCTAGTGTCCCTGCTGCAGAAGCCCAGGCACAGGTGCCGCAACCGGAAGTCTCGCCTGGCCATTGGCTTCTACGTGTTCAGAGTAGGTGGCCACTGGGGCCTAGAGTGTGAGGTCCAGCGTGGGGTCTCCAACAGCTACCACTTTTTCCTGGTCCTTGTCCTTTTAGCTATTTGTCCCTGTCCTTGGGACTGGGTTTAAGTCTTGGCGCTTTACTTAACAATATGCAATCTAGAACAAGTCACCTCCTCGCACTTGAACATCAGTTTCTCCACCTGCCAAATAGGGGCCACGAAGTTAATGCAAAGGTTGCATAAAAGAAGACCATGTGGTCGCACTTTTCACAGTGCCTGGCTCATAGATGGTGCAGACAATGTTGGCTCCTTTCCTCTCCCAAGCAGCCTGGGGTTCCTTCCCCAAGGCTTCCCCCCAGTTTCCCACCAGGGATCGAAGTGCCCAAGGAAGGGAAGGGACCCCTGAGGGGTGTCTTCTGTGTCGGATTTCATCAGGGTTTGGGGTCCTACACTGCCTAACCAAATCTTTCTTTGTTTTCCAGGTGAGCAAGGTGTGGTCCACACTTGACCTTGACCAGAAGCCCTAGTTTGGACTGATGCCATTTTCTGTGACTAAGCCACTGTGAGATTGGTTTTGACTGTAGCATCCTATGCAAGAAGCTGTGAGAATGTCTGGATAATGCCAAGTGTGTGTGTGTGTGTGTGTGTGTGTGTGCGCGCGTGCATGTGTGTGTAAGTAAAGAGCATCTGCTATTCCTTTTTTGTCTGAGGATCCTGAAAAATCTTTACACTTCTTTAAGGAGATCTCAGCCCAGCACAGAACCAATAAATTTCAGAATTCATTAAATCGCTGCATAAATATCTAGTACTAATATTGAAGGCTGTCATAGCATAGGAAGGATGATAAATGACAACCTTGCCTGAGTTATAAAGCCCATAATAAAATAGACCTAAAACATATGGAACATCAGGAGAACCACACAGCCCACCTACTCAGGGACAAGGGATAAAAGCTTGGGGAGCTGGGTGTGGTGGCACATGCCTCTAATCCCAGAAGCTTGGGAGGCTGAGACAGGAGGATGGTGAGTTCAAAGCCAGCCTCAGAAACTTAATGAGGTGCTAAGCAACTCAGTGAGACCCTGTGTCTAAATAAAATAAAAAAAGGGCTGGGGATGTGGCTCAGTGGTCGAGTGCCCCTGGGTTCAATTCCTGGTACCTAATAATAACAACAACAACAACCATAGCTGCAGCAGTAGCAGCAGCTTTGGGAAATGGGCAGGGGGACAAGAACCATCTGGAGCCAGTGTGGAGGCACCAGAGAAGAAGCCTGAGGGATTCCAGCGGGGGGGGGTGGGGGGTGGGGGGGGGTGGAGAGACAGCTATTATTTTGTTTTCCAAGAAAACAAGAGTGAAGCCCTCATTTTCTCCTATTGGACTGAATCAAGCAAAAGGACTTTTATAAAGAATCCATTGTGCATTGGGTTGTGTTTTTGGTTTTCTGTTTGTTTTGCCCTCCTGCCGGAACACTGAGTACTCCCAAAGTTGCCTATTAAACTTAAAAAGTTGCCTACTTATATTAAACTTACAGTCTAAATGGAATTTGGGTCAATTTACAATAAAAAGTGTAAGCAAATGAAAACTGCAAACCAGTTATAAAAGTAAAAAGGCAAGGAAAATGTCATAAGGGAATGAGGGAAGGCAGTCCATCATACAAGAAAAACTAAACCCAGAACAGTGATGAGGGCGGATTATAAAATTAAGCTCTGAAATTCCTAGCAGATAAAGCAAAGAGGGCAACTGGATGGTTCTCTAGTTCTCATTATCTGAAAAAGAAAACATATATCATAAAGTGATGTATTTTGTTTCCCCAGCCCCAGGTGAAATCTGCTGAACAGGTCTGTGTTGATGGGTGATGTCTTTGTTAGCAGTTATATGTAAACCCAAGGCATGATCCTGGACCTCTTCTTTCTCCATAGCCTTGAGTGAGGACAAAGGGGAGAGGAAGTAAAAAATAAAAATAAAGAGAGGTAAGGGAAGAAGAAAGAAAAGCAGATAACAAAGCAATGTGAGATCCAGAGAGCTGCTTCAGGTCAGACTTCCCATGCGGTTCTCTTCTTCTGAGGCTGTTTTGGCTGGGGTGACCCTGCCATGTCCAGCTATCTGTACGTAGCTGCTGTGCTGCACGTGGAGGGATGGTGATGGTCCAGCTGCACCTGTGACCACTAGTCATATCTTGGTCACCCTGAGATTATGTCACATACATGGAAGCAAAATAGAGTGTACAAAGAACATTGGAACTCAGCTGTCCTGAATGGGACTCTCCAGGACAGATGACTTACCTTGGCTGAGCCTGAGCTCCTGGATGGTGAAATGGAGCCTGCAGGCACGGGGACAAATCAACTCACGTCAGCCCCTGCTGGAGTTCCAGCAAAGGTGCCCCCAGCATGGTCTAGTTCTCATCCTCCTCACCCCTCAGCCTCATCCTCCATGGGGGTAATGGGATTTGCCTGATCAAAGGCCACTTCGGTCCTGGCTCCTGAAAGAGGGCCCCAGGCCTGGTCACCAGCCCTGGGTGATCACCTCCACTTGTGTCATTCTGTTTCCCACCCACAGCACTATAATGACAAGAGGAAACTGCCCGGTGAGTTCTTCTGGGCAAATGCTCCCCTGAGCTGGCCTGAGGTGTTCCTTAAAGAAAAGGAAGTGAATCAGGAGCTGTGGCTGGAACCAGGCACATACCTTATCGTGCCCTGTGCATCCGAGGCCCACCAGGAGTTGGAGTTTCTCCTCAGACTCTTCTCCAGGAAGCACATCTTGTAGTAAGGACTCAGGTTGGGGTCTGCGAGGGCCATTGCAGGCAAAGAGGACAAGGCTGGAGATGGTGAATGGGGAGTCTCTGCTGCTAGGATGAGAGAGAGATAAGGAAAGCTGGGGACCACGGTGGCTCTCTATTTAGAGGCCATCCCTTTCCACTCTCCTTCCACCAACCCTGGAAGAGAATGGGATGAGAACCATGCTTAAATGTCAGAGATAAAAAAAAAAATAGAGCAGACGTAGCCCATGCCCTTGTAAAGTTGAAGATCTGGTAAGGACCCAGACATATAGGCCGTCATGGATATTGCAATATATTAAGTATAAACATTTCTATGCCCAGAGGCTAGAGGAGTATCAGAGAAAGGTATATGAGCTGAACTCCACAGTCCTGAGGGAGCAGGGATGGCTTCAGGGAGGGGTGACTCCTGAGACAGGCACAGGGCTTGTTCAGATGAAGGGTGGTTGTCATTCATTAGCTGACTCAGCCGCCACTAGTATGCGTTGAATCTACATAGATTCATCCCAACCAAACTTAATATTTTGCCTGTGATTGATTTAATGTGATAGTCTTTCAATAACAGGTGCTTTGTTTTGGTTTGTTTTTTTATGTCGTGGCCATAATAGTTTGAGCTGATCTCAGGCCTCACTGCCAGACCAGACCACTGAGTTTTGAACTCTAAGTAGGGGTAGTTAGAGGAGGTTAGGGGAGTTAGGAGAGGTGAACTATGCCCTGTGGCCGGACTGGACACTTCAAGGGGACGTGGGAGGTGAGAGATGTGAGCCCGGTAGGACTGCATGGCACTTCAGCTATAGAACTTAGAAGATGAGCTCCCCCAGGAGGGCCAATATTGGTTCAGAGGTTCCCAAGATGATCCCCCAGAGGAAATTCTCTGTCTTTTTCTTTCCTCAGTGAACTTGGCAACAATTCCAGGGTGGTCTACTCCAAGGTGAGAGGTCTGGTTGGAAGTCCACACGACGGGGCCTATTTCAGTGTCAGGGTGGTGGGCACCTCTCATCCTGGTAAAGGGCCAGCAAATATCTGTGTACCCTGCTTCCCTGCTCTATGGCAAAGGTACATGTCATCTGTTGTGCTCTCAAAGTGCCCATGTCAGCTGTTTTTGCTCCAAGAAAGTATAGATAATTGTCCTTCTGGTTGGGTTCTCATCATCCAGGGCCCAGCGCTCCAGGGGCATGGGAGATACCTATACTTGCTCTGCTTCTGCTTCTCTCTCCCTGGTGTTTCCTTGGCTCATTTTGCTATGTGTTACTTCCCCAGCATCAGGGAGAACCAGAACAACAGAGATGTTTGTGAATGCTGTGTTGCAAAATTTAAGACAATGCAAGGTCAATTTCAGAGGCCTGGGAGCCCTGAGGTATTAACATTTGCAGGAGAGTCTATTTATACAGCTCTTTTTGTTTTTCTGTTCCTACAGGAAATAGTAGAACAAAATGAAGAGCAGAATGAATTCTTCACCAAATTCTTTGCCAAGGTTAGTTGACTGGTGGTGTTGGGTAGGGGTGGGAGGAGGGGGAGGGGATAAAGTAGAGCATAAAATTTTATGAAATGTGGGCTTGTATTTGTTTGATGCTATATGTAAAATGTGATTTAAGGCTTCCTCTTTCCCTGTTGTAGTCAGCTTTTGTCTCACCTTGACCAAAATACCTGACAAGAACAACTTAAGGGAGGAAAAGTTTATTTGGAGCTCATGATTTCAGAAGTTTCTGTCCATAGATGGCTGACTCCATTGCTCTGAGCCTGGGGGTGAGGCAGAACAACATGGCAGATGAGTGGGGTAGAGGAAAGCAGCTCAGGACATGGCAAAAGGAGAGAGAGAGAGAGAGAGAGAGAGAGAGAGAGAGAGAGAGAGAGAGAGAGAGCGCGCGCGCTGCACTCACCAGAAGCACAATATAAACCCCAAAGACAGTGACCCACCTCCTCCAATCACTCCCCAGATGCCTACAGTTATTGCCCAGTTAATTCAGATCAATGGAATAATGCAATGATTAGATCAAGGCTGTCATAACCCAATCATTTCACCTCTGAATCTAAACCATAACATCCCTCGGCTGCTACTTTCTATTAAAGTCTTCACATTCTAGATGAGTGTGAAGAGGCATTGTCTCTAGAAGTAGTTAAGATGATTATCTATTCTTGGAAGCTATATCAATTAGTCATGGGCAAAGCAAAGAGGATTAATTGGAATCTTATATGTAGTGTTTATAAAGGTTTTCCTCCATACCCAGGGTTTCTAAACATTTTGTGCTGCAGTCCTTTAATCAAATGAAATCTAATAGTGAATACAAACATATAACACACACACACACACACACACACACTCACTCATACACACACACACAGAGTAAACATTATACATATGACTATGTATAAATTTTATGAATTCAAGTGTATGATACTTACATTTCATTAATATTTTATAAAGTCAAATTTTAATAAAAATTCTAAAATTTAAATCTGGAATTTTGGCTGACGAGCTTTTGTGAAGAACAAAATTCAAAGCAAATTGCTGACATTCTAAAATACTTCCACAGAGAATCACTGCTCCCTATAAACCTGCTTCTTAAGGGTTCTACCCTGCTGGTGTGCTCTGGACTTGGCAACCAGTCAAAGAGCATTGTAAAGTTTTTATAAAACCTCAGATTTAATTACATGTCTGGCCACAATCCTTGTGTACGATATAATGGTGTCACTTATTTCTGCTCAGAAATGGCACATATACCATGTTGAACCTATGCAGGACAGGATGTTCCCAGCCCCAATAGCTTGTAACCCCTCTGCTAATGAGTGTTCAGGAACAATGGTTTTCTCTCTCCATTCTGCTTTCCATTCAGTATCCAGAAATAAATGCCATTCAACTGCAGAAGATCCTGAACCGAATGACCTGGTCAAGTAAGTATCTTAGAGTCATCCAGTAGGACTCACAAGGGGACACACATTTTCAATATTCCATCTCTGTTTCTCTTGGCTTGGTGGGATGTGTGAATCAGTGAAAGCTGGTCTCACCTGGCAACCATGTTTGACACCAGGATGGGTTTGGGGGCTGGCAAAGCAGTAGAGCTTTGAAGTACTTATTTTTTGCTTGGTTTGGGTGTGTAGAGGTTATGGCTATGAAAATGAAGACCTTTCCCCATTTTGCTAGTTTGAAAAGAAGAACTCCTTTCTTGGCATATCAATTCCATTTCTTCAACCTGGGTCATAAATATTAATTATTGACTAGACTACCAGGGAACTCTCTGATAAACTCATATTTAAATTAAGCAAGCTACAAAAATCTGGAATAATACAACATATCATCTAGGAGGATTGCAGATGGGGAGCTTTAATATGATGTCTAGGATAAATTATTAGGAAAACCCAAAGTCCATACAAAAACATTGCATATACATATTTGGAACAAGAAGACCATGGAGGAAATACACTGATTTCTGCAGGGAGGCAATTGAACTTCAGAGTAAGAAAGATAAAACAAATGATTAATGAGTATTTTCTATCTAAGATATTTGATTGCCTCTTTATATGAAGCCAAGATTCTGAACCTATACAAATTACAGTCCAGGGTATGTCTCAAGGTTTGAAATAGTTTCCAGATGTTTTCTCAAAGTCTAATTTACTTATCAGTGAAAGGTCCAGAAAGGAAGACTTTAGATGTTCTAGAACACCAGAGACCCCTGAAAAAATTCTATGCTGATTCTAGAAAAATTAACTAAAAGAAATGGCTTGTGCCATTTTTAAGTGTCTTGATTGCAAGTAGGCAAAACACTTTTCCTAAAAATGTGTGAACAAATTGCTTTTGTTAGTCTTATGAGAGAATTTCTGCAACTTTCTGTCAGAGAACTACTATAGGTTTTGACAAAATATTTGGTAAAATCTCCCACAATGTGAGTTGGAAAATAGTAATGCTAGACATATTCAGAAGTCTTAACATCATCCCCACAGCTATGCAAATATACAACAAGAGAAATAATTCTTTATTATTGGTGAAAATCTATGTATATTTTAGATGTCTAAAGGAGAATCCTTTTATTTCCCTAACTTTAACCAATGGCTTAGAAGAAGACATAGGATGTAGAGTCAGTGCATCTGCAGATGGTGCCAAGCTGGGAAGAATCACCTAAATAATAGACAGGAGAATAAAAATCCAGAACTTTCTCAATACACTGGGCCCAAAGCAAAAAAGATGAAATGTAATTAGGATGCCATTTTAATAAAACACTGCCATTGTAATTTTTTTTAAAAAACTAGTTGCACAGGTTCCTAACTTTCTAAAGACCTCTTTGTTTTTCTTTTGTGTGGGTGACAGTTTGTGAGAGATATTTGGTTAATTTAGTTGACCTCCAACTTATGAACTAATAATCTCAACTTGCTGCTAAATAAGCTGATGCAAATTCAGCTCCATTTAATGGAAGCATTTAGATCTGTGTTTATGAAATTGTTCTCCAAGTAACATTAGACTAAGTGGTTTTAGTAAATATTCTAGGAAGTGAAAGGAATTCATTTCTGTGGTCAGTGACACTTGGGAAATTCTGTGTCACACTATCTTGTCCACAGCTCAGGTGTGTCAGGCCAGTGGGGTAGGCTGCTTCAAGGCCCAAGAAAGTGCCTGCACGTGACATGAGAGATATATGATTTATTGGGGCATGTTTTCAAGAGATCAGTGACTGCTCCAAGAGGAGTTTGGTGGTGACAGCCTGAATGGGTAGCATCTCTGTCCCTCTAGGTGCCTTGCCAAGCACAGTGCCTCCATCCCTCATGACATAGGTCCAGAAAAAGAGTGCCTCTGTCCCTCATGATGTTTTTTCCAGTGGCAGCACCTGTGTGAGTGACAGGTATCCGCTCCATAGTGCCCCCAGTTCGCCCCCCAGTTGCCACTGAGAGAGGGGTTTTGTTAGGCTGCAGAAGCACTGATACCATCAGCATTAGTTTTCTTAGTTTGCTTACATGATCAGCATCCCAAGGAGCAATTGTCCTGGCATACAAGCAAGAAAGTAGCTTTCTAGAGATAACACTAACTCGCCCTAGTTCCCAGTGTTTACAAGAGAAACCAATGTCCTTCAAGATAACATGGATCTGGGTCTCCCTCACTGCTCCCTTAACTTGGCTAGGTTTTTGGGAACAGAAAGGGGGCATTCAGGGACACGGTGTTTTACTATCTCCCTTTGTTTTAAGGACAATAAACACATAATTTCAATATTGGCCAAGGTGCTTTGGTGAAGGGAGGAAAGGAGCTATAGACACAAATTATATCTAGGATCACAAAACTCTCTGCAGAACATCTCCCTTGGAAAATAATTTGGGAAATGCTGACTGAGAACTTTGGAAGTCATAGGCCCACTGTAATCAAATTGCATCAGAGGAATGTGTTCAAGTCTTGGTGTCATATTTTAGACAAACACTGGCAAAGCCTAGGCTCCAGAAAGGGACGACAAGGGTTTAGAAACCATTCCATTTGAACAATAGTTGGGGATATGATCCTGTGTAGAGGGATGGGAGAAATCACAGAGGAGACAAATATCATTTTTATGCTTTTCTGGAGACAGAACTGGGCCAGTGAGTGAATATTACAGGAGAATCCTTTGGAATCAAAAAAATTCAAAAAGTTTCTCTGGAAGCTCTGTCTATGTGGAAGGGTGAGCACTCATCAATGATGGAGCAGCCATTGTGAAGCCTGAGGAGAAAATCCCCCAGTTTGGGTGGGAACTTGAATCAGCAGGCCTCGCAGTTCTCCTTCAGGTCTGGGAGTCTGTGGCTATGATCCTGGCCCTCCCTAGATGCAGAGCGTGTGTTCATTTCTCCCACTGTAAACAAAGCCCAGCCAGAAGGATGTCCTCTCTAGGGTGTAGGAGCCACCATCAGGTCCCCAGTCTCTCCACTGCTCTCTCCTTACTCTTTCCACCCTACATACACGGTGTCAACAGAATCTCTGGCTGCCCTGGGCAGTACTGCCTCCTTCTGTTCAGAAAAAGGGCTGCAGTCCTAGGCCAGCCCTCCACTATACAAACTCCTTTGCTTCCTGCAGGTCTGGGGAGCAAACAGCCCTTCTTCAGCTTTGATGCCTGCCAGGGGATCCTGGCCCTCCTGGACATATCTTTTCAGGTTTGTGGGTGGGTGTGTGCTGCTGGTCGAGATCTTTGCTCATCCTGTCCAGGTTTGGATCCCCACCCAGGCCCTTGCTAGTTGTTTGATCTTGGACAATCACTGAACCTCATCATGCCTGCACATCAGGTACACATCTGATACAGTTAAGAGAGTATTAAAACCTCCTCTGTAGGGTTGGTATGAAAATGCAAATAGATAACTCAGGTAATGTGCTGAGGTCAGAACTGCCGTCTATTAACTATCTATAACAATAGTCTGCTACGTGCAGTGGCTTATGCCTGTGATCCTAACCCTCAGAAGGCTGAGGCATGAGGATCACAAGTTCAAGAACAGCCTGGGCAACTTAGCAAATGAAATTTTTTAAAAAGTAAAATAAAATAGGCTGGGGATATAGCTCAATGGTAGAGTACTTGCCTAGCTAATGCAAGGTCTTGTATTCAATTTCTGGTACCAACACCTCCCCCCAAACATATCTTATTTTCCTGAGAGTAAGGATGAGGCATCTGCAGAGTGCTGCCTAGAAGTCATTCTCCAGCATTCATAAGAGAAAGCAAGAGCCACAGGGCTCTGAGTCTTTCCTCTGATGATGGCAATGGTTGCCCTATTTACATATCAGGAAACCAGAGCTCAGGGAAGTCAAAGACATGCAGGACCTCGACTTTCCTCGTTCCGAGCCCTGTGATTTTCCTAGCAAACGTTCTGACTTTCCAAGTGGACAGTTAAATCAAAGTTTGATTATCTGTACTGCAGAGAGGCAGAGAACGGGTCATCTGAGGAATTTTGTGAAAACAACCGTCTTTGCAGACACTCAGAGGTGGTACAGGATGGTACAGGCAACGGGACAGGTTCCATCCTTGTCCCCAGCTCAGGGGAAAAGGGGGAGCTCATTTCTAGACCATGGGGGAGCTAATGCTACAAGGTGTAAAGCGCATAACACAGGGAAAGCATGCAACTCAGTGCCAGCCACGGGAGGGCCCAGAGAAGGTGTATGGTGGTGTTTTGACCCAGTCTCTCTGATGCCTGGGTATTTCGACATTGTCTACAAGGTCACCCATTTTGCTTTTAACTTTTTAAAAAACGAGTAAGTAAAAAAAGCAGCCTTAGCCACCTTGTGCCTAAGTTCTTCCGTACATTGATTTTAACTCTAACAAGAAAAAGTTACTGGATTTTATTTATTTATTTATTTATTTATTTATTTATTTTTTTTTTTTAGAGATAGGAAAGGGGAGAGAGAGAGAGAGAGAGAGAGAGAGAGAGAGAGAGAGAGAGAGAGAGAGAGAATTTATTTATTTTAGTTCTCCGCGGACACAACATCTTTGTTGGTATGTGGTGCTGAGGCTCGAACCCGGGCCGCACGCGTGCCAGGCGAGCGCGCTACCGCTTGAGCCACATCCCCAGCCCTGGATTTTATTTAAATCACATCCAATTGGCCATGATAAAATATCCTGCTTCACTAAATGATGGCTGTTGTCATCACTTTCGACATCATCACTTCTTCCAAAGCCACTGTGCTATGGCTCATTCTATCCTTTCCTAGCAAGGGCAAGGGAGAGCTAGGCTGGACTGGCCAGTGAAGGGAGGCCAGGTAGGGACATCGGACCTTGAACGGGGCCATCCATAAATTGTACACTGCTTGTAGAGGGCCCATTAGTGCTTCCAGAGCCAAGGATGCAATGCCATCCTGCCAGAGTTCACCTTGACCTGTTATCAGCTTAATGCATCAGGGACTGTGAGCATCCAGGAGTTCAGGGGCCTGTGGAAGCAGTTGATGCTGTACCAGGTAAGGACAAGCCCTAGCCATACTCCTCTGAGGAATGGTACAGAAATGGCAATTCTTCAACACTACATAAGATATTTCTCTCCCCTTTATACCTGACCACTTGCCACATCTTCTCTGCTCTTCCTGAAGTGAGTGCTTGTTCTTCCTCTCTCCCAAACTCAGACAGCCTGCTGCAGTGGTCTCCTGAGTTTCTAAGACACACATATGATCAGCTTGCTTCTTTGCAAAACCCTTTTAAAGACCCCCATATGCTTTCAGAGGCAGTCCAACATCCTCAGCAAGGTGTGCATTTAAAGTTCTTCGGAAATTGGCTTCTCCCTACTCTTTCAGTCATTACTTAAAACTGTCCCACTTTTTTCTTGAGTCATGAAGTTAGAACCACTTCAGAGCATGGAAAATATACTTAAATCAAGCACATTGACCCACACCCAGACTGTCCATACCCCATGAGAAGACCTTGGTCTTTTTCAGAACCTGTAAATAATGTGAGATGATAGGAGCCTAGCCTGGACCCTCTGCTGAATTCTTAATCCACCAGCGGTCCCCCCGCAGCTGTGACACTGGCACACGTAGGGGCTCAGATGGTGCTTGGGCGTGCCTGCCTTCCTTAGCCTTTGGTTTTGGTTCTTTGCAGGAAGTTTTCCACAAGCAAGACAGTAGCAGGTCAGGACTCCTGGACTGGGTGCAGCTGCAGGCTGCCGTGATGGAGGCAGGTAAGCAGAGGAATGGAGGAGCTGGTGCCGGGACAGGTGCCCACTCCCCGGGCAGGGAGGAGGGGTCCCATGACATTCTGAAGTGGCTCCCCAAATGCAGAGGCTCACAGGTGTGGATCTGCAAGTATCAAAAACATTCAGTATTCTGATTGTTATGATCGTAGCTAAGATTTATCAAGGATTGGCACATCTGGTCTCTCATTTAATCGTCAACAACTCCCTGTTCAATCCACCCTACAGAGGAAGAAATTAAAGATCAGAGAAGTTAAAGAACTTGATTGGGGTTTTAATGCAGGAATACTGGGCCCTGGGATTGCCAAGTCAAGCACTGAGCACTAAGTCTGAGTACTAAGCAGTCTGCCTCCTGACTTGGAGGCCAATGACCACTTGATAAAAAGATTTCCATGCTGTTGGCCTAAAGGGGCAGGCATGGGGAATGGAGATGAAATTAATTGATTAAATAATTAGAAGATTTGAAATGAATGACATTAAAACAGATCTCTACGCTATCAGGATTCAAGTCCCTTAAGTGAATGGATGGGTGGGGACATGGGTCCCATAGCGCCAGCACTCAGCACGGGAGCCTGTGCTTAATGCAGGAATCGTGCTCAGGGACGACGTCTGCCAGCTGATGCTCCTCTGCTACGGTGGCCCCAGACTTCAGATTGATTTTGTCAGCTTTGTCCACTTGATGCTGCGTGCAGTGAACATGGAGAATAAGTGAGTGGGGGACTAGGGGCTTTCTCTTCATGTCCCATGGTTGCCCACCTGTCCCTAGTTCAAGCTCAAGAGAGCTTAGTGCCAGTCCAGAAACAAGAGGCTGGGGAGCCCTGGGGACTGTGGGTCATGTGCCAGTCTAAACTAATCCACACCCTGCCTTGCTCCAGAGGCAAAGGGTGGAGGTATTTCATTTATAAGAAGTGTGGCCATGTGTGGGTACATGGAGGTGGAAATTGGTTTCCCTTGCATTTTCAGCATGTATGTGGTTAAGGTATGGGGAGGTATGGAAGGAACTAGTTTTAATGTTTCACACACACACACATACACACACACATACACACACACACACATACGCACATACAAAGTAGCTGTGTTCCTTTCTGCTGTATTTTTCACAGATGTCTTCCAAAACTTAACCCAAGATGGCAAAGGGATATACCTCCAGAAGCCCGAGGTAAGACTTCCCCCAAGAAGCCAGCAGTCTTGGTTAAGTAAAGGTGGCCCTTGCAGGCCCAGGCTCTTATGAAGTAGAAGGGTTCTGGGGGCCCTTCATTCTATTGTGTTGGAGATTGGGCACTGCATTTATGGACTTATTCATTCATTTATGAAATATTTACAAAGTACCCACTTAGTGTCCGGTATGTCTGAAGGGACCGGGGAGTGACTAGCTCTGATCACAACAATGCCATGTGATAACCCCATAAATTTTCAACAATGTATGACAATCATTTGTTTAACTCCCAAGCCACATGACTGGGAGCCAGTGGGTCTCAGCTGGCTTGTTCATACTTCTGCAGGCTGGCTGGGAGCTTTGCTGGGACACCTTAATTGAGGAAACTTGACCAGGCTTGGCCTTCTGAGGACAAAGACAGAAGTACAAGAAAGAGAGCTTAACACGCAAGGCTCCAAGACCAAGGCTCTGATCTGACACACCACTCCTTGCAGCTCCTTCTGTCAATCAAAGCAAGTCACATGGCCAAGTCCATTTCAACAGACCGGCAAATAGCCTCCTCCTCTTTCATGCCACATGGCAGATAGCAGGCCATGAACCCAGAGATGGGTGAGGAACTGGGTCTAGCAGTGAACTCCAGCACAGACAGTAATGAGAGATCTAGTCTCCATGGAGCACTCCACGAGGCCTCTCTGGAGGAGGTGGCATTTAAGCTGAACATGATTAAAGCATATTCTATGTGTTTACAAGAAGGAGCCAGTCAGGGAGTATTCTGGCAAGGAAAGGCGTTGGCTGAATGGATCAGTGTGTGGAATTCTGGGTAGAGAAGAGAGTGAGAGGAACTGGCTCAAGGTGAGTCTCAAGGTCAGGGTCAGATCAGGCAAAACTTGAAGGCCAGAAATAAATCTCACTGAAGAGCTGGAACTGCTCTACCCCAAGTTCAGGCACTGCATTCACTGTCCTTGTGACCTTTTTCTGGATCTCATTTAGTGCTTCACACACAGTAGGTGCTTGACAAATGTTTGTTGAATGAAGAAGGTGATATGTTTAGGAGAAGACAAACAAATGCATGACACCAATTGCTAGGAGCCACAAGCAAATATACGATGTATGGCACCTTTGGTTGTAAAGTGACGCCAGCTAGCCACTGAGATGATTATGTTAAGATTTACATTCATATGGAAATTGGACTCCCGCTGTTCACCTTGGCCTGCTACCGGATTCATGTTACGGGACTCATGGAGAGTTCCCATTGGTTGGGGAAGGATAGTAGGAGGGAATTCCAGGGGAGGTCCGGGGGACCCTGGAACCGGGGGTAAATCTTAACATAATCATCTCAGTGGCTGGCTGGCGTCACTTTACAACCAAAGGTGCCATACATCGTATATTTGCTTGTGGCTCCTAGCATCCAATTATGTCCTCTGATCCTTCAAAATGCTCTGCTTTATCAAGGACCTGCTATGAGCTGGTCCTAGCTAGTGTTCACTGCAAGGATGTTGGGGTCTGGAGTTGAGCCACCTGTTCTTTTTATTCTCTAACACTTTTTCCATATGAGCTGCTTAGAAAGGCCCCAGTAAAAGCTGAGATTTCTTCCTTGATCTCAAATGTCTACTTTATATCCTATATTCGAAGATACAGAGAGGTCCTAAGCATACGTGTCCTTACAGCCACTCCAGGAATTGATGTGCGGGTGGGGTGCAGCTTCACTGCCCCGTGAAGCTTTCTCTGACACCACTGGTCCTTTCATTAATATCACCTTCAGCAGCAGCAGCAGCGTCATTTTGATGCACTGCTTTGGTTTCTCCAGAGATCCCCTCAAAGAGAGATCAGAGGGACCATAATTGTAAACACATAGAAAATGCTTTAATGATGTCTGCTACCCCATTGGCTTGTACACCTGCGGTGTGTGAGCATGACACAGTTCTCAAGGGGGAAAAAATTCATTGAGAATTGAATACAAAGTCAGCCTGGATCTTGACAGTCATCATTCACAGGCACTATGAGAAGTCAAGGTTGATTATATTTCAGGTTGATTTATACTTACTACCAGGTGGTGTGGTCCCTCGGGCCAAACCATCCATTAATGTCCCATCTCCATGGCTCTCCAGGAGTCAGGGAAAAGGGGCCTCAAGTCAGGTGGGGTGAACTGATCATGATTTGCTTTCCCTTCGTGTCCAGTGGCTGATGATGGATGCCCCTGTATTCCTGAGAAGTCTGGAACCTTGTCTGCCCTCACTACAGACTCTGCATATGGTCCACCGGTACCTTTGGCTGAGACTAACCCTCACTCACCCCAGTTACTGTTCTTCAGGACTGTGCACCAGCCGTCACCTTCTCAGCTGGGAAGATTTCTCTCCTGCAGCTCTCCCCTTTGGATGGTCAACATGCTGAAAGGAAAGGAAGGTGGCAAAGATTGCATTGGATTTGTTAAGTCCAGCTGTCCTTCCCTGTGACCATAACCTTGTCACCATCAGAGATGTTACCTGACATGACCTGAGCAATACAACTGTGGGCCTGGTGGGCTTAGTCTCTATGGGACACTTCATGGCTGTCCCACTTAAATGACCTTACATGCACCAGGTATCATCACACTTGAGATAACACTCTAGGTTTCAAGGTTTGAAGAAGGAATGCCGTATCCTTAGATATCTGTAAATTGTTAGAGGTATAGGCTAAGTTTCTACTCTTTGGGGTGGAGTTAGGGACATAGCAGGCTTTCATGAACATAGAAAATAAGAGAATTGACTGGATCCAGGTGGGATGTGCTGGCTGTGGCCCCTGGGGCCACTCTCGACTTCTGCTGACAATCTCTTCAGATGACCGGATTTGGGGCCACTGTGGATTTAAGATACCTGAGTTCTCAAAGGCCTTCTTGCTTGTGACAGGCATCAGTCTATTTTCTTGACCTAGGGACTATTGGATCCATTTGAAATCAATGTACCTCCTTCAAAGAAGAATGACAAATCCCTGCTAAATTATAGAGTTTGTCAGTGGATGGTTGGCATATCTATTTTTTTTCAGCTACTATGATATGTCATTACGTGTGGCATCCCTACCAACCCCAAACCCAAATGCAAAACAAGAACAAAGGCTGTTTTCCAAAGCCCACACGTTTCACTCACAGATTAACATCCCAGCACCATTCATTACTATTCTATTTGTTCTTAATATACAAATGAGTCTAACAAACATGTCTACCAGGTCTCCAAGTCCACAGTGGACTAAAGGAAATGGCTGAACAAGGAGCTAAGAGTGTGTCACTTGCAGAACTAAGGAGATTTGACAGCCTGATAGATGAGCAGTGTACTAGAAGCATGGAACACTTTAAAAGCAAATTTCAAGGAGGTAGAAAAGTATTTTACTTAGTTAAAAAAAATCTTCATTTATTCCAAATGATAATATGTATGTCTTGCCATAAAGTGCAAGATACGTGAGGTGTCACTGATTTTATAAATGATGATCATGTATTTATAGTTTAAAATTTTTTTGTCCTTTCATTTATTGGTGTATTTGTCCTCAGATTCAGCCATTGTAAATATTGTCTTAATCAAGTAGTCATTGACTTGATCCATGAATGACATCTTGGAGATTTTAGGTGGTGGGAAGAAGATAGCATTTTTCCATTTGTGACATTCAGATGACAATGTGCTGGTTGTGTTCTGGGTGGATGGATCTACTTCCAAGTAAAGTCAGAGAGCTTTTTGGTGGTCTGCACTGCCCTCCTATACCTCTCATGTGTCACCCTCACTCCCCTGAGTCCATGCATCACCAAGGCAACTCAAAGATGACCTGTGCTCTGCTACTTATCCCCAGTGTTCCTCAAAGCTGATCAGGAGCAGAGCCAGGCCCTCTCCCCATCTTCTGTCATTCCGGGGCAAGCAGAGATCTGGGGCAAGATAGGTGACCAGGATCAGGTGGAAGCTATGGGAGGTGGACATCAGCAGTCTATAAAGCTGAAAGCCAAGTTTACTGTGACCAAGAACAAGTGACAAGTGTGCAGCCATCCCATGAGGGACAAATGTCAGTCCTCCCATGCTGAGGCTGGGTGGTGGTGGGGGGAGTCAGGGAATCCAGAGGTCAGGTTGTCTGCAAGTCCATCCAAACAGATAGAGCACATACCCATTACTGGCTGTCAGAAATCTCAGGGGGAAATACATGACTTTGGTAAAAGAAGAGGAGTAGAAAGGAAAAGGAATAGAAGAGGCAGTTAAAATAGCTATCGTTTCTTTATTCTTTGTTTTCTTCTGTCTTTATTTCATATTTTATATAAAAGCTCAGTCACCAAAGAGAACCTTCTAAATGCCAGGTGGGGCCTGGGCAGGGTAGTCAGCAGCTGACTAAATAGAACTGCTTTCCTGCTGTCACCATGCTGGGTTATAGAGAAATGATTTCAGCCTCCAGGACTTTCAATCTGATGTTTCCCAAATGAAATATATGTGTTTATAATGGGAAAAAAGGAGAGAGAATGTTGTGACTGTGAGTAGATAAAAGTAGGCCAGTCCTGTCTAGCTTCATGGAGGAACAGGCCATGTGTCCAGGTCAGAGGGAGTTCTGGAAAGAGGACCCACTAGGATCTCTGGCCTCAGATCCTAAGTTACCACCTCTTCTCCAGTGTCCTTAGGACAGAGGGGTACAAAATCTAACAGGAATGAAAATGAAGTGAGTCTGTGAAGGAACAGTCTGGCTGTGGGACATGGAACCTTAGTTCATTCGTTGGTAAAATGAAGTCCAGAACGCCCACATCACTGGGTCATTTTGAAGATTGTATAACACCAGCATGATGCAGCCCTCAGGAAATGAAGCTACTATTTTTTTCCTGTTGGGCAGTAAAAGTATTTTTACAACTGCTGTTTTTAAAGGACATGGTCACTCACAGTGATCATTCTCTGAAACACCCAAGCTTTCATGCAACATCTTTCCTCTTCTTCCTCCTCCACATTCCCTCTCTGAATGTATGAAACCACTTTCTTGAGTGCGGCATCAGGCCATTGAAGAAGTTCAGCTGCAGAGACCTCTGGGAAAGTGGCCATCTCTTATTATACTGCTGCACAAGTCAGAGGAGGCCCATGCCCTCCGCTTACCTCTAACCTGAGATGCAGCAGGTTTCCATATACTTCAGAGCCCCATGTTGCCAACTAGGGGTTTCCTGGACCATACAGACCAACCAACTTGAGGAGACCGAGTACTGACCAGGTGTTTTTCCAGAAATTCTGTTGGGCAATGTGGTTTCCTAGAATTGAAGTGACATTAGTGGCAGGAAGGAAGTTAGGCAACCTGGAACTCAGTTGCTCCTGGTAGGCTTCTGTGGACAGGAGAGGTGTCCTCTCTCCTGATGGACATCTCATGAACTCAGCTGGTGAATATGTGGTGCTGATGAGGTCCTGGGAGGGCAAAATGGTTGAGCAGTGAGTTTCACCTCAACACTCTGTCCATCCATCCTGCTGTCCGTGCATGCATCCATTCATTTGGAAATGTTTGTCAAGCTCCTACAGTGGGTCAGACACTGTGCAGTATTGGGGACAGCAGAATGAGCTGGGCCACTCAGGCAGGCAGCGGCTGACTCCTGCATGCCTTGTCATAGCATCTGGACTCTATTCTAAGGGGCTGAGTGTCGCCCAAGAGCCCGAAGCCTGAATGTGCGAGCACCAGCCTTTCCTCTCAGCGGGGCACAGGGTGAGCTGAGTCAAATCCCTGCCTTGCTGTTGGTTCACGGGCCTTTGATCAAGTGATTTAACCTTTCTTGATCTCTCAGCCTCATCCATAAAATGGTGATAACAGAGTCCATCTCGCGGGGCTCACGTGATGTCTAGACAATTTAACCTCGGTGAGCACTTTTGGCCTTTGGCGCTGAACAACTTGATTGAGCTCCACCCATTTCTCGGGGCGGGGGTGGGGGGCGGAGCGCCTTCCTCTCTACACTAGTGGCTCCTGCCGGGGCTGATGCCACCGCTAGATGGCGCACGATCCCCACACAAGGGCTCCTTGACGACGGTGGGACAAGAGATGACAGCTTCAGCCAGGGCCAGCCTGAGAAACCCTAGCTAATTCAGTTCCCTGCCAGCCTGACTGGGCCCCACTGGGACTCACTCTCTTTTTCTTGCCCTTTTTTTCTGCCTAGTTTTCAGTTGATGTACTGTATTTTATGCCCTGCATTTTTGTTTCTGAAAAAAAGTAAACCATTTATTTAATCATGCGTTTTAAGTACATTTTCTTGAGGGCTACAGTGTCACCCAGGTTGTACTCTTGAGTCCCAGGGATGGTTGAGTGCTTAGCTCATGTTTAGTGCTTATGAACTTATTAAATGAAAGATTTTTAAGGTGATTTAAGTAAATCCTGTAATTTTAAAAATCAGTCTTGTGAGGCGTGGTAGTGTATGCCTGTAATCCTGATGTATGGGAAGATGAGCAGGAATATTTCAAGTTCAGGGGCAGCCTCAGCAACTAAGTGAGGCCCTAAGCAACTTAACAAGACCTAATCTCAAAATAAAAAAATAAAAAGGGCTGGAGATGCAGCTCAGTGGTTAAGCACAGCTGGTTTTCATTTCTAGTACCAAAAATAAATAAATAAATAGATTTTTAAAACCATATAAATAAAAAATGATAAATAAATAAAATCAGCCTCTATTAAGTTGCTAACTGAAAATATCAGCTTATGTGATTGCTGAAGGACACATGTAACATTTCTCTGAAAAGCCCCCTCCAGTGTTATGTAGGGTTGGGTGTCTAGACACTAGGCCCTGGCTGAGGGGGTACCCCAGACCTTCACAGTCTCCATCTGATGACATTCTTCATAACTTGAGCATCATTTGCTCTTATACTCCTAGAATTCATCCTCCCAGGAGGCTTGACTAGTTGGGGCAAGTTCTGGAGCCTATTACTTTTAGGTTGGGGGTTGCAGAGTGGATGCCCTGGCTGTAGTGGAAGTCCTGGGCCAGACCCAGATTGAGGTGAGGCTGAGTTGTTAGTCTTTGTCTCTTCATCTAGCTATGGGGACCCATTTATTCATCAGGAGCCACAGCCCTGCCAGGTGGCCCAGCCAGCTGCAGCACACTCAAGCAGACCCAGTGGGGCAGGCTAGGGGGCCCGGCCAGCTCCTCCTCTCACTCATTTGGCATTGCACACAAGGAGGCCTGGGCCTGGTCAGGCGTCATGGCAAGGCTGGTTTGTGCACTAACACACACTCCCGTTTATATTGGTGGATTCCCTGGGTGCAGCTTGGTGGGACGCATGCAGAGTATTTCCCCCCTGCTCCTTGGCTTTCTTGACAAGGGAGGAATCAGAAATTGTGAGAGTGCCCAGGCCAGGAGCAGGTGCTGAGAGGACTGTAGTAGCCTCAGAGTGCAGCTGCTCCTTTTCCCAAAGTGCTACAGGCCTCTACAGGAACACCCACTGCCCCTCTGCAGGAGCACCTTAACTTCAGGGGTGCTGAGCCCCAGGGGACTTCCTGTGGACTCCTATCATGGAAGAATGACCAGGCAGTTGGCTTGCAGGCCTGGCCTGGGAATGGTCCTTGATATTGCTGCTCAGACCTGCTCACAGAAACAAATCCATCTCCCTCTCCATGAAGAGAGAGAGCAAGAACAAGAGAGAGAGGAGAGAGGAGAGAGGGAGGGAGGGAGGGAGGGAGGGAGAGAGAGAGAGAGAGAGAGAGAGAGAGAGAGAGAGAGAGAGAGAGATAGCCAAGGTTCCAGAATGATGGTTTCCTCAGATCACCCAGCTTTGGAGTTAGAAGAAGAAATCTGAATTTTATGAACTCTGCAATAAGATTTGGGAGTCCAGGGGTGGGCTGGTGAAACAGAAAGCACATTGACCAGAAGCCAGAGGACTCCAGTTTATGTCCTCTGTGCCCCCACTGAGTGTGTGGTTACGGCCTTGGGGGAGATCATTTAACCTCTGAGTCTCAGGCTTCTCATCTTCTGAGTTGGGGTGTTAACTCCTGCTTCAGGATGGGGGAAAAGGTGAAATAAGATTGAGTCTGACAAAGACCTTCTCATGTAGTAAGTGGGGTTCCAAGTTGTTCTAGTGGACGGATCTGGTGCAACGTGCCTTCCCTGGACTGTTTGAGGATGTTGAATTCTCTCTCATAACTAAGAGAAACAAACAAGTAAGAAGGATACTTAAAGGGCTGGGGATATAGCTCAGTTGGTAGAGTGCTTGCCTCACATGCACAAGGCCTTGGGTTCAATCCCCAGCACCACAAAGGAAAGAAAGAAAAGAAAAAAAAAAAAAAGGATAGTTAAAACCAAAGGTAGAAGCCAATGGCTTGTGAGGTATGTCAGACCTAGATAAAGAATGTAAAGCACATGTGTGTGAACGTAGATAGGAAGGGATGAAGGAGCTGAGTAGGCACTGAATATTCATGAGCCACACTAAATATACATGAGACACATGAAGCAACACATATTCAGAATACTTCAACCACCCACAGACCCTTGGGGCACCCAATAGTCAATCAACCACCCACTGGCAATGCCCCTGGAAATGCAGACAAACACAGCTTTTAGCAGATGAATCAATAAACTAAATTGTGTCCAGTCATTGTATTTGTCCCTTGTCTCTCGGATGGAGCATATGTGTGATTGGGCCTCAAGCACTTTCTGTCATTTGTAGCTTTTTCTCAAACCTCAGCTACTGCTCATAACCACACCAGCTGCAGGAGGAGCTGATATGGCAGAGGGGTGGGATGCAGGAACATCATGCAACCCAGGATTCCATAGGTGGTCCTTCCACTCCTCTGTCACAGTACTGTAAGAGTGTCCCCACCCATTTCTCTCCCCTTGCTTCTTGCTATTCTAAGTGGACTTAGTTAGCCATGTCATTTGAGTCACTTACTTTGGTCTTCAGTCCTTTCATTTGGTGTCTGGGACAATGTGCCTGTGGTGGACTTGGGATCTGCCATTGCAGCAAGGTAACTTCCCCGGGACACGGAGGCAGATCAGCGGTGGCAGAGCTGGAGCAGGAGAACCCTTGGTTTCAAACAGCCCAGCTTGGCTCCTGAGTGTGGGCGCTACATCTGCAGGGGACTGAGAGGCTCTGCTGCTTCTCTGGTGAGACACCTCAGCCTTCTTCCTCTCTAGCCCTCATCAGTGTGGACCATGATCACAGAAACAGAACAGAGCTTCTGACCACACACTGTGGAGAGCTTCCCAGTGGCCCCTGCTGCCTTCCCAATCCTGAAGATGCAGAGAAAAGTGGGCTCAGCAGGCAACTGGAAGATGGTCATGCCCTTCTTTCTAGGTTCCAAGAGTACTCTGGCCATTATTTTCCTGTGACCTCTCCAAAGGCCATTCATGAGAGAGGTTGATGTCAGAGCACAGTCTCTGTCACTTACTAGCTGTGTGACTTCATCAAGTCACCTGGACCTCTTATGCTTTGGTTTCTTCATCAGTCAAAATGGCATCAATCTAGATTCAGTAACAGCAGATGTTTATTGAGTAGAGACAAGCACAGTCACGACAGATAGGCCTTACTTTATTTTTATTATTTGTATATGTTTTCAGTTAAGAAAAAAGCAGGCTCTGGGTTAGATCTAGGATACAGAGATGAAAATCCAGTTCCTGTCCTTAGGGAGCTAGCAGTGTGGTTGGGGAAAATACAAAAAAAAAAAAAAAATCAGCACAGAACAGGAAGTGAGGAATAAAACCACAGTCAGGGTCCTCACATCAGCCAGAGAAGTCTGGAGAAACTTCTGGAAGCACTTGATACTCAAGACTAAAGGCAGATTCAGGACAAGAAGGGTGCTTTGGGAAGAAGGCAGAGTGTGGGAAAGTCTCAGGGCTTTAGACAGCGGGATTCATCTGGAGAGGGACAGGTGGTTGTATTGACAAGCAGTTGTAACAGGATATAGAGCGCTTTGGAGAAGTCACTCTGGTAGCTTAGCTGAGGAAATACTGGCAAATGTAGAAATGGGAAGAAGTTCAGGGAATATAAGTGACCCACTGTAGGGAGTGGCAGGTCCTCATGAGTCACTCTCAGGCTCCCTCCTCAGGCTTGTTAGAACCCAGAGGCCCCGATAGGTGTCCTTGTGGTCAGGTCTGCTGTTAGTTCCCATCTTGGGGACTGTACATCCCTGTCGCACCACCAGAGACCAGACAAAGCTTAGGTAGAGAGAGTGATGGGGAAGAGGCAGCTGGAGCACAGTGGGGTGCAGAGTCGGTGTCCTGAGCTCGGCTCTCCTGCCTGACTTACATCAGGAGGGACCCGAGGACAAGAGGGAAGGAAGAGGAAGGAAGAGGAGCCCTGTTCAGCTCTAGCTTCCCCCACTCAGTAGAGAGTTCTATCCATCTTGTGGGAAAAAAAACAGATACTATGGATTCAGCCCCAGAAACAAATGGAGCATTCAATGAACTGGACTAGACATTTCTACCTGGACTAACCCAATACAAGACAAGTTCCTCTGGGCAGGGACTTAGAACACCCTTTCCACTACCATGGAATTTTCTTTTCTTTTCTTTCTTTCTTTTTTTTTAATACCAGGGATTGAACCCAGGGGTGCTTAACCACTGAACCACATCCCCAGCCCCTTTTTTTATATTTTTATTTAGAGATGGGGTCTTGCTGGGTTGCTTCTAGGACCTCACTAAGTTGCTGAAGCTGGCTTTGAATTTGCAATCCTCCTGCCTCAGGTTCCTGAGCCGCTGGGATTACAGGCGTGTGCTATTGTGCCTGGTTTACCGTGGAATATTAATGGGCTTTTGGACAAAGGACCAGGGATGGTCTAGAGGCTCCTGGGGGAGGAAGCCATCTTGTCAGTACAATCAATCTGGACCCAACCAGGAGAGACATACTACGCAGGAAGTTGAACAGGGAAATCTAATATAAAGGCTTTAAACTAAAACAGGGTATCAGGGTAGTGAGGATTTAGGTAGAAGATGAAAGGAGGGAGCTAAACAATAGACGTAATAGCAGGTATGAGGGCCATTCATTATCCATAGGTAACCCTGGAATAGGCCACCGTGGATGAGGACCCTCCCGCCACCCAGAGCGATACAGACCTTTTCCGAAAGGGCACAGCTGCAGCTCACTGAATGGCAGAGAAGTCACTGTGGTGCCATGCTGCAGAACTTGCTGGAAATCTGCCCTCAGGCACCCGGGGAAGTTGTTCATGGGAAGGCTTTTCACCAGAGGTACTCTGTTACTAAACAGCTTGCTTTATAAAGTGTAATTTCCTCATAGAAAATATTGAAAAGACACGTATTCAAGGGTTGGGATTTAATAAAATTAATCATTTTTACTGCTTCATCGAAGACATTCTTAAGTGAAATTGGCTTTTTCCCCCCTTCTTTTTTACTGCGAGTATGTGGCCGTGAGGATCATGGTGACTAGTCATTGGGTTTGTGCTGCTGCCTTGACTTGAGATAAGACATCTGCAGTGTAACCCACTGTGACCTGCACCATCAGCATAAATGTCAACACTATGAGAAAGCAAAATAGCATCTCAGAATTATTATTGAAATAGTTGTGATCCTTCAGTCTCCCTGAAAGGATCCTGAAGTCCCAGGGGTTCAAGTACCACTTTTAAATGACTGAGTTAAATGACTTGTCCAGACTCCAACATCAGGAAGCAACAGAACAACAATTCAGTCATTGGACTCCTAGCTTCAAACCCTGGGATCTTGCCATCAAACCTGTAGGAGTCCCCAATACATATCTATCTCTTGCTTATCCAAATGCTTAGTAAGCTGACATTAACAAGTTAACATCATTCTTATATCGTGAAGAGACCTAGCTGGAGGATGTAGCATTAGTCTGCTAATCAAGTGGGCATGTGGGCTGATTATTGCGAAGCTCCATCCCTCAGCAGCACTGGCCTGGGAAGAGGAGAGGGGCTGGGGAGGAGCAAGTCCCCAGAGAGGCCAAGCAGAACTGGGCCTCTCTGCAGCTGCTCACCCCCAGGAGGTAGGGGGCAGAGTTGAGCACGGTCTGTTGTTCCTGAATTGGATAAGTCTCTCCACCTTCACAAAATACAGGAGGAAACTCAGCCTTTGCATAGAGTTTCCAGATGCTTCACTTTCCAAATGTCCTCACTTGCCATATTTAAGTGTTTCCTTAACTTCACCTCTGTATCCCCATCCTGCCTGGCCAAAAAAAAAAAAAGATGTCCCAGTCATTTCTTAGAGATGTTCAGCATCCTTTCTCTTCTTTTTGCAGCTTTTGACTTCATCAATTTAAAATGATCACATACTTGTTTGGACAGATAAAAGACATCGGAAGGCCACAGACAATCCCACCCTCAGTGAGAGACAGTGGCGAGATGGAAAAGAGAAGCAGGCCAGTGCCCAGATGGGCCTTCAAAGGGCCAACCTGTGATGGGGGACTTCACAGCTCCAAGCTTAGCTGGTCAGATATGCCTAGGTTAGGGCACCAGAAATGGCCAGTCTTTGGAAAACCGGGTCCCCACCTGTCCTGTTCCCATTCTTGTAATGCATCCTGGGCATTTGGTCCATCAGTTGTCAATGGATGCTGCTGCTTTGGAGTGACCAAATGTTTACATCTCCTGCTAAGAAGAGCCACCTCTGGGCACCTGGAAAAGTAAACAAATCATTAGATGGCTAAGCAGACTTAAAGCCTTGGGAGTGACCGGCGCAGAACTGGCCTTTCTAGTGATTAAACATTTGTGCTGCCAGATGCGCACTGCCCTCGTCCCTCTGGACAGCCCTCCGCAGCAGCAGTGAGCTCTGCTTTCCAAGACTGCACGGCGATGGGCTGTCAGTAGCTCCCCTCCATCTGCCTGTGCTCTCTGTGACGTTGCCTCCTTCACTGGAACACATGGGGCTTCCACGACAGGCCGCCCTTCCAGGTTAACGGATCATTTCATGTTGACTGCATCTTCCGGTGGCTGCTTCCTAGTGGCTCTCTCCCAGTCTGCAGTCCCCCCTCCCCCCAGCATGATTGACTCCCAGGAGAGCTTCCTTTTAGACAGTTAATCCCTATCAGGAGCATGGGTTCCCATTAGGCCTGATCAAAGAGCTTCCCACACCCTGCTCTTCCTTCATGTGCCACAACTGTTGACTTATTTAACTAATAGCTGCTGCCTTGAATGGTGCTAGGAGCCCAGGGGAATATAAATGTCTTTTAAGTCAAAAACAACAGATAGAATTCAGGGGGCTTAAACAGAACCAATCCTTTGAGTTTAAGAGTTTGAGGTTTTAAAACAGTTTCCTATCCTTTTCATAGACTTTTTGAAAAGGTAAGCAAACAATTAAATGTTGAGAATAGGTATTTAAGAGCTAATCTTTTTTTAATATTTATTTTTCAATTGTAGTTGGACACAATACTTTTATTTTATTTATATATTTTTATGTGATGATGAGGATTGAACCCAGGGCCTTTTATGTGCTAGGTGAGCACTATACTGCTGAGCCACACCCCCAGCTCCTTAAGAGCTAATCTTTAGAAGAAACAAAACTTTTGTGATAAACCCCAGGACTTTGTCTTTCAGTGTGAATTATCCTCCCGTATTTAAAAAAGATTCTTTTGAGGATGATCTGTCTGCTCCCTGTAGCTTAGTGTTTGAATTGTTTGTAAGAGTTTTCACTGCAGAATCCCATTCATAAGGCAAGTGATTTAGAAATGGGGGCTCCTGGCTTAATGGATTACTTGGTTTTAAAGAGTTGCCCTTGGGCTGGGGATGCGGCTCAAGCGGTAGCCTGCTCGCCTGGCAAGCATGCGGCCCGGGTTGGATCCTCAGCACCACATAAAAAAAACAAAAGATGTTGTGTCTGCCGAAAACTAAAAAAAAAAAAAAAAAAAAAAAAAAGAGTTGCCCGAAAGGGATGAAAATGGAGAACATCATGCTAGGAGAAGTAAGCCAGGCTTGAAAAGTCAAGGATCAAATGTTCTTTCAGGTGTGGAAGCTCAAGCAAGATAAGGGAAAGATGTCTGTGTGTGTTGGGGGCGATCAGATACCATGAAGACATAAGAAGATCCAGTGGAATAGAGGAAGGGGATTGAGAGGGAGGGAGGAAGGACAGGAAAGGGGAGGAAATGTGGAGTGAATTTAACAAAATCATGCTCTATACAAATATGAATGTATCACAGAAGATCACCTTTATGTATATGTAGGAAGTGCCAATCAAAAATAATAGATAAATAAAAGAGCAAAAGGAAGATGGATAGAGAAAGAAAAATATGGGGGTGGGGGGAGGAGAATGGGTAATGAATCAAATTTCTTGTGTGTATGATTTTATCAAAATGAACCCAATTACTATGTATAACTACAATGCTCTAATTAAAAAAAAAAAGAGTTGGCTCAGTGGGTCTGGATGAGTACCATTTTGTCGGAAACCCAAATGCCTTATTGGGTTTCCCCAGTGGTAGCAAAAATCAAAATCCCTGGGAAGGTTTTAAATAGCTTCCGGGGTCCCATAGATCACCTTTTCATCTGAATACACTGCACTTCCATGGCATGTCGCATTCCTCAGGTTTTCAGATGATTTTTTTTTATATGGTGGCTGAATTTTAAAGGGGCTTGTTCCCTGGGTGTGCAGGGAGGTACCCTAATTTGCAAACAGCTCCTGAATGATTCTGACGCACGCAGAACCCTGACAATGCTTCAGAAACCACCAGACAACTTTTCTTTGTCAGTTCTCATTTCTTCTATCCCTCTCCAAGATGGGCTTCAGCCATAGGTTTCCAGGATGTGACTTCTGTAAGGTACCTAGCAGGTGAGCACTGGCAATCCTGACCTCTTGGAGTAATGCAAAGCACCAAGTAAGTTGTGCACCTCTGCATTCTTCTTCCTGCTCTGCTCTCTTGGACTTGCACTTTCTCCAGGACTCCCCAGCCCACCCCTGAAAATGGATCCCAAGATGCTGAATCTGACCTGAGGGCAACGCGTGTGCATTATGGAGAAGAGAGGGAAGGAGTAGGAGTGGCGATCGGTTTACGGGTGCTTGCATACACATATTAATTTTAGGGTCTTCATCTGCTTTGGTAGACAAATCACAAACATTTCCATGAATAACCACGTCTGTTATGCAAATTGGTTTCCGTCTGCTGGTCTGTTGAGAATAATCTTCCATAATTACAACAGTTATTTACTTCTGGGCAAATCAGCTTTCTTACCACCTTCTCCTTTCGAGAGAGGCCTCCAACTGTCGCAGGAGCCCAAGTGTCTGGACAGTCTCTGGGCTAGGCCTGTGATCTGGGCTGGGGGTCCTGGGACAGGAGGGCCCTCTCTGCCTTCAGCCAGAGAGTGGGAATTAGGTTCTCTCTCATGCGTCTCTGCAACTAAGGTGTCTGGGTCCTCAAGGGTTTTACAGCTAGTTGACGAAACAAGTGAAATGGAACAAATGGGAGGTAATTAAAGCCTAAAAGGTGTAGTTCTGTTTAGAATTAGCACAGTGAGTACTCAGCAAAGAAGACAGAAAGAAGACAGAAGCATGGCCTAAGAGTTCTGAGGTGTCTTCCTGGAAAGCAACATGTCCTGCCTGCTCTGCTGAAGATGGGCAGGATCCCTGGAGGGGCCTCCCAGGGGAAGGATATGCTGGCCCCCAGCAGAGGCTGGAGGAAGGAATTAACATAGCAAGGCCTGCCTCTCTCAGTCTGGAAGGGACTGACATGTACTGCACAACAGCCCTCTGACCCATGTCCTGTCAGGTTTGCTTAGTTCTCTGCTAACAGTGAGGTAGGTGGGGAGTAGAAGTTAACTTGGATAGCCTGAGGTACCCAAACCAGGAAGGCTGAGAGACGTTGAAAACGTCAGCAGAATCAGAAGACAATGGAAGTCCTAGAAATCTAGGAGTACAGTCAGCCCTCCATATCCACGGGTTCCACGACCTTAGATTTAACCAGGACTGAAAATACTTAGAAAAATTTTCACCTGTACTGAACATGTATTGATTTTTTTCTTGTCATTATTCCCTAAACAACATAGTATACCAACTCCCTACAATGTATTAGGTATTGTAAATAATCTAGAGATGGTTTAAAGGACACGGGAGCATGTAGGTTACATGCAAACACTATGCCATTGACAAGAGGGTCTTCAGCATCCAGAGTTTGGCATCTGTGGGAGATCCTGGAACAGATGCCCCACGGACACAGAGGGACGACTATAATTGGAACATTACTCTTTAGGATCTTGATCTAGAATGAACAGATTAGAGGTTTGGGGAGGGGGAAGATGCCGTGCTTTCTCTTCTAGATCTTTCATCTTTCCTCATCTCCATGTTTTTCACCTTGATTTTATAAATTGAGTCCCATGAGAATATCAACCTATAGGACAGGACGGAACTTATTCTCTATGTTCTACAGATAAGGAAAACGAGACCAAGAGGTGTGTCATCGTCATCAGTCATTTGATCTGTTACGGGATGACCCTCCTGGGATGTGGTCTATCACCCTCAGTTATAATTATTAATAATACTGATAACATACTAAATTAACCATGGGAGTTTCGCTTCAGACTTTCTTGACTGTCCTTAGTATCTGATGGGATCCATCCTTGCTTCCAAACAGCTTCCATCCAACATGAAGATTTCAATTTTCATTGGATTGAGGTTTGGGAGAGCTACTGGATCATCTCCTGAGGAACCCTTCCTTTCACCTGGCTGCCAACTTGGGGGAAAAGGGTCAGAAATCTGAAAGCTTGAGGAACCCAAGGGCATTACATGACATAAAGAGGCTGCTAACAGATCAACTACAATTTGAATGAAATGAACTAATCTCTTTCCTTCACTATCTAATAGACAGAGGGCAGGATTGAGAAGGGGAGGGGGCTTGTGAAGAAAATCAGCTCAGCTATAGAGAGATGAAGGATGGATGTGTTTTTTTGTGTAGTAGAGTTGTAATGTCAATAGCTTTTTGGCCAGATCACACTTGAGCTCAGGCAGTTTTATGGAAGGAGGGATGTATACATTATTCACTTATATATCAGCTCAGTGAGAATTTATTGAGCACCTACTTTATGCCAAGAGTTGTGTAAGACCGGGTATGTAGAGAGAAACAGACACAGTCTTTGCTGTCCATGATTCAGTCTAGTCAAGAAGACCCAAACCCTCCCGGGATTAAAGCTGGTGCAGTGCTCTGGTGAGAGGAGAATGTGAATAGCTATGCAAATCCAAGGAGGGCCCCTAATGCAGGAGAACTTCCAGGAGGAGGTGACATTGACTCTCTGTAATGCAGCCACACTGTTCACCTGGCAGTTGCACGTTCTTCCCCCTTCAGGGCATCTGTGCTTGATGTTGATTCAGTATCAAATGATGTCCCTCCTCCTTGGATACCCCCACGTATCTTTGGGTTTTGTCATCACCCCCATTTTCTCGAAGAGGCTTCTCCTGACCTCCCTCCCCAGATCTAAGTGATGATTCCTCCGTATTTTCTTTAATATCTTATTCCTTTCTTTTACAACACAAATATATCTGTAACTCTGTGAATTTTTAAGTACCTGTTTCCTTTCCCCACTAGCCTATGAGCTCCTCAAGGGAGACGCTCCTCTACTCTGTCAACTACAGCGTCTGCCACACAGAGAACGCTCAGTAAATATTAGTGGGACACATGAATAAAAAGACATGCAAAAGCAAGTTAAGGAACCCTCCGAATCCCACTTTCTTCATCTATCAGTGGGATTTATGTTTCTACTCCATAGTTTCCGTACCATGGTAGGCTGAACAACACCCCCCTCCCCCCAAAAAAAGGTTCCTATCCTAATCTCTAGAACCCATGAATACATTACCTTCCATGGTAAAAGAGACTCTGCAGATGTGACTACATGAAGGATCTTGAGGTAGAAGCTTCTCCTGGATTATCTGGATGGATCTGATGTAATCTCAGGTGACCTTCTAAGAGGGAGGCAGGAGATTATAGAGACAGAGGCAGCATCATGGCAGAAGTAGAGACTAGAAGATACACGAATGACCTTAAAGGTAAAGGAAGAGGCCAAGAGAGAAAGGCTGCAGAATGGAAGAGGAAGAATCTCCCCCTTGAGCCTTCAGAAGGAACCATTCTGCTAACATTTTGATTTAGGCCTGTATGATCAATTTGGGGCTTTCTATCTCTGGAATTACAAGAGAAAACAGCTATATTATCTTAAGTCTCTAAATTTGTGGTAATTTGTTACAGCAGCAACCGGAAACTAATACATGTAGAGATCAAATAAGATAAAGTGTGGGAAGACTCTTGGAAAAACACAAAGCCAGCAACTATTATTAGTTTATGACAGCTCACCCCTTGTTTATTCCATTTCTGCACAGTGCCGTGTAAGTTCCAGCTACCATAATGAGGGGAGATGCTTAAATAATAGTCCTACACCTCAAGGAGGGATATTTTTTCATAGTTTATAATTGCCAAAGAGCTTGAAACTCTTCCAGGTCTTATAGTTCTTAATTATGTTCTCATGCATATGCATCAATTACCCACATGCTCCAACCTAGCTTGTTACTGCAAAGATAATTCTAAATATATGTATATTTGGAACGGTTTCCTCTGCATGCATCTCCCTCTGAAAATATCCTATGAAATATTTCAACTCCATTGCAATAATCTGCTCCACTTGGGACACACTTGCCAATCTTCCCCTGCACAATGGAATTAAACCTCCACTCTCATCTGCTCTACTCCCAGTGCCTGTTTATTTGACCTGGCAATTTTCTCCTTATAACTCCCAATGATTGAAGATTTGGTTCTCTAGGCTCATGTCTGCTTTGCTGGTAATGGTCTGTGATCTAGGAAGGAAAAGGCATGGTCTGACCCAGGAGCTGATATTTAAATGGCAGGAGAGGGGAAAGAAAAGGTGTTAACACTTTCACTTGCTGTTTCTCCCTGTTGGAAATGGCTTTGTTGGGACTCTGCTTCCGGCCCACTGAACTCCAGCTGTGTCTCAGTGCTAGAGAGGCAGCTTTATCAGCAAATCCATGGCTTTGCCAACTGATGGCATGGGAATTTCCCATGTGGCCCTTGTGGTAACTTTCAGTTCCACATGGCTCTGTTTATCAGTCTGGAAGTCCATCCCCCTCTGCTCTCTGCTCCTTCTCTAGAGGTGAGAGGAGCCCATAGGAACTCTACCTGCTGGTTTGTGTTGGGAAAATCATGGTGGCTCTCCATGGGGGCTTTTTTATAAGATAGACCAATATGGTCCTCTTCATGAACTAAAGTATGATAATCTGCCCTCAGTTTTTGACTGCTAGAGGACTTGATTTTTTTTTTTCCAATGTCAGATAAGAGATTTCTCTTTTGGAGACTGCACTTAATAACACATGAGCTATATTGTTAGTAAATCCCTTAGCCTCTCTGCATTTTTGTTTCCTTTCTGTAAAGTGAGAAAATGTAAACATGGGAGTGTCATAGGGAGGATTAAATGAATGAATATTCAAAATGCTTGTCACATACTGAAGACAGTTGCTCTGAAAATGTTTGTTCCCTCCTCTGCCCCTCACTCCAATCTTCATCTTTGAGAAGGTATATGCACCACCACCACCCGGGGGGGGGGGGGGTTGAGGAAGACTATGGAATCTCTGGACAGAGAGGCAGGATCAAATGGTTTGCAGAGAAGGCCGGTGATGTGCAATCTGAGTAAGCTGCCTGGGGCACATTGATGTTGCTGATCATCAGTCTGTACTTTTAGAAACAGTTTCATGGGCTCCGAAGTGGGTGAGCTTGAACCATAAGAATTTTTAAGGTAGCACCTGTGTAGGGTTACCTGTGTATCATCACAATGCCTGTCATGGAGGAGACAATCTATCTTGACTAATGTCAAATGAGTATCTCTGTGCACTTTCAATATTACCTGACTTATTTCTTCAAATTTTGCTCCTCAACTGGATAATTGGAAGACTATGCATAAAATACACTAGTGCAGTAACCCATCATTTGAACCTTGTAACATCTTCCTAAGGATTAGCTAAAGGTCCCCTTCTCCCACTTTTCAGCAGGTCAAAATCTAACCATCTTTCTGTGAATCTCAGTCTAAATATCATGTTCTCTATGAAAACTTCCCTAGTGAGAACTGGCCCTGCCCTCTCTTCTAACCAGTTTCTCTGAATCCACCCAGAAAGCTCCTGGTTTCACTAAGTCCTGGGAATCAGAATTAGGCAGTTGGCCTCTAGTTTAATAAGTCAGACTTGAAATTTTTGTGAAAATTAGTATATGGCTTGACTTAGACTCTGAGTAACTACTCTGAGTAATTGTGATAAGACAATCTTCACTGCGTTGAAGCCCTCAAATTCTCTAAGAAATTATATTTTGATGACTAAATGACTTAAGGAACAGAATTTGGTAGACAGATGGCTATAGAATACTATGACAATGTGAATTTTGGAGACAAATGTTTGAAAGAGATGGTGACAGCTGTGATTAGGGGTGTGTGTATCTGTGTGTGACTGTGTGTGTGTGTGTGTGTGTGTGTGTGTGTGTGGTGGAGGGAAGACGTGGAGTATCTGGATTAAAATCTCATACCCTGCATTCAACTCTGAGATCTAGCAAAATAATGCAAGAGGAGATATGGCTGGCATGGGTAATGGGAAAGTTCAGGGAAAGTTCAAGTTGTATAAAGAAAATGTGGAAGAATAAGAAGGGGTGTTGAATGAAGGACAGCCATGCACAGAAACGACAGGTAATTGAATGGGTCAGGAGGGTCTGATCATGTAACCTGCAGGTGAAATAGATTGGGGTGCCTGCCCTCACCCACAAACTTCCTTCTCAGGGGATTGTTGAAAGCAGTCCTAACTGCGACCTGCTCTGGGCCTCTGGTCTAGAGCAGGTTCCTGAGCAGAGTGGAGTCAATCAGGCCCCTCTCCTGAAGTATGGAATTGGACTATCAAGGGACTGAGAGAGTTATTCATCAGAGAAGCTGGGCCTGGGCCAGAGTCAGCTCCAGGCAAGCCAAAACTGAAATTATGGGAGCATAAACCACAAGAGGAAACAGTTCTGCAGAAGAGAGAGGCTGGCACAAGTCAGAGAGGCAGAGGTGCTGGCTTATGTTCATCGGGCACAATAGCTGCTTTCTAATTCCTTGGATTCCATTTTCAGGAGGCCTGCCTGGGTCAGGTCACTGATACTATATCTCTTTGATAAGCCCTCCTTTGCATGGTCCAACTCAGGTGGGCCTCTCTGTGTTCTTACAGTCAAAAGATTTGAGAAGCAATCAGTGGTTATGTAGGCAGTAAGAAACTACTTAGTTTCACTTTGGATTTGGGATGTTCTTGGGAGGACCCAAATTTGCCAAAGTCTAGTGCTAAGAACACAGCCTTAAAAGAAAGGAGGTAAAACTATCATGCTTGTCTGTTAGGTCTGGTGCTTGAGTGAAGGAGGTGGTCCTGATTGGACATCTGACCCAGCAGGAGTTGGCCTGCTGTCCTGGGAGGGAGGAGCCATGCTGTGGCAGTGGCCCCAGGACTGGGGTCCAAAGTGGAGGATCATCTCTGTGGCCTTTAGAGTTGGTAGTGGAAGTGACCAGCTGGAAAAGGACAGTTCCAGCTTTTCCCTCTCTCCCCAAGTGGCGACCTGGCCAAGCAAAGATCTTGTGATTCCTTCCCTGCTTTTTTAGATTGTTTTCAAGGGGTTAGGACAGATTGGGACTCAAGTCACACTGGCTGCTCTTCTCTGTGTATGAAGTCTCAGCCACCAGCTAAATGCCCTCAGTAGTTCAAGACTGTAGACTCAGCACCTACCTCATTGGTCTGGGTGTTGCTAGCTGGTCAGAAAGTAGTTTGCTAAACATCCCCTGGGTGCTCATTTCTGCAGGAATTGGCTTTATGTGTGAAGAAAACAGTTGACTGCTCGGTGTGCTGTTCTCTTGGAAGGGTTCTGACGCTTTGGTAGGCATTGCCAGGGCAACCAGGCCAAGAGTCTAGTAACTAATTAATGCTATAGCAATTGCACCCAACCCTAGCTAAACACAAGATGAAACGGGTGGAAATAACTTTCTTCTTGGTAAGGGATGGGTTAAAGAGAAGCACAATTTAAGAGTCTGGGTCTCATTTTAAACCTATTAGAAAAAAAAAAGACACAGAAAAAACTAGTGTGGAGGAAGTTATGGATGAAAAGAGTTCATCTTATAAGGAAGCAGATGACCAGCAGCAAAAAAAATTCAATCATTCTCTTAGGAAAGAAGGAAACCCCAGCATCAAAAGGTCTGTCAAGGGCAAAGCTCAATAGCTGAATTCAGATGCAGGTTCACTTCAACACTGACTATCTAATCAGGGATCCTGAGAAGAGCCACTTAGAAGGGCTTTTATAGGAACATTGGGAATTCAGGAAGAAAGACATGCATATATATGTGTACTCTATGGTTTCTGTTTTGTTTGAGAGTGTGTGTGTGTGTGTGTGTGTGTATGTGTGTGTGTGTGTAATAACTACTCTTGGGAACTGTGAGATATCCTGATATACATTTAATAAATTTCTCCTTTTTGATTGAGTCACTTTGAGGGGTTTTCCTTTTCTTGCTGTTAACAGATTTCATTTTTCAGTCGACAAGGAAAATCTAAAGTGGTTATAAGCTATCTAGAATTTCAGCCAAGGCTTCCTTATCAGTGCATGTGACTCTTTATCACCACCCGATGGCCATATCCTTTAAGTGCAGGGCCTGTAACAAGGGCAAAACCCAGCCTGGCAAAGGAGATGACAGGAGATAATAATTCTGCAACTATTTCTTATTCCAGTTTTAACAAAATTTGAAATAGAAAGGAATTATATTCTCAAAAGTGTTCAAATAGCATGCATTTGTGCCAAGCTTATTCTATTCCAGCTGGAAGGTTTGGGGAATCTTGGAGAAATGAGTTGCAATTTCTTGAATCAGGGGCCAGAACTGGTCCCTATCCTGACTTCAATTTATACAGTTGACTGTCTTACACTTCTGAGCAATTCTACTTGTAATCCTGGGGAATGCTTTATTCCTGCTCTTCTCATCTCCCTTTCACTAAAAAACAAACCAATAAAGTGGGTCATCTCTAGAAATAAATGAATCCTTGAGGTACACAAACATCAGCAAAGAATATAAGTAGCACTGCAGCCTGAGGTTATGATTGTTGCCTAGCTTGTGTTTCAGGGAAATATTTATTGAGTACCCTGGTACCAGACCCTGGACATACACTCAAGGGATGAACTTCATTCTGAAGATGAGGAAACTAAACTGCAGAGAAATAAAGTTCTGTGATGGATCAAAACACTTCTGGATTGAAAGCTACTGAGGATTAGTCTGGCTGATAAAGCAGGAGCAGAATATTAAAAGGATTTGGGGGAGCTCACGAGAATCAGGGCTAAGTTTCTAATGCTGCACTGTAGAATTGCTCTGATTAGCAGGGTGTGAATCTGGGCTCTAGCTGCAAGGGAGGCTGGACAGGAAGTAGCTAGCCTTCTTAACTCTGCTGGGAGAGGCTGTGTGAGCCCCTCATTAAGGATGGGCGATTTTTGAGATAGGAAGCTGTTTAGATGTCAGCAGCCAAAAAAGTGTCACATGCCCACCAGAGTTGCCAACATCAACATGTCCAGTGAAGGGAAGAGTTGATTTCCCAATCATTCCTCTTCATACTTCCCTCTGTAGGGCCACTGAAATAGAAGGAGATTCTTGTTTTAAAACTATTCCTTGCCATGTGCAGTGGTGCATGCCTGTATTCCCAGCAGTGGGAAGGCTGAAGCAGGAAGATCACAAGTTCAAAGTCAGCCTCAGCAAAAGCAAGGCATTAAGCAACTCAGTGAGACCCTATCTCTAAATAAAATACAAAATAGGGCTGGGGATGTGGCTCAGTGGTTGAGTGCCCCTGGGTTCAATCTCTGGTATCCCCACTCACCCCCACAAAAAACCAAACTATTCCTCCAGCATACTGTCCAATATTTTCAATGGACCTGACATCACTAAGTGATGGGGTATAAAGATGCAAAAGACATGGTCCTTGCCCACCCGGTGATAGCCTGTTCATCCTCACCTATCCTGAGCAAGAGTAAGGGTGACTAGTCTATGATGATCTCTGAACCAGGTGCTTCCTGTACATTATCTCTAAATTCTGACAGCAAACCTACAAGGAAAGGTTCCCAGGGTCATTTCCCCCACAGATAATGAAATTGAGGCTCATAAAGGTACACGACATATCAAGTCACACAGTTAATAAAGGTCAGATACCGGCCAAGAACCGAAGTCTGTGTGATCAACTCCTAACTTGAGAAACAAGAATTCAGTGGCTTGGGGAAAGCCTGCGGGTGGTGGCAGGGCTTAGCCTGGAACCCAATCATCTGAGTCTGGTGCCCATGAGCTCAGCCACTGAGCTAAACCGATTCTACACCCTGGGTGTCCCTCCCCTGATTCGTGTGGCGCTCGCCTGCCCCTTCTTGCCTTCATTGTTCTGAAAGCCTTCTATTTGGTCCTAATGTTTTAAACTCTGTCTTTCTGGATCCATCTTTTTGAGGGATGGTGTTCACCTCAGCTGATTCTGAGTAGTGGGGTGTCACTAAAGTTAGAACACCCAGAGACCCACAGTGTCAGGCAAGAGAGAAGAGGTCTTCAGCCAGCTGACCTCAAATGCCTGCCTCTCCATGAGGAGGGCTTGAACCTAGGCATGTGGGTCATGGAGAGAAACCTCAGGATTTCAATTTCCCTCTGTGAACCTGCTGGGTTTTATGATCTCAGGCTTGTCACCCTGTTTCTGGCAAGTTCTTTCCCTAAAGGACACAGAGAGTCTACTACTGGTAATTAGCCTCCTAATGAAGGAAATGGACTTTCAAGGAAGGAACTTGCTCAATGAGCACATTATTGTCACTTGATAGGAGTATTATAAGGGACATTATGAGAGGACGCATTTCAGAAGTGTCTGGCAGGAAAGACAGTATTCTGAAAGAGGTCACCTGTGGCCAGCAGAAATAGGTTAGATGGGAGGGGGAAGGAGAAGGGAGGAAGAGGAGGAAGAGAAAGGGGCAGAGACAGAATATGAATGAATTAGTGGAGTTAGGTTTTATTTCAGATGTTTCTCCCCTGCCTTCCACCACTGGTCAAGGTTTTCCCCTGGTTATCCAACCTTAGTTTTCATACTCCCCCTTAATATGCACCTGGTCTATATTTAAGAGCTTAAATATTATTATTGTTGTTGTATTGGTATCAATGGACCATTATCATTTGGCTCCTATAAATGGGATCCACATCACCTCTCTTCCCCTAATACACACTCTCTCTCAAATACACATACGCACATCACCCGTGAAAACTTCAGAGCCATTTGCAGCACCCTGGAGATTGCTTTGTCTTTGAGAGACCGGAAAGAAAAACCCATCAGCCGTCAAGGATTTTAATTATTTATTTTTAATTACACAAGCAATGCATGAATATGCTCTGCTAGTAAAAAATTCACACAATACATATAAAATGAAAGTCTCCCTAGGTGAAGAATTTTAACTAGCTCTGGTCCTCACCTGTCAGCCCTCAGCACAGCTGTGGAAAGTCAGTGAACCTGGCAGGGGTTTATGGAGACAGAAAACTTATGTATGGGGAAAGGTTGGGGAAGCTGGGGTTACTTGGGAGATAAAGGGGGAGTTTTTGCAGAACTTTTCCTTCCTGCTGACTAAATTGTTGTGACTTTGTTGGTAATGCACTCTTAATTCTTCGTTTTCTTCCAAAGGAGTGGAGAAAAGGAGGCATAAGCTCCAGATCCCTCTCTCTCATCCTTAAGGCTATGAGCACTGGAGGCAGATGCTTGGCATTCTGGCCATATTTGGCCATAGCAAGTGGAAAGGTTATTGTCAAATTCATCTCTTCCTCAATAACATTCTCATAGCAGGTATTTACCTTTTGACTCAATAAGCTCCTATATAAATTCGCTCTGGATCCAAATGGAGATGGATAAAGAGTTTTAGAAAAGGAGTCAGAAATGCATTGAATGAAAGATGGAGATGGAAAGGATCTTAGAGGCCACTGATTTGGTTGATTTAGTTCATTGCTTTACAGATGAAGACACTGAAATCTACAGAAGTTTGATCTCTTGCTGCAAATCACACTGGCAGTGTTACAAGCATAGTAAAAACACCCAGCCCCGCTATCTTTCCATGGCATCAGAGTTGGGATCCAAGCTGCCACTGTGAGCTACCTGGAGGACCTGGGGAGGTGACAACAATTCTTGGCTCCAATTTCCTCCTCACTCCTATTCCTTAGGGGGCCATCACAAAGAGCATCAGAAGAAGTAATAACTGCTAAGTGCCACGCCAATAGCCAAACAATTTTCAAGCACAAAAGGTGCACTTTCAGTTATTGGGAAAACAAATATTCTTAGTCATCTAGGGCAGTGTTTCTCAAAGCACAGTCATCACTTAACTGAATCAAAATTTGGGAGAATCTGGCCCAGGGAGCTCTGCATTTTTTGTTGTTGTTGTTGTTTTTGAGTTCCCTAGAAACTTGATTATGGACGAGGTGTTATATGATCTTTAGGCATTGCTTTTAATTAAGTAAACTGTAATAAGGGGATAGGGGTTGGGTTGGAGGATGTCATTAATCTTAAGTAAAACATGCTGAGATATTTCTGGGTTGTTTAGGGTTATTTTTTGTTCATGTGTTGCTATAGCTTGCATGTGGAATATCCACCACAGGCCCCAGTATGCCAGTGTGGTGCTATTGAAAGATGGCAGAATTTTTAGGTGGTGAGAGGTCCTTAGGTCACTAGGGGCATGCCAAGTGAGGATATTATGAGACCCTGGCCCCTTCCTCTTTCTCTCTCTTTTGCTTCCTGGACATGAGGTGAATGGTTTTGCTCTGCTATAGGCTTCCACCACCATGTGCTACCTCACTGCAGGCCCAAAGCACTGAGGCCAATTTATCATAGACTGGAACTTCCAAACTTTTAGCCATAATAAAACTTTTCTCTTTATAAGTCAGTTATCTCAGATCTTTGTTATAGTAATGGAAAGCTAACAAAGGTGTTATGTACCATAATGCCTGTAATTATCTTTATTTTTTTTGGTGGGGGGGTATTGGGGATTGAACTCAGAGGCACTTGACCACTGAGCCACATCCCTAGCCTACTTTGTATTTTATCTAGAAACAGGGTCTCACTGAGTTGCTTAGCGCTTCACTTTTGCTGAGGCTGGCTTTGAACTCATAATCCTCCAGCCTCAGCCTCCTGAGGTGCTGGGATTACGGGTGTGCACCACCACACCCAGCTATAATTACCTTTTAATAATTCAGAAATTACATACACATGCATGTGTGGGCACATACATATCTGCCAAATGCCAATAATTTGTGAGTCTGGGTTGGAGGTATATTATGTGTGTGTCTGAGTGTACTACTATTCTATTCTTCCACATATATGCTTGAAAAACTTTAAAATAAAATGTCCAGTAAAATAAGTTCCCCAGGTGATTCTAATTCTGATGATTTGAGAATCTCTGATGCAGAGCTGTGAGCCACTGACCAATGGCAATCTGTGAGTGGTCCCCTTCCATACAACTGATCATGAAATGTGATTGTCTATACTCCTGGTTCTAGTTTAAAAAGAAGATAGAAAAATCTTTGAAATCTCTGCCTTTGTGTCTCATCAGAGTTGGAAACACTTTTTCTTAGCAATGAGTTTTTGTTTCCCTTTGTTTTGTTCTCCCTGAGTTGTCGGTCACAATGGGGTGCTAGGGAATGTCACCCATAAAATTTCAGTGGGCTTCGGGTGAGACGGAGGCACGTGATTCTTAACACACACACAGAGATAATTCCAATGTACAACTAGGTTTGCGATGGATTACTTAGATCACGGTGACGACAAAGCCAAGGTCATGGGTTTCATCCCGAATTTCAGAGCTATTTAACTCTATGTGAAGAAAAGCCTTATTCCTTGGTGACATTTTTTATCCTATCTTTCAATTCAAAATGGGGTTCCTGGTGGAAATGGGAACCGGGAGAAAAAAGGCAAAAAGAATCAGAGCCATGGACTAATGCATCAGGGCAATCATACCATATGTATTTATGTTATTATAAGAAAAATATTTTTTTTCTCCTTGTGAGAAGCTGGAACATTCTCTTGTAGCAGTGACCGCATGTTATTGATGGGTGAAAAGAAGCTTTTATTCTTTCTTCTCTGATTACAAATGTATCAACTACCTCAGGAATTTTGGATGAAAAGGTAAAAATGTTTTGTCAGCATCAGTGAATCGTGATCAAAATGAGTGATGTTTTTAATGAGAAATACTTGATGAACACTTACCAGGCAACCATAAAAGGAGAAATTGAACCTCAGGAAACAGAAAAAATTACTCCCTGCCATCATCTTTATTGTTAATACTTTCTAGGGCCTTTCATGCTGTAAGGAAGACAAGAGCAGCTTGTAGGCATAACCTGGTTTCTGCTGCAGGAATCAGTAGGGGCCTTGGCTGGTCTGCCGTGAAGTAGTCTCCCTTGTTCTTATGTAATACGTCTTTGCAGCTTAAACCTTTAATTAACCAGAGATGTCATCAAGAAAAGTTTGCCAAGGAAGAGGATGCCTGGTTTAATTAAAAAGATCTTTAATAGTTATTAAGGAAATCAATTTGGAATTCAGGCCTGAGAGCAGTGATGGGGGAAGAAATCACTGAAAGGAACTTTCCCATCTCCCTGGGTAATGGATTTTAACCCTTTGATCTGCACTGCTTCAAAATCCCCCAGGGTGGTGGTGATCAGGGCATGGAGAGGGATGCCTATCACTCATCATTTTTGAATCTACAACCCAGACCCAAGAGGCAGTTATGTCTTATACAAGGGAAGTCTAACCTTTCTGGAATGCAGTTATCCTGGTAATCAAAAGAAATAGGAAACCTTTATAAATTGAAAATCTCCTACCTCATAAGTATAAGCGATTTCTTTTCCCCAAAGAGATGCGTTATTTCTCTCTGAGGATTTGTGCCTGACTGTACATGAGGCTTCTTTCCATTACAGCTCAAACCAGCCTTCATTGGATCAAACCAGAAAAAGGGATTTGGGCTCTTTGGAGCACAAGAGAAATATTATTTTCACTTGTCTCATGAAAATGATGACACAAAAGGTGAGATAGCCAGAGGATGGGCAAAATAAATTGTCTGCATGAAGGAAACTGCAAAAGAGAAGGCGTTTTTATTTAAAAAAAAAAACACACAGCATTCTGCCAACATGGGGATGATATTAATATCATTTTCTGATGCAGCCCAGTTGAGTTCAAATGCTAAAAGCACTTTTCAAATAATCTTATGTTTAATTAATATTTGTATTGCACTTAGAGAGGGAAATGGAAGACAGGTGCAGGGTATGGCTCCAAAAATGACTTTCCTGTTGCAATGTAGCTATTTCTCAGGTGGACTGAAGCACCTCCATCTAGTCATAACATCACGCAACAGAAACACAAGAAGAGAAACAAAGATCTTTAACACCCAAGCTTTCTTTCAAATTACCAGCTTCTACTTTCTGGAAGAGCTGGGGGCAAGCCGTATATTTATTTGCAGCAAATTGCTCCGAGTGTGTGCGCATAATGTCTTTGTTGATTGTTTTGCTGACTATCTGGAAATTTCTGGGCTTAGTAGCCTCCCTTTCCCTGAAATGTCTCAGCTCCCTGTTCTACTTGGCCAGTGAAACCCAGGGAGGGATGTCACTCGGGAACATTGGGGGATAAGATAGATTGGGTACAATCTAAGCTCTACCATGAATTTATCTTGCCGTGGGCACGTCACATGTCTGTGTGTTCCTCAAATACAAGATGAGGAACTTGAACTAGACGATCTCAAGGTCCCTCCTTGGAGCCTAAGATAACCTGGTCCACTTTCCTCTTTGTCCCCAGCTAGGCGCATCTGTTCCCAAGGTCGGAGATGGTATCCAAGACTATCTCAGTGCTTGTTAAACCATGTGTAGCTGAATATAGTTTGTAAACTGGGAAGCAGCAGGTTGGATCCAGATTGTGGACTTGTTTAGTTTAGTCTACCCATTTGAGGAGGAAAGGGGAGAGGTGATTGAATTAGTTAACAACATTTAAAATCTAGAAGATTCCATAGCATCATCTGGACTTTTCTGTCTTTTGGGAAGGTGGAAAACTCTGGAACACTTGATCGCCAATGGCAATGATAAGTTGGAGCTGATTTCTTGCTAGTCCTACATGGACTCCACCCCTCCCTACTGTGTCCTCAACATGAAGACAGAGTACCCAGGTCCTTTGTTTTTGCTGTGGTTATATTGTTGACTCCTTGATGACGCTCCATTTCATTCATTCATGTTTCTTCCATAGCCCATGCGGGCACGTGGGTGAGAGGAAGTGGTGTTGGGAGATGACTAGAACCTGAGATCAGGAGTCCCTCATCTCTGAAGAAAATCAGTTGCTTCCATGGCTGGGTGATCTGCTACATGAGTGAAATATCTTCAGCTGAGTGGGTGGGATCAGATTACCATTGACTCATGTGCGCTACAGAGTTATTCCTTTATTTAAACCTGTCTTAATGTGTCCACATTGTCTCTTTTTTGAAGAGACATTTACATCATTTACTCAGATTACTGTCCCACATGAACACTTAGCATACCCCAAACTCAGCACAAATATAACACAAACAGCAAAGAGTCATATTTTCAGTCATCTAAGGAAAGCAATCTTCCTTCTAGAAACATCACTGGGAGTCCTCCTGTTAGAGCGACCATCTAACTTATTGTCTAAAATGGGAGTTTCTTGAAAGTGAAAGGGACATTATTAATAATGAGCAGAAACCAGGATGGTCCCAAGCAAACTTAGGCATGGGGTTACCCTGCTCCATCTGTAACACCTACTTGTGACATGATACAAAAGGTGTCATTGGCTTCCAGAAGTTGTCCTGGTTTTGTCATTATCTACTTTGTCCTGGTTTTGTCATTATCTATTTTGTCATTTGGTCTCTCTTTTGGATGCAGTTCCAGTTAGATTGGCAAGGTCCCTGAGCCGTTTTGTTCCTTCTGGGACTTCAGTTATTCTTTCTCCTTTGACTCAGGCCTCCATGTGGAAGCCTACCAAGAAGAACTGCCTTGGAACACCGGAGACGATGCAGAGGCTGTTAGACTTGGTCATCTGACATGGGGGACCCAGGGCATGACTTCCATCATCAGATCCCTCTATTTCTTCTTCTGCTTGTGCTCTGCTTTTTCAGAGTCTCCCCCTAGATAATTCAGGTTAAAGAATTTTCTTTCTGGGGCTGGGGATGTGGCTCAAGCGGTAGCGTGCTCGCCTGGCATGCGTGCGGCCCGGGTTCGATCCTCAGCACCACATACCAACAAAGATGTTGTGTCCGCCAAATACTAAAAAATAAATATTAAAAAATTCTCTCTCTCTCTCTCTCTCTCTCTCTCTCTCTCTCTCTCTCCCTCTTTCTCACTCTTTCTAAAAAAAAAAAAAGAATTTTCTTTCACTTTTTGTTAAGCTAATTGGGTCATTCCTTTATGCTAGAACTTTGCATTTTCTGTCTGGGTGGAGGAACACTGTCTCAGATCCCTAGGCAGGATACCATCACTGAAGATCAAACCACTCTCCACAACCAGCAAAGACCTATCATTGTAGCAGTTGTTAAGTTTTTACACTTGGCATTTGGGTGAGGAACAAAGAAAGTTTGGGGCATTTCAAACTAATGGAAGAAGCAGGCTTTTGAAATGCAAAGATATAAATCCCACTCAAGGAAGCAAATTATACAGTGGTACATAAGAAAAAAGGTGGAGGGAAGGGTTGATGGTAGCAGGAGGGTGAAAGGAATTGTTTAATGGATAGAGAAAGATCCAGAAAGGTGACAGTCAGACCCTTTAGACATCCCCCAAATAAACTCTCTCATCTACTCATCAAAGATGAGAGAGAAGTCGGCTGGCTTTATTCTGTTGACAAAGATGCACCCAGTGGCAGAAAGAGGGGGCACTGGGTTGATAATGGCACATTGTCATTTACCACTTGGCTTTAACTATTCTGTCCTCACTGTGTGTAAAGCCCTTGCAGGAAAGCCGGGACATGCAGTTTTGACAGGATGTACAATGGAAAGAAAAGGGAGAGGAACGCAGAGTAAAGGGGGCCGATGTATTATTTACCACTGGAGAAACTAAACTGAGCCGAATTCAGGGGCTGGCCCAAGGACTTGATCCTGCAAGGCTGTGGAATAAAGACAGGTGTCTTTGCATTCTTGGTGCCACTGCTTTTGCTGCTGAGGAACACTGCCAGGGCTGGGCCAGCGTGTGGGTCTCATCTCTTCACTGTGCTGCCATCTGCTCGACCACTGCTTACCGTTCCCTATGGCCCTGGAAGGGTTAAGACCTCCACAGAGAACAGCCTGGGCCTCTGTAGGTGAGATTTCATTAGGCCGGCACTGAGGGCATCTTGCTGGGTTGGGACAGGTCTTATAAGTATGCAGATGGCAAGATAAGCACACAGCCACATGCGCAGGAACACACACATACATGCTCCCTGAAGTGGCGCAGTGGGCAGACAGGAGGGACTGATCTGAGAGGAACAAAAGGTGCAGCCTCTGCAGCGAGAGTGGCGGGAGGAAAGCAAAAGGAAATGAAAAGCAGAGTGTGAAAACCTACAGCAAACGCCGCCAGGGAGCATATGCATCGGACTTCACAGCTTCCTCCTGTTTCCAGCTTACATTTGCTCCATATGCTGCTTTACACAGCTTTCTGGGGCCATAATGGGTTTTATTCCATAGTTTTTATACTAACATGAATGACTCACATCTGCTCCAATACCCAATTTGTTCTCTAATGTCTTCGGCTGTGAGGAGAGAGCAGCTTACCCAGGACTTGCCAACGGCAGAAGTGGAGCAGAGTCCTCATCCAGGGACTAGGAAGGTTACATCCCTGAATGGGGAAACTGAGACCATGAGAAACAAGGCAATTGCTCAAGAATATCATGCCCAGGGAGACAGATCAGTTTTCAGGCTACAGGATGGTCCTCCTTCAGAGCATACTAATTTTTCTCATTTTCTGTCACGTTAAATCTTTTGCTAGGAGCTTTTGCTTCCCATATTGGCTGTGATGAGAAAAAAAGGAACTTGGATTAACCACCAATGATAGCTAATCTCCCACTGGGATCAATTGTGCTCTGTGCTATTTAAGCTGGCTACTAAAGAGTTTTAAATATCTTCCTGAGCATGGGGGACACCTGGATAGGCTGGGTCCTGGGACAGACCGACAGGGCTGTGCCCTGTCCCTGGCTTCCAGATGTTTGAAGATCCACCTAAAATCTACTTCAATCCTAATGTCACTGGTTTGACAATACCAATATGCCCTTTGGCTGGATAAGGTAATGGCACTTAGCGAAACTGGATTCCTTGACAGCTTCCAGAGGCCCAGGGAATCTTCCCCACATGAGTGGAGCACGAAATGATAATTCAAGAAGCAAGCACCTTGGAAGGAAACCTCCACTCTCCTGGGCATTGTAGGCCCCACATGGAGCTGCTGCAACTCCGGGGCTTTGGTTTCCCCATATGCCAAACAGTCAGAATGAGGCACCTCGGCACCTCAGCAGCAGGCAGTGTGGGGCTGCACCATCTCCAAAGCTTGGCGGTGGTGTTGTGTAACTGTCTGCCATCTGTTACTCAGAAGCGGCATCACACAGCACTGAGCAATGGACTCTGGTGCTGCAGCTCCTGCCTGGAGCTGACAGCAGCTCAGTGTCTTGCCTAGGGGTCCCCTGCAGAGCCTGTCGCAGAATGCTTTGCAGGCCTAGGCCTGCAGGTCCAGGGGGAGGCTCCTGGAAGAGACCCAGGGAGCTCAGGATGCTGCAGGGGTGGGTCCTCTTGCTCCCCATTTCCCTTGACAGTGATTTACCTGGGCCTTGGCTCAGCAAAGCAGTGATTGGGGAGCCTACCCGACCTTTCCGTAGATGGGATTCTAATGAAGGCAAGTGCTGGACCATCCCCAGAGTTCAGTGTGGTGGTCTGCGAGCTCAGCTACAGCTGGAGATGGGCTGGCAAAAGTGCTCAGCTTTTTCTGGCTGTTTGATTTTCATGGCTGATCCTGACTAAAAACTTCTCTATAGCCTGGTCAAGGATTTTTGAGGCTGTGAGGCAGATCTGCCCTGTGGCTGAAAGACAAGGTACCAAATACCAGAGGCTTTATGTAGGCTCCTCCATTTCTGAGTATGTCTTAGGGGCTCCATCTTACTGGACAAAGAATTCTGGGGCCTCCTGATTTATACCTGTCTCACCAGCAGTCAGGTATGGATGCTTCCTCTATGCTGACCCTGAAGGGACAGAGGCAAGGAGAATAGCGGCTGCAGTATTGGGTTCATCGTGCTCACCTTCAGAAACTTGAGGCAAGTATCCTTACAACTAAAATGACACAGTTCTAGAGGCCACTGCTCCCCAGGCAGAACAAGGTTTTCAATTTCCCTCTTTGAGCTCTCAAATAACAGCAGCACCTGGCATTAGGAGTTCACAAATATTGACACTCAGTTGTCACAGGAGCTATTGTCCTCCCCACTTCACAGATGAGAATTCCAAGGCTCAGGGAAGGTAAAGGGCTTACCCAGAATTCACACAGCTGGGCTAGATCAGGAACCCCTTGCCTAGTGATTTCACCATTATTCCAGCCTAGTCCAGGCCTATGTTGGAATTGCATTCAGAATTTTCTGTCTCTAGATTCAAGTGGTTTTCCACTGTCAGTGGAAAGAGGATGTACTTCCTAGAGGCAGTTGGGAAAGGGGCTTTTGAAAGATAACCCCATGCACCCAGTATCCCTCTGCTCAGGATCACTTTTTAAGAGCCCTACGTGGTTAGCCCAACTTTGCACCCCCTTTCTGGCAAGCACAAATTTCTGATGCTTACAGGGAGAGAAAACCCTTCAGGGAGATAATTGCACCTTAATTTTTAAGAGGATATCTTTAAAGTTAAATTTAGACCAGCTCAGATTTCCATTAAGCAGAAAAAGTTGCCAGGCACCTGCACGTATGCATAAAACACCTTGAGGTGTTGGCTGAGCTCGACCTTGGCGCTGAATGGCTGAACCCAGGTTGGGGCAGTATCTCTGCCAGTCTTACCATCCCAGCGACCGCTGCAAGCGGGCGGACACGGGTGTGAGCGCCACGTGCAGCCCCCAGTGGTGAGCGGGAACTCCTCCTAGGCACTGACCCGCCTGAGCGGGCCAGCCCTTCAGTCCCAGTTTGCAGCTGGGATGGCGTGCGTCCTGGATGTACCTACCGTTCCTGTCCCACTCTAAACCAGGAGGGCTGCAGAGCTGCGCTCCGGGTTCGGCGCGGGTGGCCCCTCTACAGCACCGTGCGCCTCGGTCGGCGGGCGGCGGTAGAGCCCCCTCCCAGAGCCCCGCTCGCGCCCGCTTGGCTCCCTCGGAGTCGGTCTGTCGGTCGGGCCCGCCTTCCCCCGCGCTCCCTCCTCTCCCTCCTCCTCATACTCCTCCGGGGGTGCCCGGCACAGCCGCGGATTCCGCCCTCCCACCGCTCGAGTCAGTTCCCCTCTCCGCGGCATTGGGCTAGGCGGCGGCGGCGCGGCGTGGGGAGCATCTCTGCAGCCACCGCGCTTCTCTCGTTGGAGCCGGCGCCCAGCTTGACTGCCCCTCGTCCCTTCCCTGCCGCGTCTCGGGCGCCCGGCAGCCCCCGCCCCCGGCTCGATTCTCTCCTAAGCGGAAAGGGCGCCCTGCAGGATCCTGCCCCTCTCCTCCCGGTTTCTGGGGCTAGTGCTCTCCAGAGAGGGGCGCTCTCGGAGACTCCTGCCCCGCCGCCCCTGACCGCCGGGGGGTGCCCCAGGGACGTCGCGTCGCGGAAAGGAGGAGGCAAAGGGGACCATGCGGCGCCTGACTCGCCGCTTGGCGCTGCCGATCTTCGGGGTGCTCTGGATCACCGTGCTGCTGTTCTTCTGGGTAACCAAGAGGAAGTTGGAGGTGCCGCCCGAACCTGAAGTGCGGACCCCCAAGGTGCGTGGTTTGGCGGCGCGCTGGGCATGGGGCAATGGCTTGCGGGAGGACGCGCAGCCCGCTCTTGGGGTTTGCGGTGTCCGGGAAGCCAGGGTTGGGGGTCTGGGTGATGCGAGCAGGTAACAGATTCCAGATGCGGCCACCGCGAGGTGTTTCTTGAATTTAACGTGCTCCGGGCGTCTCCGGACCCGTGGTGTGTCTAAGTGGCAGCGGGTGTGGGTGTTGCGAGCGCGCGCTCGCGGGCGGAGCGGGGCTCCCAACTTGAGCGGCGCGCTGGGTCCTGCGGAGGAGGGGGCGCCCAACGGTTGGCGGTGGGCGGGCGCAGCCAGGGGGTCTCTGGCGGTTGGGGCAGACGGCAGCTCCTGCCAGGGCCGGCGCCCAGGAGAAGTCTGGCCGCTGTGCTGACCTCCTTCCCGCAACTGCCACTAGTGAGCTGGGGAGGCCGGAGGCCGGGGTGCGCTGCGCGCGCGTGAGCGTCGCGGGCGAGCGCCCTGCCGCCTCTGCGGCCACAGCCCACCCGGCCTGTTGCAACAAACATTCCCCAGCCCCTTGGCTGCATTGGAAGGTGAATGTGCTGGAAGCGCTACTAAAGAGACTGTTAAGAACAGCCGCCTTGGTATTGGTGGGGAGTTGGAGAAATGGGAATCTTAAGTGGCTTTTCCAACTCCTTCCCAGTCGGTGCATCTGTGAGGAGCGGGAAGGTTCCCCCTACAGGATCACTCTTCCCTTGAGCTTCAGGGCTCCTCTTTCTCCTTCTCTTGCACAGACTTGGTGTGGGACACAGAGGGAGGTCTCTGGGGGATTTGCTGGCAGCCAGGCAACATTTATAAACTATGTCCAGAGCAGTCCTCTAGGGACTGGGAAAAAGCCTGGGAGAAGCTTATGGTCTGAAACTGGAGAGTGAGAAACAGGAGTGTGTGTGAGAATCCCCTTAGTATGCATGGAAATCCTACTATGTGCCTGCTTTCTTCATAAGTAGTTGTGTGAATTGGTGTTGTTATTCTTATTTCGTAGATTAGGAAGGAGGTTGAGGGTCCTTCCTAACTTGCCTTAGTTTAACTTGATGGTTTGAACAACAGTCTCCACACTCAGAATCTTTTTTGCTAAATCAAGTTGTTTCACAGATTCCCCTTTTAACTAAGTCCTCTGGGCACTCATATCTTGGAATCTTGCCAATGTTCAGCCGTTGTTCAAGCATTTATTTAGCACCTGCCTTGTGCCAGGCAGTGTGCTAGGTGTTATGGGTACAGTGATGCAGAATTTGTTCCCTGGAAGAAGGGGATTCGTTTGTCATGGACCAGGACACCCAGGCTGGAGGGTTCAGATGGCTCATTGCTCTGGGCGTTCTGGGAGCCCCTGGGGACTTACAGCAGGAGGGGGACTTAATGGAACAGAGTTGAGAAGGAGGTACAGGTTTGCCAGAAGTTAGGAGGGCATCTCAGGTAGAGGTTTGCAGGGGCAAGGAATGACACAGCAGTTGCGTCAGCCTGGCATAATTTGAGCACAAAGTATGTGGCCACTGAACCAATGAAGGGTCAAGCTGGGGAGGACCTTGTGGGTAGGATCTTGTGATGTTAGGGGTCATGGTGGATGTTAAGCAGGGAAGTGACAGGGTCAGGTTGGTGACTTCAAGTAGCTTTTATAGCATCACGTCCATTTTCTCACTCATCTCAGATCTAGAGAATTTTTTCTACCTTATCCCTAGGTGATTCTGCTCCTTGTGATGCAGTTAATGATGCCTGCAGGGACATGAACTTTCTGTTTTGCGTTGAACCTCATTACCTTAAGCTTACTTATTCTTAGTTTACTCCAGGGATCTGGGACAAGAGGATCTGTTTCCTTCTGTGTGTTCTCTGTCATCTTCCTTTCCTACCTCTTCTCCTCCTGGCATGATTATTTTATTCTTCTGAAGTGTGCTCCTGAACCCAAGCTTGTGTGAGCATATGCACATGAGCTAAATAACAATTGCTGGCATTTGTATAGTACTTTACAAATTCACAGATTCCATTTCACATATATTACCTCATTTAATTTTCACAACAACCACATAAAGGAGGTAATACTTTTATGCAGATGAGATTGAGTGACAAACATTTGGCCCAAGTTAACAAGGCTCTTCAAGTGGGAGCATCAAGACTAGAATGAAATGGAATCACTCTGGTGATTGCCTGCTCTGTGTTTCTTTCCTGTATGGCTCTGCACTTGTGGGTGATACAGCAAGGTTGGAGATGTTTACAGCATGAGCTCCCCACCCACTTTCCAGAGCTTCCTCACTCTTGGAGAACTGCAAGGGGTTGGCATAATTGTTGAGGTGCTAAGACAGGAACCACTTCAGAGGGAAGTCCTTCTCTGTTCTCAGAGGAGTTCACAGGGGGTCAGTGGGCTTTTCTGCTTTACAGAGTGCACATTTGCAGGAAACGTCCTTCTGATGGGTGGTTGGACTCAATACTTGCAGCAACATTGCTTTAGGAATCATCTGCCACTGCAAAGATAGTTCCCTTAACAGTAGGAATTCAGATGGTGCACTTGCTGATTGTAAGGACCAAATTCAGGTTTTGAGTGAATTCAGTAGACTAGGTTTTTCTAGGAAATGCTCATACATAGTCGTGGGGAAACTTTCTCCTGGACATGCCAAAGACTTAGGGAAATTTTCATGCTACTGAGGTTTCTTCCCAGGGTAGAGGTGAAAAAAGGGGAGGGCCATTTCCTACCCATCATAAAGGGTCATGGCTGATGCCTTTGTAACAAAAGGCAGGTTAACAAGAGAAGAGCAAAACAAATTAATTTGATCATAGTTTTATATGATATAGGAGCCTTCAAGAGTGAAGACCTCCAAACCCAGGGTGAACTGTCTATATTTATGTTTAGATTTGGGGGAGACTGGGCAGCAGTATAGAAAAAGGACTGGACTAAAAGGGTACAATGTAGTGCTAATGTTGGAGTGGGGAAACCAGCAAGACCTATTTATATGGCTTCTTTGTAAGGCTTTCTTCCCTCTTAGACCTTCTGGAATGGGGGTTATGATCTATCAGAAAAGGTAGGTCAGATAATTTCTTTATGGTAATCTTTAAGTCAGAAAGGTGGGGGAAGATAAGAGTAATATTTTTGGATTTTTGGCTTGCTTTGGGGAAAAGGGGTTCTAGTTTCTATGATCCAACTTGGGGAAGAGAAATTCTAGTTTCTACGGCTTGCCTTTGGTGGGGAGAATGGGGAGCAGGAGACAGGAGGACAGAAAAATTTCAGAGAGAGACTCTACTTCTGAGACCTTGACTTTGGAGTGACATTTTTTGAGCCCCAGTACAAGTAGTGAAGAGGGTCAGCTGATTTTCCAAAGCAAAAGCAGTGGGCTTCCTGTGGAGATGGGGAGAGGGCTTCTGGGCTGGGGACTGCCATCTCTTAGGGCCTGAGGGACATTTGGTTCTGGTCTGAGTCCCTGTCCTCTTTTTCTCACCATGCTAGGACATACATGTCCCATTTCACCTAGAATTGGCACCCTCCAAGGAGGCCCCATACAACCTATGCCTGGTTGGTCACAATTCAAGTGATGTAAGGAAGGCATGCTGAAGTCCTGGTTTAAGAAAATTAATTGGTTTTTTTTCCCTTAGTTTTAAGAAGGGTTGGTTCTATTAATAGCTCAGATAAAGATTTCTTTAAATTTGACTTTTTAATGTTGATTCGATTTTAATACTGGTTCCCCATTTCCAAATTATTCAGCAAAGCTCTAATTTCTAATTGGAAATCATGTAACAGGTTTGATGTTTTAATTCAAACTGTATTTTAATGATAAATACTATATCACTGAAAAGGACCCGAAAAATATTTCCATTTCTTTTTCTCCTGTCATTTGGAGAATTATATAATAACTGACAGAATTAGGAAAAAAAAAAAAAAGCAAATTTGTCTCTTAATTCCAAGAAACTAAATTTAGTCCAGGGGCTTAGGGCTTAGTACAAGCAAAAGAATTCTGGGCCAGAGGGTAATTTTTGAGAAAGGTATTAGAAACGTAAAGGCTTTGAATAAAGTGCCTCGGGCCCATGTAAGTGTATTGGGCCTGTACTAGAAATATAGCAAATGCTATTAGAAAATAGCTTGTCTTTCTGTAGCATTTGCATACCACCAATGCCTTAAGTATATGACACTGTTATTTTATTCCCCATTTAGTAGATAATTTCTCCCATTAAAAAAAGTTATGAATTTTAGAGGGAGACCCTATTAATCCACTGATGCTCAGTACGTGCACATTGGATGCTGTCCAGGGAATTTTGACTCTGGCAGGAGCAGAAGAAGTATCCCAGTATCAGATGCATGCTTGGCCTTTGGTTTGCTGTGCTGATGCCCATGCAGAGGGCTGTGCTAGTTTCCCTTCTAACATGGATCCCTGGAGCAGGTGTCGCAGGTGATATCACCTGGTGGTATGGAACACTGCTCCTTTAGCAGTCTGGGAAATAAGCAAATAGGTTGGATTCGTTTTTAGGGAATAGCAAATCTTCACTTTCTAGATAGTAACAAGCTTTTATTTATTATTTATTTTTTAAATCCAGATGCCCTATTCCATCGGGATGGTGGGAAATTCACTTTGGGTCATATTTGGCCCACCCTGGTTTGTCCCAAGGGCCAGGGGCTTGCACAGAATCCAGGAGTCAGCTCTTTAGTAACGAGTCTCTGCCCATGTCCCTGCTCACTCTGGCTGTCCTGGCTCCCCCTCTTTCCCAGGTCCAAGTGAGAGGTCCTATCCCAGGGACCCAGGGATCTCTGTGGTGGGGGGATCTCTGAGTCAGCCTGGGGAGCACCTGCTCTCCTTAGCCTTGTTCTCCCCTGTGACCTGGTGTTTTCTGGAAACATGGATCAGGTATTCGTCTCTCACTTCCTCTCCAGATGAAATCCGCTCAAGTTAGGGAGTCAAAGGAGCAAAGCAGGAAGGAAGGCAACTTAATGCCCCTGTCACAAGCCTCTCCAGTCTTTCCAGAGAGTCCCCTTCTTCAGAGCTACCTGTCTGTTTGTAGCACTTAAAAGTGCTAATTTCCACTCATCAGAGTTCATTTATAAATTAATAGAGACAGAACAAGGCTGCCGTTGGCCGATGCCTAAAGTCTGGGATTTCTGCACAGCCTCGTTTCCATGCCGTCTGATTAGCTTCTTGCCACACCTCCCCATCCCAAATTTCCAAGAGTCTCGTTCACATCAGGCTCCCAGGAACCAATTTTGAAGAAATGTGTTGCTTGTGCCTTTGTTTGATTTCTAATGTTTACAGTTTTGTCACTCTTCCAGAGTGTCTCAAAGTCCCCGATGCATTTTTGGAAAATAGTCTGAATTAGAAAGCAGGGATGGATCCTTGGCTCCACTGTTTTGGGGGGAGAGTGTGAACCCTGCCGTGGCTTTTGCACATCTCACCCTAGAGACCCAGAATGATAGCCTCGCCATCTGTTTGGGAAAGTGAGTCTGGATGTGCACGGTGCCCTCTGCAGCTGGCTGCCGCCTCTTCCCAGGGCCCGAGTTATCCTGAACTGGTGGCAGGCCCTTTCCTGCCAGGGCCCTTAGGCACTCACTGCTCACTGGAGGCAGGAGACAGAGTCTGGCCCTCTCCATAGCTCCCATCAGATCCGAATCAAGCATGGTTTCACCTTCCAGTTTTTCTCATGGATGTGGCAGCCTGGGTGTCCCTTTTTGTCCTTGGCTGTGCTAGGGATAACTCAGGTTCCCCTCTTCTTGGCTCAGTCTCCTCTCCTATGAAGTGGGAGCAGCACACTGTAGTACGGCCTGCCTCCCACCTGCTGGCCTATAGTCTGGGCTGGTTCGGGTTGGCTGTGAATACCTCTGAAGGAGACCTTATGCCTATAAATAATCATACCACAGATACTCTGTGTCTATTACTTATCTTTTAATTATTTTACCAGAAACGCTAGATTAACCCAAAAATAAATCAGTGTCTGAGTCCTCAGATGTGGAGCTGATTAAGAAAGAACCCCTTTGGGATACTGAAGAATGAACACACACACACACACACACACACACACACACACACACACACAGGTACCCTGGGGAGTTTTGCAGAAGCTCCTGAAATTTGCTGGCTCTGGTATTTTGGTATTTCAGAATAAATGGCCTGATATGACCTTCTGGGGTGCAGTCTTTGGATTTGGCAGCAGCTGCTGCCATCACAGGACCTAATGAGCACTGGATGCTGCTGGGGGCAGAGAGGAAGAGATGTCTGTGGTGCGAGAAATGTCGGTGTCACCGGGCGTCCTCTCTCCTCCTGCGTTTCCGTTGTCACTCCCTGCTTGCCTTATCACATCCTTCCTCCTCCTCTTACTCATGTCTCCTGAAAAACTGGTGCTGCTGTAGAGCCAGAAGCCCTGGGGTGTTGGGTCGGGAGGCCCCGGAGTGTCTGGAGGGACAGTGGTGTCGCCCTGTGCTCTGCAGGAGCTCCCTACTTCCCTGCAGGCTCCAAGGTCAGGAGCAGCCTGCTTTGCTGGTTCCAGGAGTCACAGCACCGTTCTGGACACAAAGGCAGCTCTTTCTGAAGTAAGTAAGTTGCCTCTCTGGGCCACTCTGAGCCATTCAGTCTTTTATCAGCGGGAGCCCTTATCTCTGGAAATAAGGAGCCATCTGATCCACTGCCTCCTGGACAAAGCCTCTCCTGCATACCATTTCCTGGAGACAAGATTAGACACTTAAAAAAATAATTAAATTCTCCTTGTGTCACTTGTCTTCTTAACTGGGAGCACTACAGAGATCTTTGAAGGAAACACAGGACAGCAGAGCACGCTCATGTTCCTGCCATTGGTTTGAATGCCCAGATGAAGAGAATAGCCGCCCCATCTGCCTTCTGCCTAAGGACCCTGCTGTTTAAGCCCATTTTGCATCTCATTCCAGGCCCGGAGAGAGTGGGGAAGCATCCACAGAACGGGTAGAACCGTCCCATCTTGACAAGCTCACTTCAAAGAGGTTCACTTACCCTTGCATCTGTCCTCACAAAGGCTTGGAAATTAGGATTTTCTTCCATAGTTGTCTGGGTTGAAGATTTATGTGGCTTCTTGTATTCCTCTGAGAACACTTGAACCATTCATGTTAGAATGTTCTTTCCCCCCAGCCATAGAGAGACTGGTCCAATCAATATTTATGCACCCATCACTTGCAGCTGCCACATGCAGGCAGAATGGATGCCAAATTCCTTGCTGGCCATTGAAAAATTAGCGGGTGCCTGTATTTCAGGCCCATTGTTTCCCAGGATCTTGGGGAGATCAGATCATGTGATGCACAGATTAATTAAGCTACCCTGATAATTGGCTATTAATAGATGGCCAATTGATGGCTGACAGCTGGGTGCCGAATTGACTAATGTCCTGATGGTGGGCAGGTGGTCTTCGCCAGATGAGGAACTGGCTTAAAGACTTGACTAATTAAAGGGCGAATCAGGGAAGAGGCAGATAAGAGGTAGCTTCTTCCCCTGCACCGTTCCTGTGATGTTTTACGGTTTACAAAGCATTTATATTCACAGATGCCTCATTTGATCCTTACTGCACTCCTGTGAGGCAGATGTTGCTCTTCCCCTCTTGTGAAGTCTGAGGGATCCGAGGTTATAAATAAGAGGGAGGAGAGTGGCTCGCTTGCTTAACCAGCACATGGGCTTGAGCCTGCTCTTGACTATGAAGCATGTGCTGTTTCCATTATGGCCCTGCTAAACTTCTTGTTTGTTTCTTTATCCAGAGAAAAATGAAATACCTACCGTACATGTGTATGTATGTATGTGTATTTTCACAAAAACACTGTTGCTCTTGTTGAGAAATGATGCTCTGCTTTTGATAAAGCACCAGTGTTGCTTTTTTTATTCTAAATGGAAGTGAGGAAGGGATTAAGGGAAATACAGAGCCTGTCTCTGGAGAATCAGGAGGACTGTGGGTTTCTTCCAGGAGAGGCCAAATTTGACACACTCTTGGGGCTGAAGTTGTACACTTTGTGATGTGAGAAGCAGATAGATACTGTCCCACCTACATCCCCCATTCCAACCTTAGGCATCAGCTCTGTCCTGGGCTGGGAGCTGGCCTACAGGGTTTGACAGCAGGAAAGGAGGCTCGCTGTCATTCATGAGTCTATGTCAGCACATCAACTCGTCAACTCGGAAGTCAACAGGATTGTGGAATAAAGACAGAAACCATTGATTTAATCCCTTTCATGATGAATGTGGTCCTTAAACAATCAGAAGCACTTCCCTTCTAAGAGGAAAAATGTCATTTGAAAGAACCTAACACATCCTGTTTGAGATGCAAGGCAAGTTCAGGGGAATGACTCCAGGGAAGTGGCTTGGGAAGACACCTAGCATCCCCTTAGCTTCAGCCTTTTGGACTGCAGAGGGCTGGTTAACTGCTGGTTAACCTGGAAGGCTGACTCTTGACTGCTCAGTTCTGCATAGCAGACAGACTGCTGGTTCTACATGAGGCTGGTGTGGAGGTTGGGTGTGAGTAATGTATGTACTTAAACTTAGGAAAGCATGAAGTCAGGCAGCTGCTGGTGTCTTCCTGAGCATTTGGTCTGCAATTAGGGTAAGCTACCAAAGGGCTTATGGTAATGCTTTGTTAGGGAGGTTAATGACAGACAGGGTCCCTGCTGTACCCTGAGATCCTTGGCAGAAGCATAACTTTTCACTCCTGTGCACATCTCCCTAGCCTGGTAACAGTAAGGAGTGCTGTGTTTCTTGAAGACTATTATGCAGAGTAGGACTGAAAAGAAATGTAAACCAAGATAGCTGCTCAGAGGCCCTGATGGCTTTCTCATCATTTGCTTACTTCTGGGTCAGATCAGCTCTCTGATTCTCCCTGCCTTTCTTTAAACTGAGATTATGGCTTCTCCAGGTTTTAGCTTTTCTTTTAAAACTAAGCATATATTTTGGAAAACTTCTTGGCAGTGTCTGCTACAGCTGAACATATCTACAACCCTGCGATTTTACTTCTAGATACAAACCAACGATTTTTATATGCAACCAAGGGTAGACTGTGCTCCAAAGAAGTTGGCAAATTTTGTCAAGGACCAAATAATATATCTGTATGTATGTGTGTGTGTGTGTATGTATGTATGCATGTATATATGTATACACATATACACACACATATATATTTTCATTTACATGGTTTCTTTTGTAACTACTCAGTTCTGCAGTTGTAGGATGAAAGACAGTATGTAAATGAATATGGCTGTGTTCCAATAGAACTTTTTACTTATGGACAATGAAATTTGAATTTCATGTATTTTTCACATCTTTTGAGATATTATCCTTGTCTTTATTTTCAAATATTTGCAGATGTAAAATCCATCCTTAGTTCACAGGTTGTATTAAGCCAGGTGGGGTTCTATTTATTAAAGTATAAATAAGCAAAACTGATCTCTGGTGTTGAAAGTTGTCTTCCTGGCTGCTCCTGGCTGGGGTTAGTGACTGGAAAGGGGCCGGGGGACATTTTGCAGGACCTGGTGCTGCTTGGCTTCTTGATCTAGGTGGGTGACACAGGCGTGTTCATCTTGTAAAGACCTATTGGTGGATACGTATTCTTTTCTCTTTGTGTATTCCACTTAAAGGAGGTTCAAAACGAAAAATCCGAACTGCATGTGTGGCTGGAGTGTGACTTCAGGTTTTATCACCTCATTTAAGGGCAGAGCCGAGCAGCAATCTCCATTCTTTTTATAGCCACTGGTTTCTGACCCCTGAATAAGACAGTCTTTGGAGAAAGGACTTGGTTTAACTTTGCACTTTTCCAAATCATGCTCCCTTTTGTATACAGGGAGACATTGAACAGCTGGGGTGGTACAGACTCTGGCCAACCAAGTAGGTGCTACTGGGTATTAACCCTTTTGTTGCTGAATCAGAGAAAGATGAGGTCCTAGGGGTTCAGAGGGGGCAGCAGGAGGGCATCGTAGGGCTTTGGTATGGTTGCTCTATGGTATGGCAGGGCTGAAATCTACCTATGTTCATAGGTTAAAATCTGTCATCACGCTTGGAGATTGAATGGCAGAGAATGTAATTATATGACACAAGCTACTGGCTTGCACAAAACCGGGCTCTCTCTCTTTCTCTCTCTCTCTCTCTCTTTTTTTAAGTGTCCAGAAAAAAAGGCAGGGAGCTATCACCCTGTGCCCAAAGTGAGAGCTGGTGCTTTCTGTCTTAGTCATCCGTGCTTTATAACAACCCTATGCAGGAGGTGAGTTATATTTGTTTTTCAGGACAGAAACACTAAGGTTTTGGGAAGTCTAGTGACTTGCTCAAGGTTAGGCTGCCCATAAGCAAGCAGAGGATCTAGATGCCAAACAGATCTGTTGGCCCCGGAGCTCCCCTTCTCTTTCCACTTCACCGTGCTCACCCCAAGCTTGCTTCTCTCCCCACAGTCACACTGAACCTGGTCCCTTGAAAGTGAGGATTTGAATTCACCTTTCCCTTGGCAACCAGCCTCCGGAGCCTGCGTTTGTTCTGCCTCCCAGAATTATATACATCTTGGTTAGATCAGAAACTCCTGAATGAAATTATTTTGTACCAGAGACTGTCTCTTCCAGGGGAAGTCACTTTAAAATGCCATTGGAATTGAAAACTTCACATTTTCAAAGAGGAAGGTGGGAGCTACCACCACTATGTGACTTCCCTTGTGAACAGGGCTCTGCTGCAGAGCCCTGGGAACGGCTCTGCTCCTAGGCTTAAACTGGAAAAAAGGAAGCTCCAAAGTGTCATATTCTTGAGTGCACCCAGGGGCTTCCACAATGCCTGCACACTGATTGCAGAGGGGACAGTGAGGAATTAGTCAACAGGTGCTCAAAATACAAAGGCCGAGGCGGATGGCTAAAAACTCCCCAGCATCACCCCTCAGAGAGGACACGTCCTGTATCTAGCATAATCACACCAATTATTTGGTTGTTTGTGCTGAGGAGTTGAAAGCTATCATGTGCTGGGGGAAAATACTCAGCATGGAGCAGTAATTATAGATCAGCTGATAATAGAGGATGCATTGGATTGACTGCTAATTAGATTATTAGCACTCAAAACAAATACCTGCTATTAACCATAAATAAGCTGCATTTGTGATATTTTCTACTTTTTACATTTATCCCTTTGTATAGTGTGCCATTTATTTTCTTTCTGTGCCAAGACGTTCCATTTCCCTGTAATACTAAGCACGTTTGTTTACTGAGCTGCCATTGAATTATTTTCTTGTTTCCTTCCATTCTCAGAAGGGGTTTGAGAGAGCTGGCATATGTTGAGGGTCACATGGTGGGTCCTTGATGCAATGTGAAAGGTCTTCTCAGGAAGGAGAAGGGGCTTCTTTGGGGATGGATGCAAGTCTTCCCTATGGGTCTAGAGTCGTGGTGAGAGGTGAGGGATCACAGGGTCTTCTCTGTGATTGGTGCTGGGGTTAATTGCGAAGAAAATGACCTGGTTGCCTTTTTTTTTTTTTTTTTTTTTTGTGGCACTCGAGATTTGGCCTTTGTTATTCTTGGTTCAGGAGGATAGGATGGGCATCTGGATTCTTCATCTGGGCATCTTTCTACAACTAGATTGACTGTGTGTCGTCTGCAATGTGGGATGCCATCTGCTTCCTGCCCGTGGTGCCACTGAGCACTGTGGGTAGGTGATCTGGAGGAGCCCTGGGGAGCTCTCCGGGATGTCTGGAGGGGGAAGCTCTGGGGATGGATGCTCTGCAAATGGTTCAAGTGACTGAGCTCCCTGATCTTCCTGCTCCACCTGCTTTCCACCTCACCATGCTCATTCCAAGCTTGAATTGTGAGAGGGGAACCAGGGACCTCCATAATACACCAAGAGTCCATGCAGAAAGAAGAGGTTGAAGTGGGATGTTACTCTTTTTTACAAGAAGGGTGAGGGCTTCATCTGTGCTAACCTCTGTTGTTTATAACCACCCCATGAGATCAGCAGGCTGAAATTTAGCTGGTGTGTGCCTGGTTGCTTAAGGCAGGTGCTTTTCTATAAACAGTGTCTGAGCAGTACCAGTTATTAATTTTTTTCTCTTTTGGATATTATCTTTGGATGATGTATTGATTATCTCTAATTTACTGATAAGTAACTTGAAGTTCCTAAAGGCCCAATAACTTATAAGTGGTGAAGCTAAGACAGGTTGTGTGATGCTGGAGCCCCCGCTGGAGTGCCACTAGAATATTGGACAAGTGAGAGAGATGGGAGAGCTCTTTTGAAAGTCTCCCCCTTTGAGTCCCTGTGCAATGTGAGAAGATGGGGTGGGCAAATCCGTCTACACCAGGATACTGGGTCCAATTCATCCATTCATTTAGCAAACTCATTCCTGAGTGTGAAACCCTGTACAGAGTGCAGGGTTGCATGGGCAGACCTGAACCAGGGTTCTGTTCTGCAGTCCAGGGCAAATCCCAAGGAAGCAGTGGAATGTGGAGCAGTGACTCTCACTGGCTGCCTCTGGGTCCTCCTTGGACTCTAAGATTCATTGCTCTTTTACTGTAAAGATAGAACTGGTCCTGCAGATGACTGCTTAATGGGAGAAGGGACTTCAAGATGGATAGAAATCTTTTCTCTTTTGAATCAAAGTAGATTGTGAAGCTGAGGGGCTGGAGAGAATCTTCCTGGGGCTTCATGGGGATAACAGGAGATGGCTGCTTTTGAATTGACTTGGAGTTGTTCTGCAAGGTTGACTCTCTTTCCCTAATCACGTCACTCTTCCGTTAGCTCGGAGAACTGTGGTTGAAGTTTAAGCTCATCCTTAAAGCTGTTTCACTAAAATAGGAACCTGTTATTCCACAGGGCCTCTTATTAGAAGAAGGACTTAGAGCGGTCTTTTAAAGTCATTTTAGTGATTCTTGAAGAAGAATTTGCCAGGATCCACTTATCCCCAAAGTGTCCATATTTCAGAAGCCTAACACAAGAGCAAGGATATGGGGAAAGGAATTGAAAACAGGCTATCTAAGCATTCCACTTTTATTTAATCTGTCAAGGATGCCTGTTGTGGGTTCTATGTTCTTGGGGGCACCCTAGACAAGGGATCAAGTCATGGATGAAATCCAGACTAATTTCCTCTACTCTTTTTTTGTATCTGTGAGATAAGAACAGAATGTTTTTACCTTTTTAGATGGTTGGGAAAAAATTTCAAAGAAAAATACTGCATGATAAAATTTACATGAAATCCAACTGACATTGTCCATCAATAAAGTTTTGTTGGAACACAGCCACACTCTTTGTCTATGGCGACTTCTGTATTGTAATGATAGATTCGAGTAGTTATGATGGAGACTACATGACCCATAAAGCTGCAGTTTTTAGTATCTACCTCTTTATTCAACATGTTTAATAGCCCCTGACCTAGACCTTTGCTTCTCAAAGTGTGGTTCATGGGCGAAGGGTGTTGGTACATCACGGGTACATTTGTTAAGAATGGCAGAACCTCAGGCCACTCCAGACCTCCTGATTCAAATCTGCATTGTAACAAGATCTGTAGGGGAGCTGTGTGCAGTGGAAGCCCCGTGTTAGGTAACACTTCTGCTTATAATGAGCTCATGTGCTTCATCCTTCTTAAAACGAAGCACTTTCCTGAGTGCTTCTTGCTGCATTTCCTTATTTTCTGAGTTCATTTGGTTCTTAGCTCCCGTTCTTCCCTGGGTGTGGGGACTACTCCTCTGTTTACAGCCTCATAAGGAGACAGGAGCCTTCCTCAATGCCAGGCAGTGTGGGGAGAGCCTGTAGTCTTCCAGGTATTACCGTCAGGGATGTGACGTCATCAACCTAGCCCTGGTCATCCTGCTGGCCCTCTGCTGCTGGGTTCCTGGTGATGCCAGGCCCAGGGACTAGCCTTCCTAGGGACTTCCTGTGCTGCCCCCTGGGGGATCCACCCCTCTCAGGACCTGCTGCCTCCCACTCTTTCTCTAAGCTGAGAAATTATCTTTTTCTCTGTGTGTTCCTAATGCTCTCCCTCTCCCTCCCTCCCTCTCTCGCTCTCTAGATCTCAAGAGCATTGCATTTCCCCCCACCCTCTGGGTTTGTCTGTGAACACAGGCTTTGGTAAAAGGTAAAGATGGGGTATTTCCTGACATCTCTGCTCTAAGCTCACAAATATACAAATATCACTCCCTGGAAGGATCATCAGGGTCTGCTGAGGTTAGGGGCTGGAGCAGGACCGGTGAATGGGGTGGGTGAGATGAAGTGCAAACAAACACAGACACCCTCATTCCCCTACGGCACCTACATGATGTTACGATGCAGATGAGGGGACATGGCCAGCACAATCTAGGACAGAACCTCATCTAGGGTATCTTCCTATGGGATAGGAGGTCAAGTCTGTAGGAGTTAGACAAAGGGGGGTTGTGTGGGTGCAAGCAGGGGTTGGGGGGGGGGGGCTGCTCCCGAAGTGGGATACAGCAAGCATGATCAGAGATCCGTGCAAACCAAATTGCAAAAGAGTTTGGAAGTCAAGTCATTTGCTTATTTTTGTTCTTAGATGAGACTCTCTGTAAGTAAACAGATTTCCCTAGTTGGAAGCAGATTGTATTCACTAGGGACTTTGTTCAGTAAAATGTTTAGGGTTTAAGGGCTTTAACTGCTCAGGGTGTGCCAGTTGCTTTTAAAGGAGAGAGTCCGTGAAATCTGAACTAAGCCTTCCCTTGCTTCCACCCCTCTAGCCTAAATGACAGTTGCTATGAATTGTTCCATACAGCAATGTCGATTTGGGTTTTCTTGGACTACCAGTTTTCATCTTTAATGCATGTAGTTGCTCATAGAGAAATGCCCCACGGGAAAGTCATCTTGCCTCTTTTGATTCCCTATAGATGAGGATTTGGCAGAGCCATGGCCAGAAGTCACCTAGAACAGTCTGTTCTGGGAGGGGCGTCTGGACTTCAGAAGTCCCGAGTGCCTGCACATGTTTTGGAGGAATTAAGATGTGAAGATGGACATCTTTCTGCTGTTATCAGGGCCTGGAAAAAATTCCTCTCCTCATATACACCAGGTCACCCAAAGCCTGGTGGGTCTGCTGGTGTTAGCTAAGATGTGTGACTGATGCAGTGTGCTGTTCTCCAAACTGCCCTTTTGGGAAGCTGGGCCCAGGGAGGACGGAATGTGGCAGACATGAAAATACACATATATGTACCAAGTTAAAAAAAAAAAGAGTAGGATTCAGAGTTGGATCCATAATAGGATCCCATTTTGTTTAAAAGAAGATACAATGAAGAAAATCTTAGAACATCAAAATGGGTGACTTATGTTCATGGGGTATCACGGGGTATCATTCAGGCTCTACTCCTCACTGCAGCTTATATATTTATTTTCTTCCTGACTCCCTCCACTAACTCCTCTCCTTAACCCCCTATTGGGCAAACAGCCTAACAGTGTGGACATGTTAATGTCCATGTCTTTCTCTGTGTAATCAGTTTGTAAATATACATAAGTATTTATAGATCTGTTTTGCTTATGTTTAAAAAGGAGAGCAAGAGATCCATCATATATATATATATTTCTTTGCATTTTTCTCTTTACTTAACTACACGTCCTAGAAATCCCCCTGTCAGCCAGCTTATTATTAATGACTGTGTAATAGTCTATGATATGGATGGGACTTATTCAACCATTTACGTTTCATGGGTATTCACCTTCACTCTCTTGTCTCTGCGGACGGTGTTGCAAGAAATATTTGGGTACATGTGTTCTTACATATTGGAGCTCTTATTTTTCTGGGATAAGATTTTGAGTGCTGAGGGAATTCTGAGACAAGAGAGATTTGTAATTTTTATATTATGGATATTGTAATTTTTATATTATGGATAAAACAATCTACATTTCCAATGGGAAAGTGTGAGAGGACTCTGCTCAGCGTCCCCTTTGGTATAAATGTTGTTGTTTCATCTTGTCAGTCTCGAGGGTGTAACATGGAGTCCAGTTGTAATTTTATATTCCTATGAGAGGTTGAGTAAGTTCTCAGGTATTTATTGAACTTAAGGATCTGCTCCTGTCTGAATGTCTATTCATATCTTCTGCCCATTTTCCCCTCCTATGTATCTTCTCATTGAAAATTATGGGAACGCTTTGAATGTTATAGATAGCTCTTTATTGGTCATATGTGTTGCAGGTTTTTCTAATCAGTTTTTTACACCATTGACCTTATTTATGGTCTATATTGCCATACAATTTTTTCAGCATATTTTATATGGTCAAATATGTCTTTCTAAGAAATTAGGTGATGAATGTTCCATTTTGATTAAAAAGATATTTATGACTCTTAAGTTCTATGTAGAACATTGTCAATTTCCTCTTCTGTATGATTTTAAAAAGTTTAAAACCTTAGGTTCATCTGGAATTTATTTTTATAACATTTTTATTTTTGTACTAGGAAATGAACCCAGGGGTGCCTAATCACTGAGCCACATCCCCAGCTCAAAATTATTTTTAATTTTGAGACAGGGTCTTGCTAAGCTACTTAGGGCCTCACTAAGTTGCTGAGGCTGGCTTTGAACTTGTGATCCTCTGCCACAGCCTACTGAGCTGCTGGGATTACAGGCATACTCTACCGTGCCTAGCTTTTTATGTCAGATTTGAGGTAGTTCAACTCTTACTTTCTTTCAAGTGGATAATCATTTGTGTCAACATCATTAATTACATAAACCATCATTTCCCCACTCACTGAAATACCTGCCTCTGTCATATATTTATTTCTCATAAAATTAGATTCTAGTTCTTAGAACTCCATTCTCTTCTACTGAACTTGTTTGTTTCTTCTTAAGGCAATATCATATTTTTATCAGAACTTTAAAGATTAAATCTGTGGCTAATTCTTCTCAATTAGTTTACTGATTTCCAAGGTATAAAATCATGTCATTGAGCTGGGGTATCGCTCAGTGGTAGAATGCTTCTCTAGCATGCACAAGGCCCTGCCTTTCAGTCCCTAGCACTGAAAAAAAAATCATATCACTATCAAAATAAGTTCAACTTGTCTTTCCTTTTTAAATATTTATTTTGATTATTTCAGTGTGTTGCATAAAAATGAGCTACCAGAGCTGTATAGGACAGGATTATTGATTTTTGATGCATATGACTTTAGTGTTCACTGTTTATTTTTAATAAATAGTCTTGTCACATTTAGTAGCTTCCTTTTATTCTTGTTTTTAGGTTTTAAGAATTTTGTAGGAGTTTTTCCATCTTTTGATAGAATCATATTTTTGTTTGATGAGTGATTTATTTTGATTGCTTTGAACCATCCTTGAATTCTTGAACCAACTCTATTCAATTATAGTTTATTTGTATTTATGTCTCTGGATTTTATTTGTTGACATTTATTTGAAATTTTAACATCAATTTTCACATATGATTGGGTTATAAGTTTTTTGTATTCTTGAGATTTAAGAGTATAATTGCTTCAAAAAAGGGAGATTTTTCACTTTTTTAAAATGTGGAAATAGTTTAAATGACTTTGGCATCTCTGTCATTTAATGGCCATATGACATTCAGTGGTGAAATTAGCAAACCCTTTGACTTCACCAGTGGTAGCCCTTTAATCACCTCCTTGACCTCCACCATGATGAGACAGATACTTCTAATTGCTTGCCGCATTCCAGTCTCTCCTTAGGGCCCACAGCAAGATTGAATTTCCCATTTTCCCTGCATTCGGTAGAATGGGATGAAAATGGTGAGTTCTATCTACTTCCAGGCCAGGCCATAAAATCTCTCACATGCACTGCCTTGTATTCTTCTTCTGCCCCATTAATGCAGATGACAAAACTCTAGGGATGGCAGGGCCGTTGGACACAAGTGATTAATGGAAGAAACTCTGTTGACCAGAACAGCTGTCTGAGACCACTGCATGAGCAGAAACTCCTGTTGGTCCTGAAATGTGGGCATGTATTTGTTAGCACAGCCTAGCCCGTGCTTTGTTGGCAACTGATATTTTCCCACAAGTTCTACTTATTTCATCAGTTTGGGTAGTGCTCGTTTTGCTAGTAAATTAACCATGTCCTTTGGGTTTTCAAATTTTACCAGTATTGCACATAGTATTCCCTCATAATTCTCATTAGGATTGTTTCTTTTGCATGTAACGTGTGCACTATCTTTGAGATTTTGGCAAGTCTTCTTCTCTTTCAATTTCTTACTACATGATTTAATTTGCATTTTCTTTTTGTCCAAAAAGCTATCCAGGAACAGAGGATGTTTCTTAATTTCCAAGTTCTTAGGGTTATTTTGATACTTTTAATTTACTTATTTTTAGTTTTATCAAGTTATGACTAGAGAATAAGGTGTATCAAATCTCTGCTTTTCAAATTTCTTAAGTTTTTATTGTTAATGATAAAATCAATTTTTTAAGTATCTTTGGCATATATGGGGGAAAAAAAACCCTGAACATTCTTTATTCGATAGTTATAAAGTTCCGTGTATATACATATTAGATAGATTTTCTGGATTCGATTTATCATTGTCTTTCTTTGTTTATGTCATTTTTTGGTCTGTTGGGTCTGTCCAGTTCTGAAACCGTACACTGTTTTAATTTTAATGTTTTCAAAATCTCTTGCCATCAGGAGCTTTATAATATTTTAGTGCCATTTTATTTGGTTTTTAGAAATCAGTGATTCAAGCTGCACCTTAACTTTCTATCTCATCTGATATTAAATTGTCTGTCCTGCTTCATTTTCATTTGCATTTTTCTATTGTTGATCCTTCTTTATTGCATAGGTTTCTTATAAATCACAGCTCTCTGTTGACTGAGTGCCTATTTTTATTTTTCAATCCAATCTGTTTGAATTGTTTATTTATTTATTTATTTCCAGTACTGGGGATGGAACCCAGGGCCTTGCACGTGGTAGGCAAATGCTCTACCACGGAGCTACACTGCCTGCCCCTGTATTTGGAATAGAATAGGAATATTCAGCTTATCATAATTAGCAAATAACTGATACGCTATTTACTATTTATTTTACTTTTCTAGAACTTTCATTGGTTTGGCCAATGACTATTTCAACTTTTATTTTTTTTATTTGGCTATTTTACTGCACTATCTGTGCTGATTGCTAACCTTTGTTTTCAGGACATTCAAGTACATATTTCTATGTAAATAAAATGACTCCCCATTAACTCATCCATTCATTAACATTATAATGAATTGAGTCTTTTAGGGATACTTTACTCCATGTGTTTTCTTTAAAAAAAATTTTGTGTGTGTGTGTGTGTGTGTGTGTGTGTGTGTGTGCTGGGAATTGAAAACTAGGAGTGCTTAATCACTGAGACACATCCCCGGCCCTTTTTATTTTTTATTTTGAGATAGAGTCTCCCTAAGTTGCTTAAGGATTTGCTAAGTTGCTGAGGCCTTGAACTTTTGATCCTCCTGGTTCAGCCTCCCCAGCTGCTGGAATTAACAGGTGTGTGCCATCAGGCCTGGCTTCCTTGGCTGCCTTACACTGAAGGCAGGTGGCCCTTTGGAGTCTGTTACTCATCCCGCCTTCTAACACCCTGACTCCTAGGTTTTACAGAGATCATTTAACACTTCTTGAACTAAATGTTAAGTTTTTCTTTGCAGAATGCCTCATCTTTCAAGTACTCCTGTTAGTCACTTCTATTTCCTGTTTCCAGTCCCTTTCATGCTACCTATTTAGATTTAACTGTGCCGATTGCAAGGTTCGTCACATCACTATTTCCTCTACATTTTAAGATTTCTGTTTGAATCACTCATTTTTTTTTCTTTTTGGTTGGAATATTTTCCACAGATGGTGCATGTGAGTTACATTTTCTGCGAACTCTTGTTTCCACTGATAATTCCCACAGGCAACGATGTCTGGCTTGGGTATCTGGAAGTCTGTCGGTGCTCTTCTGTTGGCTTCTGGAGGTCAGTTTTGCAGATGGCAGGGATGCTTGAAGTCTAATTACGTTTCCCGTGTGAATTTCTGTTCTCTCTGTTGGGAGTGGGCGAGATCTTATCCTCAGAGCCTGGGCACACACCTTGGGGTGTATCCTTCTGTGCATCTCCTGCACAGAGCTCAGTTTCACAAGCAGAATTATGTCTTTCTTCAAGTCAGAGAAATCTTTTACTTCCATTTGTTTAATTCTCATCTATATTTATTTGTTCCTTTCCCTCTTTCTGGGAACTGATAACTCACAAATTAAATTTCCAGAATCCATTTTCCAAGTATCTCTTTGCCCCTGATTTTTATTTCTTTGCATTTTTGTTCTTCTTGTGATATATTTTTCTGCTTGATCTTCCAAGCCACTAATTTAGGTCTCTGCAGCAACCATCCTTTTTATCAACTCATCTGCTGAGCTTTTCAGTTCGAAAACCATGATGTTTGGTCCCAGAAAGGCTTTTTGGTGCTAAAATTGAATGTCATTAAGTGCTGTTATTATTATTTTTTTTTTGTTTGCGATGCCCTCTGTCTCCTCTCGCAGCTCTGTTTCATCAATGGCTTTGCCTTCTGAGTGTTTTGCTCATTCATTTCTCTGGCTTGTGGTTTCCTCTGTGAGAGGTTTTTTCCTTTGTCTGTAGGGAGAGGCTCAGGGCTTCCTTGAGGTGAGCTCCACAGACCGTCTTGATGGTGTTGTGGTCTCAGCTCCTAGACTTTGGAGGAGTAGCACCCCTTGGCAGGTGTCAGTTTCCTAAGACACCTGAAAGAACCCCCTGAGTAGCTCAGACTTAGCAGGAATGGTTAGCTTCCCAGCCCTTTCTCTGGTCTATAGAGGCAGGATATCCCCTAGAATGTTCATATCCTCTGGAGCTGCCCTCCTCCCAGGGGCTCATCCACTCTGGGCCAAGCTGTCCTAAGGATTCAAGGATATCTGATCTTGCACCTGTATCTGTGATCTGCTGATTTTCTCTCTGAGACCTCCTCTCAATGTTGCAACCAACTCCTCCATCTAGACTTGCAGAGCTTCCAAAGTGTCTGTCCCACACTCCATGCCACCCCTGTGTGCTGGCCTCAGCAGCTGCCAAACTCAACAGAGCAACCTGTATTCTGATTGGAGCCAAGAGAGACAACTCCATTGTTATTGGGGGCATCTTTAAGCCACCATTGCCCAGAATTGTTAATTGATTTCTGAAAATTCAACAGAGAATTTTTTTTCAGAATAATTTTAAGCAAAGACTCCCTTAACATTTCTTTGTGAAGTGATTAAGTTCTAGTAGAAAAATGAGAAGGTAGAATCTTTGCATTTATTTTGAATCCTAGCACCTGCTAAGTGAAGGGTTTTGGTTTAGTTTTGAAATTTTTTATTCATTGAGAAGTGTTTCTACAGTTTTTTAGTATCTGCATATGCTAACAACACTAATTTTTTACCTGGTTTATTTAGACCAGGATTATATTCTTAGGGGGACATTTGGAGACTTCTAGGTTCAATTCATTGCAAAGTAAGAGTTCCAAAGTACTGGTGAGGAGATTCTACAACCAGAGGAAGGTAGATTTGGTGAAGCCTGAGAATCAAATAGAAGAATTTGGGGCTGGAAAACATTTGAGGAGATTTGAAGTAAAATTAGGGATAGCTCAAATGGTGTCGAGACTCATACGGATCCTGTTCCCTAGAGGGGACTGAGGGCCAGCCAGGCACAGGGTGCCAGGTCGACTCTGATTCACTGGCCAAGACGTTATCAGATGTCCTTTCAGGTGAGAAGAACCAGAAAACAACCTAAGTCATGAATGTTGACCTTCTTCTTTGAAGGCTGTGACCTTTGATGAGCTCATGAAAAACAATTCTAGAGATCTCATCTTTTTCAAAACTTAAGCACCTGCTCCACACTAGCTCTTTGCCTGCTCTGCTGTCCCAGACTGCCCTGGGATCTCTCCCCAGCATTCTGTGTTAGGTAGCATTTTTACTATCCACTGGGAGATGATAAGGAATTTATTCAAGGTCACCTGTGGGTCATTGCCCACAAAACTTCTTATGAGTTGATCAGGAGGCTTGATGCATATGTGTCAGCGTGGTTGGGGAGCATAGGTCTTGCTCAGGCTTTGCTCACACAGTGCTTTGGTTTAGAAAGCAATAGCAGTCTATGTCCTCTTGTGCCCTGGCTTGTTACTTTCTGGGAGGGACATTTCAGCGATCTAATGCTCCCCAGGCAGGAACAAGAAGGCAGGAGAGTGACTGCTGGCCTTCCCCAGAGGACAGTCTTATGACGTTGGTGATTGAGAGGGGAGTCAGTACCCAGCCAGTCCAGGGTTCTCTGTGGAGCAAGGAGGGATAGGAAGGGGGAAAAAACAAAAAGATAAAAACTAATCAAGTACAGAGAGCTGCAGGGGGAGAAAGCACCCAGCCTCAGCACTGGGGACTGTCACTTTTTGTGGGATTATCCTGTTGGTGATAGTGCATCTGATGGCCTATTTTAAAAATCAAAAGATGAATATACAGTGAATAGAGGAAAAGATCAAGCTGAAATTCAGAGTGCATAGGGAAAAAAATGACTAATACCAAATAAGGACTGTTGTCAAAAAAAAAAAAAAAAGAAAAGAAAAGAAAAAGAAGTTTCTTTTTGCTACTATCTATTTACTTGCGTCATCTTACTTCATTTTAAAAGGCAAAAAGCCCTTATGGTGCACTTCCGACTGTCACAGTGATGAGGCCAGGATTCCCATAGGGATTGGTTCAAGGCTGAGCTTTTGTGCAGTTTGAGGTTGCTTGCTATAGTTTATTTTTGGTTTGATGGGTTGCAGTATGAAGTTGTGGATAAAAGCTACATGGGATCTTATAGGAAAGGTGTCCTCAGACCAGCTTGGAGAGCAAGCAGTAAGTCGCCCCTGCCCCTGCCTTGTGGCTTTCTTGCTGTTGATAATGATTCAATTAAACTTCACAAATATGTAGTGAATAGCTACTGTGCATCCAATACTGGGCTCTGCATGAGGGGTATAAAAGTATAACCACACCCTTTGCCCTGGAGACTTGTATATTTGTGCAGGGTAATCATCCTGGGAGGCCCGTATCCTGGTGGCCTTAGTCTGTACTCATGCACAACCTCTGGGTCTTCCTGGATCTGTGTGGGTTTGTGCCCTACATGCTGGACAGCTCTGTTTGTTGGCCTTCCCTATCCCATCCCTGATGGTCCCCTGGGGCTTTGGAGCAGAAGCAGGCAGGCAGCCTTGTATTTACCTGATCCAGGTTAGTAAGTTGGAGACTCTAGAGTTCCTACTGATTTAGGCCCTTGTGGCTCTGTTCCTAGCCTGTATGGGGCACAAGAATGAGGGAAGACAAAAAAGTGCTTGACTCCTCGGGCCATTCAGCAATTTGAGGTTACTGTTCAAATTCCCACCTTTTGCTCTAACCCACTCAAGTCAGAATGGGTCACATCTTTGTAAATCTGACCTTTAAGAATTCTTTCTGTATGGAGGCAATGCCTGTGTGAGAATTGATAGAAATCTTGCAGGGGCCATTTCTCTTGCTCAGAGAAAAAGATCAATCAGTTTGATATTAATTCTCCCAAATTTTAGAACAGATGGTTTTCTGAACACTAGGGGAAAAAATGTGGTAATTACCACAGGGCTAGCTAGCTTGGCTCCACTAAGAACTGAGCATACCATGTGAATCTCAGTTCTTCCTTCCTGTAGTCGTTCCCCTGGGAGGCCAGGGGACAGGCATAGGGATGGGTGGCTGACACCTGCTGCTCCCTTCCCTAAGCATTTCAGTTGCCTGGTGAGCAGGATGTGTCCCCAGTTTTCCCACAAGCCAGCCCTGTGCTTGATGTTCCCTATTGTGCTTTGGTTTTGCTCATTGAAGGTTGCCCTCTGGGTAAGAAAGATGGTTCTTTCTTTCCACAGCTTTTTAAATCCTTGGGCTGTTTAATCTCTAAGATGCCCACTGTTTGGAAACAGTTTCCTTGGAATTGCTTGCTCTCTGTAGGGAGGACACACTTTGACTTGTTTGGCCAATGAGTGGTGAATAGGGTGCCTAGAAATGGGAGCTAGGAGGAGACTGCCTGCCCCTGTATTTACAGAGAACACAGGGACTTAGGAGGTGAGAGGGGGAGAAGGAAGGAGCTGGTGTGGTTAATGCAGAGACCTGGAATATTTGTTTCCCGGAAAAAGGCAGTGCAGAAATTAAACCGTTTTTTGAAAGATGGGGCTCAAAGACAAGGAAAGAATGGATCAGTTTTTAACGATTTCAAGTAGAATTGAGGCCGTTCCTGCGATTGTTGGAAATAAAATTGGTTAGAAAATGATGTCAGCAGAGAGTGGGGACTGTGAACCAGGAAAATAAATGAGCTCTGAAATCACCTTCTATTTTATAAATATTGTTTCTGGAGCTGAGAAAATTGAGATAGATTATTCCTTTTTCTCTCTCCCAAGCCATGGGTAGAAGAAGCCCTGAGTATCCCATTTGGACCTTGTAAGGAACATCTCATCTTGTCCTGACGCACTAAGTGGCTTTGTCTGCATTTAGACACACTCCATTTCCCTTTCAAGGACCACTATCAGCAGCAGCCAATTACAAACACACCTCATAACACATTATTGAGACACACTGCACGCAAATAAGCCAGAGAGATGTTTAATGATTGTACCACATTGTGTCCATTCCACTCTGTCCTCACTGCCACAGGACAGAGGGACCGGGGCCCGGGTGTTTCTTGTGTCTGTGGGTTTCTGTGAATTTCATTTTTACTGTGTTGTAATTAGACATAACTCAAGCCAAACCATTTTAGACTTTCAAGGAAGGGAGAAAAGCATCGTTTCCCATTCTGACAGGCTCCTTTTGAGCAGGAGACTCCTTGTCTTTGGTTTTCTGAAAGTACCCATGCTATTAGCAGCCTGAATTCATCTGAGAACAAGGGTTGATGCGTTTTCCGACTCAATGGGTGGCTTCCTTCTGTTATCTGTTTCTCGTGGAGAGGAGAAAGGTGGGCAATTTAGAGAGATGTTACATAGGCAGTCACTTCCTCTACTTCTTCATCTGCTGGCTGGCTTTTTGCAGTAAGAATGTGCCATATTTTAGTTTCCCTGATATTTGCCATTGCAATTGGTTCTGAAGAGTGACTGCATTTGGCCACAGTGACAGCTGCACTTCAAGCCTGGGTGATGCAGCAGCTGACTGACCAAGCACAAGGCCTTCTGTTGTGGTGTTAGGGGTATAGAATCTCAGACTGAGATAACAGCTCAGCTCAGAGAGTAGACCAGCTCCTCCCTTGTTAGCCCGGGAGCTTTTGAATTAATCAAATCCACTTGCCGTGTCCCATGGTTGCTGCTGAGACTAGGGAAGGAAAGTTACTTTCTGGGAGTACTTGTCAGGTTAATGCCAGGATTTATCTAGGACCTGTCCTTTTGGTCCCTGGTCTGAGCTCTTTGCAAATGCAAGCCATGCTGTGTTTGCCACTAAAATGCAAAGCTTAGTCAGGAGGGAGGAGGGAGCTGCAGACAGGGGTGCTTGCTGGACCCTCCAGCCATGACAGCCATCACAGAGCATGCAAATGATTAACTCTCCTATAGTCCTCATTCCCCAAGGACACTATTTCCATGCTGCAGAGACTTCTGAAAGGGCATTTGGTTTCAAAGGATTATTTTATCAAAGGATTGTTTTTATCCTTTTTCTTTTAGAAAAACCGAATGCCCAGTGCTCCCAGCAGTGTTTCCTTTCTTGTGTGTTGCTCTTGTATTCTGGGCCTTCCTTGAAGAGGTAGCATAAGGAAGAGAACAGACTTCTCTGTTTGCCTGTAAGTCAACCAGAAATGTTTCTGGCCTGGTAGAAAACTGGGTTAGTTCTTTTAGAATTTGTTGGTGTAGTTGAGCAGTGACTGGTCCAGCCTCCCAAACTTGGAAAAACTTACTGTTCACACTTCATTCATATGTTCCTTGGTCTTTGGCAAGCAAATTGCTTTTGAAGAGTTTATGTGCCCATCTGCGACTTCTGTAAGTAAGGGTGATATTTGTGACTGGTGTAATGATGGCACAGTCCTGAGACCCTGGTGATTTGATGTTGCCCATTTGCAGCCCGAGACTTCAGGGTTCACATGGGGTCAGAGGCAGGAGTCTGGGCTTGGTATTTCCTGAATCACACTGCCTGGCTGAGGGAGCCTGTGTTTGCTCACAGTCAGGCAGATGGTGCCAAGTAGTGGCATGTTCCTACTGCTGCTTTTGCAGCCAGCAAGAGAAATGTGACGGGGCAACTAGCAAATTGGTATTTTGGAGAATCTGCTTTGTCTTTGAGTGTGAGTCTGTGTGTAATAGGTAATAGGAATCTAAGATGTGATGTAAGGTTCTAGTCGTGAACTAGCTGTTCTGGATGGTGGTCCGAGGAAGAGCAGGTCTCAAGAGCTGGGGGGCAATCTTAGGGAAAAATAGGATGAGGCCAGGTATGGTGCTGCACACCTGTAACCCCCATGATCTGGAAGACTGAGGCAGGAAGATCACAAGTTCAAGCCCAGCTTCAGCAACTTAGCGAGGTCATGAGGAACTTAGGTTGCCCTAAGCAACCCTGTTTCCAAAAAAAGGTATAAAAGAAAAGAAAGAAAGAGCTGGGGATGTGGCTCAGTGGTTAAGCACTCCTGGCTTCAAACCCTGGCACCAAAAAAGAATGAGAGATAACATGATCAGCACCACAGACAGTACCATGGAGAGCACCACGGACAGCACCACGGACAGCACCAAGGTTACTGATGTTTAGGAGACTTTACCAGCTGAGAGACTTGGCCTCAGGTCTCTGCCTTCTGCACTCTGCTTTGATGAACTTCAGAAGGAGCTAACAAGAAGGACAGCAATTCCTTCTGCCCACTCTCCTAATGGAAAGACTGAGTCTCAAAGGATAACTAATTTGAGATGTAGTGAGTCAGTAGACCAGGCAAACAGGACCACCAGGGTAATGTGGCCGTTGGTACAGAAAAAGAAAAATAAACAAACAAACAATCAAAAACCAGTATAGAAGCAATAAGGAGAATAACAGCAAACACCAAAATATTTTTTAAGTGAAATTAAAGGATAAACGTGATTTGTGGAATCTAAGTGCAAGGGCTACCCTGAGTGGCTGCGTATGAGAGAGGTCAAAAGGGGGATGTGGAGAGGATTGGGAGAGGAGCTGGCAGTCCCAGGGGCAGCAGGATGCAGGTTCTGGAGGTGCAGGGTGGAGGTGACATTCTAAAGAGCTTCAGCAGTATTTTTACTCTGAAAATAATGGATGGGGTAAAGAATTGAAGGATGTCTTCAGAGGCATTGAATATATTCAATAAAGTACCTAAATATTTCTCACCTTGGCAAGGTTTTACATATGTGTACCCTGTGTAACCACAAGCAGTCAAGTTATAGAATCTTCCTGCACTTCAGGGCCTCCCTGTGCCTCCTCTAGACATTGACCTTCACCACAAAGAAAGCTTTCTAAAAAATAATGAAAGTCTACCCTGGCCCCTCCTCCCATCATAGAAACTTCCTGCAAAGAAGTGGTCCAAGAAAACCCCTTATACAACAATCAGTAACAAAAAAGACATTGAGGCTATCAGGAGAATAGAAGCAACAGTATTAGAGGGAAACATGTTGACAAGAGCCATGAAAATTACCCCCAAATAAGGAATGTTCCTGAAGAAATATTCTTAGTGCACAGCTGAAAATTGTAATCAAGAATTTCACAATGAATTTAAAGAATTCAATGCAGCAATCGTTTCTGTGAAGAAAGACCACAAAGCAGAAACACAAATTCTAGAAAGGATGACAGGATGGCAGGGGGTAGTGAAATGTGAGCTGGCAGAACTCAAGGAGGAAATAGGAAGAAATAGGCAAATCTGTTTCAAAAGTGAAGATAAAGTTGGAAGGCTCTCAAGGGTAAGTAGACACTGGAAAATACAGTGTGAAACATGGTGCAAATGGGAAAGGCAGATGCATGCATTTGAAATAAGGGAAGCATTAATAAAGATTAGAGAGAAAATGGTAGCTATAGGAGACAGGTAGCGGAGATCCAACATAAGCATAATTTTATCCCCTGAAGGCAAACAAACATAAAATAATGGAATAAGACACATATTTAAAATACTAACTAGGAGGGCTTTCATGATTATAAAAAGAACACTCCAATTTAAATGTAGAAAGAGCACAAATTTTGAGCATCAGGGAAAATTAACTAGAACAGTTAATACCAAGATAGCCTTGGAAAGTTTTAGGCATTCAATACAGGGAATAATCCCTTCCCTCCCCTCACTTCCCATGCCATGAAAGCAGGGTAGAGAAATGGGTATGGAGATGGTGGAAAGGATTGTGGCTAGAATGGCTGGAAGGTTGGTTATAGGGGGCAAATAAGCGAATTTATTGAAAAAGAAAATAAATATAGAGAGGATAACAGGAACTTTGGTTTTCACTTTTGAAAAGGGATTTATAAACATGGAAAAGGGGATAGCTAGAAAGAACCTAGAATCTGGATTGGAGTTAGAAGTATCAGTATGCTTATATACCTACATGTATGCATTAGTGGAAGTATTAGTATGCATACATACACATCATGTACATACAGGTACTTCCTGGCTCTTCCTGCTGAGATGACCTAGAGACACTGGAACTCCAGTGGCAATGACTACATGCTGAATACCCAGTTCATGGTTTCTAAATACTGTCCTACACTTAAAAGTTAACAAGGGGCCCTCAGAGCAATGGCTGATTTAAGGGATTTGGCAGAGCAAGTGTAACAAATGAAATATCTCATTATATCAGAAAGTCAGGAAATCCTCAAGAAGAGTTCGATGTGGGTCAAAAGTACACAGGTGCCAATTTGAAGGAGTTTCTACTGGCCAAATGGACAACATGAGCACCAAAATATGTAAGAGTATCAGATTATAAACTACCAAATATGATAGGAATCCATGAGTCTATACTCTTAAGAATGAGCAAATGAATGAATGAATGAATATATAGATAAATAGATAAGTAAGGAAATAAGTACATTGGAGAGAAGGGGAAAGTTTTCCTTACAATAGAATTCCAATTGATAATGCAGAAGGAATGATGGAAATAGATATTCACCACTGGGAAATCATCATAGTAGTAACTGATACAGGTAGGAGTTGTCACAGGATGCTTAAATATGTCTGTAGAGGGGTGGAAATTTCATAAGGAGCAGTATATGTCAAAAGAATAGAGCTTCCCACAAAACTGTGATCACATTCAATGGTAACACGGTGAATTATCAGTGGCAATTTGTGTTGGGATGAATTGTCCTTGTGTCCCTGGATATGGTGCACTGAGCATAAAGCTTCATTTCCATTGTATTCCTGACAAGAACACGTGGCTTATGTCTGGTCATGTGGAGATGTCTGATAGACACAGGCCCTGTGCAATGAAAGGCCTATAGTTTTTGAGACTTCCAAGGATTTGAGAAGCAGAGAAATCCCAAGGAACTATTCCAGGTAGGAGGAAACCGGTGAGACTTGACAACTAAATGCTGCATGTGTTGGTGCATAGGATCCTGGACTAGGCAGGGAAAAGACATTGTTGGGACAATTGGAGAAACTCAAATGGGGTCTTTGTGTGTGCCATATCAGTGTTGACTCCATGACTAGGATGGTTGTATGGTGATTATATAGGCGACTGGTCCTTGCCTGTGGGAGGCTGCACAGCAGTATTTAGAGGTAATGGGCATCATGAAAAAAATTTTATCTGTGTCTATCTTTGTGTGTGTCTATCTGCAAAAAATGGAGGAAATACAGCTGGGGAATTTATGGAGGGGGGTATAAGGGTTTGTGCCTTTCTTGTAACTTCTCTTTGCTTCAGTGAAGGTTACTTCAAAATTAATAAAAGGCTACTAAAAAGAACAATAAATAAAAAGAAATAAAGAATCTATGGGGAACTCAGGCAAAGATATGAAGTCACTTATGAGGAGAAAAATACTACATTGGCCCCCATTTCCTCTGCAGCAATGGTCAATGCCCACAGACGTTGAAACAGTATCTACAAGTTAAACAAGGAAAGAGAGTGCAAACCAATGATTTATATCCATTCTATCCATTCCTTTAAGTATAAAGATGATTTTGTGCATGCAGTAACTCAGGGAATATTATTCTCCTGAGTCCTTCCTGAGCAAACTAGTAGAGGATGAACTTCAGCCAACAATTGAAGATGGAGGGTAAGCACTGAATGTTTCCAACTGTAAAACTAAACTCAAACTAAGATGGACAGACATGAGGATTAGAACAACAGAGCAGAATGTCAGCATTCTGTGCCCTGATGATGTGGAAATCACACTACCAACAAATCTTGTAAAGAGAAGGGGGAAGAGAAAGTTCTCTGAATGCCTCATTCATAATAGCAGGGAGTCAAAGGATGTAATTAAGAATTGACAGATGAAGTAATGCAAGTAAATTATATTTAACAACGAATGGTAAACATTTAGAAAAATAATCTTATTGACTAAAATCAGATGGTGGAAGAGAGACTGCCAGAGTCAGTGGTACCCAGGGGCTATATAATATGTCCTTTCCCTCCCTGCATGTGGTCACCATTGCATTAACATCTCTGTGCACTTTCAGAACTAGCTCCCAAGGAAATATCTATCTTTTTTGTCTCACCCTAATCATGCCTTTGCTATGCATCTGCAGAAAGAAAAGGGGAAGAAGAGAAAATATAACAATGTTATCTTTGCTTGTACTATAGAATTAATAAATCATGTCTAAAGACATAGGTTAAGATCATTGTGTCATATGTAGTTATGAATGCAACCACTGAAAAATAATAACTTAAGCCTTCCTAGAAGGATCACACAGAATAAACAATCAGAGAAAGACTAAAAAAAAATGTCAGAAACCTCCAGAAGACATAATATAAAATGAGAGCCAGGAAAAGCTGGTTTGCCTTATTGCTAAACATAAATGAGTTTAACTTACCTTTTGAAAAGAATTTCAGATTGGATCACAAATCAAAACCCAATTCTGTATTGTTTATAGAGCTATCCCTAAAGGAATGCCATGGAGGAAGGTTGAAAATAAAAGGATGAGTAAAGGAACAACTGGTAAATTCTTAACAAGATTAGTAAAAAAAAATAAATATAGACATAAAAAGTAGTCATCATGAACTTGCATCAGAGAAAGTGGAATTCAGTTTAAAATGCATTAAAGAAGATAAGGGAACTTCAAAATGCTAAAGGGTATATTTCATAATAAAGAAAACCAGCTGCAGTATTGAAAAAACAGATTTCAGGAGATGTGAGTAAAAATAAACAAAACACACTAGTAACAGATCACTTTAATTTACATGTCTCAGTCTCCAGATAGCCAGACAAAAAAAATAAGAATCAATATTGAAGATCTAATTAACATAAGTAATAAAGTAGATCTGATAGATAAATATCAGATTGTGTAGACTAAATGAAGAAAATACATCTTTTGAGGTCCCATGAAGCATTCACAAATATTGACCATCTATTAGGCAACAAAGATAACCTCAGTAAATCTCAAAAGGGAGAAGAAATACAGGCAATATTCTCTGATCACAGAGCAATTAAACCAGGAATTAATAGTAAATCAGAAAACTAAGACCATTTGAATGAGAGTGAAATCAAAATGAAACAAAGCAAAAAAAAAAAAACACTAAATGTATGGCTCAAAGAGGAAATAAAACTGAAATTAAAGATTTTCTGGAAAACAGCAATTAATGAAAACATTACATATCCAAACAGATGTGCTATAACTAAAGCAATCCTCAGAGGAGAACTGGTGGTTTTAAATATTTACATGCAAGAAAGATAGAACATGAATTAATCATCTGAGTAGGGAGTTCTAATAGAATAAAACAGAATATAGTAAAGGGAAGGCAGAAGGAATAGAGGAAAGTAGAAATTAATGAGTTAGAAAACAAAGTAGTTGGAATATATTTCAAAGTTGTTTTTGAAAGAGAAAAATAACAAAGTAGATAAACTTCTAGTAAGCCATATCCAGAAAATGTAAGGCATGTGCATATACATAGATGAGAAGTGACATGTGGGAAAGAATGACATAACCAAGAAATGAAAGGAATCATGAGACTACTTTGCTTAGGTCTATGGAATTACATTTGAAAGCCTGGGGAACTGGATTATTTTCCAAGAAAATAAAATTTACCCCAGTGACACCAGAAGAGACTCCAAATATTTCAAAGAAGGAGCTTAAAAAAATTCAAACAGGTATACCTTGCCCCAAAGAAAAAAAGCAACGATCCAAATGGTTGAATAGGAAAAATTTTAACAGAATTCCAAGGAACATACAATCCCAATACATTCCAGAGCATTAAAAAAGAAGGGGAACAAGCATAACACTCACCAAAACCTGATAAAGTAAGCACAGATAGAAAACCAAATAATAATATCACTTATGAATAGAAAAAACATTTAAAATCTAGAAAAAGAATTTCAGCAGTAAAAATATGTCAGAAAGACTAAAAAGACTATTTCAAGACTAATATTATCACGATCCAGAGAGTTTTATTCCTGGAATGCAGATGTAGTTCTACATTAGTGAACATTAGGAGAAAGAAATATGAATATCTTCCTCCATGCTGAAAAGAACTTTGAGAAAATTCAGTGATCATTCTTTTTTACTAAAAAATACACTCAAGGCAGGAATAGCAAAGGTGATTTATTTAAGATATTTTCCTTAACATGCTGAAATACATCTGTCTCAGGTTAAAAGCCGATATCCTACTTAAAGGGGAAACAGTAAAGAAACTCTCACTCAGATAAAGAACAAGAATCTGCATTATTAGTACTCTTCATCTTCATACCAGTGAATACTTGCCAATGTGATTAGACAAGATAAATCAATTAGGAAAGAGAAGTGGGGAAGAAACAATTGTTGCTATATGCAGATTCTGTGATTGCATGGCTATAAAACATAAGAAATTACACTAAAATTATTTCAAAAATAAAAGAATTCTATAAGGTAGGAATATGAAAAATGTAAATAAACAGAAATCAATGCATTTCACATACATAGACATAAATGAAGTATACTATAGGAAAATCCTGTAGTTGCAACAACAGCAAAAATATATAATAGCTAAAAATTTAAAAAATAAAACATGTAGATTCTATGTAAGAATTTAGAAACATTACAGAAAAATACAGAAGCCTGGATCAAATGGAAAGATATATCATATATCTATGGATAGAAAAGCATTGTCATTCTCTTTCTTTTAAAGTTAATATAATCTACATAAAAATGCAAGTGAACTTTTAAAAAATTACATAAGTTTATTTTAAAATTCAACTGAACAAAACTAAGAATAATCAGGGCAGTTCTGATAAAGAAAAGCAATGTGAGTGAGCTGGTGCTACTGGACATTAGAACTTCTTATTGTTAATACAGGTACACACATAGTTAAAAAGGAACAGAATGGATGGTTCAGAAACAGATCCAGATGCATTAATCATTTAGAATTTGATAAAGATAAAATCTCAAGTCATTGGAAGAAAAGATTAAATGGTGACATTATGGGGGACAAATAAAATTAGATCCATACCTCACACCATTTATTTATAAGGAAAAAGTTCAAAATTAAACTTTAAAATGTAGAAATAAGTTGACAAAAGTGTTGAAGAAAACACAGAAGAGACCTTTCTAACCAAGACTTAAACCTAGAATCCACAAAAGAAAAATATGATATATTTGACTAGACAAAAATTGGGGGAGAATCATCTGAGTAGCAAAAGAAATCCCATAAGAAATGAAAGTATATAAATCTACCAAAAAGACAAATGATAAAGGGCTAATCACTTTCATAGAAGAAGAGCTCCAAAGAATCAATAAGAAACAGAATTTTTATCTAATAGAAAAAGACAGGCAAAGAATACAACAGAGAAGTATGAACAGCCTTAAATGTGTTAAAAGAAATACTCAACCGTTCTTCATTAAAAAAATCAAATTAAAACTATGTGGCAATAACCTTATAGCTATATATAATTTCATCTATCAGATTGATTCATGAAAAAAAATAAAAGCAAGTAGCAGAACAGTGTGTATGTTATACCAACTTTAGTACCAAAGGTGGGTGGGGTGTGTGGAGGGCTGCAGAATTCAAATCAGTATTTATACTTGCATCTATATGCATGAGGAATTCAGGAAGGATATACAAACTAACAATGGTTTACCTTTAGGAAAGGTGGTGTGAACTGGAGATGGGCAAGGGGAGACGGGACATTTTCATTGTATACCGTTTTTTTTTTTTTTAAGCCATGTGATATATCCATTTAAAAAGGATTGTTATACTAATACGATTCTGACATAGCCACTGATCTATTTATGTCACATTATACACACCTCAGGTCCCCTATCTCCAGAAAAGTATATAAATCTTCTGCTCCCACCAAATGTAATTTGCCCAAAGCCCTGCATTCCCTAATCAGCCATGAAGAATGGAGGCACAGCTCCTCGGAGTCCATTGCAAGTTTTTTGGGTAAAATCAGCCTCATCTCGAATCACTAACTTTTATTAGGCACTGGAGTGTGTGTTTGCAGAATAGCAGTGCATTTGCTGAGGGTGCAGTTTGCTTTTCCCCTGATGATACTGCATGGATCTGGATCAAGTGTTAGATGCTGGTTTTGCAGGTTTTTAATAGAGGTGTACAGTGTGATTGATACCAGCATGGGATTACTCAGCTCCCAATTATAATTCTGAGAGGCGCTGATCATATAGAGAGAGCCCTGGGTGTAACGTGTTGGAGGTGGAAAAACATGAGGAAACCCTCCAGCCCAGGTTTCTAGAAGATACTCAGCTAGTTAGTGCTGAGCTGGAGCTACAAGCTAAGATCCTGAGCACCACTTCTGAGTTCTTTTCTATCTACCTGTTTGCCTACCAGATCAAAGATCTTGGCCCAGTCAATACATTATTACTCCATGGACAAGACAGTGTTAGGTAGGGTCAGCACTGAGGAAATGAAGACCACCTGCATTAGGATGTGGACACAGGAAACTCTCCACCCCTATGGTCTTAAAATAAAACTTTAAAATATAAAAATAAGTCGACAAAAAAATCAACGATGTTCCCTAAAAATTCCAGATAATATCTTTGCTTCCTCTCTGCATCATAAACCCAATTTTTATTTTCTCATAATATTCTCCATATTTTGATAATTTTTTTTCTCATTTGTTAGCTCCATAGTAGCAGGGGCTCTGGCTTATCAAGGTGCCCCTTGCCTAGAGCACATCTTTGGTGCTCAGTGAATACTTGGGGAAGGAGTTAATTCTCCACCCTTGGAGTGGAAGGTGGAGGAGGGAGCAAGCACATGGTTTGTGAGTGGAGAGATGCATTGAGATGTGGCAGTGGATGCCAGAGGCCAAAAGATGATAAACCTCCACTGCACCAGCAAGACTTTCAGGTAATTTAATAGTCTCTTTTTGTTCTCTCAAAAATGGCTTTACTCTTCATATTCTACTTTCCATTGGAGTCTCTTCCATAACTGATTAGTTACTCTATCTCTCACAAATAGGAGGGCTGGAAACCGGCTGGCACTGCAGAGGACATGAGGCTGTCCAGCTTCTCCAGCTAGAGGCTCCCAGATGTCCCTGGTTTAGGACCAGGACTGTGCTGATGGTGGATAGTCTCTCATCAAGGAGGGAAGAACATAGTTTGAGGAAAACGCTTTCAATGGGCACAACCAGACCAGGGACAGGGATCCAGAGTGGGGACCAGGCCTCTTCAGAGACCAGCACCTGCCTGTGCCATGATCAAGTAGTGCTTTGGCTGAGAGGTGGTGGAATGTTGGCATTTACATTTTCCCTGTGTGTGCATGTCCATGGTGTTCACCAAAGATTTTCATGTAGGGCATGTTTAGTTAGACAACTTTAATTTGAAACCAGGACTCTTAGGGGATCTTCAATGATCTTGGACAAATCATTTAATTACTTACTGTTAGGTTACATATCTACAAAGTGGAGACCAATGGCAGCATCATCTTCTCTGTCTCCCAGGGTTGATGTGAGGATCAAATGCGACAGAGCTTGGACAAGTGCTTGGAAGACTGTAACACACAAGACAGAGGCGAATCTTTTAATGATCTTGGTTTGTGTCCATAAAGTTTCAGATCTTAAAGATCTTCCTAGATGAAAGCCTTTAATATTAGATGAGGAAAACAAAGTGACAAGAGACTTGGCCAGGGCCATCTGCTTAGCTAGCAGAGGAAGTTTTCTCAGCCACAGGTGCTGTATTAGGCAGAATAATGCCTACCCCCCCCAAAAAAAAAAAAAAAAAATCCCGGAAACTCTGAATATGTCAGTTCAAGGGGAAATTAAGATTGCAGATGGAATTAAGTTGATAACCAGCTGATCTTAAAATGAGAGGATCATCCTGGATTATCCAGGAGAATTCCTGTAATCACAAGAGTCCTGAGAGTGGAAGAAGGGGGCAGAAGAGAAGGCCAGAGTGATTCAGAGGGAGAAGAACTTGACCCATTATTGCTGGCTTTGGAGATGGAGAAAGAGGGAAGAGGCCATGAGCCAAGGCATGGGGCAGCCTTCTAGAAGCTGGAAAACAGAAGGATAGAGTTTCTGCTCTCCAGCCTCCAGAGGAACACACAGCCCTTGATTTTAGCTCTGTTGGACACATGCTGGACTTCCACAGAGCTCTTTGATGATAAACTTGCATTGTTTTAAGCTACTGAGTTTGTGGTCATTCGTTGTAGCAGTAAGAGAAAGCGAGTCCAGGGACTACTCCCTCCCATTTTACAAATGAGGAAATGAGGCATAGAAGGGTCAGTAGCCTTTTGCTAAGCCATGGATCTTGCAGCTACTTTGGGAACTCTTTCTTGGGAAAGAGATGTAATGAATATATTCAATAATCCTTCTGTGGGACATAATCTTGGAAAGATTAGGTTATCAAATAACTGGTCTTGGAAATAAATATTCCTTTCTTGTTAGCTAACCTGCACTCCCCCCTTGGAGAAGTAGAATTTTTAAAATTTCTTTTTTCAATAACATAGTGTAATCATTATTTGTCCTGATAAGGAGGCAGGTGACTTTTTTAGGACCTGGGAACATCCTAAGGGGAAGTAAAAAGTAGGAAGTCAATGCAGAAATCACTTTTGTATACACGGAAATGGAGACTTTGGTGTGTGTCATTTTGTGGAAATGATTTCTTCTGTGTCCCAGTTAGGTCTAGGTCAGAAAGGAATGGCTTTGTGCAGAACCCTTGGTGTGTTGGAGACTTGGCTTGTAGTAGTTCTGTTGTCGGCACCGAGGTGTATCTTGTTAGCACAACTGGCACAGGGTTGAAGTGCATAGTTGCTGAGAGCTGGCTGGGACCCTACCGTCTCACAACAAATCCCCACTAAGATCCTCAAATCTCTACTAATGCATCTCTTGTGCTGTCCTCTCTGGACTTTTTGCCACCTATCTTGCTTTTTTTAACTTCCATTATTGCTTCCATGACAACTGTGCTTTTGATACTCCATGAACTCAGCTCATTATTGGCTCTCTGAGTGACTCTGCTGAAGTTTGGAATGTTCATTGATTCCACTGCACACTGGATGTTTGCCTGGTGCTTCTTTGGTCTCCACTCCTAGCCTTTTCCTGATTTTGATACTCTTACCTGTGGCTCTGACCTGGCACCTGGACCAATGTGCTCATTGGATAGAAGAGCCACTGTGCCAGAGAGTGGGATGATCTGCATGGGTTCCAATTTTATTGAGATAGCAATGGGGCCAGAGCCTGGTTCCTCCTACCCTCTCTCCTGCTCCCCTTCTGACCTGCCCCTGTTAGTCTCAGGAGGGCATTATTGCTGGACCAGAAACAGCGTATACCTTCTAATCTCAAAGCCAGCTTCACATTCTTTAGGAAAATTACTTAATGACATACTTTCATTCTTCATATGCGAAATGGTGAGAGCAAAGAAGCAGCCGAGAGACACCTGATAGTGGTGAAAGCTGGCATGCAGAAGAAACTGGATCGAGGGTGGCCCAAGGCTGTCTTCTTGCCAGAGCGGAGAGTGATGGAGAACATCTGGCTACATATTGTCCATGTCCATTTTCTGTGGCTCTGACCACACAAACAGCTGTGGCCTCCCAGTAGGGCCAGATCAAAGCCTATAGTTGGAGTAGATCTTATTGCACCAAAGCAAATATGAATGACCTGAATTCGATAGCTTCTCAGCCAACCAACGCACTTGAGGGGGCTGTCTCAAGTCCTGCTCAGGGTAGTGCAATCTAGGATTTGGGAGAACCTGACAGCTTTAGTGTGCTCATGAATGTTTTTCTTTATAGGAGGCTGCAAGTCTGCAGAAGTGTTTCTCAGTCCATTTACATTCCACACCTGCTGGATGCTACAGAAATAAAGTGATGTATACATGATAGATAATAATAAGAAATGTAGCACTTGTCATTTGTTAACAGTGCTATTCATTATTCTTCACTACAGCATGGCATGATAGATTCGTGTTATCTTCTTCCTAAAGAGGAGAGATGTGAACACGGTGTGTGCACATTGACATGTCATGGCTGTGGTCCCTGCTCAGAAAGTGCAGTCCTGGACCCCCCAGGCGCTACTCTGAGCATGTAGTGCCTCCCCTCCAGGCTGCCTGATAGAACCTTAGACTCCCAGGGTTGAAAGAGACGAGGTCTCTGCTTTTGAGCTTCCTTTTCTCATAAAAGACATTACAGCTTCTGCAACATGAAACTGTTTTTATAGTAACCCCGAAGTGTGGGTCATGGAACTCAGCCCTCATGAAGAGTTGGAAACCAGAGACGGCAAGGTGCTTGGGAATCCAGGAAGAACTTTCTCCATCTCATCCCTCTTCTCCTCTCCATATATCTGCATTGTTCCTTTTTCCTAGCAGATCAGCTGCTTGGCTCCTCAGCCCACATGGTGGGCAGCAAAGTTACACTCCTAGCCACAAGCAGAATACCCTTGTCTGCTCCCTGGCTCTCACCCTGACCTCCTCTCAAGCTCTTAGATAAGGGACCCAGGAGACATTCCTGGAACATGGCATCCAAGAGCCTACCCCTGTGGATGTTCATGGTGTAGTTAAGAAGGCCTTTGTAAGAGGAATAGTTTTCTAAGAGGTGCCTACTGCATCTACCAGATGATTGTCTGGTTCATGGATCCTACATTGGGATAGTCACAATGTTCTACTTCACTCCTTTGAATATTGTTAATGACAGGCAACTCATTTTTTTGTGACAGCTCAGTCAGCCAGGCTGCATTTTTCTCTTGAGCTGAAATGGGTCTTCTGTCCTGGGTTTATTTCTTGCAGCATAAAGAAGGATTCTTATTTTTGGATATTTGCAGGCACCTTCTGGTGATCTGACTGATCATTCTTTCTGTGACACATGCCTGAGTTCCAGCACATTCATGGTTGCCCTCTTGAATATGGTCCCTCTTGCCTGTACCCTTTGCTGTAGACTGTATGCTTGTGTCATTGCCCCCACCCCCTCCCCTGTACACCCAACTCCTATGTTGAAATCCAAATCCCCAATGTGATGGTGTTGGGAGATGCAGATTTGAGGAGATGATTAGGTCCTGAGGGGTGAAGCTCTCGTGAATGGATTAGTGCCTTTATAAGAGAAGCCCCCAAGGGCTCCCTTGTGCCTTCTATCATGGGGGTGTCATAGTGAGAAGAGGGCTCCTATGAACCAGGAAGTGAGCCTGCACTTCTCAGACTCTGGAATTGTGTGAAACACATTTCTGTTGTTTATGAGCCACCAAGTTTATGGTATTCTGGTGTAGCAGCCTCAACAGACCAAGACACTCTCTTAAAGAGGAATTCTCAGAATCAAATCCTGATTCAGTCTAGGTTCTTTTCTAGGAAGGGCATTGGGGCAGGTGGAGAAATGGTCAATATTAGAAGAAGTTGTCATCTTCTTTTTCATTAAAGAACCAGTTAGTAGTGCCTTTCCAGGTCACGTGGTCTCTGCTCCAACTGCTTAGCACCAAGGTAGCCTCAGATACTCTGAAGGAGCTGGTGTGGCTGTGTTCTCTAAAGCTTTGTTTGCGGACATTGTAATTTGAATTTCAAATATTCTTTTGATTTTCCCAAACATTTTAAAATGTTAAAACCTCTCTCAGCTCACCTGCTGTACATCGTAGGTGGTGGATAGGATTTGGGTGGTGGCCATAGTGCACTGACCCCCGGCCTGTCTTTGTAATTAAGGGCCCTGAGCATCTGCTCCAGTCCAAACAAACATAATTCCTTTTGCCGTACCTAAAGCACCACTCCTGAAGTTTGGAAACCTTGCCCTCTATCGAAGAGGGAAGTGGGAGGTCAGAGGCTGTATTTACAATGTGAACTGAACTTTAGGGAGAGGTCATAGACCTGTAAAACTTAGGTCTGAATTAGCATTAACTTATATTTGCAAAACACCTGCCAGGGTATAAAATATGTTTTTTAATCTCATCCTCATAAAACTGCTGAGGTAGATATTTTGATGTTCTCTTCACAGCCAATAACATCCTTGAAAGATGAGGCTTCACAATTTGGACAGAGCTAGGGTCTCCCAAGTGGGTCAAGTGTGCTGGCTACCTATGCTGTTGATCTAGAACCATTTACTGGGGTGAATGTGTGAAGAATTCAGTGACTAAGACAAAGCCCAGCCTCAGGGAGCCCAGAAACCAGTGGGAGAAAGTCCTAAAGACATGGGCTGCACTTGGATGGAAGGGAAGAATAGGCTGTGACCAGAAGCTCAGAAGACGAGACCCTCACTCAATCTCATTGTGGATTGGAGGACAATCTGGAAATGAGGGATGAGCTGGTTTGAAAAATCTGGTGTCTGGAAATGTTGGAAACTTGGGGGGTGGATTAGAGCCCTTGAGGGCATAGAGGAATGGGTACCCTCACCTGCTTATACTAATGTGCCTGCTATGTCCCTGTTGTCAGGCAACAGCATTATTGGGACCAGTTCCATTTCCTCCACCTAGAACTTCAGTGGGTATTAAAGATGGTGGCCCAGGACCTTCTGAAACTGTCAGGCTGAGTTTCTGAGGCCCACTCAGCCACCCCGACTCAGCCTGTCAAGGCCCCTGTGAGGATGCTTCCTTTGCTCTCTCAGGCATAAATAAGTCCACATAGTTGGGATGGAGTGAGCATACCAGCTGCTTGTTATTTCTGGGACCCCTTGCATGAAATATAGTCTCCCTCGCATCACCTGTCAGATAGGGTGCTTTTTGTTTCATTAAAAATAAAACAGAAAGCCCTTTGAGCAGTGGCATTAAACAACATCTGGAAAATAACCCTTCTGCTTTTCCAGGGAAGATGTCAGAATGTCCAAGGCGGGATTGATGAAAAGAATTTTTGAAGCAGTCAAGAAAAGAAAACGGATCAGGCTTCAGGGGAATTGGCATAAGAAGTGAGAAAAAAAAAAAAAAGAAAATAACCCCAAACCAAAAAATATGTCTGCCTCCAGAAACAATTGTTCTGGTGGCTAACTCTTAACAGCTGGTCTCGCCTGATTTGTTTTGGTCCAAGCGGACACTCTCCTGTAAAAGGAAACGGCGACGAATACTTTTTCTTCTTGAGTCAGTTACCAGGTAATTATCAAGTCCCCTCAGTGAGGCCATCACCATGTCATTGGTATTGTGGGGCACTCTGCAGAAGCAAACGACGTGCCTCCCATGTCTCATCAAGCTCAAGTCCAGCGGACGGGAAGGGATGCTTAATCCTACATCAAACACGGAGGAGAAGTGCTTATCAAACATTGGACTGAGGAGGAAGTGAAAAATGCTGTAGGAAGAGGGAGGGTCCTGGCAGGCTGGAGTAGTGAGGATAGGCTTTCCAGGAAAAGGAGGGCTTAGAATTTAGATAAGCAGAGAAAATTAGAAAGCATTTAAGAAAAGGCAAACAGCAGGCAACAAGATATCTGCTCGCCACTGATAAAGACACTCTCTGTGGAAGATCTGACTTCGTTCATTGGGAGGTTTTAGTCCATCTGATCTGACCCACTCATTTTTCCTTCAGCAAACCTTTAGACCTTGTGGCATCGACACCCACCTTTTTCCTCCTGGTTTGGATGAAGTGTGCACCCCTCCTCTTATCCAAAGCCAAACCCTTCCCTCTTGTCCTCAGGGACTCATCTTCCTTTGATCCTCTCATGGGCATTGACCTTCCAAAGCTCTCTCCCCTCTCTCAGGCATCAGAGTCCTCTCTCGTTTCAGCACACCATTCCCATTAGTATACAATCTAGTGTCACCTAGGCTAAAAATAGCCCTACCTCACTGTGTGTTTCTCCTTGTGTCAGTCAGCTGTGTCCACAATGATGCCACATAACAAATAACCACAGCTTCTCAGTAGCATACATCAAGCAGTTCTTTTCTGCCATAGTTATGTGATTTGGGCAGGGCTCCACATATTTAAGCTGTTGGCTTATGTATTGCTCAACCTCTTTCATTCAGAGTCTGCCCAAGTTCTGTTCTTGTGGAGAAGGGCAGGAACACAGGAGAGGAGGCAAGCAATTTTAAACCCTTGGTCAGGCATATCTGTGCATCCCATTAGCCTTATCAAGTTACTGAGCCACACCCAATATCAGTGGGTAGGAGATATACTCGACCTGTGGAGCTCCAGGGAGAGCGTGTATGCTGATGACCCATCTATTGTGTTCTTCCACCAAAAGCCTCTGTTTTCTGCTTCTCTTGAGAGCCCGCCCATTCCTAGAAGGGATTGCTTTCCCATGGTGTCCCCAATTTCTCACTTGTCAAGCTCTCTCCATCCCACTGCAGTTGTTTCTGCTCCAATGACCCAAGGCCCCTCTTTTCCTTTCAGGATGCTATAACAGAACACCATAGACTGGGTGACCTACAGACAGCAGAAATGTATTTCTTACGGGACTGGAGCTAGGAAGTCCAAGATCAAGGCACCAGCAGATCTGGTGTCTGTGAGGGCTCATTCTCACTATGACCAGAGTGTGTGTGTCACAGGAGGTCTCTGGGGCCTCTTTTATAAGGGCACTAATCCCCTTTATGAGGACTCCACTCTTGTGACTGATAACCTGCCAAAGTCCTCACCTCCCAACACCATCACATAGGGGTTAGGTTTCAACACAAGAATTTCAGGAACACAGACGCTCAGTCTTCGCATTATCCAGATTGCCAAACCCAGTGGATGTGTGTCCATCCCCATCTTGCCTCCTCCATCTCAGTAACATTCCTCACACTCCCGCCTTGAATTCCTTTCTCTTGTGGGTTTTATGTTGTCACCAGGCCCTGGTGTTCCTCCTCCTGCCCTGACTGCTGTTCCCAGTCTCTTTCCTGGTTTATCCTCCTCTCCTTCAGCTCAGTAGAGCTGGTTCCAAGGACTTGGTCCAGAGGTCCTCCTCCTTCTTCCTCTAGGTTCCTTGCTCTTCACCAAATCTGAAGCATCTTCTCAACGTTGAGGATTCCCAAGTGCATGTCCCTACCACAGCCACCTCTGAATTTCTGCCTCCTGTTCAACGGCCTCAGCATTTCCACTTGGATGCCATGCATACTCCTCACACTTGCTACAGCCCAACAGAATTGCAGCTGCTTTTTCCCTGTTACAATTTGCCCTCTTCCTGTCCCCGTCACCATCCATAAAGGTCCTTCCACAGAGCACACTGGCACTGCCTCAGGGCCTTTGTGGAACTTGTTTCTTCTGCCTGGAAAGCTTTTTCCTCCTTCTCCCTGCCACCCTCTCCTCCCCTGGCTGGTGGCTTGTCATCTTCCAGGTGGTATGGTCATAGAGCACCCCCCCCCCCCCCAGAAGCCTTCATTGACCATTCTGTCCAAAGGAGGCCACGTTCCCCAAGCTGCCTCATTTCTCCTGGGTTTTTGCCAGGCACCTTGGTTGAGCATTCTCTTCTTCATTCTCTTGGATTTTATCTGTCTCTTTAACTAGAATGTGCCCCTCCTAGCCTGTTTTTGGTAAATCCTTGTTGAAATTAATGACCTTGAATGGCCTTTGGAGGTTGTCTAGTTTGCCAGCCCACAGTGAACCCAGAGGGGATTGTGGAATTATTACCTAGGATCCAAGAGTCCATTGTGTCCCAATTATCCCTTAGGAGAACGGAATAATCACTCATATGGGTACACCAGTCCCCTCTTATCCACATGGGGTATATTTCAAGACCCCACTGGGTACCTGAAACCTCAAATACACATGCACACAGACACACACACTCTGGTTTTCCTATACATACATACCTATGTGTGCTAAAGGTAATTTATAAACTAGGTATGGTAAGAGATTAGCAACAACAACTCAAATAGATCTAAGTCACCTCAGTATGTTATTAAATTGAGATTTTTCACCTTTATACTTAAAGAAAGCACGTTACAGCTTTTCTTTGGCATATCTGAGTTGCCAGCATCACTGCTGTTGTGCCCTGGTGTTATTTTAACTAAAAGAAGGGTTACTTGAACTCAGGCACTGCAGCACCATGATAGTCAAACTGATAACTGAGAGAGCTACTAAGTGACTTCCAGGTGGATAGCATACATCATGTGGATACACTGCACAGAGGGGGAATTGCTTCCTGGGGGATGGAGCACAATGGCCCAAGACTTCATGATGCTGTGCAGAGCAGTGCACAAGTTAAGTTTTAGGAATTTTTTGTTGTTGTTGTTGAAAATTTCCACTGAATGTTTTCAGATCACAATTAAGCCAGGTAACTGAAATTGCAGAAAGTGAAACTGCAGGTAAGGGCGACCACTGTTCTACTACCTTCTATATGATAGTGTGAAACAAAGGACAGATTCATTTGAAGGTGCTACTAAATTCATAGTGCCTTTTTATCGTCATGTGTTTTCTCAGTTAATATATGTAAAAGTATACTCTTATATGGGTTATTTTTCTTTCTTACTCAAAGGTTGAAATACTGCTAATGCAATTGGATTCCTGTCTTGACAGTGGCAAAAGCTGAGACCCAGAGAGATAGTTACTTGCTCAAGATCACATTCTTCAACTGTGGAAAGGTCTGGGGGAATGGGATGGAAGAGGTCAGAGCATTAGAAAGCTAGGTGCTTGGGTGATGAGGAGCTTGGCCTTAAGGATGCTCTGTAGGGGACTGCTCAGCAGCATGGTCCTTGGCTGTAGTCCTATATCCTTGAGTGGTTAAAGGACATGACTTCTTAGGGCAAGAGCAGACAGAAGACTTACTGTCTCTGTGCCTGTAAACCAAGGCATAGCCTGGAATAAACTGTGGCCCTCGTTCAGAGATCCTGGGACAGAATGAAGGCCTGATGGCCCGTGGGAGTGACAGTGGCAGAGCAGATGTCACATGTGGGCAGGAACTGAGCATCTCAGTTGGAGAAGCATCAAAAAGGCACAGAGGAGCCGACAGGTCACTGTGATGCAGAGAAAGGAAATAGAGTGACTTCTAATGAGCCCCCTCCTATGAACACTGTGACTGAGGTGGCTGAAGTTGGTGATGGGTTGTCGGGGCTCTATGGCACCAAGTAGATCAGTGCCCAGGCCAGAATGCAGCAAAAACTTACTTCCCCTCCTTACCCTGTGTGCCCCCTGCCCATGGCAGTGTGCCTTCCTGTGGCTAAAGCTTTCCTTACTGTCTCTTGACTTGGATTTGAACCCTTCTGTGGCCATTGTGGGAGCATATTTTTGAGATCCCTCAATCACATTTGGGCACAAGCTCCTTCCTCTCACTGGGGCCCTTTGTCATTGTCCTGCCAGCCCTGGGGTGCCCCTGGTGTTCTTGATAGTCAAAGTGCTGAGGAGATCCTAACCCCCTTCCTGGATGTCTGCAAGATGAGGGAAGTGAGGAATGGAGGCTTTGTGTCAGGTTCCGAGTTAGACAAATTAGTCTGGCATGGTTACATGCCATTAGTAGGGAGCGGGAGAGCCTTTGTGTACCTTGCTCATTAGAAGTCACTTTATTTCCTTTCTCTGCATCACCTTGCGCTTCTGGTGGGTGAGCAAATATTGGCTTGAATGACATTTCTCATGTGTTGAGCACGGCACTGTAACTGCAGGACACAGCATAGCACATGTTACCTTTAAAACTCACACAAGCTGTGGCTTAGCCAGGTTATAGATGGAGACCAAGGTTCTGGAAGGTTAAGTGACTTGATCAAATCTACCACTTACCAAGGAACAGAGTCATTATTCCAGTCCTCTGTGTCTTGTGTGTGGTGTCCAGATCCTTGTTTCTCCGTCTCGATTCAGCTCAGCATCATTTCCAAGGATGTCGCCGATCCTGTGACCTAGGTGAGTCGAGCATTAGATCAGGGTGTTGGAGCCCTTTATAACCATGGAGGAGCTGGGCACCTCAGCTGCAGGCTTTACACATCGCACTGGACAGCTGGCTCAGGAAGACTCTTCCCCTGGCCCTTGGGGTCCTGTTTCCAGCATCGGCCGTCAATGCAGCGCCTGTTCCCACTCCACGTCCAGGTTTTCAACCAGCACACCAAGAGCTGAATTCATTGCTCTTCTTCTCCTACATTGCTATATACAAGTGACAACTAGAAATCACATTCCTAAATCTGTCCTTAAATCTCTGCAGGAACCATGACATGCCCTGCAGTTTCCTCAACCACCCAGCCTTGCACCAAGAATTCTCTTTTGCTCCTGGCTTTCACCGTATCAAGCTTCCCCAGCAGTGTGAGGTGTAGGCTTAAGGTTGTGTGACTGCCGGATCCTCAGGTGACATGGGGGTAAGAGCTGGATCGTAGCTGGGGGAAGTAGAACCTGCCTGTGAACTGAGACTCTGTGGTGGTAATTCCTAGTTAGGGTCTCGCCTCTCCATAGGAATGGGCCTAGGAGGTACTGTGTCACATGTGGGCAGGAACTGAGCATCCCTGCCCACCTCTTAGCTTATTCAGATGTGGTGCACACGGACCAAGTGCCCACCTTGTGCCAGGCTCACATAGTGAGGGGCTGGGTAGGGCTGAGGACTGGGAGAAGGCTGAGGGAATCAGTGGCAGCTCAGTGGCCCACAGTGCAGAGGACCCTACTTCCTCACCCTCCTCTGACCCCAGTTCTGTTTTTTTTAACTGGAACTGACGCCAAGAAATGATTCGACCAAGCAGCTGGTTAACCATCATCGATTCACTACGTTCCCGTTAGCTGGTGCCTTGAAGGGAAAAGCCGGACCATGATCTTCAGAGGAGAGCTCTCAGCTTTACCCCCAGGGAGATGTGGTACCTGGCTCTCAGCCTCTCACTGCTGCTAATCCCCACAGCCAAAGACACTTAGGCCTCTCTGCAGGTTCTGTCCCACCCCATGCTCTGTGGTCAAGCTGGGTGCAGTCAGCGATAGAATAGGCAATCACTGGGGTAGCCTGCCTTTTCCTATAGCAGTGAATGTCCCTTATCCTGGGAAGCCCCTCAATTCTGGGAAAACTGGACAGAGTGTTACTGTAGCAGAGAACAGCATTGTTATTTCATCTTCTTCCTCCTCTGCCTCTTCCTCCTCCTTCTAAAAATGACACTTCTCATAGGCCACACACTTAAATTTTCCTGAAGTAGCTTCGAGAAGGCAGAGAGGATCCAGTTAACTCACCTGATCAACTCTTGCATGGTTCTGTTTCCCTGAACTCCAAGTTCATGCTTCCAGCCTCCTGCTGGGGTTGCCCAAATCTTACTCTGGTTCTAGAAACTGGTTTTCTTCAAGCCCCTGCTTTGTCCAGGTCTCTGACTTTCAGCCTTTCTAGGACAGAGACCCATTGACCGTTACAATCCCTGGTGATTGAGGCCAGCCTTGTTCCTGATTTCTTTCATCCCAGAATTCTGCAAGAGCCTGAAGTGCTGAGTTTGAACTCCTATCACTGAGCCTTGGCTTTTATATCTGCTCTCTGAATCCCCTGAGGCTGCCTTGACCCTGCCTGCTGCCCGAAGCCTAACCCACTTCTTGTGCATTCTTCTTGAAGCTTTCTTCTTCTCTGCTTCTGAGACAGTCTACAGCCTCCTGACCATCCAGAACTTTGTTTGAGCCCAGGTCTTGACATCGTTGGGACAGTTGGCTAGTCTCTTTTTAATTATAATTGGTGCTTGGGCGGCCTTAGCAGGATTGTCTGCAGTTGGTCCAAGTTTGTAGAAGCCTTTGCTCCCTACCCTGTTGAGGTGACATGGGGAACACAACCCTTTCCGTATCCATTTGAGCATTTTATAACTTGAAGACAGACCACTGAGAATAACACCTTGCACTCCAAAGACATGTCTAAGTGACTTTTGGATAGGGTGGGCTCGATTAAAATCAAATTGATTCAAATCATGATTTGAATCGCTAGTCAGGAAGAGTCGATTAAATCAATACTCTCCCTTCAAAAATGCATTCGTTTTTGATATAATTTTAATGCACAGGCTTCACAACTCTGACAGAGATAGATGTGGTTTTCATTTTTAGAAGTTACATACCATGCATTTTTAAGCTGTGATTTATTTTGACATTTCGTTGAATCAATTTTGCAGCCACGTCTGAGTCTTGAGTGATGACTTGGTTATTTTATTTACCAAAGCTAATCAAACAAATGTGTATAATTTTCCCAACAAAATAAGCATGTGCACTTTTGAATGTTTAACTATTTTTTTACTGTAAATGTAAAAATGTGTTTTTGCTGAGATAAATTAGACTGTTTCAGGCAGATCCAACCGCAAACACTCGTACTAGTGTATTTTGGAGTTAACCCAGTCTTTGTCTTTCCATGCTGCTTATTTACATGTTAGAAATAAAAGGGAAGCTTTTCTACTTGTAGAAAACAATTTTTAAGTTTAGGCAGAATTACAGTACTCTTCTTTCTACATGTGGAGAAGAAATAGCTGTAATTACAAACTTGACATTTGTCTTAATCATTGTTGCAAATCCAATGTTCTTGACCTCTGTCAGCTGATTGGTGTAACTTCGTAAAGCCTTATCAGCATCTTCTGTGATTAACTGATCCTTAACATATCTGAAACGAAGTCTCTTCACTGGGATCAGTTAGATGGATTTTGTTTTCAAAAAGTCTTTTCACAACAAACCAAACATTTGGCATCAGATCTGATCTTAGGTAGGGTGGTATCATGGAAGGGCACACTTCTTTTGTTACATCAGCCGCAGTGTTGGGAGGGACCCTTATGCCTTGAGAGGTCCAAAGAATCTAAAGAATTGTCTGAGCCAGCTTCTGGCTTCAACCATGACTTTTCTTAGTACAGGCCACCTCTCTACCTGCTGGGGAGCCATCATCTTTCAAGTTGATTCGGGTGCCCCTGGTTTTGTTTTCCTGGGACTTAGAGAACAGATAACCTTTGTTTCATCCCCTTCATGGACTGCAAAGGGCAGGGAATCCTAACACAGGGTAGGAAAGAACACAGGCATTTCTAGTCCCATCTTCAATTGAACTCTTTAACATAAAAATTAAGTGGCTTGAACAAGTCACAAAGTCTGAGATGAGAACCATGCCCTCTGAGACTCCCAAAACGGGATGTTTCTTGGAATAAATCATTCTTGGATTTGGGTCATTTCTCCTTCTTTTCTTCCTCCCTGCAAAGTAATTATTTTTTTAAAAAATGTTCTTCGTACACCTACCTCATGTTTATTGTTCATCTATGGCTGACCTTTGCTGGACTTTGCAGAGCTGCATTTAGAGTCTTGGTGGAGTGGACACCACATAGCTCTCCAGTAAGGATGCCAGATTTAGCAAATGAAAATAGAGTAAGTCCAGTTAAATTTGAATTTCAGACAGTGAATTGTTTTTTTAAAAAAATATAAGTATGTCCCCTGTCATATTTAGGATATACTTATATTAAAAATTAATGTTTATCTAAAATTCAAACATGACCACGTGTCTTGCATTTTATCTGACAATCCTGGTCTCCCTATTATTCAGAGTAACGTGTTCGGTTTGATTTCCCACTGCTGATCCTGAGGAACTGAATAACATAGTCCACTTTTTAAGTATCCAGACCCACTCAAGTTAATTTTTTCCCTGCATAGTTTACTTTTTTGTGTCCTTTTCATTAAAAAAAAAAAGAATTCTTTTCGGCAGCTCTGGTTTTGCATTGTTCTTATTAATTCACACTCTTGCTGCCATTTGAGTGGGTATCCTGACACTTGCAGGGTTAATCCTTGCTTAAGCCCTCCTGGGCAGGCACCAGGTTGCAGTGGACTAGTCAAAACCAGGATGGCTGGAGGTTGGAGCAGGGCCCACCCCAGATTTTCCTGTGTGCACGAAGAGGGCTCGACATCCAGGGGTGACCGCCACGAGGGAGCAGCCCTGATAGAGGGTAAATGACAAAAACTTCAGTGTGCCCAGGGTGGAGACCTTTTTGGTGCAGTGGGACCCTGTGTGGATGAAGAAGCCGTAGGATGCTCTTGCAGGATGCCATCACTTTGTTGGTCAATGGGAGCCTCACCCAGAAGCCATTATCCCTCAGAGTGTGACTTTCTAATCAGGAGAATTTCTTCCTGTCCATCTGTCTTTCCTCCTGATGTGGAGCCTGGGTGATGGCATTTGGTTCACACTGCTAGTGTCCCAAAGGAGTGGTCATCTGAGCCAAATATCATTGCCCACGTCTCCATGTCTTACTCCTTTGTTTTCTAGAATTGAAAATAGTCTGCACCCCTCTCTGAAGCCAGTGGCAGTACTCCAATGGGGCTGGCTGACCAGGAGCCCTACTTTGCTCTGCCTGTGTCTTCCCTGGCCTTCTTCTTAGCCCCTGACATTCTCTGGTGCTGATGGCTCGTCTACTTTCCTGGGGTCCCACCACTTCTGTGCCCTGATGCTCCATGTGGTCCTGAGAGCTGTCTGCTCTGGCTCTCCTGCAGGACTGACTCCAGGAGAGCTCCCAACAGTCCTGCTCAGCACAGAGTGAGTGGGGCTAATTGATCAGATCCAATTGGTGGGAAGAGAGACCTTTCCCGAATCCGCTTAGAACTGCTTTGATGAGAAATTCAGACTTAGGTCCTCTATTCCAAAGCCACTTAGCCGGCTTTAACTCGGGACACAATTTTCTGGTAACCTTTAAGACAATGGGGTTTTCTTATCAATCTATGTTCCCTTAATAAGGAAAAGGCTGATTAAGTTGGGGGTGGGGCCTGACCAGGTGAAGTTAGGATTGTCTAAGGTTATCAAATCTAATTAACATTTTCCCAGCCTTGGTGAAACCCCGAAAGTTGTCCAGGAGGATCTAAATTACCGTGTGCGTTTTCTCCTCCTAATGAGCCTGAACTTTCCCTGCCCGAGCTTAAGCCTGATGCTTTTCTGCTGTTGTCCCTGTTGACTAATGAATGTAATTGGTCCTGGGCTTTTTTCCAGCCTCCTCATTTCACAACCAGCACTGTCTCCACTGAAGCCAGTCTTTTCTCAAGATCACCCTGCCCCTTCAACTGTCCCTCCTGCCCGTTCACCTCTGGCACACAGCAATGTACTCAGCATCTTCTTCCATCGCTCCCAGCTCCTGGCCTGCCCTGGTCTCTCTCTTGCACAGGGTCAGGCTTTGCAGCCCCCTTTGTCACCTGGTGTGCACTTGCCCCTGGACACTACATGATAAATCTTGATCAGGTGCCTCAGACAGCCCCAAACTGCCGGTTAACCTTGACCGTAACTGGAAAGCTGTGCATAGATGCTGGAAAACAGCAAGGGCTGCAGCTCCCCTGACTGTGGAATGGAACCCCTAATGGTGGAGGAATGTGTAGTGTGCTGCCGATGCTCAGAGAAAAGGAGGCTCGATTGGAGACAAATAAGGAGGGAAGTAAAGATCTGGGGGATTCTGAAAAAAGGGTCTCCAGGGCATTTTCAATGACATTATTGGATGATGTTACTGTTTCTTTTTTACTTTAAATTTTATTTGACAAAGTAAGCTTTTGTTTGCTAATGGAAGTCTTGGACTTATCAGACAAAATTAGTATCTTTGAATTTTGGTAACAGGAATGGAGATGGGGAAAGAAATGTTTAGAGAGGAGGAAATATTTCCTGAGATAATCAAAAGGAAGAAGAACAGAGTTAAAGAGCGAGACGGGGGGTGGGGGCCTGGGGTCTGGGGGCTGGGGTTGTGGCTCAGCGGTAGCATGTGTGAGGCCCTGGGTTCAATCCTCAGCACCAACATAAAAATAAATAAATAAATAAAGGCATTGTGTCCATTTGCAACTAAAAAAAAAAGAGCTATTTGATTATTTTACAGATGGTAAAATAAATAAAGACTACCTAATATGGCCCCAGCTGAACTGTGAAAGGTCTAAGATCAAATCCAACTGGTGGGAAAAGGGATTGTGTTAGATTTCATGACCTTCTCAAGAACTAGTGCTGAAAAGAAATCATGGGAAGACCTATTAGCTTGCAATTAAATGAGGTTCTTTAATAACCCGATCATCCTTTGAATACTCAACTTTCATGACCTTGGGCATCTCACTAAGCCCAACTCTTTGTACCCAGGTTCCTCACCTGTAAAATGGGTCTAGTAATGCCAGTCTTTTGTCACTGTGAGTGTCAAGGGAGATGATGTTTGTAATATCTTAGCACATTTTCTGTGACATCCAATAAAAGCTGCAGTTATAAGACTCGTTACCGTGCTAATACAAAAAACAGCAGTAACCATTAATCTTTCCTGAAAAATTCTACAAATCGTGCTGTTGTCACAGGGATAGGGTAGCATTGTGTAAAACCCAGCACTTGGTAGGAAGCTTGAAAGGAGTGTGTGTGACGATGGCTGGGACTGTGACTTTCTAGCTGCAGTGACCTGACCTCCCCGTCCATCCTGGCTAGTCTTAGTTTGAACCCGTTATCCCAGAGCAGGGCCAGTTTTTCATTCATAAAAGCATTCCTGTTTGGATGATAAATCGTGCCGTGTCCTACCTATGGCTCTTACTGTCTAAATCAGTAAGACAGTATTATTGCATTATTCAGTTTCCGCTTTTCTCAGATAGATGATGAGTTTCTTGAGACCACTAAATAATGTGTATGTAAATATGTGTGCACCGCCCCCCAGGCAGTGTTCCTTTTGCATTTTCACTCATGTTTCAGCTGTGCTCATCACAGAGATGTTGGTGACCTCTTTTTACACATTATCTTTCTAGGACTCCACCCCCTGTTTGCTGATCAGTGGGCTGCTCCCAAAAGGGGATCTCCTCAGGATGGGGTGGGGGCTAATAGCAGGAGTGGAGACAGCATATTCACAGGAGCAGTGTGGGCTCGGAAGTGTGGCACTGTGGAAGGGGAGCATGGCTTGGCATCCTTGTCTGTCACTTAGGAGCCCTCTGCTTCTGGGCCAATCAGTGATCGTTGAGTTCCATTTCTCACATACAGAGAATGCGGCTCATAAAAATAGATCTTGAAATCTTGTTAGAAGGTTTGCATTGCACTCCAGGAGTCCAGGAAGTGCCATCTCAGAACAGGACACTTTGTATGCTGATTGTTTTGAACCAGGGCATTGGAGGAACAGCAGATGCAGGCAGAAGCTCACTGTGCACTCCCCTTATCTGCTGGAAGATGGATCCTCCAGAGAAACCAGTGGAGAGATGCGCCTCCCAGGGAATTTTGTCCACTTGGGCAGGGTAACAGTATCTCAGGAGAGGCCACTTGGATTGAGAGCATCCCCAGGTAGCTGTTGTTGCAGGCTCTCACCCTTTCTTCTGAGGGCTCATTTATCTTTTTCCACACCATTTACTCTCCCCTCGGTTGCCCCTTTCTCCTTTCCTTCTTCTATGAAGAGATCTAAGGACTTCTAGACCTCAATGGGCTTTGAGTGTTCACTTTTTCCTTCATGTGATCCCCCTGGGCACAGGATGCACTAGTATGCTTTTTCTCCTGTTAATCTGCCTACTGTTGGTTTATTTTGTACACTCGACTCTCAAGCTCTCAAAGGATAGAGGGAACATTTTTCCACCCCTACAACATGATGCCTGGCTATAATGGGTGCTCAATAAGTGGTAGACTTATTGAGACTCTCTAAGAATTTGGGAAGCATCACATCCCCGCCTCCCCCTACCCAATACTCTTCTCTGGCTCTTCCAGCTGTTCTTTGTGCACAGTGAATTCCAGGGCTGTGGTTGACCTAGATCTGCTGTGGGTAAGACAGATTCTGGCTGGGTGGGAGGATTGGTGAAGTGAGTGTCAGACTTGATACTAGGCTTGGAGAATTCTCTGCTAAACTAGATGTGGACTCAGCTCTTAGTGAGTCCCACAGCTGTGAGAATTGTTTCTAAGGGGCTTCAGAAAAACCTCTCTCCCAAATTCATGCATATGTCTGCAGAACCTGCCAGAATGCAGAGCCCAGTGTGGAGGAAGGGTCTTCTTAACTGTGTGCTTTGAACTTCCTGTCTGCCTTGGAATGAAATCATGCTATTCAAATGGAATATTTGTGATTAAATTATCAATTCAACAGTGAAAGGAAAAGGAGTGGCTTGCCAGTCCTGGTGGAGTACATCATCCTGAAAGCGTACAAGGAGCAGCAGCCCCTAATAGCTCTTGTAAACATGCTGTCACTCTCGGGGTTGGGCGCAGGCCAACAGAAGCCCTCCTGACACGCTCCTCTCTGCTTCTCGGAAGCACTGTGATATCCAGCTGTGACTCACGTTCTGCATCAGTTAAGAAGAACCCGGAGATTGTTTCTGATTGTTTCCAGATCAATCAACAAACCTTTTAGGAGAGGCTTCTAAGTGGGGGGAAGTTCAAAAGATGTGTGAGACACATTTGCATGTGGAAGATACATGGGGACAGTCGAAGGAATCCCTGATGTGTGCCCAGCTCTTTATGTATACTGTCACAGATGATTTCTGCCCCTGGTCCTTGTTAGCTCCATTTTACAGATGAAGAAGCTAAGGTGTGGAGGTCAAGTGACTTCTCCAAGGTCATGCAGCTGAGAGTTGGATGGGGGCTGACTGTAGGCCGGGGTCTCTGGTTGGCACTGTCAGCTGTGTTGGTTCTTTAGACCTGTGTTGTCTCCTGCAGTGACCTTCAGCCCTCTATTATCTAATTCCCCTGCACTTCAAGGTCATTGCTCATCCACATTGACCTCTTCCAGCTCCCCAGCTCCCAGGCAGCTATTGGCAGTGTAAAATCCAGTTGATGATTATTATGCACAGAGAACTCTGGCCCAAATAGAATGCAGTGGGTAAGTAGCCAACCAGGCCTTGGGCCATGTGAGGTGTTGGAAAGTCTTGGTTAGCCACTACCATGGCTCTCCTGGCTTGTCCTAGTGGTTTCACTAGTGGCCCTTCTGTCTTTTGCCCACAGAGACCAATGATGCTTTAAAACAGGAAGCAGCTCAAACCCTAGCTTATGACCCTCCCATGGTTATTTGTCACCTTAAAATAAAATGCATCCCCCATCCAGGCCTCCATGGCCTAAGCTGCTTCCCCTCCAACCTCATGTCTTTCTGGTCTTTCCTTCCCTCCCCCTGCACCAGCTCTGCCAGCCCGGGCTTCATTGAACTCATAGCGTGTTGTGCCCCAGGATCTTTGCAGTTGTTCCACCTCCAGGGAGCTGTGTGTTTGATTCTCATTTCACTTTATGCAGAGGCACCTTACCTTGCACCCACATGCTCTCTCCTTCCTCTCTGCCTCGATTTATTTTTCTTCATAGGGGAGGTGATTTATTTATGTCTCTCCTTTAGAAGGCAAGCTCCATGAGGCCAAAGTCATGATGTGTCCCCCATGTCTAGAATGATACCTGCTTGCACTTGGCCTACAGCACATTTTATATTTACTTAAATATCATGTTTATAACTCACACATTTTGAGCCCATAAAATCTGCCAGGCTTGGGGCAAAGTTCTCATGTTATTTATACCTCATAAAACCCCATGGAGTGAGTCCTGTAAATATTCCTATTTTGAAGAGAGGGACCCTGGGCCCTGGAGTGTGTGCACATCTTGCCCAAGAGCTCACAGCTGGTTAGCATGGGAACCAGGGCTGTTTTATTTCAGATCCGAAGTCTTCAAATACTGACCTTGAGTGACCACTTATTGACATCACTCAAACAGTTGGGGGTGGGTTTTTTCCCTGCAAAGATTGTCTATCCCTGTAGTTTCTGGTATTTCCCATGAACTTTGGTATTTTCCTTACCTTTATCTTCTTCCAGGTACCTAGGACTCAACTGTTTAAAAGCAAAAACCAATTTATCATTATGTTAGAGAACATAGGGCTGGAGTAAAGCACAGGTAGGCAATTAGCAAGCCCAGTGTGGGGCAGAGAAGCCATGTGTGGTGGTGGCAGGAGCACTGGCTGGGAGTCTGGTGGTCCAAGCTACCCCGTTGGGTGCATCTCGGTGTGGGGTCCTAGTGTGCTGAGCTTCCTTCCCCATCACCCCATCTAGAGGGCTTTGGGGAAGGGAGAGGTTACTGTGTTTCTTTCCATCAAGATGAAGATTCTTGTTAGAGGGACATATATGTGGGTCATGTTTGTCTTGGGACCAAATATCCTCTGAGTCTCCTTTGGCTCCAGGAGTCCCAGTCTGTAAGATTGTGGGTCCAGTAGGGAGAAGTGAGAAAGGCAGAATTTTACGAGCAATCCAAAGCCAAGAGTTGTAAAATGATAAGAAAAGAAGGAGAGGATGAAGAGAGGAAAAGCCAGGAGGCCGGAGGAGATGAGAATGACACAGAGAGAAGACAGCAAGGACGGAGCAAACAGAAAGAAAGAAAACATGAAGAGAGTGAGGAGAATCATATCTGGGGTGTGTGTGTGTGTGTGTGTGTGTGTGTGTGTGTAAGTAAAATAACTAAGGTGGAGGAAGGCACCTGGGAGGGAGGAAGAGGAAGAGATTTGTTATGGTTTGAATCTGGGATATTCCCCAAAGGCTCATGTGTTGAAGGCAGCAATTTTCAGAGGTGGGGCTTTGGCAAAATGATTGAATCACGAGGGGGTCTGACTTCATCAGTGGATTAATCCAGTTGATAGATTAATAATTTGAATGGACCACTGGGAGGTATGGAGACTATAGGCAGGTGGGGCATGGTCGGTAGGTTGCTGGAGGTGTGTTCTGGGGGACCATATGTTGTGTTGTCCTCGGCCCCTTTTTCCCTATCTTCCTCTGTCTCTGTCTGTCTGTCTCTGTCTGTCCGTTTCTCTCTTTGCTTCCTGGCTGCCTTGAGCTGAGCAGCTTTTCTGCACCACCCTTCTGCCATGATATTCTTTCTGCCCTCTCAGGCTCAGAGGGATGGAGCCAGTCGGCCATGGACTGAATCTCTGAAACTGTGAACCAAAATAAACCTTTCCTCCTCTAAGGTGTTTTTCTCAGATGTTTTGGTCACAGTAATGCAAAGTTGTCTCGCAGGAGCTCCCTCCAGGCCCAGTGCCACCCGCCTCTCCTTTGGCTCTGTGGCAGGGGTGATGACTGCTGGTGTGTCAGCCTAACACCCACCATGCTCTTCCATGCTCCAACTCTGCATATCCTTCTGTGTTCTTCCCTGTGCCTCTATCTGCTTCCCTTTCTGGTCTTCCTGGTTCTCTCTTCTTTCTCCCACATGTAGCCGATTCCACCACAGCCTCTTTGTCGCTGGGCACCGTCCTAACCAGTGGTGTTGGAGCCAGCCTCTCCAGGCCCAGGGAGGCCAGCATCTTGGCTGTGCGGCCGGAAGTGCTACAGGCCCCGCTCTTTTCATGCTCCTCTACTGTCTTGAAGTGCTTAGTGATTTGGGAACAAGTAGCCCCAGAGCTGAGAAACCCACTTCAGGGTCTGAAGGAACAAGGAGCTGTCAAGATTCAGAGGAGGGTGGGAGAGAGGAAGGGAGGCTCAGATAAGGAGGGGTTGAGAAGCAGCTTGGAAACCTTGGCTGGCAGATTCCTGGGAGCAGGTGAGCCAGATAATCTGGTAAGACAGGAGGGCAGGCCAGGGACACACAGTGTCAAAAGCTTCAGAGCCTGGGCCACGTTGGATTTGGCTGCATGATGCCCTTCTTCCTGGGGTGGGTTGGGGTGGGGAGGTAGCTGGACCCTCTGTAATCAAGGAAAAGATGTTATTTGACACCATTTTCTGAACAATTTTCTCTGTTTTCACCCTTGAGTTCAAATCCACATTGCTGTCCTCGAAGCCACTGGCTGTCCATTGTCCTCTGGGCTTTGTTCAAGAACTAGCTGGAAAAGTTCAAGTCTGGGGAGAACTCGGGCTGATGATGAGCCCCTTTTTGGTTGACCCTGGTCTTACTTTCATTTTTCCAAGTTCCAGGAAGCCCTGGTACCTTTCTGCTAATAAGGACACATGGCCCTTCCTGCTCGCACAAGCACAGTGCTCATGCCTGAGTAGGGCCAGCCTCTCTGCATCCTTTAAACATCTAATTACCCAAACTTCCAAATTTGCATTTTTGCAATTGTACAAAAGGTCTTGCATCCATGGACTCAACGATTGGGGCATTCGACTATACACGGATATAACCTGAAAAAAAAATCCAGACTTCAGGATGTAGGATTTCAAATTAAAATGAGAAGTGTGGTTCCCAGCGTCACTCTTGTTTGTTTCGGTGGCACTGGCTCGTGGCTGTCAGCTGCCTCTTCTCTTGCACACTGATAAATTGCTGCAGAGCGTTTTCCAGGCTGGTAGGAAATGGATGAGTCACAGGGATTTTGGAGTCTAGCTGCAAGCTTGTTTGAATTCAAGGTAAAATGGACACATGGAAGAAGATACCTTTCCAGGCAGGGGCTCACCTAAGGCTCACAAGCATGTGTGTGATGGAGGACAGGCCACCTGCGCAAGTCTGGATGGTGTTGCTATTTCTAGGTTCCTTGTAGAGGATCGCTGGAGCCTACATGGCTCCCTTTGTAACACTGAACTGATCTTGCAGGTTTGTTTCTGGGCTCCTTTTAGGAAGCCTGACCAGTGCCCTTACTGACTTTATAATAGACACCTGGGGAATGAGTGGGTGGTGGAGCAGCCTGGCTCAGCCCCTGGAAAAAGGCCTTGGCCTTGGGACTCCACTGTGTGTCCTGCCATGGGGTGGCAGGGTTTCCTGGGACTTCACTCAGGTGGTGACCGACAGTCTCATCTTTTGCCTCCTGGAGGTGCCTGGAGGATGCGTGGAGGGATTCAGGAGGGAGGCTCGGGTGGACTGAGGGAGGACTGTGGCCTTGCTGCTGGTGGATTAAGCTGTTCTCCTTTTCCTCACCTGGGGTTGGGCCAGCCTTGGACATCTCTCCTCCCTGTCACCGTGCCTGCTCCTCACTGGGCAGGACAGTCCATTACCCCATTGGGATGTGCGAGACAAATGACAGCAGGAATGTGGACTGAGCAGGATTAGATAAAACCAAGGAGCACACACTGCCGTGGACAGTCATTTAAAAAGAAATCCATCTCGCCGTTGCCCGGGGCCTTTCCAGAAGAAAAAGATGTTTCCCTATTGCGAGTTTAGCTTTTTCTTCCTGCTGGGTGTCAGTTTCCAGGAAGCTCAGGCCATGCTGGGCTGGGAGCTGTGACCCTGGATGGCCTCAAGTGAGCTCCCCCTGGGTTGGGGGAGGGGGAGGGCTCTGGAGACAGTCTTGCTTGCGCTCAGATTCCAGTGTCAATGCTCACTGCCTTCCTGTCCCCGGCCAGGTGTTGCTGCACAGGTGTGGCCATTTCCTCATTTGTAAAGGGGTGCAGTAAAAACATTTGCTTCACAGGGCCACTGTGAAGAATAGATGTGGGGAACTCTTTCTCTTCTACGAGGCTCCTGAGCAGCCGATTCAGAGATAGAGCAGATCTTTGTGAAGACCCTGGCGGGCAAGAGCATCACCCTCCAAGTTGAGCCCAGTGACACCTTCGACAATGGGCAAGCCCATATTCAAGACAAGGAGGGCATCCCCCCTGACCAGTGGCGTCTGATATTTGCAGGCGAACAGCTGGAGGTGGCTGCACTTTCTCAGATCACAACATCCAGAAAGTCCACTTGGTGCTTCACGTGCAAGGGCGCATCATTGAGCCTTTTCTGCGCCAGCTTGTCCGGAAGTACAACTGCGACAGGATCATCCATTGCAGGTGTTGAGCATGCCTGCACCCCCCATGCTGTTAGCTGCCACAAGAAGTGTGGCCACACCAACCTCCGCCCCAAGAAGAAGGTCAAGCAAAGCCCCTCTGCTAGCTCCTTTCCCCAAAAGGTGGCCTCCTGCCCAAGCCCCATGTATGGCCTTGGGACCTCAATAAAGTTTCCTTTACATTGACTGGAAAAAAATTAAAAAACTAAATGAGGGGATATAACAAAGTGCTTAGTATGTAACTGGGATGCGATAAATGATGGCTGTAAGGACCAGAGGGCAGGGGTGGGCCACCTCACATGTCTCTGGACGATACACTCCAATATAAACACAGTCCTTGTCACCTTCTGTGATTGGCCTTATAAATAGAACATTTAATGCAGTTTCTAACACATTGACCTTCTCATTGTCCCATTCCAGAAAGGAAGGCAAAGACAAGGCATGGTCCTGATTTTTTTTAAAAAATTGCTTTATTGACATAGACTTTACATACCATCAGATCCACCCATATAAAATGCACAGATCCGTGGTTTCCGTGTTTTCACAGGTCATACAACTCTCACCATAATCTAACTGTAGAACATCCTGGTCCCCCCAGGAGAAATCCTGCACCGTTAACACTTGTGCCCCAGCCCCCTACCAGCTCCTGGCAACCACTAATCTGCTTTCTGTCTCCGTAGTTTGCTTCTTTTAGGATCTAGACCTTTCGTATAAACAAAGTATGCGGCCTTTGACTGGCTTCTCTCACTTCCCATGCTTTTGAGGCTCACCCATGTTGTAGCATGAGTCAGCACTGTACTCATTTTTAAGGGCAAAGAATGGTCCATCATAGGGTTATTCTACTTATCATTCACTGGTTGATGGGCAGTTGGGTTATTTCCACTGTAAGGTGAATGATGCAATATCGTCAGGGACCCTGTTGTTGCGCTCGCCTACGTGTTCAGGAACATCACTCCTGTCACTCCTGTCCTCTGTCTGGTTTGGATACTTTGGAGGTTGGGGCCTGGGAGGTAGAACGGTTTGTCTCTTGTATGTAGACTTTGTCTTTCCTCAGAAGCTTTCCTGGCTGGCCCCAGGGTCCTGATTAGTTTCAACTTTTGGACTTGTAGTCTCTTTCTGGGCAGGGCATGGGGGACAGGATGAGGACCCATCTGGAAGCTGGGAATGGAAGTGCCTGAGCTTTGGTTTGGGTACATCAACACCCACAGGAAGAAAGCAGATTCCAGAATTCCAGAAAGCAGATTCACACCTGCAGCCTTTCTGCCTTCTTCTCTCCCAGTCTCAGATCATGGGAGCAGCAACACTGTGAATGCCCACATTTCCTGATTTGCCTCTGCCACTGAGCAACACTGGGCCTGTCACTAGACTCCTCCAAGCCTTAGTCCTTGTCTGAAAAATGGGGCGAGACAAGCCCATTTCATGAATTTGAATGAGAATTTTTAAGTGAGCCTGTGGTAGTGAAAGCAGAGCTCTGTGTCCGGGGAAAGGAGTTTACCCAAGTAGACTCAGGCTCCTTAGTCTTCCCTTCGCCACAGAGATAGGGGCTCCTGTCTTTGAAGCCGGGTAAACTCAGGTGTGAAGTGCAGCCTCGGTGACAGAGACACTGGGGCGGAGCAGGGGATCCCACCGTTTCACAGAAGAACGAGCCATCTACGTGTGGATCCTTCTTGAGTATGGGGTCTGTCTGTCCCCACCCTGCTCCAAGGAGGATACTTAAGGAGACATTTACATCTGTAAATTCCTGGGGACTCCACGTGCAAGCCCATCCCGTGTCCCCAAACCTCCAGACTCATGGTGATGTTCTGGCCTCTTGGGGCCTCCCTGGGGCGAGAGGACTCTCACCCTCTTTGACCCCATGGAGACCTGGGCCTCCTTCCTGGACTCCCTGTGAGGCTGGGAGGCAGGTGGTTCCCACCACACAGAATGAGAGGTTTGAAGGGCTCCTGTGTCCCGCCCACCCTGTCCTCTCCCACGTGCCACACCAAACACCAAGGCCAGGAGGGCAAGGAGCTAGGCCAGGCAGAGGTGACACAGATAACATAGCCATCCGGGGATGAAGGTGCCAGGATTGTGGGGCAAAGAGAAAGCTCCTGGGTGGAGACGGAGGCCATCATAGGTCCACTGTGTCGCGGTCATTGCCGAGATGAAAGAGAGCTGGGGTCCACGCACCCCGGGATGTGAGTGGGGGACGTGGGCCTGACTTGACCTGGGAACTGAGTTTTCCGTGGCCTGGGCAGCTTCCCACTCTGACCAGATTTCTCCTTTGTGTTCCTGGAGGGCAGCTCAGGCCAGGAGGCTGGTGGCCAGTGACAAGGGGGTGACTGGCCTTCCGAGTGCCCGCCTGGCCCGGCACCTTGGCATGCCAGCAGCCCAGCCCACAGACTGCTCTGCACGTGGCTCTTCACAGAAACCAATATTTGCAGCGGTTTTATCTTTCTGCTGGGGTCCGGGATGATGATGTTAGGGCTGAGATGTACTTCACGTCCGGCTCCTGTCGGCACTGCTGGGAGGAGCCCTCCTAACAGGCTCCCCGCACGGCCCCCTCCCTGCTTGCTCAGCCCGACTGGCATAAATAAGCCCCTTGTTTCTCTTTCACAAGCAATCTGAGACCCTTGAAGGTGGCTGGAGGCTCCCCCACTCCCGCCTTGCACCCCCTTGCAGCCACAGGGAGTCCTCAGGCAGAGCCGGTGAGGAATGGCCACTGTCAAAGCCCAGCCTCGTGCCTCTGGCTGCTGACAGGCTCCTGGGCTCATTACAGCTACGGAGGGTGCTATGAATTCTTCCTCCGTCTCCCTCAACAGTGGTGCTCTGGCTCCTGCAGGAGCCTAAAATCCGCTCAGCAGAGATGCTGGCTGGGACACAGCATCCCACAGTTTGCCCACGCAGGATGGAAACTTCCTGTGGCAAAAAGGGGAAATGGGTCATGGGAAGGGGTCCTTTCATGTGTGTATCCTGCTCTCACCTGGGTACCCCCGTAGCTATTATCTCCTTCCTCCCCCAAATCAACCCTGTGAGTGAGATAAGATGAGTGATTCAGAAAAGTTGAGCCACTTGCTTTAGGTCACACAGCTAGGGAAAGGATGGGTCAGGATTTGAATATAAACTTGAAGTCCTGCGCTAGTCACCACGTCTGTGGCCTTCCCACAGGGTGAGGTTTTGGCTGCTCCATGGGGATGTAGTTAAGTTACAAAGCACAGCGATGGCAGAGCTGAAACCCAAACCTGGCTGCCTCCTGCTTCCTTCCTGGCTCTCTACTCTCCCTGGACAGCCAGGGAGGCTTTGTTGGATGCCCAGGGTTTGCTGGACACTCAGTGGGGGTTATTGGCATCTTTTTTCAGGCCATAAAGCTTCACAGTGAAATTTGAATGTGACTCCTTCCACTCTGCTTCAGTTCACACGTGATTTTTTCAGTACGATTTGGTGAGTGGTACCCATAAATCTGAGACCCCAAGGAACATTGTCAAGTGGCTGGTTTAGCAGGCATGCAGCAGCCTCTGCTTACCTTGGGTCCCTTCTCCTGTCCTCCCACTGGTCCTCACTTGCCCTCCCCCGGCCCTGCATTTTGCCTGCTGCTCCTTGCCGGCCACTGAGCTGAGCGTTTGACCCATTGCATCTGATTTGCCTTAATTCCCTCCACTCTTCTGAAAATCTTCTTCCCATTTTTCCAATGCAGAACACGGAGCTCAGCCAGTGTGGACGACTCACTAAGTCCACACTGTGATGAAATCCTGGGGAGGGATTTAGATTGGGCTCCGCGATGATTTTCTGTCATCTCAGCTTTGTGAAGCAGGAGAGAGGAAGGGGGAGGCCTGGAGAAAGTGTAAAACATCAGATGCTGGCTCTGCCCTCCGGGCCCTGGGGAGCCAAAGCATCATGTAGTTAGAATAATAAAACACAAGTGTGAACAGTAATGGGCCCAGGTAGACAAGTCCACCATGGATTCTCTGGGAGTCCGGAGCTGGGGGGTCTTCTGAGCTGATTTAAAGAGAAGAGCTCCTTTGGGGTCCAACTTTCACCCTTCCTCATTCCCCTCACCTTCCTCTTCCCCGCAGAGGTTCAGCCAGCCTGAGAGCCTGAGCCCGAAGGGGGAGAGGAGACAGATCACCGTGAACCACTCAGGTTTTTCACTACCCCCTCCCTCCTCACCCTTGTTTATTCTGGAGATTGATACAGACAAAAGAAAAGTTATTCCCGGGAGAGGACCTGGCTATGCAGTTTTTAAAAATGCACTTAGTCCTTCTTCCCCCATCCTCCTTCCCTTCCCTCATCATATTTATTTAGAGCAGAGCCATTTCTGAGAAGTGACAGGGATGCTGATGTTGGATGGTGAGCCCTGGGGGCTCGAGTCCATCTGGCTAGGGACCCGTGAGCAGGCGTAGTCTTGTCTGGCCAGATCCAACAGGTTGATCTCCAATTCTGCCAGGGTACTTTGCATAGATTTTGACATGTACACATCCAGTCTTGGCTCTTGCATGAGTTTATTGACAGACCTGAGAGGTTGAGAATGCACATTAATTTTCGAATGTATTCTCAGCGGAATCCTTTGCGTTTCATTTAGTTCCCAGATATTACTCAGTTAAAAATAGAACTCCTCTGGTTTGGGGGGAACAGGGTTGGGGACACATGCTACACTTCAGTTTTCTTCCTGCACCATGGAACTAGCAGGGTCTCTGAAGGAGACCTGGAGAGTATCAGAGTGGTTGACCCTGGTGGTGGTTGGTAGATCTGATTCTTTAGGAATTAACCCTCTTATTCTACTCTCTCTTTTGTGCCTGTGACTGGAGTCTCTAGGGAGCTGGTGAGAGCTATGTGGACAGAGATGTTATTTTACACTTGATTTGTGATCTCACACGCAGTAGGAATGGAACAGCTGTACCAGCTGTGTTTCAGTCTCCGTTCCCACCAACACCACATCTTTGTAGGAAAAGGAAAAGTTGATAGGAAAGAGTCACCACCCACCTGTCTGGATATGACACCAAGTTTTAGTGGAGCCACTAATGAACCTTTTCTCCTTTCTTGCCCTTTAAAATAGAGTCTCTCTGTCTTCCAGGGACGAGATGAGAATGTCCCTCATTTTGGAAGTGCGCTCCTATGGAGTTGTCTTCTCAAGTCTTTTCCATCTGGGAAAAAGTATACTTCAGTTACCATTGGCAAGACTTCAAATCATTCCCTCCAGAGTCTATTGAGAACATTTTGTTTTAGGCACAGTATTAAATGCTGGGGTGTGAATAAATGTAAACTATGTTTGCATTTCTGAGGACAGTGCAGTGTGGGTGGTCACAGTAGGCACCTGGGGGCAGATGACAGGACAATGGCAGGTATGGAGTAGACTGTAATAACTTTGTTCTGAAAGGGGCATGAAACTGGGCTTCAAGGCTAAGGAATAAATGATAGAACATTCTGGGCAGGAGGAATAACATGAGCCAACACTTGCAGGTATTTTTACAGTAGTCTGGGAAACTTGGAGTACTGGGTTTGTTGGGGAAAGGAGCTGGAGGTGAAGCTGGTCAGAGAGTTTGGAACCCAGTTGGGAAGCACATATGAGGATGGAATTTATTTCCAGGATGAGAAATTTATGGTCATTACTCAGTGTTAGGACAATCATCCTCATAGCATTTTAGAGGATGGATATTGGAATGAGGACAAAGGGGGTCTCAGTTGTCCTTGGGAATAATAATAGAAGCCCAGACTGAGATGGGATGGTTTCATTCTACACTAGAGGGAGGAAGAGGGTGGGTGTGAGTGTTATTCAGAAGTAGATGAAGTTAGTAAACCCGTGGATGGACATGATAATGAAGGAATTATGGAAAAGTCGGACACGGTGGTGCAGGCCTGTAATCTCAAAGACTCAGGGGGCTGAGGCACGAGGATGGCAAGTTCAAAGCCAGCCTCAGTAACTTAGCAAGGCCCTAAACAACTTAGTGACACTCTGTCTCAAAAATGAAATATAAAAAAGGGCTGGGAATGTGGGGTTGTGGCTCGGTGGTTTCAGGGGTTCAATCCCTGGTACCAAAGCACAAACAGATAATAAAAACTAAGGAAGAGCCACATTTCTGGTTTGAGAAACTATGTCAGAGGGAAACTTGGTGTTCAAATTGGGGCTGGGTGGAGCAGGAGCACATTCCACATGGGAGGTGAAGGCAAGGTTGGACATCTTGAGGGTGAGTGGCTCACCTGTCATTCAGATGGGATGTCTGGTGGGGACTGGAGCTTGGGACACAGGTGTCGTTCGTGGGTGATCCCTGACTGCCTGGGTGTGGATAAGCAATCAGGGACAGCTTGAATATGGAAGAGAAATCCGAAGATTTGAAAGGGAAGGGAAAGGAAGATCAGAAGGAATGCAGACAGAAGAGCCAGATGAGAAAGACCTGCCTTCTCTTAAAAGCCACCCGGAAGGAAGTCTGCAGTTCTCCAAGCAGCCCTAATTGGTCCCGCAGCAATAGGATCCACCACCCTGCCATGCCCTGGAGAAAGGGGGACTGGATGGAAGGCAGGCAACACGCAGGGCCACCAAACAGAGCCAGGTGGTTCTGCAGAATCAATTGTCTCCAGGGCCAGCATCGACTTCCCTTGGAGAGAGGTGACCTGCTGGGCCCCAAGCACCAGAACTAATGGAGAGAGTTGTTTAGCTTAAACATGTTGCCCCAGCTGTGCCGTGGCTGGGCCCCGGGTGTCACGTTGGCAGCCACTAGCCCATTAAAGGTACAGCTACACTGGTGAGGCACGGCTCTGAGGAGCTGCTATTAACAGCATTTAATAGCAGGACTGCAGTTAATGGTTAGCAAATGTTTTATGAACAGGTTCCTCGTGCTCTGTGAAGGCTGATTCAATTTATTTGGAATGGATTTGCTTTCCCCTATTAAGCTCAGGAGTGTATAATCAGTTCCTTCTCTCTACTGAAGGGCTTTCTCTGGTGGGAGCAGGACTGTGTCACCCTGGTCCTGTTTAAGTGAAATGGCGCCTGTTCTGAAGGAGGCCCTTGATGGCGGGCTTGTGTGTGTGTGTGTGCTGGGGGTTGAAGTGGATTGTTGGAAAAGTGGAGACCAGAGTGACTTGTTTCTGGTGGACAGAGAAAGCCTGGAAAAGGTGGGTGGTTCTGAGAGATTCTGCCTGACCTGGGACCACCTTGATTCAGGTACAGCTGGTGCCATCCTAGTCTCCTTTCTCCCTGGGCAAGCAAGTCAGCCTTTCTGCCTCTGGTCTCCTCACCTGTGAAGTGCAGCTAATGACATCTGTCTTCCTCTCAGAGGCATTGTAGAAATTAATGACCATGGAGCATTTAAAGGGCTTCGAGGGGAGGGACTCGGGATGGTGTCGATCTCAAGCATCAAAGAGAATAGGAATTTCCCGTCACAAGGGTAGGAAAAATATAATCTGCCATTGTCTTTGTCTATGTTGTTCAAGCAGATATAATAACATACCATAAACTTGGCTTAAGGTCGAGTTGTTTGGGGGAATACTTACTTTCTGGCTTATGCATGCTATCTTCTTGCAGTGTCCTAACATGGTGGAAAGGGGTCTCTCTGGATCCTCCTTCATAAGAGCATTCATCCTACTTATGTGGGCTCCACCCCCATGACCTAATCATTACCAAGGACCCCTTCTTAATACCTTCACCTTGGGGAATAGGATTTTTGCATATGAATATGTTTCTTTTGGGACCCAAACATTCAGACTGTAGCAGGCATTATCAATGAATCACATGTTAAATCGAATTTCTGATAGCAGTTATTCAGGACGGGTAGCATTTGAGGATAGGTAGATGAAATTTTAGATCATTTCTATTTAGAGTAGACATAAGCTGTGGCTTCTGTTTTTAATTCAAGGAGAACTTACATTGTTTTCTGTTTTGTTTTCTTTTGTGTGTTTTTTTTCCCCTTCACTAATGCCAGATGAGTGAGGAGACACAGTTGCCAAGCTGGTTACTCTCAGCTTTGTAGCCAATGTTAAGAAAACGTTTCCCCTGAGAAATAAAGAGGCTGATATTTTCAACTCACCCACTTGTACTTAAGCATAAGGTGTTTCTTTTTGTCTTTATTTTTGACTGAAATTAATTTTCACTCAACTACACAATTGAACACAAACACTCAGTGACGGGTAGGCAGATGACTGTGTCTCTGATGACATTTCTGATTCTCAGTGGAAGGACTTCCTTCTAGCTCCCAGACTACTGGCGGTCAAGAGTTTTGTTGACCCATTTGTTTCTGTCCCCTTAGGTCTTCTGTTAGACAAGCGTTTAAGACATGGCCCAAAAAACTCAAGGGCTAGGACCAGTCCAGGAGTTTGGTAGCTGTGGGCAAGACTCTGGTCAAGTCTTGTAATATCTGACCGTTCTGTCATCTAGAAAAATAAGTGGTGTCATGAGGTCTAGTTCATAATGCTGTGGGGGACAAATGGGGCATTCTATATGAAAACGGTGCATGTGTCAGATGGGAGGGCTCACTGCCAAAGTGGGAAAGGAGGCTGATGGAGAGAGAACCTAGAGGGTACCCTATATATAGCCCCTCAGCTCCCCAGGCCCTCCCTCCCCTTTCTCCCTTGAAGAGTGGTCTGTGGGCTGCAGAGCACTTCCATAGGCCAAAGGCCTGTGAGTTCTTTGTACCCGCAGAAGACCACCCCTAAACTGAGTCTGGTCAAGAGGTCTAGCAGATCAATTCACCAGGACCATCAGCAGGGTGACCTGTCCTCAGAGCCCATGATCAGTGACAGTCACCAGGAGCTCCTGGGTCCAGGCAGCCTGCTGGCCCCTGCCCCATCTGGTCCTCACAGCTCCTGTGAGGTGGGTGCTGCAGTTCCCCTTCCACAGATGGGAAGCCGAGGCTCAGGAGAGACCCTCACTCCATGAAGGTTGTCTCAGCGAGGGTCGTGTCAGTGGGATCCACTGCAAGAGATGGCAGCACCCTCAGGGCTGTCTCTGAGGGTATTGTGACGAGGGGCTTTTTAAAGATCTGTGCGCAGGGGTGAGGCAGCTCCTCAGGGGCCAGCCATGGCAGGAAGCATTTACCACACAGGGCTGGCAGGATGAGCAGGGAAGGGAGCTGGGGCCATCTTGGACCCCAACAGGAGATGGAACTACCAAGAAGAGTCAGGGAATAAATCCCCAGCCTTTCTCTCCTTGGGTCTCCTGTCAGTGCCTCCAACTGGCTCTACCCAACCCTAAACCAGGGTTAGTATTAGGGAGCCCAAGAATGGGTTTGTTGTGGTCGGCCTCCAGGTTCCAGGGCTGGGTAGGAGAGCCCAGACATGGGGAGGTACAAATGGGTGACAGGATACAAGCCCAGGTTCCTGATGTCCAAGTCACCTCAGCACACCTCCCTGGCTGAATTGGCGCTTCCCATCCTCAGGTAGAATGTAGTTTTATTGTGGTGATATAAGACTCAAGGGACATGCAAAATAAAGTGCCTAATGATTGTCCTTCTGGTGACCATGGAAGGGTCTCTGCCTTTGACTTGGAGCTAGGCCCAGTGCCTCCATGGTGAAGCCGGTGCCCAAGCTTGGTCTGACTTCACCCTCACACACTGCGGCTGTTGCAAGGGTTTGGAAAGTTTTCTGTAGCTGTTGTATTGCTTTTTTTTTTCATCTTGTCACTTATCTGAAATTGCAGCTAATGAAGAAACGTTATGAATTACTATATCACAAGTTTAAAAAATATTTTGAAACACTCTACTTCAGTATCATTTGTTTTCTTTGTAGGAATTTTATATTTATTTGTATTTTATTTTATGCACTGATCGGCATCTTTCTGAGAAGGGGTGCCCAGGCTTCTGGGTAGCACACACACAAGAAAGGCACGGAACCCCTGGGCTGGATGACCTTATACCTTCCATAGGCATGCTGACCTGTAGTCACAGGGACTGGATTATGGTGGTGATGCCTATGTGTCTGGGTCACAGGGCCTGGCCAGTGGCTTTGGGCCCTGATGTCCCCTGACCCAAGCTCCAGGATATCCTAGGGATGATTTAGGCTCTTTCTTCCTCTGGATTCACTGACCTAAACACTGATCCTTTCTCATAATCATGCTTCTGAGATAACTGTCCTAGGAAAGAGAGCAGAACAGATAAGCTTCAATCTACCAAACGGACATGGACAAAACAGAAGACTGCCACCTTCAATTTGCTGTTTCCTCAGTGTGTGAGCCACCTGTCACCTGCCTCCCTCAGCATCACTTGGGAAGCTTACTAAGGTGCAGACTCCCAACACCCCACCCTCAGATCTGCTGTATCAGAATTTTGGGAGCAGGGCCTGGGAATCTGTGTGCTAGGAGCTTCTTGGGTGATTTGGGGCACACTGATACTCAGGAGCCAGAATCTCTGCTGTAGATCGCCTGTACCCCCGGGGCTTTCAATTTGACCCGAAGTTCAAATTTTTAATTGGATTTTCAGTAGCACATCCAATTTCTAAACTAAGCTGTACTCCGGTTAGATTGAAAGGAGGCCAGCGAGGAGAGTCACCACATCCAGCCCATCCAAGTCTCTTCAGGCTGTCCAGCACGAATAGAGACACTGGTGTCAGGCTGAGCCGTAGCTCTGGTTGGCCTCTTTGGCTGGGCCACATTTCACAACAAAAATAAAGCCACCAGTGTGAGAAGGATCTTTCCCCTGTGGCCCTGGAAGCCAGGACAAGCAACATCCTCTGTTCGGTCCCCTTCAAGTGGCCATTCCAGTGATCTAATCCAGGGGCTGGCCAGCAGGGAGCCTGTCCCCATTGCCGTGAGCCTGCTCAAAGCCCTTGTCATCACAGGAGGTTCCTCTGGTGTCCCAGTGCCCTGCTTCGATTGGTGGCACAGATGCTCAGAGGTAGAGGGCACACCAGGGCTCAGAAATCAGATAGTGGCATCACAGGCAGCTGGAGTCTTCGCTGACCTGGGCTGTTCTGTTTGGACCCTGAAGTTTTGCATTCTAAAGGCCAGTCATTTGATCAAGTGAAATGACAAGGCTGGGCTTTTATAGGACACCTTTAATTCAGGCCTTTAAAGTGCTATCCAAAGGTCAGAGCCTCCAAAGGGAGAAGTGCTTTGTGTCACTTATGTTTTTAAAAATGTTAGAATAAATGAGAAGCAGCGTGCCGGTGCCTCTCTGATGGGTTTACGCTTTCCAAATTTTCATTAGCCCTTCTGAAGAGTGCCAGTGTTGGAGAGAGAAGCCATTTGATAGCAGCGAGCCTGAAGATATGAGCTGTCTGTGCTGCGAATAATAATTTCAGCTTTCGTTGAAATTACTCCTTTTCCAGAGCATGATTTTTTTTTTTTTTATGAGCAATGTTTTCACAACCAAATCTCATCCTTTGTTCAGACTGGTCGGTGGACTGGACCCTGCTGTGGTTTCTGCCCTGGCTCCGCAGGGCCTAGAGCTTCAGCCTGGCCACCCAGCCTGTCCTCCACTGGGAGGACCTTATCTACTTTATGTTGTACTCCAGGGTCTCCTCCTGTCCTCAAAGATATTCTCCACTCAACAAATGGTTCTGATGTCACGATGCTTTTGTTTTTCCACTTTCATAACCAAAATCTGTTTACTAATTAGTTTCTGATTCGCATGGGAACCAGTAATACCGAGTTGATATCATTCCAATCCCAGGCAAAGAAATGTGACATTTTATTGCTCCTATGGGGCTTTATCCAGAGTAGGCAAACAAGTAAAGCCCGTTAGGCTCTGGAATAAATTGAACGTAGCTCTCAGTGCCCTCATGTGACATTCAAAGGCCCCTGGAGGTGGGGAACCGTGGGGTGGTGGTTCTTTCTGTTCCTTCGTTTGTGCAGCAAGGCCGGGCAGCCAAGGCCCTGTGTTGGGTGCTGACGGTGGAGCGTTGAAGGAGACAGACAAGAATCAGCTCTAAGTGGAGGACCCACGAACAAACAAGAAAAGGCCAGACACTGCTAAATGCCATCATAACAATAAGTCTCCCTGATGGCATGGGGAGTGACAGGGCTGCTTTAGATCAGGCCACTGAGGAGAGCTTCTCAGAGGAGGGGACATTTAAGATGAGACAGGAATGGTAAGGAGGAGCCAGCCACTCCAAGATGATCCTTGGTCACATTGATGGAACGGTCAGGATAAGTCCATACGTATGTTAATGTGACTTCAGTCTCATCTCAAACCACATTTTAAAAAAAATCAGTCCAGCCATTAAGCAGACAGTTCGCCCCAGGTGATCGGAACATTTGTCACACTTCCTTGATGCAGCCAGTTTGCTTGTCTGTCTGCTTAAGTAATGGGTGACCTCCTTGTAGGCAGGGTCTGATGCAGTGCCTGGCATACCCTGGGCCTTGCTGAGCCGTGCCTGGCATACATGAGGCATATAGTAAGTTTGGTGGCTGGAGGGGTGACAGCTGGGCTCATTTTCACTTCCCTTGGGCTTTGGAGGACTGCATCCTGTGAAGTTCTTAGCAAAAAGATGGTTGGGCTCATAGGTGGGTAAGAAGTGGTAAAAGAAGTCAAGAGGGAACTTATCAGCCTTGATTAGATTTGTTAGCCTCTTGCCTGCCGTGGCCTACAGAAACACTGATATAAATAGAAGGGTTTAGTCTTAGTAAAATATTAATGCCCTCGTATATCTCTCGTTAGAAAGCACAGATGCCAAGGTAGCTGAGAGGCCAGTCCAGGCAGAAGCCTGACCATTTTTGGACTTGGGCTTCTGAGAAGCAGCAACCCCTTGAGGCAAGGCTGTGGTGGAAGCAGGATATTGCTTCTTAGTCGGGATAGGACAGCCCTGGGATTCAAGTCACCGATGGAACAGCTCCAGCAAATTTTGGTGTTCCTGGGTTGGTGTGGTCCTTGGCCAAGATCCGAACCACAGCTTATCTGAGTTGGTGACGGACAGAGCAGAGCAAGTGGGGAAGACGGGAGTTCAGGAGAATGGCACTCACTTGGTGGAGAGCTCCACCCGCTGCAGGGCCAGGGAGCAGGTTTTCGTCTACAGTAAGCACAGGGTCTGAGGTCATAGCTGTCTTTAACGTCAGATCCACCAGAGAGGATGGTGGTACCCAGAGGAAGTGGCCAGCTGCCCTGGCTGTCAGGGTCTTTCACCTTTTATACTGGAGCAGAGTTGCTGGTCATAAGGTCAGGGAAGGGACCGAGAGTGTCAGGTAGGTGTCCTCTGGTGGAGCCCCAGCAGAGGCATACAGGTATAAGAAGTGGAACGCAAGATGGGGGGCCAAGCGGGGGCCAGTTGGGAGCACTAGGGTTGTGCCTTGGTGTGGGTCTGGTGCTGGGTCATAGCGGCCCCTCTGCTCAGCTTAGGGTTGAGTGTGGGTGAGTGAGTGATTCCCAGCCGTGAGGAATGAGGCCTCGTTGTACTGAGGTTGGTGACAAGCAGGGTCTGGTGTGGTCACTGTCACAGCACTCTACCCCTTGAATCAGGCATGCAGATGAGACACAGGATCGTTGAATTGTTTGAATTTTAGAGAAACAGACAAACAAAGGTTTTCTTAGGAAATGCCCCAAATGTTACTTGAGATATTTTGTAGTTGACCTGAAATTCAAGTTTAATTGAGTGTCCTGTAGTTTTAAAATTTTTTTCTTTTATTTATTATTATTATATATGACAGCAGAATGCAATTCAATTCATAGTACACAAATAGAGCACAATTTTTCACGTCTCTGGTTGAACACAAAGTAGAGTCACTCCATTCGTGTTTTCATATAGGCACTTGGGGTAATGATGTCGTCTCATTCCACCGCCTTTCCTACCTCCATCTCCCCACATCCCCTTCTTTTCCTATCTAAAGTTTGTCTGTTCCTCCCACGCTGCCTGCCCCATCCCTGTTATGAATCAGCATCCTTATATCAGAGAAGACATTTGGCATTTGGTTTTTTGGGATTGGCTGGCTTCGCTTTTATTTGTGAAATCTGTGACCCTAACTTAAAGGTAAATGACACAGGCTATTAAGAGGCCCCTGATTTCTAAAGCATCTGCCTCCTGGCCTCCCCCTGAAGTCGAGGCTGCTTAAGGCTGGAGTTTCTCTTCCACTTGCCTGAGCACATGTCCTTCCCAGGTCAGCAGTGACAGTGGGCAGGAGCTGCAGTGGCAGGACTGACGCAGAGTGGGGACATCTGGCTGAGTGGAGGGTTACCCTGACATCTGCCAGGAGCCGCTGCTGCTCTTTGCTACCCCTCCTGGAGGAGGTGTCCAGGGTGGGGGTGGGGGGCTTCAGCCCCTGGACAGCTCCCTGCTTCCCACACTATTGCTGGACCTCTAAGGTGTCCTCTGGCAACCTGATTTCTGGGATATCATCATCCCACCTGGAAAGGTCTCTAATGTTTCCTTTGAGGAAAGTCCTCTGCTTTGCAGAGTGGGGAAGCAAGGCTCCCGGGAACACAGGGACAAGTGACTCAGGGCCATGTTGGGTACTGAGGCTGCAACTCAGATCACCAGCCTCTGGGTCAGCGTCCAGCCCATAGCCGGAGCAGCTTTGTGGATGCCACTCTTTTCTTTGCCAGGGGGACAGTGGACAGAGGACATCCAGAAGGACTAACCTGTTCCCTTGAGGCACTTCTGTTGCGTGCCGCTGGCTGACAGCGCTCCGCCATGGCATCTCCTGTGCGGTGGCACATTTGTTCTCATCTCCGAGGAACCTGTCATCCTGGAGCACTCGTGTCTGGGGTGGGGGTGGGACGTTGAGTGATGTGTTGTTATTTTTGAGTTGAAAATGAGAGATAGTGAAGGGAATGTCCACTAAGCTGTTTCTGAAATCTTTGTCACTTACTGTCACTTTTGAGCGCAGGGGAAGACATCCTCTTAAGACAATCAATACGAAGTCTTTATTTCAGTGACTGAGTGATGAAGAGGTGGCTTCTCTCGTGGAAGGTATCTCTAAACCCTCGGAGGCAGCGTCACAGAACAGCAAGTGGGGAAGGGCCCTGGGACCTCTGCGTGGGATTTGTTTTCCTGAACCCCTGCCTCCTTTATTATTCAGGGTTCTTCAGAGAAGTAGGACTAGTATGAGGGAGAGAGGGAGAGAGGAGGATGTGTGTGTGTGTGTGTGTGTGTGTGTGTGTGTGTGTGTGTGTGTGCATGTGCTGGTTTATTTTAGGACATGGTCTCATCAGTTGTGGGGGTTGGCAAGTCTGAAATGCACAGGCCAGGCCAGCAGGCTGCCAATTTAGGTCAGAGTTGGTGCAGCAGGGTTTTTTGTTTGTTTGTTTATTGGTTCTTTTTAATTATACATGAGAGTAGAATCCTTTCAATATAATTATATAATACAGAATGTATCTTATTCTAGTTAGGACCCCTTGTGGCTGTACATGTTGGTGGGATTCACTGTGATTTTTTTCATATATGTACACACACACACACACACACACACACACAGGCAAGTTAAGACTGATTCATTCCACTGTCTTTCCTATTCCCATCCTTCCTCCCTTCCCTTCATTTCCTTTGTCTAATCTACTACTTCTATATTCTTCCCCTCCACTTGCTTATTGTGGGTTAACTTCCACATACCAGAGAAAACATTTGACCTTTGACTTTGGGGGACTGGATTATTTCACTTAGCATGATAGGCTCCAGATCCATCCATCTACTGGCAAATGTCATAAAGTCATTCTTCTTAAGGGCTAAGTAATACTCCATTGTGTATATATACCACATTTTTTTCATCTGTTCATCTGTTGAAGGGCACCTAGGTTGGTTCCATAGCTTAGCTGTTGAGAATTGAGCTTCTAAAAACATTGATGTGGCTGTATCACTGTAGCGTGCTGATTTTAAGTCCTTTGGATATAAACCTAGGAGTGGGATAACTGGGTCAAATGGTGGTTCTATTCCAAGTTTTTTTTTTTCTAGAATGGTTGCATCAATTTGCAGTCCTACCAGCAATGTATGAGTATACCTCCCCCCCCCCCCATCCTCGCCAGCATTTGTTGTTACTTGTATTCTTGATAATTGGTGCAGCAGTTTTGAGGCAGGCTGGAAACTCAAGCAGGGTTTCTGCATTGCAGTTGTGAGGCAGAATTCCTTTGTGGGGAAACCCGGATCTTGGCTGTTAGGACCTTTAACTGATTAGATGGGACCCACCCCCATAATGAAGGGTAATCTGCTTGACTCAAGGCCTGATGGTTATAAATGCGAATTGCACCTTAAAAATACCTTCACAGCAACATCAGGACTGGTGATTGACCAGACCACTGGGCACTGCAGCCAGGTGGTACACAAATGCACTGTCACGCCTACCCTTTGTACCATCTGTAACCACAGTGCCCAATCCTCTCTGAAAGTTGGGAAACCATGCTGTTGCCTTGGATAAGAGAACCCAGGAAGAGCATCACCACCTGTGTTCAGAGACAGGATTTGGCAGGGTTGAATCAGGCCCCAGTGGACTTCTTGCCAAGAAGGTGGTCTCATTAAGATGATGCAGCACCCCCCGCCCCAGAACCTGGACTTACATCTCCATGGCAATGACTGTCTCTCTCCATCTCCCCTTGCTCATTTCCTCTTTAGTTACAATCTGTGGTTTGCAGGGTCCCTCTTGGGTAAGGCTGAGGCAGGGAAAGTCCCTGTGGGTGTTAGGCTGTCCCTAGGCTCCACCAGCCGTCATGGGTAATCTCTCACCTCCAAGAAGGCTGTACATTGACTGTTGTAAAAAATAAAGTTTAAGCTTAGAATAATTTTAAATTTACAGAAACGTAGCTAAGATAATACAGCAAGTTCCCCATTCTCCTCCACCGGTTTCCCTGAGAGTTACCACACGTGATTGTGGACTGTCTCGAGTGGAAAACCAACGTGGGTACATGACTATCCACTCCAGTCCAGACCTCATTTGGATTTTACCGGTTTCCCGCTGATGTCCTGTTCCTGTTCCAGGACCCAGGACAGGACCCCATGGTGCATGTGGTGCCCCTTAGCTTTTTGGGCCTCCCATGTCTGTGCCGCTGGCTCCCCGCTCTGCCCTCCCAGTTCTCCCTCCACCCTCCCCTGGTGGAAGTGTCACTGCCTGGAAGTTCCTGGTGAGGCCCCTTGATCTTTGTTCAGGGCCTAACCAGGGCTGTCTTCCCCCTTGCATGCTGGGGAGAAAGCAGCCCTCTCAGCTGCTTGGTGAATATTTTACAGCATCTAATGGAATCAAGTTGTTTACTCTGCAGGAAATAGAAAGGCATTAGTTAAGGAAAGTAACAAGTGGGCTGGTTGCTGACGCCTCAAGTTTAGTGAGAGGCCTGGGAGCGTGAATGATTGCACTCGGGAGCGGTGACGCTGGCCTACATTTAGGACATCCCAGAAGTGATTTGCTTCTGCTTTGCTTAGGACAGGGCTGTGGCCACTGAGGCCCTAGAAGTTGGATGTGGGCACCAGGCTCATTCAGCCTCAAATCACTGGGACCTTGGTTCTGTCCCTGCTTAGCTCTGTTCCCCCAGGGTCTCTGTGCAAACCCCATTCCTCTTCTTGGCCTCTTCCTCTTCAGCCTGTTTCCTCCGGGGTATCCACCATGAGGCTGTGGACCCCATCCTGAGCCTGCTTCCAACGGGGACCCCATGAGCTGTACACATCAGCACAGCCCCTCACACCTTAGGACCGCTGCTTTCTTGTCGGTAATGGGAATCGTGGTGCTGAGCACTTGGCTCAGAGACAGTGAGATGGGACTTCCCTGTGCAGATGAAGTGGGAGCGAACAGGTCTCTGTGGCTGTTGGTGGCATCTGTTTCCTGCTCCTCTGCCTTGCATCTCCCATCCCTTGGTCCCATACTCTTCCATACTTTGCCCCCTGAGAGTTTCATTTTGCAAGAAGAGGGAAATGAAAATGTTTATTATTTAAACCAAGGCATATAAAGGCTGTCATAAGTGGTTCTAATGTCGTTTGCAAGCTGTGTGTTGTAGTAAAATTTAATGCAAAGTCAGAAGGGAATCTGTAAAGGGGACCTGAGCAGAATCCCCAATGAAGGGGAACGAAGCGTATGGGCCCGTGGGTTTGGAGCTAGGTCTCTCCTTCCAGCTCTGGTTGGGTCCCTGACACTTTGAAAAGGGTGCTGTCCATTTTGGTCCCTCCTTCCCTGCCCTGGAGCTTCCTCTCCCTTTCTTGGCCTGAGCTCCTCCCCTTTCTGCACCCTCTCCCCTCAGTGAGCTGTAGGGTTCCCCACAAGTCAGGGCCAGAGAAGGAGCTGCCAGTGTGCTTCCACAGTGCCCCAGCCCAGCGTCCATGCACCTGGCTATGGCCTGGTACCTGGGAGCCAGGCAGCTGAGTCAGCTTGGCTCTGGCTTGGAGCTTGAGAAACCCTTGATTGAACTTTGGGGGATTGCTGAAGAGCCTCAGGTCCTCTTTCTGAGTGGTCTTGAACAATAATCACTCTCACTTTAAGCATTTAATAAGTGCAAGTGTGCACGTGATACCTGAGAAGGAGCTGAAGACATAGACCCTGCCCCTGAGAAGTGGGGGATCCCAAACCGAAGATGCTGATATGGACAGACAGACCACTGCACTGAGTAGAGCAGACAAGGACCGAAGAGAAAGCAGTGGATAAATGTGTCACCCTGTAGAGAATCAGCTGGGTGAAATGTCCACTATGGTAATGTGAGGGATTTGCAAGGATAGGACTGCTCACAGCCTGTGCTTTGTCCCCTCTCATTCTGAGGGAAGGCTGGCTGGAGCGGGGAGGGAAAGAGAGGAAGGAAGGAAGATGGACCTGGGGGCTGGGGGGAGCGTTTGGCCAGTGCAGGACTCCTGGTGGGAAGGGGCCGGTCAGCAGCTGGCTCAGCTCTGAATCCTGATAAGTAACGGAGGAGTCGAGTTCAGCCCCGACTTCTCTGGTGTCTGGGGTGGGGAATTGATTTACACAGAATGAAAGAGTCCACGTAGAGCTCTGGACAGATTATGTGGGCAAGGGGGAGAGGATGAGGTCACACTTTCATGGTAGTTCAGCTGAGGAGCAATGACAGTATCCATGGAAGGATGGAGATGTGGATAGAAAGGCGGATGAGGTGGGGGTTCCGGTGGGAAGGCTGTGCCAGGGCATGCATATCTCTAGAACTCTCTTTATTTTTGCTTCTGAGAATCTTTCCATTCATCGTTTGAGCCTCCAGGAAGAGGTCTCTCCAGCCTTAGCTGCCGGGCTAGGTCTTGCAGTCCAGCCACCATGAGGGTTCTGTCTTCCTTTTCCTGTTCTTTCTTACCAGGGTCCTCAGGAAAAGTGCCTGGTAAAAGGCACATTTGGGCATTTGTACATCCCCCAGCCAAAAACATGGACCCAGGAGGGTTCCAAGTCTATAGTTTCATATGAAAATATGAAAAAGATCAATATGGAGTTCCTACCCTCTACCCCTTCTCCTAGAGTGGACAACACGTACACCCAAGGGTCCACCATGGAGTGATAAAGTTATCTCAGCCCTGGGATCTAGGCAGATGATCTTATGGCCTTCATGTCTGGGCTGTTTCTCCCAGAGGGCTGGGAACTGGCTCTCATAGGCTCAGCAGCTTTGGATTAAGATGTTCTAAATCCACCTATTGTGGATCCTAAGCTGGATTCCCAAGGGACTGGTGCTTGGCAGCTGGCCAATACTACCCAGAATGAATTGGTACTGGCACTGAAAGCAAGCCTCAAGATGGAGTTTGGTAAGCGGTGGTGCCTGTGGTGTGGCTCTGGCTGGGTGTGTCCTCCCCTTCCTGGTGATGGGCAAGAAGACAACTCTCTCCCAGCTTTGAGCACTTAAGGTAGGAGACTTATCTCTAGAGATGGTAGACGTGCAGATTTCAGGGCCTGCTCACAGAGTTTGTGATTTGATATGTCTAGGATACGGCCTAGGAATCTGCACTTTGTAGAAGCTGTCCTTGGTGATTCTGACATACAGCCAGATATGGGAAACTCTTGCTCAAGGCCACCTCTTCTTCTAAAAGCAAACAATAACTGACTTTTGAATGATAATTTTTGATTGTTGGACTTTGGCCAAATTTGGCCCATTGTTATGAGTTATTTGAGCCTCCCCAAGGCTGGGGGAGACCTCTCTGTGGAAGCTGTAACAATGAATGAAAAGATTCTTAGATGCAAGAATAAAAAGTGTGGCAGAGATGCGTAGGCGGTGGGACAGCCTCCAGGCTCCCATCCCTGCCTCACCTGACTTTCCACCAACATCAGCATCCTTTCACACATTTGATTCTTCAGGGTCACTATCTCAGGCTCTCCTGAGTTCAGATACTGAGGGGAAACTGGGGCATGCCTTGCTCCTCCCCTGCCTGTGCTTAGTTGTACACAGTAAGACATTTTACCTGTGGTGCACGTTAGATCTCAGGCTAGAGACTCCATAAGAAGACCCAGCTCCGGAACTGACTACTTAAAGTCCCAAGAGTGGCCTCAAGGGGAAACCCTGGACCTAGCACACTAGGAAGTAGGAAGGTGGGGAGCAGCTTGGGGAAGGTGAGGGGTCTCAGGTTTGGGGTGAATTAGGATATTTTCAGCAGGATAACTGACTTCCCCCGGGATGAAGTTACCCTGTGGGAAAGCCTGTAAATAGCCCACTCGCTGACCTCAGGTCAGGTGTTGGTCACTTACCTTCCTCACTCGCCTTACTGGGGTCTGATTGGGGCCAAGGCTGCAGGGTGAGGTCCCCTGGATTCCCCTCTTCGTAGTCCAGCAGCTCAGCCTTCCAAGTCAGGTCCTGTCCTGGTTTTGTCCATAAGAGTGTTCATTCCTCCTGTCAATCACTGGCACTGTGCACCCCGAGTTCTTCAGAACTCTGCAGAGAAGTGGATCTGGGAGGCAAGACTGAGCTCCTTAGGAAGAAGCAGAAAGCTGGGATGGGATCCACCTCCAGCCAGGCCATTTCTTGACATATGGCCCCGAGTTGAGGGGCTCAACTTTCCAGAACCTTACTTTCTCCATGTGTAAAGGGGATCGTGCTTTGTCTTGTCTCCTTTGGAAAAACATTTTAAAGACTACATGAGCTGACAGAGGTGAGAATGTGGCAAATTCTAAAGCAAGCCTCCCAAACTTGAAATAAGGGGCATAAATGAGGGAGCTGGATAGCAAAGAATGGTGGGAACATGGAGAATGGAAAACCAAATTAGATTAGATCAGAAAAAAATCCTGGATATTCAAATAAATCATATTTATGGGCCAAATTTAGCCTATAGGCCAACAATCAAAAAGTGTTGTTCAGAAGCAAGGTAGTTGACATAAATCTCCATGCCACAGTGTTCTATTACAAGATAGCAATGTTCCAACCAATGCCCTGTAAAGTACTTTATGTCTGGGTGTATGCGTAGTACTGTAAGAATGTGGGGCTGGGTCAGCCTGGTTAGATTCAAACCCTGTCTCTGGTACTTGGACACATAATTTTAGTTTCTACTCTCATCTTTTTTCCTTTCGTGTATAAAATAATTCATGTGAATAATAATTGCACCTACTATGTTGGAATCCTGTGAAGATTAAATGAGTTAATCCATGAAAAGTGGTTAGCCCAAGGACTGCTCATAACTTGTTCAGTTTCAGTCTGTATCCTGTACCTGATCCCATCCATAAGCAACCTGGTCACCGATCTCTTCCCAGCATGCACAGGATTCCTGATGCCTACCTGTACACACACCCCATCCCGAAGTCCTTTCTGAAGAACCACAGAGATTGCTCTTTTGTGTGAACTTCTCCCGTGTGAATTTCTGATGCTTGACAGGATCTGACACCCCATACATCTGACTACCCAAATGCACTTGAGATAGAGTACAGTCAGTATGCAATTTCTAGAAGATTCATTTCTAGTTTGTGCACTGTTAATACAGAGTATTGAAGTACAAGTTCCTAGACTGGAGAGACTATTTATCTGTTTATTTTGCTCTGAATTACATCCTAAGCACAATTGGACACTTAATAAATCAATGTCTCAATGAAGATGGTGGTGGTGGTGTCAGTCAATGATAATAATTGGGAATGTAAGAGGAAAACATTGCTTGCTTTGAATGGGAAACCTTGGGTTCTGGGGAAAAGAAAGCTGTCTACCCAGTGTGTTTATTTTAAGAGCGCAGTGTGTTGAGTTTGCAAGCACAAGGCAAAGGCTGGATGAAATGAGTGGTGTATTATTTTACTGCTGAGTCCTTCCAAATATTTCTGGGAACTCTGATGGGTCAGGACAAAAGGCCTGTCTTTTACAACAATGTGTGGCTTTAAAAGGCTTCCTAATGGGAGCATGATGAAACAATCCCAAGAAACTAATGGATCTTTGGGTGATTAAAGGATCTTATAATAAAATAAGTTACCAGCCCTTCACCATGTTGTTACAGAGTACAGTACACCCACTTGGCAGTCAGTCAGCAAACCTGACAGCAGCGCAGAAAGTGGGTGGGTGGGTGGGCCTTTCTGGAGCTGGTCTCCAAGATCCAGGGAGGCCTGCTTCAGCCTTGCAGGGCCATTTTCTCGTCATCCTTGATCCTTCCCCACACCCCCACCCCTTCATTGATTATTCTATCTATGATTTCAGTGCACTTTCTACAAATGAAATGAGTGTTGTATTATGTGACTGCCAAACCAACTGTATTCTGCTGTCATACTGTATTGGGAGTCTTTGTGCAAACAAAGACTCTCTGGACTGAGGACAGACTGGTGTGGGTGGTGACTTATCTTTCTATGCATAGGACCTAGTAGTAGTAGGTTCTCACTCTGTTTGTTGAATGAATTAAATAATTTATGGGAAATACACAAAACTTTCTCTCTCTCTCTCTCTCTCTCGTCATATGGAGATCCCAGAGAATTTTCATACCTTGTCTGAGCCCCTCAAGACAGTGGCCCCCGCAGGGACTAGATCCCTCCCATCTTCAAAGGCCATGTGTTTGGCCGGAGTTGTTGAGTTGTGGTTTTTCCCCTCTTGCTTATCCTCATGGTTTGTTTTTCTTTACTCATTCATCGACTCATTCCTACATTATTTATTGAACAGCTATTAGGGGCTAGGTACAAAATAAAACAAAGAACCCTGCTAGCTTTCATTTTTAGCAGGGGAAGAGGGCCAATAAATAATAAGCATAATCAATAAAGTAAGTCAGAAGGAAGTAAATGCTATGTAAAAAAGAAATAAGAGCCAGAGGGAGGAGTGGAGCTGTGAAGGAGGGCAGGCTGCCGGTTGCAGCAGGACGCTGAATGAGAATGAGAAAGTGAGATTTGAGCAAAGACGGAAGGAGGCTTTGGACCTGGTCTTGCAAGTACGTGGGGGAGTGTGTTCCAGGTGGAATGAAGAACTCAAGCCAAGGCTCCAAGGCAACAGGAGTGTTTGAAGATCAGCAGGGGGCAGTGGAGCTGGAGGGGTGGTGTGGGCTTGCCTGAGGGTAGAGAGGAAAGCTGGAGATGCAGAGAGCTGGGTGATAGGGGCCATATCAAGTAAGGCCCAGTGAACCCTGCGGTGGATGTGGCAGGAAGAGACAGATGCTCGATCAGTTTTGAAGTGAGAGCCAGCGGGGTTAGGGATAGAGTGGACAGGGAGTATCTGACAGCAGAAGCGATTGAAGGGTCACCACAGGTTTCTCATCTCCACAGATGGAAAGATGGAGTTGGGATCTGTGAAGAAGAAGCAGATTGGAACTGGAGCCGGATTCCACATTTCCCAGCCGGCTCCACTGATTCCATTCCTGGATTCAAGAGGAGTAGGGAGATGGAGGCGCCCCCATCCCAGTGAGACCCCAGACCCCTACTTTTCTGAGCCTTCAATCTTTTCAACAATTCAGGACTGCCTTTCAGATTCATCACTTCTTCACGATTTCTACCTTGATTAATTTTACGTGGCTTGGGTCTCCCCGCTCATTCCGTATTCATACATAGCTATGCTTTACTTCACACAATAGATGAGTTTTTGAAAAGAGAGGTGTAAGTCACCTTTTAAAAAAATATTAAAGCCTATTTTATATTCACCAGGGGAGCTAACTATTTCAAGTACCCTATTATTAATGCTTTTGTAAGGTGAAGAATCCTTTGGTTAGATGACTGCGGATCTCCACTAATTTATCCGTTTTTGAGAGATCAGGTTATCGTGTATAAAACTGAGCACTCACATAATGTGCATCTGTACCCGAGGTCCTCATTTCATTGGAGTGGTCCACTGGGACCACAGGCTCAGTGCGCCCTCAACCTGAGCTCATTTTCCTCCGGAATCCTCTTTCTCCTCTACTCCCTGTTCACCCAGGCTGCAATCTCAGATCATCCCTGGATATCTGTCCCCATCATTCTTTCCCTAGCTTCTCTTTTTTTTTTTTTTGCCTTGACTGTAGCTCACAATCTAGACACCTGAGCACAGTGTTTGTAGTCCTGTCTGTGACCAGTACATGTGCCTCAAGTACCCCAAAGATCATCGATGGTCACAGGTGGGAGCCCTCACCTTCATCTGCCCTGTGGGCTCCTCATGCCACCTCATTCTGTTCCAGTTCTTTCCATCTGCTAAAGCCCAGCCCAACCACTTTTTGAGTCCTTCTCTTTCGATGGCACTTTATGCAGATCATTTTTGTGGCACGCGCCCCTGCTCTGGTGGATGGTACTCCCCGCCATCACACCTTGCTCACCTGCCCATATGCATCCTGCCCCCTGGGTCCTGTCTCGTTCCGTGTCTTTTCCCCGGATAGTTATGTGTAGTGAGTGGTTAGTAATAATGAATCAGATGACTGTGTGGCTGTCCTTTTTCATTTTCATATTTTATTGCTGACACATGCTATGTTAACTGTAAGCTGCGTCAAGTCTGACTTTTTTTTCCCCCTTCACCTCTCTTCCTTCCCATCCATACAGTCCCTGCAGATGGTGTGTCCTGTGCTAATGCTCCCTTCTCCCTTAGCCCTGGGTGTTCAAGGTTGCGGGACCCCCCCGGTGGTGGATAAAGAGCCAATTGGGAATTCATCCCAAGCACTTTGGCCTCAGGTTTGTTTATTTATTCATTCATTTATTTATATCCCGTGTGGTGGATGTGAATTTCAGGCCACTGCAGTAGGGTGCAAGAAATGTCACATTTCTTTATTTCTCTAAATCAAATTTAAACGATGCCAAGCTTCTACCTGCTGAGCTGGCAGGAAATTCAGTCTGTCTTTTGAGAGCCCTCCTTCTCCACCCCGAGGATTCAGCCTCAGTGTTCTCATCCCTTCGGAGGCGCTGGGGAAGAGCTCCTTAGTTACAGGTCTGGTCTCTTCTAGCCCTTGTGGTCTACAGTCCCCTCTGCTTCCAGATCCATGTTGAGAGGGCTCCAGAGCTCAGGCTGGGGACAGCAGGTGCCTGCTGAGATTCCCCTGTAGTCCCAGAGCCCTGTGAGAAGAGACCCAGTCTCCACTCCCCAGGGTAACTCCAAAAACTAGAGCCCTTCCCAGCCCCAGGGAGCACTCTCTAAACCCTCCTCCCCCAAGCAGCTCTACCACCCTGTGAGCACCCAGTGAGGCTGGCTTCTTAGTACCCAAGTTGGTAACCACTTCTGAGGCAGGGACAATCTAGATGAGAAAGACTAATGTCTCTTGTTCCTTTCCGCCTCTTTTAATACCACCTCCCTAAACAAACAAACTTACAAACAGAAACCCCCAATCTGATTTTTCTGTTATGCAACTGAAGAAAATGATTTATACTGAGGACACTTGTCATAAATACACGATAACACAGCAACAGAAACAAAGAATTTGAACCAAGGAAAATATAAGTGTAGATAATCACAACCAAGAAGGAAAGAACCACAAATTCTGTTAACTATAGTTGTTATAGTTAAGCTTCACATTTGGCTCTAAGCTTTCTGGTAGCCAAAGTGAAAAGGGAAATGTGATTTCAAAACTCTCCTAGATGCTCTCTGAAAGGAAGAAGCCATTTCTTAAGCGAAGCAAAGCTTTCCCCCTTCCTTGGTTCTAAAATAAATTTCTCATGTGAGGCTTCATCAAGTAGATAAGAAGCAAAAATTCTTCTACCAGGTTGTAGGAGTATGGTCTGCAGATCTCTGCATCTTGTAGTTTTTACCTCTTGATACGCACTTAGCAGGGTAGTGTGCCTGTGGGCCAGCACATAGAAACATTAGCCACAGATGTTGGCCCTTGCTTTTGTTGTGCTTTAGCTCCTAGATGTGGGCAGATGTTGCTGATAGCACTGTGGCACAAGAGCCTAAGCAGAACCAGCACAGGGCACACCTCTGGGAAGATCATTACCTAAGTCAGAGAAGGGCATGGCTGGACTGGGCAAGTGGGTTTCAATTCTGATGCCACCTCTGCCTGTGGAAGGCCTTGGCCATCCCTCCTCCTGCTGAAATCCACTGAGCACAGGCACTGGGACTCCATGTCCACCCCCGAATCACCAATGCCAAGCACAGAGCCTGTCATTTATCAGCTGCTAAATCCATCAGTGTTCACTAACGTGCTTGTTTTCTCCTTTATGTCAGTTCATATCTGTAACACGATCTTTAAGCTCCCTTCCTGTGTTTCAGGAATAATCTGGAGCTAAATAAGAAGTGAGTTCTTCGAAGGTGCACTCTTTCCCTTTGCAAGTGACAGGACTAGGAAAATAGGCCTGAGTCTTCATCAATGACTTAGGGGACATCTGAAGAAGAGCAGAAGGTGCTCTCGGTGAGGACAGTGAGCCCTGGTTGGCTGCGAGGTGGAAAGCATGAGGTTTTGTGTTCTTGTAGGGGGCTTCGTGAGCCAGGAGCCCTGATACCAGTCCTGCAGCAAGACTTCACTATCCCGAGAACTTGGGCAGGTCATTTAGTTTCCTCATTTGTAATAGGAGGACAATGTCAGCTATTTGAATGGTTCTTGTTTGAAATAAAAAGGCTCACTGCAAACAAAATTGCGTAAGGAATTGTGGCTTATTCCTAGTGTAGTAGTGAGGGGTAAGCTTTCCAGACAGGGAAACTGCACGACAAGGACTTAGTGATCAGAAGGAATAAAATATATTAAAAAGTCAGTGATTGAAACATGCCCCCCCCCCTGCCAAAAAAAAAAAACAACTATAAAAACAGTGAGAACACTGGAAAAAAAAAAGTCAAAATTAACGTTCAGAACTTTGGAAATTAATCAGACTTTGAACAATCTGAGGAGCATTTGTTCAAGAAAAATGGATGACTCTTAGTAAGAACCATGAGCTCTGTGGCATGTTAATTTGCCCTTTGGCCATTCACCTCTCTCCAACACTGCAGTACTCTTAAAGACCACGCAAAACTCACAACCACAGTAGCTGTGATTGTTATAAATTGAGGTGTTAATTGTAATCGACAGGTAAACGACTAAGAAAATAAGAAGCAACAACAGAAGAATAAAAATGGGGTAATAGAAAACATCCATTTGACATAAAGTAAGGTAGACATGGAGAGATGGTGGAATAAAGATGTAAGACATACACAAAAGAGGAAATGGCAGAAATAATTCCTCCTTGATACTGATTGTATTAAGTGTAAATGATCTGCATATTCCAACAAAAAAGCAGAGACTGGCAAAATGGAGTTTGGAAAAATAAGATCTAACATTATGCTGTCTATAAGAGACACTTGAGATTCATATAGGTTGGAATAAGAGAATGGTTAAAAGGATAGCAGGCACATAGTCACCAAAAGAGAAGTAGACTAAGAGTAATCAAAATAAACTTTAAGACAAAATTGTTACTGGAGACAAAGAAGAATATTTTATGATGATCAATGGGTCATTATCATGGCCCCTGGGAAGGAATCACAAATGTGAACATATGTGCACATGACAGAAGAGCCCCCAAAATACAGGAAGCAAAAACTGACCATCAAAGAGAAAAGCAGACAATGCAATAATAATAATAAAGACTTTAGCACCCCACTTTCAATAATGGGTGGAGCAACTAGACAAGATGAGTGAGAGGTAGAAGACTCGAGTGACACTTTAACTAGTCCTAACAGACATCTATAGAATTGTCCATCCAACAAGAGCAGCGTACACGGTCTTCTCAAGGGTAAAGGGAACATTTGCTAGGAGAGGCAATATGTTGGGCCATAACACAACCTTAAACTTAAAAGAATTGGAATCATGCAAAATAATTTCTCCAACCACCATGGAGTTAAACTGGAAATTGATAATAGAAGGATATTGGACAATTCACAAATATGTGGAAATTTAACCACACTCCTAAATAACCCAATGGGTAAAAGAAGAAATCAAAGGGAATTTAGAAAATACTTTGAGGTGAATGAAAATGAGAACACAATATGCTGAAACTTCTGACATGCAGCTGAAGCGTTGCTTAAAAAGAAATGTCTGTCCCTACCTGCCTCCATTTAACAGGAAGATCTGAAACTAATAACCTAAATTATTACCTTAAGAGATTAGAAAATGAACACATTAAACCCAAAACAATAGAGGAAATTAATAAAAATATGAGAAGAAATATATCAAATAGAGAATTAAATAAATAAATAAATACTAAAGAAAGATCAAAATGTTGGTGCCTGGAATGTCCACCAGATATTTAGGAGGACTAATTTGGTAAAGCTGGTAAGAACAGCTTTGGTACTGGGCTGCCTTCTACTTTGAATTGTGAGACACAAACTTTCTCCTGGAAGAGTGACAAAATGAGATGACCATTTGGTTGAAGTGATCCAGATGTTTTATAAGTAGCTTAAGAATAAAATCAGTACGGTGAAACAAGAGGCCCCCATCATAATCCAGCAAACCAGGGAGACAAGCCTGGGGTAGCATAGTGGCAGCAGATGGTCAATTTCAGAATAAAAGGGATTAGGGAGGAGGGAAAGAAGGATGGCTGTTTGGATCTTTAAGAAAGAAAAACCGAGTTTGGTCCCAGCTCCATAATGTATTGCCCTTTGGTCTCAGCAATTCCTCTGAGTTCACCGTTCCCTCACCTATGGAATGAAACCAGCAATGTTGCCTGGCCTGCATCACAAGAGCTTTGTATGATTAAATGGAATAATGTGTATAAAATAGCCAGCTGCGAGCTCTCAAACTCTTGACAATGTGAGTTTGTTTGCTACCACCATAATGAATTCAGCTTCTGACCATGGTGCTCAGTAGTGAACTTCCAAGTGGAAATGTTGAGTGGGCAGGTGGAAACGTCGGCAGGTGGAAATGTGGGCAGGTTTTCTGGAGAGAAATTAGTGCCAGAACTAGCTTTGGGGCATCACCTGCCTGTCTCAGGGAGAGGAGAGGAGAGGAGAGTGGGATGGGGGTAATGTGGGCAAGAACTCATCATGGAGAATCAAAATAGTTAGGGGTAGAGGTAACCAGACTGGAAGGAACCCAGAGCTCAGGTTTTAGAGTTGCAGGATGCCAACACCCTGAGATGTGAAAGAGAAAGACAGGGGTCTCAGGACGAGTAGGCATCTGTGTACTGTACATAGGAGTCTCAGAAAACAAAGGAAGCAAAAAGAGCATTATCAGAAGTGAACTGGGCGCGGTGGTGCATGCCTGTAATCCCAGAGGCTTGAGACGGAGACAGGAGGATAGTGAGTTCAAAGCCAGCCTCAGCAACGGCCATGCGCTAAGCAACTCAGTGAGACTCTGTCTCTAAATAAAATACAAAATAGGGCTGGGGATGTGGCTCAGTGGTTGAGTGTCCCTGAGTTCAATCCCTGGCACTCCTCCCTCTGGGGGTGGCACCAGGGTAGAGTTGGCCCAAATGACAAGATGAGTGGCTCAAATGACAAGAGAACTGGGACAATTCAGAGTCTTGGTTTTGTGGTTCTTTGTTTTGAAATGGAGACTCATGGATCTCTTAGTAAAGTGCCAGGCCATGTGGGAGTCACTAAGGAGGACAGGTGACCCCACCTTGTCCCTGCCTCTGGTACTTAGGTGCTGCCATGCCCCACATGGTAGGTAGGGGGGAGCCCCTCTCCAGGGAAGCAAGGAGAGAAATGCCTGAAATGTTAGATACCCCAAAGCTTCAAAGCTCAACTGGTTTTGTTTTCCAAGCTCAGTGATGGAGACGTAGCCCACTCAAGCCAGCAGAATTATTTGGAGACCTGATCCCTCTATTGCCATCTGCCCCCCTCACCTGGGGTACCAGCTGGAGTGTGACCCATCTATTTTCAGACCCCAGGATGCTCACTGATCATACGAAGGGCACTAAATGGGCTGGGTGTGATTCCAGATCCTTCCCAGCTCAGGACTGTGCTTTGAGAGCTGACTGACTCAGTGGTCCCCTGCACTTAGGGAACGGGGTGCAGCTTCCCAGCTCCTGCTTCTGCTGAGTCCAGGTGTTTCTCTAGCATCCAGCAAAGTGAAGCCAGAGGTAGAGCTTCCTGGATCCCGAGGGCAAGACCTGTCTTCTGTTTTTTCATGGTGACCTGTGGGAAGTTGACCCTGATTGCTCAGCAGTGCTGCAGAGTTGCGCTGAGGGGGGGCTTCCTCGTTGGGAGAGGGGGGACTATGTGCGTGTGTGTTGGGGGGTTGTATTCTCCATAGCCTCCATGGCAGAAAGATCACAGAATTCAATTGTAGACCTCTGGGCTGCTGCAGTCATTTCCCAGCCCCCAGGGTCCTTCTTAATGCACTTGACCTCTGCAGTGAAGGCAGCAAGAGTTGAGCCCAGCTATCCTGAACTGCCTACTTCATCTGTTTCTTGAAGCCTGGAAATGGAGTTGGTTGTGGTTCAGTGGCATTCGGGAGCTCCAGGCTGTGGTTCTTGTAACCACTCTTATTTTCCCTACCCAACCCTTAGTCTTCCTCATTCCCAACCTTGGGCTAGCGATGTCAGCGGATGGAGGTGCCTTGAGTGAGTTCTCAAACAGCTGTCACCACCAGGTTCCCAGGGACCATGGGCACAGAGGACTTGCGAAGAAAAATCCTTCTTCTTCAGGTAGGGACTTTGACCCTGAGTCCCTGATTGATCCCCTACCTCAGAGTTAACCTCATTGCCACAGACATCCAGGACGCCTACTGTACCCTTGAGAGCTACCCTAGGCAAGTCATCTCATGCCCCACCATAGTTCCTGGCCTCCAGAAGGACAAAGATGCCTCTCTCCAATGGAAGTAAGGTCCCCTGCAGATTACTGTGGCAGCCACACTGTGTTCCAGAGGAGCAGCAAGAAGGAGCAGGGCACAGCTCAGCAAACCTGGAGACAGTTCAGAACAGGAAGAGAGAGGACATTCAGCCCCAGGATCATGTGCCACCTGTGCTCTTGCTCCTCCTTAGGGGTGTGGAGGGCAGGTGGGTGCCTGTACCCAAAGCCACATTGCATCCCAGGAGTCTAAGGGTGGCTGCTGTTCTCAAGGCTTAGGTAGGGCACTTTTTCTCCATGTGATCTTGTTTGAATGGGTCCTGGTGTCGTTTCTTCAGCAAGCTGAGTTTGGGGGCTGAGTGTCCTCAACTTGGTAGGTTAAGTAGGGGGAGGCCCCAGTGGCATTGGAGGTAAGAAGGAGTCTCTGCAAAGAATTTGCAGGGCAAGACAAAGGTGAACTGGACCATATGTATGTTTGAATGCAGAGCCTCAATGTAATTCATTACTGGTTCTGTGATGCTAGAATCCTATCTTTCTCTGGCAAACATTTTTTTTAAGGTTCTAGGGATATCAGAATGGGGAAGCTGTAAGCACTGCCCTTAAGCTGCTCATAGTCTTGAAGTCTCAAGTAATTCATTTGATGTGCAAAGTACTATAATAGGGATGATGTATTGTGACTGCACACAACAGAGGAGGACTCACTCTTCCTGAAGGACAGTGGAAGTTTTATTAGTTAGGATAGAGGAGAAGCTGCTCTAACAAAAATGCCAAAAATTATAGTGGTTGAGCCAAGAGGCAAGGAGCTTCTTCTCCTTCTAGGGTGGCCCAGGTGGTAGCACTCTGTTACCCAAGGCCATATATGGACAGCCAGGGGATAGTTGCTGCCTGTACCTAGAGTGTTGTTCTTGGCTGCATGATTGAGACTGTCCATCAGCCTCACATCCGTGCTCCAGCCTAAAAGAATAGGAAAGAGGGGTGGGGACCGTCAGTTTCCATTTTAAAGATTTTGACCTGTGTGATGTACACGTAACTTCTGGTCACCTCCTGCTAGTTGATGGTTCCATCTGGCTGCAAGGAAAAGAGAGAAACATAGTCAGCAACTGGGAGCTCATGCCTAGCTAAAACCCAAGGGTTCTGTATCAACTGGATGAAGTGGAGAAAGACTCAAGGAAACAGTGATCAGTCTGTCCAGAAAGCTCTTCAGAGAGAAGGAGCTGAGCTGCTCTATCTGCACGTGAGATGGGACCTGGGCAGGGCCAGATAGTCAGATGCTGGTGGTGAGGACAGTCGTGGGAAGATGATGGTGGCAGAGGCAGGGCAGGTGGTGTCATTATGGAGGTGACACTATATTCCCTTTGACATTGTATGTGGAGGTAGAAGAGGCAGGGTCCGAGGGAATAGGCAGGTGGTTTTCCTGACTTTGGCTCCTCAACTTTAAATAGAAGTCACAGAGCTCTTCTATCCCTTCCTTCTGCAAAAGATGAAACAGAGCCAGAGAGGGGTGAAGCGACATGGTCACACCCCTAGTGAGATGTTGCAAAGACTCTAACACAAGTCCTTTCCTATGACCGTTTTGTTGGGGCAGCTGAGAGAGCTGGGAGTGCACAGAAGTGCCGATCCATGCTCCTGGTGCTTGCCTGGGCCCTGGAAAGCAGGGTTGGGTGTTTCTTTGGCTTGTGACTTGGTTGTCCCTCGACTTGAGCCACTCTCGGTGGTGCTGTTTAGCATGGAGCTGGCCCTCCCTTCTCCTCACCTTCTCCTCCCCACTGGATATCATGGCAATGAAATACCACCTTGGCTGAGTTGGAGAATTTGTCATTTTTACATCTCCACATCCTAGTGTCTTCTGCTCCCGTTGACAAATAAATCCCCAGGCTGATGGCTGGCCCCAGCCATTCATTAAGCAAATAAAGCCCAGTGTGGGAGTCAGAGGCTCATAAATAATCCCGGGTGTTTTATCCCCCCTTGCCTGCTGCCTCCAAGGCTTTGCATATTTATAATAAAGGAGCCGTATTTCTGACACAGACTATTATGTGTGGGAGCACGTGGTGGAGACGGGCAGCAGCCGCAACCCTGGCAAGATGCAGGGGGCTCGCACACGGGTCTGGCTGAGGGCATTTGCCCTGAACCCCTGGATGGTGGTGTCATCCTCCAGCAAGGCCAAATCAAGGCTGTCTTGGTCAGCACTGAGCTGGCCTGGGTGCCCTTAGAACTTTGAGCTGCCTTCTAGTCTTGATGGGAGGAGGGAGAGACCTGGGGTGAGTAGCAGCTTCGGCCTGTCCCGGAAGCAGGGAGAAGGAGAAAAAGTCCATCCTGGTAGTAACAAGAAGGATGAGAATTATTAACAAAGACTTTTAATATTAAAGATGGGGTTAGGACTTGTGAGCATACATGTTCATTGTGTACCTCCCTACCTATCCTCATTAGCAATGGACCAAGCAAGCTTCTTTCACCTGATGAAGATACCGCCAATACAGACTCCTTCCCCCAGCTTGCACATGCACACACACGTGCACCCCCCACACACACAGCACACCCTGGCCCTCTAGTGTGTCAGACCCCCAGGCAGCAATTGTTGCCTAAAGCTTTCTAGAGGCAGAAAGAATTGTTTATGGTGGTATAAAATCTACGCTGTAGCAGATGTGATTTAATTTAGATTCTTATTCTGCCACACCAGGGAGGGACATGGAATTGTGGTCTAAACAGAAACACAAATAACGGTCAACCAGTACATATGCCAATCCTGATAGGAATGCCGAGGCCCCACTATTGTGAACCCATGGGTCTCCCTGTTCCAGACTTCTTCCTGAAGTTGCCAGGGTTGGCTGATAGCAGATAAGACCCCTTTTGCAATGTGCTAAGACAGGCCAGGATGAGGGTTAGGTCTCTGACGGGGTTCCCCTTGCTTCTCAGAGTATGACCATGCTCAAGATGGGTCACCTTTAATGCCCAGGTGAGAGCAGGTGTGTCCTGATTCTTCATCCTGCTCGATATGGTGCCAAGTGGACCGGGGTTTCTTTTTGAAAAATATGGGTTATGATGCATCAGTGAATTGTGGGTTTTTTTTAGGACCCAAGACAGAAGGAGAAAGCATTACAAGTAAAAAGGGAAAGTTTCATTCACAAATTGTGATTCTGCCATGCTCGTAGGTGTCTGTGCTGTCTTGGTGTGCTGATGGCCATGTGAAGTGTATCTCTTAAATTGGGTTGCACTCAAAAAAGTGGCAGCACTGGCAAGAGTGGGGAAGAAAGTGCCCTGGACTTGGAGTGGAGAGACCTGGCTTCATTTCCCAGTGGGTCCCCTTTCATCCTTGAGCACACGTTCATTTTGTCCTTGACCTAGGCTATACTCTTTGTATGAGTGTGACAGAAATGAACTGCTGGGCTGGGGATGTAGTCAGTTGGTAGAGTGCTTGCTTCTCACACACACACACACACACACACACACACACACACACACACGACCTTCTGGGATGGAGTGGGAGAATTTTAGAGCTGGGAGAAACCTCAAAGATTAGCCAGGTGGGTAGAAAAAGATCAGAAAATGCTGGTCCATAGTCACTTGGCACATTATAGGCCAAAGAAGACTGCACCTCTTTGTGAATTGGGGGATAACCCCCTTTCTGATAAGTGACAGGTGCTAGAGACCTGGGGATCCCCTTTAAAGCGATTGCCTTCGTGTGGTGTTGTGATGACCTGGCTTCACTCACTTCGGCCTCGCCAATCTCTGAGCCAGGGCAGGGTGACCGACCCAACCCTTACAGGCCTCCCGCCAGCGTTCTTCTGGGGAGAGAAGACAAGACACCCTTCACGCAATTAAAAGCAACAGGAGGGTGTAAGGGAGACGGAAAGTAATTCTCCTTCTTGGAAGCCAGCCAGGGCATCCTTGTGCCAGAATCAGCAAGGATAATAACAACAGCCATAGTAGTGGGAAGAAAAGGCCTCTACGAGGCCTCGGAGATTTGGCCAAGTAATAAAAGAGAATGGGAAATTAAAGATGGACACTCTGACCTTTGCAAGTCTCAGGTGGAAAAGTCGGCAGTCCTGTTCCTTACTGCAAGAAACGTCCTCCTGAAAGGGCCTAACCTTCCACGTGGGTCTCTGGCTAGAATGCTCAGCTTGTCGGGGTCGGGGAGGACAAGCTCACTGGGATGGTCAGTGTCCTGGATCAACTCTGCTAAACTGGGGTGCCCAGTTGTTTGTTCAAGCACCAGTCAGCTGTGAAGATATTTTTTTATATGTTTAACATTTAAACCAGTAGACTGCCAGTAAAGATTAACATTCGAACCTGTAGACTTTGCACCTCACGGACTCCATCCTATAAAGTGGGCGGACCTCCTCTAATCAGTTGAAGGGCTTAGGAGCAAAGACTGAGTTTACTTGAAGAAGGGATTGGCCTCAAGACTGTACCAAGGAACCCAGCCTGAGTGACCAGCCTTCAGACTTAAGACTGCAGGGCCCAGTTTCCACCCAGCAGACCTACAAATAGCATGAGCCAATTAAAAAAAAAAAAATCTCCTTCTCTGCATGTACACACACACACACACACACGCTTACACACGTTGTTCATTTTATTTTGTCTGGGGAATTCTGACTTGTGTTTCACCTGTGCCTTTGATCCTATCCACTCACAGGTTAAAGCTGTCCAGTTCACCTGGACTTTGGTCCTTCCCCCTCCTCTGTCCAGTAGGCCAGTAAGCCTGTCATGTTTTCTGTGTCACCTGTCTCAACTCTAACCCCGCCTAGTCATCCCTTTTAATCTTATTCTGGGAAATTGCAGTGGCCTCCAGAGCTGGCTCCTTCCAGGTCCCTCTCCGTTGACTGTGACCCATGGCTGTCTCTGCCCGTCTCTTTCCACACTGTGGAGTGTTAATGTGAGGCAGGCTCCTTGCAGGTCCCGAAATCCACACCCACTCATGGGCAGGCAGAAGGGGGTGGGGAGGGGCACAGGCCCTGGAGTCAGACCTCTGCCACTGGGACCTTGGCTTGTAACCCTCCTGGCGTTGGACTAGATCGTTGTGCCAGGGTCTTGAAATGGGGTTCCTAATAATACGCACATCTCAAGAGTTGTGGCAAGGATTAAATTAGATGAGCCGTGTAAAATTCTTCACTCATTACAAGTACTCAAGTCAGTCTTAACCATTTTAATTATTATTATCATGGAATTAAAAAAAAATATGGTCCCAAGTGACTGCTTGCTGCACCCACCAGTCCATGGTAGAACTGAGCGACATGTCAGATATTTTGACTTCTGGTCTGGGGCTCCTTATATATCATGCCACTTGTCTGCCGTCACTGACAGCTAGATTGAAATACAGCCCTGCTGGGCAGCATCACTCTTCTCAGAACTTTCTAGTGATTCCCCACTGCTTCTCCATATAAATTCTCTACTTTCGGGTTTGACATTTATTCAGTAAATATTTATTGAGTAGGACTATGTGCCAGGGTCTGGACTGGGTGTTAGGGATACCCAGTGGGTTTCCTGCCCTGAGGAGGCTTCTGTTCTAACGAGAGGGACAGAAGCAAACAGATACATAATCTATATGGTGGCAATGAATGCTCTGAGAAAAAAACCAGCAGAATAGGGGAAGAGTGAGCCAGGCAAGCCGTTTGAATAGTCAATATTTGAGCAGGAGCCGGTGAGCCATGCAGAATCTGAAATGAAGGCATTCCAGGTGGGTGGGACATCCAGGGGAAAGGCTGTCATGGTGAAGGAGTAGCAGTCGCCCAGCGTGGCTGGAGTAAAGAAGGAGATGAGAACACATGGGGCCTTGGCCCTTATAAGGACTTTGTCCCTGAGAAGATGTGCAGTCAGGGGAAGGTTTGAGCTAAGATGGGACTTGACCTGACATCACTCTCATGGCCTGCTCTTTGGAGAATCATCCCTGAGAATATAGGGGAGCAGCCAGGGAGACCTAGTAAAGTTCAGGAGAGAGTTCAGGTATTGACCTGAGCTCAGGTGATGGTGGCAGAAGGGCTGGAGGTTACCTGGGGTATATTTCAAGGAGTTCACAGGGCTTGCGAACAGAAAGGATATGGTGAGTGAGAAAGAGAGGAATCCAGAGTGACACTTGGGTTTAAGTTTGGAGAAATGGGAAGAGCTATGAATTTGCCTCTGGATAAGAGGGAGACAGTTGGTAGGTACAAGTTCAGAGAAGAAATCAAGCCCTGAGTTGGGGACATACGCTCTGGGTATATTTTAGACCTTAATGTTGAGATGTAGGATCGGAAACCATGGGGAGAGAGTTGGATGCAAAGACATAACTCTGGGAATCATCGCTGTTTCTAAATCCAAGAGACTAGACGAGTTCACCTAGGAGACAGAGTGAGTGTGGATAGAGAAGGCAGGGTGCAGAGTGGGGTGCTCCCAGGGAGGAGGCTAAGAAGGACGACCAGAGAGGTAGGCGGGAAACCAGGCAAGAGTGGTGTCCCCGAGTTGAAGGAAGAGGGTGTCCCAAGGGAGGGGTGGAGCTACAGCGTGGCTGCTGCTAGGTCAAGCGTAAGAACTGTTGGTGGATAGTCACCAATCACCCTCATAATGGCCATTTCAGCGCCTCAGGACTTGATGGAAAAGGAAGCCGAGAAAGAAGAAAAGTGCTGGAGAGGACTCTGGGGTCCAGGGAGGGTGTTTTAAAGAGGGGGAGCTCATGTAGGGGGGGGCAGTGGGGCTGACCCAGAAGAGGGGAGCTTTGTGGTTGTGAGAGAAGGAGGGTGTGGTCAAGGGAAAGAATTCCCGGCAGGGCGAGGTCCAAACCCTGCACCAAGGCCATCCATACCCATTCTCAGCACTTTTGTTCGTCCACCAGAGCTTTATCCCCAGGCAATAAAGGGTCGGCCTTCCTTCAAACATGCCTAGTTTCTCCCCCTTTATAACTTCACTGGGCCAGACATTAGCAACCTAGAGAACTTCCTCCCACCTCTGTCTGTGGGCTCCTTAGCTATTCTCCAAGGCACTTTCAAGTGCGCCCTTGCCCCACCCCAGGTAGCATCCTCACGCAGTCCTCTGGGGAGTGGTCCCTCTTGACCAACTCTGCCCTCTTCCTGGGTGCTCCAGAGCACTTAACTGTCATGCTCTTCAGTCAGTAGGCAGAGTGCCTACCCATGGCAGGAGCACAGCAGGGTCACCTGTGGGCAGCGGGTATGAGAACGAATTTGGCTCCTTATGAACTTATCCAGAAGTTTAATGTAATAAAAGAAAGCTGCAAAGAGCCTGTGTCCATTTGGATATACTCCTAAGTCTCGTGCTTTCATGGTGCGTATTTTTTTTATTCAGAAATATCAGGAAGCGGGGGGGACCATGATTTCTCCTGTGCTCGGGGTCCCAGTGAGCTCTCTCTGGCCCTGCTCCCTCCCCCAACTCTGCCTTGCCTCTAGGAAGCTCTGCATTTCTGGATCAGGCATTGCATCCCTTCTGCCTTGGAAGCACCTCCACTTTGGCCAGGGGACAAGACATGGTTTTGTGGAAGTGTTTGACAGCCCCTGTGGGCCCTGCATGGGAAGGTATTCTAACTCTGGTGACAGTAGGCTGTTGGTTAAAACTGGCCTTATTTCTTCCTGAGCTAGGAGCGGGGAATGCAGGACTGAGTACCAGGTCACGCTTCATCATCGTACTTAGCTCAAGGAGAGGCTGATCCCCCAGCCAGGTATGGAGATGAGGCCCAGCATCTCACTGTACCTGTCCCCCGCCCCATGGCAATATCTCTTAAATAAAAGCGGGCAGGTTTTGATTTGCTTGCCTGTCAGTATTTTTGCTGAGAAAACCAGTAAAAAAAGTACCAAAGAGAGGCTCTCCCGGTCTCCTGTTCCCCTCCCTTTTCTGCCTCCACCTCTCATCTGTGTATATATTTGCAAAACATCTTCAGGCTGTCTGAAGATATTCCAGCCCATGAAGATCAGAAGACTAGGATGCAAGGATATGTCCCAGAAGGAAGACTGTCTCTTCTGGCTACCCAGTTATTTTCTGGCACATCCATCTTTGAGGCCTTCACTGCATATATGGCTTGTCTCATTTTATTAGTTATGATAACCTGTAAAGTAGATTTATATTCTCATTTTACAGATGAGAAATACTGATCTCGAGAGAACCTACTGAAGGCCACACAGCCGGCATGGGAGAGAGTAGACATTTGATTTCAAGTCTTTGGCCTTCAGCCCCCGAGGTCCTTGCTTCTTTGGCTCCATCAGGGTCAGCAAACTTTCACTCTGAAGGGCCAGAGAGTAAATAATTTAGGCTTTGTAGGCCAAATGGTCCATAGGGGAGTTGTAGCCCCTGAGCTCTGCTTTGGTGGTAAGAAAGCAGCTGCAGACAGCCTGTACAAAAATGGTGTGGCCTTGTCCCCCTAAAGCTGTATTCATGGGAGCGGATGGTAGATGGATTAGGAGGGGGCCCCAGACCTCCTCCAAAGCTCCCTCCTACTTTGCTCCCCTTTAGTTGTACACGGCTGGGAGTGTGGGAGTGTTCCTTCCATAACTTTAAAATGGCCCATCTGTGTGGTGCCTGCTGGCTTTTCCAGCTCTTGTGTGAAACTCCCTTGGCTCCAGGACGGGCATTCTTGCTCCAGGCCCATTGGCAGGTGATTAAGAGCCCAGCTATACATTCCTGACAGCAGAAGGGGCCGGGAGGCTGAGATAAGCCAGTGTCTGCTAGGGAAGGGGGCTGGCCAAGTGGGATGCAGGTTTCACTCCTGGAGAGGAGTAATAAGCATGTAATTGGCTTTTCAGCGATGCGTGAGCTGTGGGAACCTGCTTCTCCCGCTCACCACACTGTCTTCAGAGCAGCCGAGGCTGGCTCCCCAAGAGTGGTGTAGAGTTGGGTGGACTCTGCATCAGCCAGTGGCGGCCAGCTTGTCATAGCTGATCTCTAGAAGCTGGACAACACGTGGGGCTGAAGACAAGGCAGAAGGCAGGTTGATCCTGCCAGCAACTGGTCCCCCTTCCCCAGGGACAGGAGGACAGACCTGGGGGACTGAATATTGAGGAGTAGAGCCTCAAACAGCTTCCTTAGAGTGGCAGGTGTCTTGGGTATGTAGATGAAATCATCCTTCTGTGATCCCACAGGCTACTTGGACGCAGGTGGGACCCCCCCACACACCCAGCTTTGTGCTGCCCGGAAGAACTGCTCTGAGATGGGGGATTAGGGGCTGCTTGAAGTCCCCTACTTCTCTTTAATCTTCTCTGTTCCATGCCGTGTCACTGACCCACATGAAAACTGTAGCCATGTTTTTGATGGAATAGTTACAGCAAAATCAGCTTTCACTTTAGGTTCATTTTAGATTCAATCCCCTTTTAATGAACACAGTTAAAGCATACAGCTCTGGAGATTGAATCTGTTTCCATGACACGGATAATGATCTGCTTTGCTCTGTTCTAGCAGCAACACCCATTCATCTAACATGCCAGTTCCCTAGTTTCTGACTATTTGCACTTTTCTGCTCTGCAGGGCTGTGCTCACAGGGAGACTGAGTCACTCACCCTCTATCCCAGGACAGTCCCACACTTCACTTCTGGCACAATCGCGTGCCTTCATATTTGTAGGGAGCTGTTGGGTTGTCAAGGCATTTTGACCTGCATTCTTCCCTTAATTCCTGTAGTGATCCTATGACCAAGGCAGCCCAAGTGCCATTTTTCCTATTATCCAGAGGGGCAGAGTTTCCAAGCTGGTCTACAGGGAGTGGATCAAGAGTTGGGCTTGGAATCCAGTACTCCTTCCTCTGCCCCAACCTGCTGTTCTCAGGAGGCTCCAGGCACCAGGCTGAAGCTGGAGGGCCCACCTCAGGACAGCTACTCAACTCCTGTGAGAAGACCTCGTGTCCCCTGGCTTCCCAGGGTAACCCCTGTGGCCTTCCATGGTCCACTGAAGACTCCTTGAGGGCAATTATGTGGTTGTGGGGTGGTCTTGTGTCCCCCTGCCTGGCCTGGGCCTGCAGGGCACAGATAGCTTCTGAATGAGTGCCTGTTGAATGGGAGAATGAGTGAGTGACCACAGGCCCTCTCACAGTGACAGCCTTGGGTGTCAGACACTAGGCTATGCAGTTCCAGGAAGAGGGATTCCTTCCAAGTAAAAATTAAAACAAAACCCACTTAAAATAAACTCTTGCAGCAGCACATTCTCAGCCCAAGTTAGATTTGAAAGGAAGGCTACATTATTTTTGTGCCGAATAGGGTTGCAGCAGAAGGGTTGCAGAGGGTGTTCTCTGGGCAGGTTCCAGCCTTGGGTTTCTGTCCCTACCTGTGAGGCAGTGAGGCACATGGGGTAGTGATTTAGGATGCCTGCATTTGAAGCCCGACTACTTTGTACCAACCTGTGGCCTTGGGGACATACTTAATCTTTCCTACCTCATGGAGTTGTTCTCTGGATTATATCAGATGGTGCCCAATAGAGTGAGTAGTAAGCATGGGACTTGGAGAGACCTGACCCTCTGTCAACATATCCTGTCCGCTGCCATTGTGGGGGGCCTGGAGTCACTCCTTCAGTCTCTCATGGAGTGACCAGTCAATGAAAAGCCCCTGCAGGTCAGAGCTAGGCAGGAAGCCACAGGGCTCCACTACACTGAGAAGATGGCCACAGTGAAAGGTCACCAGGCCCTGAGGCCTCAGTGCTGAGAAAATTAGCCATGCCTTCTCCTCATCACCACCCCTAGAACTGCACTCTCGCCTCCCTGAGGACCTGCACGAGTTTCCTTATTTCTGTTCATTCATTCCCAGAAGCCCCTACTCTTCCAGGTGTCATTTGTCAATTGTCTTTGGAAAAACAGCAGGACCCTCCCTCCTGGGTCCTCGGCAAGAGCAAATAAGGCTTGTAGTTAGTTATTCCTCTCGGCTCCTCCAAAGCTGGCTCTTCCTGTGCCTGCATCTCATCTGCCAGTGCGGGTGTCCCCCTCTTGCTGCTTGCTCCCCAAGGCTTTCTTCCTTTCATTTCCCTTTTCTCTCATGGAAATTGCCTCTCCCGAGGCTGCCAGGCAGCTGAGTGGCAGGCCTTGACCTCAGTCAGGGAATGAGTGGAGTGCTGCCCCCAAGGCCGGGGGCCTGTGGCGAGGGTAATTTCACCCTTGTCGCTGTAACTACAGACGCCCTCATTGCTCACACGAACGTCTCACCCTTGTTTAACAACATATTAAACCATTAGTCTCCATGCCAATGAGTTCAGCTAGTTCACAGTGGCAAAAGCTGATCATTAAATCCCCCCTTTCCCTGCTTAATCTCTTTTAAATTGGTTGCCTTTTAATTTCCTCAAGTGCCCTCTTTCTCCGTGGTTCCATTGTGCCCTGCACAGCACGCTGGCATTCCCCGAGGAGACAGGACCTGGGCTTCCTGGGGCTTCCCTGGGTGGTCTCTACCGACTGCAAGATTTGGGGCCCAGGGTCCTGTCCTCGCAGAGTGGGGAGAGGTGATCCGTTTTGCCCCGCTCCCCACTCACCTCTAACTTGGTACTTGGAGCACAGGATTCTAGTCTTTAAGCTTTTTTGCTCTACCAGTCTGAGAACCTGGATCCCCTGTAGGTAAAAATAAAAATCTTGTGTGTTCTCAGTAGGAAATTTAAATATTCATAAAATGAACACAATGTTATATGCATTATTTGCAGTAAATTCAAATGGCTTTAAGGTTGTTGTGGAGTTAGGAGAATTCATATTGCTAGGTCCCAACAGCAGTGTGTGTGATGGGCAAGGGAACCGGAGATGGCAGGTAGATGCTAGGTGGCCACATCTGCTGCTAGAAGCTTATATGGGCCATGGGAGGAGGTGTCTGAGTTTGCAAGGAGCTAGGGACAGGTCATAGCTGCTGAAGACTGTGGGGATGAAGGAGGATTCGAGTTTTAGGAACCTTTTTGAAAATGTGGGAACAGACGTTGTATGAAATGGAAATAGCATTAACAGATTGTGCATGAGGCCAGACAGTTCAAATTAGAAGGCTGCTGCAGCTAGCTTCGGGGCTTTGCTACCCCCTGAAACACTCATCACATTATCCACGTTGCAGGGTTGCTAGAGGATCCAGTGAATAATGAGTGTGGTACATCTGGCGTGGAGCCTGGCACGTGCTGGTGACAATGGCAAGCATCCCATGAGCAATGGCTGCATGCAGGCACCTCTCTGAGCCCTACAGGTGGTTCTTGGGCTTTGGGTCAGAGCCTTGTGAAAGTGATTTAGTATGAGTTCTGCCAGGAGGAGGAGATGAGGGAAGCAATACGGCAGAGGAAGATGCTATCTAAGGATGTGGACTTGGCTGCATTTTAGCTTTGGCCTGGTCCCAAGGGGAGCCCTGGAGCAGAGATTGTCCAGCTGTTGGCACTGTTCACTCTCATTCACTTTTTGGGGATTGAGATGTAACTACCCAGGATGGGTGTAGGTCTTGGTCAGTGGAAGGTGGACCTCTGGAGAAGGGGTAGTGGCCAACTTTACCAGCTCCTGTGGGCTGGCTGTGCAGGTCCCATGGAACCGCTCTGTGCAGAGCTGTAGCAGCACCCTCGGTGGAGCACCCTCTGTAATCCATGCTCCATCCAATGATAGCTTCCCTGGAATTCTGTAGGGCAAGGTGTTATGGATTGGATGTGTCCCCCTAAAATTCATACATTGAAACTCTAATCCCCATCGTGACTATATTTGGAAATGTGGCTGCAAGGAGGTAATTAAGGTTGGTATAATCCTGTGTGGCTGGAATCCTTACAAGAAGAGGAGATTAGGAATACTGAGAGAGTGTCAGGGACGTATACACACAGAGATAATACCATATGAGGACATGGGAGAAGGCAGCCATCTGCAAGCCAGGGAGAGAGGCCTCCGGAGAAACCAGCCCTCCTGATTTTGATCTTGGATCTCTGTCCTATAGAACTGTGAGTAGATGCATTTCCATTGTGTTAGCCCCAGGTCCGTGGTATTTTGTGATGGCAAACGGGTGCAGCTGGTAGGACAAAATATAGACCCTGAGGCTGCAGTTGCTCCTGTGGGTGGTAATTAACTCTCACCATCCCCTTCCTCCATCTCCCATTCTAGATCCATCTCCTCCACCTACATTCAGTCTGGCCCAGGCACCTTTCCTGGTGGGCTGATCCCTGAGACGCTGGTTGCCACTCCAGGATCCTGCGTTGTGTTATTGTTTTCTCTCCTTCGTCTCTCCCACTGTGGGGCCCTTTCTCCATCTTTCCTCGATGACCTTGACACTTGGAAGGTGCCGATCAGTTATTGTATAGAACGTATTTCAGTTGGATTTCTCTGGTGTTCCTTCTTCATCAAATTGTAGTTAAAAGATTTTTGACAAAAATACCAGATGTGATGTCGACCCCAGCACATCATTTCATAGATACATCATACGGATTTATCTTGATTGCTTGGCTAAGATGGTGTACTTTCCCCCTTTGCATTAATAAATATCTTGGGGGGATGTATTTAAGACTAAGCAAATATCTGACTTGGCTTGGGCATTAGTCTGCTGACTTTAGGATAGTAGGATACAGCTTTTCCTGGACCCTTCTATAAGGTGGAGTTATCTCCTTCCTTCTTTTTTTTTTTCCTCTTATATTAGTTTGAAGCTTTTTTATTTCAGTTGAAACACAGAGGGAATACTGAGAATTACACATTTCATAGCGTACAGACTATAAGACTTATAAGACTATAAGACAGTACCAAAGCTCAGGAGAGGTATCTTACCAATGTTCCTGGTCTTGAGATGACAGGAAATTCAGTATCATAAAGATTTTTCTTTTCGGTTCTTTTTTATTTGTATGTGTTAATTATACAGAATGACAGGTTTCATTGTGGCATGTCACCTGCATATGACATAATTGCATCAGCTTCACTCCCTAATGCCTCCCCTTGCCCTCCTGCTCCTCTTCTTCCACCCTGTTGGTCTCCCTGCGACTTCATGATGACCTTCTCTTTCTTTCCTCTCTTGCCTCCACGTGTGATACTTCTTCTGAGTCTGGCTCACTTCAGCTAACATGATGCTCTCCCATTCCATTTGCTTTCCTCAAAATGACATAATTTCATTCTTTTCTTATAGTTCAATACAACTCCTTCGTGTGTATCTGCCACATTTCTTTGTCCATTCATCTGTTGACCGACACCTAGATTGGTTCCACGACCTGGCTATTCAGAGCTGTACTGTGGCTAGGCGGGAACCTCTAAAGGAGGCTGACTTTAATTTTTCTGGGTAGATACCAAGAAGCAGCCTTCTTCAGCAGCTCTGCAGCAGGCGTGGGTTTGGGGTACCCTGTGCAAGTTGTAACTCAGGGACTGGTAACTCTCAGCTGTCCCTGGTAGGAGTGAACTGACACTTCTTTTAAGACTAGTGGCCAGGTGGATTCTGTCATGGGCCCTAGGGCTTAAGCCCCTCCCCACCTTTTCTCTTGTCCCCTCACCAGCTAATTTGGCCTTCAGTGTCCTGTTTCCTTCCCCTTTCTCCTCCTTTCCTCTGATTTGCTTCTTGAATTAATTATGACAGCAGAGACTCATGCAGGGGCAATTGAACAGAACTCTGCAGACATGGTAGACCCAGAGGCGCTGTAGAGAGTACTGATTCTCACACTCTGGTTTTACTGAAGAGGGGAGAGTCACAGGGAGCCTAAGCTCAAGTGACTTGCTCAAGGCCACACAGCTAGTGGATGCCAGATTGGGCCTTTGTCTTGGCTGCCTGACCAGTTTCCAGCGGGTTCCACTCCTCAGGACTGGTTATACAGAGGCCCTCAGGGGGAAGTGCCTGTTGATGGGCACAGGGCCCTTTACCCTGCTCCAGCCAGGAGATGAAGTCTTCTTCCCGTTTAGTCCTCAGCTCCTCTTCCTCAGTCATGGGCACAGGGATTTGTCTTCTGCCTTGTTGGAGACCACCAGAGGCCCAATGCTTCTCTGCGGGAACAGTTTCTTTCTCTCTTGGAGTATTGGACAGGGACCTTAGTGAGAGCCCAGAGTCTCCCACTGTCTTGTGCTGGATCTGGTGTCTCCCTGCCCCACCACCTTTTTTTTTTTTTTTTTTTTTTTTTTGGTGTGGAAGGAGTGTGCACTTCTCTCTCATTGTCATCCTCCTCTCTGGTCACCTTCACCTTATAGTGGACAGTCACCATGTGCAAGTCACTATCTTCACATATGACATTTTATTTAATCCTTAAACCCAGTGACATTGATTATAATTCTCCCCATTTTGTAGGTGAGGGCACTAAGGCTCCAGAAGCTAAGTAGCTCACTCCACATCTATTTTCCTTCCTCCTCCTCATCAGCCTTGCTGAAAGTTCACAGGGAGAGAAGCCTGAACCAGTTTTCTTTTTTTTTTTATTTTTTTTTTTTATTGGTTGTTCACAACATTACAAAGCTCTTGACATATCATATTTCATACATTAGATTGAAGTGAGTTATGAACCCCCAATTTTACCCCAAATGCAGATTGCAGAATCACGTCGGTTACACATCCACAATTTTACATAATGCCCTATTAGTAATTGTTGTATTCTGCTGCATTATCATTATTTTTAGGTTGTCAGAATCTGTAACACTTTCATAGCATTTCATGATCGCCCGCTTAGCTGTTTACTTTTAATTTCATAATTAAGTAGATTCCATGATCCAGGTTCTCACCCTCCAATCCTGGGGTTTTTTTTTTTTTCATTTTGAACCATTTCTTCATTGACCAGATATTATTATTTAGCAGATTCTTCAAAATGGGCTCACAGGTGCTGTTCACCTCTGAGCTCTCGGGTGGTGGGAATGTCCGTCTCTGGTCTTGGAGTGTGAATGTCACTCAAGCTGGTTCAGTGCTCTGGGGCCACACCTGTGCCTGCCCTGTGGCCATCATCTGGGTGTCCTCTGCCACTGGATGTGGCTATGAGGAGGCTTCAGGTCAGCTGGATTTTTCTTTTTGCAGGTGGCTTGATGCTGCCTTGGTGCCTGATGATTTCTTTCTTTAATTTCAAAGTGTGAAACCCAAATCAGGAAGTGTCCTCATGTCACTGGTTGTGTGTTAATTTTTTTATGGAGCATAGCTTGCTCTTTTAATGTGCAGATTCAGTTCTTTATTCATTTTAGAAGACTTAAAAAAAAAAGAATACCGTGCTGTGTTCCATCTGTTTCTCTGCTTCAGGTTCACCATTTCTCTGTGCTGGCTGGATCACCTTCGCTGTTTCTGTGTATTTTCTTCTCTCCTCCAGTTGCTTTAATAACCTGCCTCCTTCTCCTCCACAGTTCCAGTGATTTGTCCACGGTTCTTCTACTTGTGGGTGGCAGAGCCTGGACAGGAAACAATTAGTTGGTATCAATAATTAGACTTCCTGCAGTGTCTGCTCTGCTTCTTGGAGTTTCTGCACTCATTATTGGTTTTGTAAAAGTATTTTGTATTTCTCCATTTTTAAAAAATACTTTATTTCATTGCTTTGCTTTATCAGTTCATCTTTTTGCTCTTCTTTTATTAAATTCATGCTCTTAAATTGTTCTATAGCATGAAGCATATTTGAGGATTTCCTTCTGTTCCAGACTAGAAGTTTTGTTCTGTGTGTGTGTGTGTGGTGTGGTGTTTTTAATTTTATTTTCACTATACTCCATTCTTTCTATGGCGGGAGGGGGCACATCCCAGTGACCCATTTGCATCCTTGTCCCGTGGTTCATTTTCATCTCGCCTGACTTACTGTAATTTAGGACAAATCTGTTCTCGACCCCTTTCCCGTCTTGTCTGAGAGTCTTCATTTCCTTCATGAGGCATGATGGAAGGGCTGGAGGTTCACTGTCTCTCCTTTTCTTGGCCAGAGTGGGAGAGCTGGCCTGAGGCTGTGAATGGTCTTCCTTAGGATACCTCTGCCAGGTGCCTGGGGCTCAGACAGGAAACCCAATTCCTGCCTCCAAGGCATAGGAGTTGCGGGCAAGTAGGCTCAATCAACAGGCCATGCATAGGAAGAGGGGACACTTGTAGGTAGCAAGGACCAGATTCACTTAACTTACTTTGAGTCATGGTGGTGGCAGTTTCATGTAAGGATATGAGTGTGTGCAATCAGGATTCAATCAGATGAGGCCCAAAGTCCAGGGCAGGACTGGCTGACCATGGTGAAGAACTTGGCCATTATTTTGTTGATGGGATCCACTCTGCAACTGTGTAAAAAGTTAAATATAAGTCTAAAGACATAAATCCCCAGCAATATCTGTTCAACTCTGCATATCATCATGCTGGGAGATAGGACACCAAGGGGTGGAAGGTTCTGAAACACACCAACGTCCCCGTCTTTCTCTACCCCCGGCCCACCTCAAACACCTTCAGCTTCTGGAAAGCCTCCAAGGGACACTCCACCTCCTCCCAGTGGGCCTCTAGAGGTGTGTTCCAGGGCCACCCAGATGATAGCCAGGGCCAGGGCAGCCTGTCAGGAGGACACATCACAAAGTTGTTGCTCTGTTAAACACAAGCAGAGCAGGGACCAATTATGGGGTTCCTGTGCACAGCAGGCCTCATTAACGCACTCAGCATGGGATGGACAGAAGCTTGTAGAACTGGAGAACCAGTTTGAGCCTCCTAAAGCAACTGGGAGGGAAGAAGGGAGGACATCATTGGCCACTTTGGTGCTCAGGGGGTCTTTGCAGAGAGCCACCTCTCCTCTATGCCAGACTTGACTGCTGGGAGCCTCTGTGGCTGCAGCATGGCATGGGATCGTAGGTACTGTAAACAGAGTTATGCATCTATATTTCCAAGAAAGATGTTCTGGGAAGAAGCACTGTGGCTCCCATCACATGGGGCTGGGTGTCCTCAGAATAATTAAGACTGCCTGATAGATGGGGGACTAACCAGAAACCCTGCAAGCTTGTGATTGGCCCAGGGATATGCAATGGGGAGGGGGAGGGCAGATCTGTAAGTGAGTTGTCCAGACTCCCTCCGCGACTCCTCGTCCCTCTCCAGTGAGATCACCTTACTGACATGTAAGGGTTCGACTATTATTTATTGAGCGCTGAAAGTGTGGATGGCATGGTGCTCAGGGCTAGACTACACTTAATGCATTTGATCCATAAAATGGTATCACCATGTTGCAGAGTGCACTGCAGTGGCTCTTTTGAGGGAGAGAGGTTTAGTCACTTACCCAGGGCCAGAGATAGGACCTGGAGGAGAGATGCAGATCTAGCTCTCCCGGGTGTCTGTGCTTCCTTCCCTCCCTCTTTTGCATGCTCTTGTCTCAGTCTGGTCCATCCCTGAAGCTGAGCCATGACTTGCCTCCTCCCTGCACCTCCCTATATCTCTCCCTGAAGGGACCAGACTTACTGGTCTCCCTCCCTGGATAGCAAGGCCACTGACAGTTGTTTGTAGGTAGATGGTACTGATCCAGGTCCTGCCACTTCTCACCCTTGAGCACTTTTATTTATCTTCCCTTAGCCCCTCTGCTTATGTATGACACAGGAATAATGATATCCAAGTCCTGGGGCTTTTGAGAGTAGATAATGTCTTTCGAGTCTGGATTCAGCACATATGTGAAGGCCTCCAAGGTGCCAGTGAGATGGTGTCTCGAGAGAGACACCATCACTGTTCTCAGAAAGGCCATGGCCTACCCATGAAACATTCCTGGGTAGGCTGTGACTGTGACTCCAGAGGGCATAAAGGAGGTGTGCCAGGTCCAGGAGAGCATAGAGGGGACCTGATTCAGCCTTGAAGATTCAAGGTAAGCCTTCTAGAAGACAGAACACTTAATTTCAAGCCAGATGGATGAGTAGAAATTGATCAGAAGAAGAATATTCTATACAGAGAGCCCAGCAGACAGGGAGGACTGTGATGAGAGATCACATCTTGCTTTACAAGCAGAAGAAAGTCCAGGGGGCCTGTAACATAGTAGCTAAGAGGAAGGTGGAGGAGATGAGGCTAGAGATTTGCAGCCCAGATCAGGCAGGGCCTTGGGGGTCACAGAAAGGAGTGGGGGGCTGGGGATGTGGCTCAAGCGGTAGCGCGCTCGCCTGGCATGCGTGCAGCCCGGGTTCGATCCTCAGCACCACATACCAACAAAGATGTTGTGTCCGCCAAGAACTAAAAAATAAATATTAAAAAATTCTCTCTCTCTCTCTCTCTCCCTCTCTCCTCTCTCCCTCTCTCTTTAAAAAAAAAAAAAAAAAAAAGAAAAGAAAGGAGTGGGGATGTCAGTCTGAGCATAGTCTGTTTGAGTCAGAATGGCGACCATGGCCTTAGATGTCTATTTGTGTGTGTGTGTGTGTGTGTGTGTGTTTTCAGTCACAAATACTTTTTTAAAGACAAATCACTTATTTAAAAGTAAACAAATGGAGATCTACTTTTAAGTTGATATAAGTCAAAAAATTAAAAGGCACCATTTTCATAGGTAATGTGCTAAAAGTAAATGCCACATTAGAAAATCTCAACTACAACATACATTTAGCTTATCTGTAAAGTTGGGCACAGCTCTCTAAAGTAACATTTGACTGTCACAACCGTTTGACTTTAAAAGGTTAACCAGGGACTGGGGTTGTGGCTCAGTGGTAGAGCACTTGCCTAGCACGTGCAAGGTGCTGGGTTCGATCCTTAGCACCACATAAAAATAAATTAATAAATGAAGGTCTTGTTCCAACTAAAAAAAAAAAAATTAAAGATTAACTAACCCAAATAGTTTAAAGAGTTTTAGTTTCAAAAATCAACAGTACAGGGCATGATTTCTACATTACAAGTTCTTAACGTGCCAATAGAAGTTTTACAGTTCAATTTTCCTCAACAAAATTCCAGCACCCAAGCCCACTCGCACCCTTGCCCTCCCTCCTTGAACCATCAGCAGACAGCGTCTTGTTTGTGTGGCTAGACCGACTCCTCTTCCTTCTCCATTTGGGTGGGCATCCGGGCAGGGCCAGATTCACTGAGGCGTATTCTTGCAGGTTGACAGATCCTCACAGAGGATCCTCAGGGATAGCAGCTTCAAGGTGTCTGGTGCCCACACCTAAAAGGCCAGTTGACTCATCTCCAGTGCAGCAGACGCCTCTCCGCTGGGGAGAAACAGCCCAGCTAGTAGAAAGATGGAGAACCAAGAAATTCTTTCCTTCCTCACCTATCATTGCCTGAGGACTTGAGGGGACTTGAGGGGTGGAGTGCAGAGCCTACTGAGAAGGTAGGAGGCTATGTCAGGTGTCATTTTAAATAAGAGGACTTTGGAAAATGAGTCAGAGGGACCAAGAATGGAAGTACAGAATGGTTAGTAGAGGTTGGCATGGTTGCAGAGTGGGAGAGCAGGGTAGATGTGGAGACATGTTGGGGACAGGATGTGGTGATGGGTTAGTGTGGGAGCGGTGTGGTCAGGGTGAAGGTGAGGGTGAGGGAGAAGGACATGTCCAGAAGGACTCTCAGATCCCCTGGTGTGGGCTGCCAAGTAGCTTTGTGCCATCTCTTCTCTTGGGAAAGCCTGGAGGAGGCCCGTGGTGACTGGCAGGTCAGAGTCCTACTGGGAATCTGTTCCAGGGGAGATGCTCAGGAGACTTCCAGGGGGTCTGTCATATAGACATTTGTTTAATAAATTAAAGAGAAACAGTTGGGAAACTGTTTGAAGCCACAGTTATGGGAGAGATCTTCTATCCTTTGGTGAGCGCGTGGGAAACCAGGGAGGGAAGGAGATGGAGAAGATTGGAGAGGAGAAGGCCAGAAAAGAGGGCTCCTGAGAGCAAGGAGCAAGAAAAATTAGAAGGGGGCTTTGCTAGGGGGGTGGGGGTGGGGGGTGCTCAGAGGTCAAGGAAGATGAAAGAACAAAATAGTGGCTCATGTTTGGCACTCAGTAAGTGTTCAATAAATGTGAGCCCCCCCCCCATTACTCTGTCTTTGGTTGCTCTCTTAATTCTGAATATCCCTAGGCCTTTTCCCTCAGATTGCAATATATAGAATGCAAGAAATAAGGAGTGAATGGCAGGACATGGTAGTGCACCTCTGTAATCCCAGCAGCTTGGGAGACTGAGGGAGCATCATAAGTTGGAGGCCAGCCTCCACAACTTAGTGAGGCCCTAAGCAACTCTGCAAGACCCTGTCTCAAAAAAAATAAAAATAAAAAGGGCTGGGGGTATGGTTTAGTGGTAAAGTGCCCATAGGTTCAATCCCGGGTGCCCCCTCACACCCACCCCCCCAAAAAAAAGGGAAGGAAGGAATGAAAGAATACACACGTGCAGAAATCAAACGAATGACAAGTGAAGTTTTTATTGGTGAGCCTCCAAAGTGGCACTCTGGCGGCCCAGGGCATTGATTTTTGACCTAGGGCTGGGCCACATGCAAGCTTCCTGGGAACCCATGGTCCCTGTCTAGCAGAGGGCCCTCGGGAAGCCTCTTTTCATGCTTGTCAGACATCCTGGCCTGAGCAGCGCCAAAATGGTCCCCCTGGCCACCCGGGCAGGGAGCCGCCTTCCCCAGCAGGTCGCTGGAATCCCTGTCGCCTTCTCTCCCCGAGCACTGTCGACTGCACTGTAATCACACAATTATGATGCCATTAAAATGTCACATTTGAAGAAATCCATATAAACAGAGCATTAACAACCCCTTGAAAATTGTAGTCTTTAGCACTAATGACCTACTTTCTCTACGCGCCGCGCCCTCCCGCCACCTCCGCTGCCTCTTTCCCCTGCCTGGATTCCAGAGGCAGGTGAGGAGCTGCCTGGAAAGCCTGATGTTGAATGTGCTGGGAGAGGCTCTTTAATGGCCAGGAGCAACCAGGCCAGGGAGGCGAAGGAGATGAGAAGATGGCAGCCTAAGCAGATCTGAGGTTCATGAAAGAGAGGGCTCCCGAGAGGACTGGGTCCCAGGGAAATCCAAGAGCCCAGTGGCATTGAGAAATTCAAGGCTTGGATTTATTCCATTGGCTTTGACTTCCTCACCCTGGGAAGAAGTGATGAACCCTGAGATATAGTGGTCAGTCGTGAAGCATGACAAAATAGCAGGAGGGACATGCCCTGTTCAGAAGTGGTGGCCAGAGAGCTTTGCTTCCCAGCTCCTGGGAGGGGAGGGTGAGGACTAAAGTGGGCAGAGAGGCAAGGGGGTGATAGGGGTTATGGTAGTGTGTGTGTGTGTGTGTGTGTGAGAGAGAGAGAGAGAGAGAGAGAGAGAGAGAGAGAGTGTTTTTTCATTTTGTGGCACTGGAGATTGGACTCAGGGTTGCTCTGCCACTGAGCTACATCCCCAGCCCCTTTTTATTTTGAGACAGAGTCTCACTAAATTGCTCAGGCTGTCCTCAAACTTGTGATCCTCCTGCCTCAGCCTCCCGACTCAATGGGATTATAGGTGTATACCACCGTGGCTGGTGGTTTGGGGTAGTTTTGACCTCATTGCTCAAAATATTGCCTTGGAAAATTATTCAGATGCTGAACTTTGTCTCTGGAATCTAATTTTAAAGCACTGAAGAAGCAGATTACCAAAAGGACTCTCCCAGTGAGTACGGTTGTGAAGTAAATCAGAAGCCAGAACAGGTCTGACAAAGTGATTCATCTCTTCCTGATGTGTTTGAAGCACATCTGGGTCCTGTACAGTACCAGGCTGGATGAAAGTTGAGGGTATGTCTGTCCCCTTCTGAAAAGCAACCTGCGGGCCACTGTGAAGAAAAAGAAGTTGAATGGGAGTGGGGGAGAGGTTTTAAATATCCCTCTAGCACTTAACACCCCTACAGCTATTCAGATGGACATGCAGACCTTGTCCAAAGCCCAAGGATGGTTGGTGACAAGCATGTCATTTGTGACGAGCAGTTATTGGTTCTTCCAAGGACAGCATTGTTTATATAAGCGAATATCATAAATTCCTTTTTGACAGTTCGTGTAAATGTCCTGGAAGAGTCTGCTGCTGTGCTGTGGAGATGGCATGTATTGGGGACAGGCTCATAAGGTTTTCAGTCCACTGCCATCATCACCTACCTGCACTGTCCCCAGCAGCACTCAATTTGCAGGCAGCCCATCCCCCTCCACATTCAGCAGGCTCACATGGTGTCTGGGAACTATGGGTCTGTTTTTGACATGAAAAGAGCCCCTTTCATTAAAAGCCAGCCAGCAGCCCTCCTGGAGTCCCCGGAGATAAAGTCGATTCAAAGTCATTGCTCCAACCCCACACCTACAGATTCAGCGGCTGACCTAGTTTCGAGGCAGCCAGAGGGCATCTGGATGTCACCTTATTTACTGAGCAGATAGGAAATGCTCGATGCTTTGGCCTTGCTGCACACGGTATCCCGGTATCTCAGGAGATCAGTCTTCCACCTCAGGGGCACAGAAGAGAGGGGAACAGCTTCTCCTCAGCTGAGAGTGGGAGGGTTTTCACTGAAGTCACCTTTGGGGAATGAGTGACAAGGACTTAGGGAACATTTGACTCTGAAACTCTCTTTCTAGCTGTATTCTGGTTGAGCACCTTTTGGCTTATGGATGAGGGAAGGAGTTTCTAGGCCGCCCTTGACCAGAGGGTGCAGAACTAAGCTTGTGGCCAGGGCCCCCCACTCAGCCTATCTTTGTCTCTACCTGGGCTGGGGCCTCGCTTCCCTGATGATCCTGGGTCTGCCAAGCCCTGGCCCAGAACGTGCATGGAGTCAACCTGCCCAGAATTAAACCCAACATCTACTTGCTGTGTTACCTTGAGCCACTCTAGCTCCCCAAACTTAGTTTCTTCTTCAGGAAAGTGAAATGTGGTAAATAATTAGGTTTGAGTTTTGAAGGAGTGACATTTTTAGGTGGAACCTGGCATGCAGTGAACCCAGTGAGCGCAGCAAAACGATCATTTTCTACAGTGGTCATTGCTATTTGGGGTGATTGTGTCCAGTGTGAGAAGTTCTTTTACTTGGGCTTCTCATAATTTCCCATCTTGTTATCTCCCAAGAAATAAAATCTTCTTTGCCTGAGAAGATGGAGATTTAAGGAAGCTTCAAATCCTGCTAGCCAATGCTCTTTGTGAGTTAACCTGGGCATCCTGGCCCCAGGGGAAGCAAAACCCAGGAGACGTGGAGAAGATCTACTGGGACTGACAAGGCTCAAAAAGAGGGCCAGAAAGTGAGCAGCTAACTCTGAGTTCAGGTTCCTGGGCCTTCTGGGTGCTCAGGGTCTCAGGCAGTTTTGGGCTTCTGATCCTGCCTGGTGTCTCCCCAGAATCACCCAGGACAGTTCCACCTCCTTGTGCATAAAAAGGGAGTCAGCACAGGGCTCCATTTCTGGCCTTCTAAACTGCGAATAACCTTACCAGTATGTATTACGGTTGTTAAAATAGATTCTTGTTTTCTCATTCGCCTGGCACTGTGCTTCCCGCCCCGTGTTTGAGATGGAGACTTGGGGTAGAGAAAAGACCTCCCAGCTGCAGGAAGCATCGGTGTTGATAATGACCCATCCCTATAGCCAGACTGTAAGGTGAAGAAGCATCTAGTCGCCTGTGGATGCTGTCAGGGACCCCATTCTCTGCCACAGGGAAGGCAGAAGCAGCTCAACATAAATTGGCTGAATGTAAATTGCATTTTCCCTCTATTAGCATTCAGCCTCCAAAATAAATAATAGTGACCACAGTCATGTTGACGATAATAATATGTTACATATGCATTATGTCTTACCAAGCAATTTTTCATACCTTATCTCACTTCTGAGATCTGATTGGAGCTCATAAAACCAGACCGGAGGAAGATTAGTGTTGCCCTTGGGATGGAGTGAGACACTGAGTGCAAGAGTTTGAAAAGACAGGCTAGGCAAATTAAAGGATCATCCCTGGGGCCCTGCTTCCCCCTCTTGGCTCACCTCCACTCCTCTCCTGCGCCCCACCCCCAACACACACACTCTTGCTGCTGCTTTTCTGTCTACAAGAATTGGATTGAAATGAACAAGGGACCCTTGAAGGAGAAAAGAAGTCACAAAAGCACAAGGCTTGCTATGATTCATTTCCCATTTATTTGATACTTCCCCTTTTGGTGTTTCTTGACCCTTTTCCATTTATTCCATTACTGTCATAATCTGGTGGCCTGCAGTCAAAATCAGCCCATGGGCACATTTTGTTTGGCCCAAAGGGAGGTTTAAAGCAAGGTAACTAACTAGGCAGGTATTGTGCAGTACCTACCAGATACCTCCGCTCTCACATTTCCACTCACAGGCACCCGAGGCCTACTCATTGTGGCTCCCCTAGATACCCTGGTTCACTAGGGCCCCTTGAAAATTGTTTGGCCCCATAGCTATTTCTTGCAGCTTAAGAGTTTTCTGATGATGCCTGATGATATTTCCTGGCCCTGTACAGCAAGCTAAGGGGACAGATGTACAACTCTTAGAGAGGGTTCATCTATCATCAAGAAATCCAAGTCTGGTTTTCACTGTTTTTATTGTTGTTGTTTGTTTGTTTGTTTTGTTGTTTCTCTTCTAGAAGTGTTTTTTTGGAAAGGTGGGCCTCTAACCAAGTGCTGGAGGCCACTCTGACTTTGTTGTTGGGCTACACTGGAAGGGTTTGGCCTCCCTCTCTGGTACCTCTGCCCCTCGGAGGTGGCTGACACATCACCCCGTAGATACACAATGAGGTGACCCTGTGCCCAGGATAGCTCAGCTGTGCACACCAGAAATGGCATGTCTCAGTGTCCAGCTCTGTTCAGCTGGAAGCTGCCCTTCCAGAGCCACTTCCAGCTCTTCCCCTACATCCAGTCCCTCCTTTTGGGCTCTTCTGGGTGCTGGTTCCTATTGTTAGCCATGCTCTCCTCTAGCACGGGCCTTCTCTGTGCCACTATTGGGTCTACTAAACCCCCCTTTTCCCCTGCCGCATGAGGATACTTGTCCCTGCTGCTCTTGACCTCCTGCTCTCTGGGTACCGGAGCTGGAGAACACTGACTTCTTCTGCTGTTCCAGTCCCTGACCACAAAGGGATGAAGAAATAAACAGCACGGGCAAGGCCAGCTCTCTCCCAATTCATCAGCAATTGGGATATATTCTTCAGGCAAGTGACAAGCGCTTCCATAAAGGAGCTGCGGGTCTAGTCTTTGGTGGTGGGATTTCGGGATGTTGATGGGCAGAAGCAGGCCCATCAGCAGTGGGGCTCACGCGTCCTGACACGTGCCTGGAGCTGGCCGGCCCTCTTCCCCTGCCATGCTGACTTCCATTTCCCCTGGCACCTCCCTCTCATGCTAATTAGTAAGCAAATTAATCTCCATATAAGGTCTTCATTGTGTGAGGTTTCTTTTTTTCTATTCCAAAAACAAAACCTGGGCTTTCGTCCATTCAGCTAATCATATTATATTTCACAGTTGGAATTTTCAGGCAATTATAATAATTATCGGAACTTTTTCTTCTTCCAGAACGCTCGAAGCTCCCCCCAAAGTTGTATCTGCACGTGGCACTCAAACGAGATGTGGGTGGTGAGTGCAGACCAGAGGGCAGCGTGGGGAAGACAGAGGGAGGCCGAGGTCACTCTTGCCCTCAGAGACTAAATGAGATGAAAATCAAAGGAAGAAAAGCCCAGCATGAGAGAGGGGTCTAGGCTTGGTGTCCCAACCTGCAGACGCCTCAGGGGCTCAGAGGCCCCACAGAGGGGCAAAACCCAGCAGATCCATTTTCTAGCACCTGAGTGTTAAGTTAGGAAATTGGAAAAAAGGACAGGAGGGGGGAGAAGAAGAGTAAACTCATCCCTGTTGAATGATATGCTATCTCATCTGGTCTGAGAAATAGCTCTTTCCTCCTCTATTGTATGTCCATTCTATCTATCAAACCCTTTAAGGAGTGACGCTCCTATAATTAATACCAACCATTAAACTACAACATTGAAGGAGCAATTGTCTAATTCCGAGGAAAATTTAAATTTATGACCAGCACCCGAGATAAAAATGAACACTAAAGAAAAGGAGAGAAAACCCTGCAGAAGATAAATAGAAAGCCAAGTGGGATATTGACTTGATCCTTCTCCAGTGCAGGGTAATTTGGCTTCTAAAGTGAGTTAGATCATAATAAATTAAATTTAGATTTCTGCACATCAGTTAAATAACTCCCAAGACAGAATTCCAGTGAGAAGAGGGGGTGATAATACATGGAGGAAATATTAAAATAAAGATCTGATCTAATAATCCATAATTGATGTGCTGTCCCTCGTGAAGGGAAAGGATTTTCCAGCTCTTTCCTTTGTTAGGAGCCCAGGTGGGTGAAGGGCTGGTTGCCCCTCCTTTGTTGGAGTTTGTCCTGCCCATTGGGGGAGTCTGTTACCAACAGTCATTCTTTCCCAGAGCATCCCCTGTAGGTAGGATTTACTCTAGCAGGTTAGAGCCGTGTGGGACCATTTGTACTCCCTCCCTGTGCTGACTGCCCTTGCTGACTGGATAAAAGTACAGGGGTGAGCAGATCATTAGGTACTTTTTGAGACTAACTGGAAGGAGGGCAAAATGGTCCTGTGGTTATACGGTAACATCTGGTGTGATGGAAGGGACACATTTTAAAGTCAAAGTCTTGGGTGATAATTTCGTATTGATGTGCTCTTGAGGAAATTCCTCTGTTTTCCCCAGACTCAGTTCTTTCATCTGTGAAGTGGGAACAATATGACTAGCTCACCCACTTTCTAAGGGTAATGATGATAAGACATCCAAGTGAAGATGAGCTGCAGATTGTAAACATTTCTTTTTGGCCTGGGTGGTATTGACTTCCGATTGTTGTACTTTTCATTTTTAAAATTTCTGTTTGGTTCGTCTTTGAATCCGTCTGGCCATTTCTACAGTCGTATTTTGTTCTCTGTCTGATAATTTCTGTATTTGAAGCCCTTGGATGATGTCGATTTTTTATCGTTTCCACTGATTCTTGCCTGTAGTGACTTGTTCCCTTGTGCATCTGATAATTTTTTATTGTGAGTTCATCTTTTATTGACCTTCATGGGAGTCTTGGAGCCTAATTGGGGATGCTTTTCTCCAGATAGGATTTATATTTGCTTCTTCCAAGAGTCAGGGGTACAACCCATCTGGACCATTCCATTCTTTTCTTGAGGTCCTAAGTTTAACTTGTCCAATTTTGGGGGAGTCAGGGACCTAACTTCTCAATGACCTTCCCCCCCCCCAGGGAAGACTCACATTTTGTCTTTGCTTTTCATTCAACTACCCCAACTGTAATTGCAGCACCCTATATTTTCTCTGGCTTTGCATGTTGAAGATTTTCCTTCTGGAAAGCCCTACAATACATCAAAAACTATGCTTATTGTACCGTATCTAGGTTCTAGTTGTAGGTTGGCATGAGGATCCCTGTGGGTATCTGGTCTTCTGGGAGCTCATGGAAATCAGGAGCACACTGGGTGGTACTGGGGATGCAGTGGCTGTGGTCCTGGCAGCAGCTTGGATGTGTGCAGATGAGAGCTCAGCCACACAGTTGGCTTAGAAACTGCATCTGTAAGAAAGACAAGCTTCGTGACAGACACCTGGCTGTTGTGTGAACTTGGGAATACACGCCTCAGTTTCCTCATTTGAAAATTGGGAATAGAGTTTGCTGTTGTATTATAGATTTATGGGGGTTTTAAATAAATTTCAAACTCCCCCCCCCCACTACTTCCCTCTGAGGTTCTGACAAGGGGACCTTTAGTAGTTAGTTTTATGTGTCAATTTGGCTAGGTCATAGTGCCCAGATATTTGATCAAACATTATTCTGGATGTTTTCCTGAGAGTATATTTTGGATGACCTTAACGTGTAAATAGGTAGACTTTGAGTAAATCAGATCACCCTCCATCATGTGAGTGGAACTTGTCCAACCAGTTGAAAGCCTTAGGAGTTGTACAAGGACTGACCTTCCCCCAAGCAGAAAGATATTCCACCAGTGGGGACTGCCGTCCGTCTCAGACTCCAAGTTTCAATTGTGTAAGCCAATACCTTAAAATAAATCTATTTCTCTTTCTTCCCCCATCTTTCCTCTCCATACACACACACACACACTCACACACACATATACCACACACACACACCACACACATGCACGCATGCACACACACACACCCTATTGGTTTTGTTTTGCTGGAGAACCCTGACCAATACAGGAATACACTCAATAATCAGCAAGTGGGAAACAACATTAATCTTCTTAATGTCATTCCTTCAGGCCAGTGAGCCACCCTCCAATGGCCAACGTCAGACTTCTGGTAAAAGCTGCATTGGACAATGTGGAGTTGCCTGAGAATGAAGTTGGGCCTCCTGTTTCTCCATTTTGAATCTAGACTGAAGAACCAGCACACCCAGGGGTGCCTCTAGGTGTGACCATGGAGCAGATCCCAAACGTACTCATCCAAACACCTGGGTGAGACAGGAGGCTTGCTTCTGGAAGTGGTGTGCACTTCCTGTGTGGGCATGAGCAGAGCAGTCCTGCCCATCAGATAGGCACGTGCAGCCCCTGCTGGTGAGGTTAGTCTTGCCCTCCCTGGAGAGGGGAGGCCAGGGCTGTGGGGAGCCCCTGATGGTGTTTCAGTGATCAGGTTACCAGTGCCAGAGACGGGGGAGCCCCTTGTGCACTGACCTCCGTGCCAGACTTCACCAGGCTTTATTTTGCCTTACGTGGAAACGTGATGGGGTGGGGGTGGGCAGAGGAGGATTCTTGCTATGAAAATAAAATATGGTATAATAAGTGCTCAGTGAATGGGGGCATTACCATAGGCACAGCATGTTCATGGGACAGCTCCTATGAAAACTTGATGTGAAAGTTAGCTTTCATGGTGGGTGATGTCCCCTTCCTGCACCATGCGGTCCAGTCCCTTGCTGAACCCATCTGACTTCAGTAGGTATAGAACAGCGTGAGCCTCTGGTGCACTTTTTACCCTCATAGTTTGTTCCTGTCTGTGGCCTTGGGGGGCCTGCTGGAGGATTAATTAAATCAGCGCTTTCATCCTTCCCTAGCTGGCAGCTTGGGCAAGCTGACCCCTGCCCACCCTGCACAAAGGGGTTGTGTGAGGGGTGTGTGACAAGGTATGTGTCAGCTTCTGTGTAAAATTTAGAATGTCATTATTTTAAACACACCTTCACCATCGTTTAATATATTCAGGTATCACTGTAGGAAAGCCCAGCTCCCAGCACAACTGACACCCCTCCAGGGGTCTCAGTGCAGCGAACTGTAAAGGGACTCTGCACATGTGACATCCTGAGGGGACAGTCCCCTGCAAGGACGCCTGCTACTGACTGTTCGTGCGATTTCCCTTGCCAGGCTGGCTGCTGCTCCGGCTTTCTGGGGCCAGAATTCCAGCTGTTCTCATAGCAACTTCTCTAAGAGGCAGACCCTGCAGAGATGCCCGGGATGCTCTGCTTCCTGTGGGTGGTAAGAGCCAGGCTGAGCCAGCAACCACGGCCTGGTGCCATCTTGGCCCTGGGTCTCTGTTTGATATGAATCAAGAGTAAGGGCTGGGATGAGACTAAGAGGTGGTTACACCTCCTCTTCCTGTCCCCTCATGTTGTCATGGGTGCCTGCCCTTCCACCTGATTCTCCAACAGATGGAAGGAACCATCCAGTGGCACCCAGGAAGGCTCTGCTGTAAGGCTCAGGTTAGGTGACTGCAGCCAATGATCGACTGGTCTCATTGAGGGACTTCTCTTCCCTCCACTCCCACTCCACACATGTGGCTAGAGACATTTTCTCCGGGGCCTACTTCCTGAGACCTAGCTTCATTCCAGATTTTTTTTTTTCTTCATCATGTCCTCTTTGTGATCCCTGTTCCAGCCTTCCCCTCCTGAGCTAACCATGCCCTGAGCAGAGTCTCTGTCTCTGGACCGCCTGCCTGTGCTGGTTAATTTTATACGAGGCTCAACCTGACTGGGCCACAGGGTGCCCAGTCATTTGGTCAAGCTGTATTCTGAAGGAGTCTGTAAGGGTGTTTCTGAATGAGATTAACATTTGGGTTGTAGATTGAATAAAGCAGATTGCCCTTCCATTGTGTGTGTGTGTGCACGCGTGCATGTGGGGGCCCGAACATCCAGTCCACTGAAGAAGGCCCCATAGAACAACAAAATTAAGAGGAAACTCCTCACCCAGCGTAATGGTGATCCCAAAGATTTGGGAGGCTGAAGCAGGAGGATTGCAAGTTTGAGAACAGCCTGGACAACTTAGCAAGACCTATCTCAAATGAAAATTTAAAAGGGCAGGGATGTAGCGAAATGGTAGACATTCCCCCCCCCCCCCCCGTTCAATCCTCAGTGCAAAAACAAAAAAAAAAAAGAGGGAACTTCTGCTTGACTGCCTTTGAGCCGGGATGGTTTTTTCCACCTAGGGCTTGAACTGAAACACCAGCTCAGCTCTTCCCGTGTCTCCAGTCTGACCACCGCAGGTCTTGGAATTTGTCAGCCTCTATAATCCTTAGCCAGATCCTTATAATCCTCCTACGTAAACTTACACAAACGTGTGAATGTACACACACACCTTATTGCTTGGACTCTGTTAGCCTAGAGGACTCTAACATACTGTCTTTTACCTGGCTTGTTGCTACACACTTATTTACCCCTCCTATTGTCCCTTACACAAAGTAAAACCCCTTCTCACCCTTCAAGATCTAATTTATTTGACACATCATCCAGAGCTGTCCCTGTAGCCCTCAATCCTCTGTGCTTTCACAGCGTGCCATGAAGCTTATGTGGTTAACTCCCTTTGTGTGATAGCATAGGGTCTCTATGGTATCTCTGCCACCTTGCAACCCCCTTGAGGGCAAGGGCCCTCCTCTCCACCTCCCTACTCCTTGGCTTAAAGCAATTTAAGGGATCACAACTTACTTGGAGAATTGCAATGAATTAAGCTGGAAATGAGCCAGTGGGAGACAGTTCCACGGCCCTTCCCAGGAAGATGAGATGTCAAGGTCACCCTGGGGAGATGTTCCAACCATAGGTGACAGCTGTCAGACTCTGACAATGCATAGCACAGGCCTGGGGTTTCACACGCCCACTTAAATTCTCCCTAGCATGTTCTGGAGCAGCAGTATCACAGGACATTAATAAAATCAATTATTGGATAAAAATCACTGGTTTCCAGAGCTTCATCTTGTGCTATTAGCAGGAGAATGCTGTTTCAAAAAGAGATAACAAAGAGGGAGGGAGAGAGATCAATTACTGGATAAGATCGCGGGTGCCCAAGATGAACGTGCAGAGTGGTGTGGCCCCTCTTACCTGCCACAGCTGCCACATGCCTGCACCACTGTTGGCTGAGCCTGTCCTGGGCCTTCCCACTCAGGTTCCCAGGTGCAGGAAGCACACCCTGCTCTGTGATGGGATGCAGCTTTCTGCTCCCTTAAGACTCGGGCAGCATGAGACACTTGCATGACGATTTGGGTCAGTGACACATAAATGAGCGGCTCCATCTCAGTGACGATGCCAGCCCCAGGCCACCAGCCCTCCTGTACCAAGTCAGAACCCCATCAATAAGTTCTTCCTAGAGACACAGCATTCATGGTGCAGATGAACCTGAAAGGTCCCAGGTCCTTTTAGATACAGACTGTTCTCCCCAGGGGCAAAAGTAGTAACATCCCTTGGGAAATAGCATCCAAATGTAAGCATCTCTCTTGCCCAGCCAGGAAGTCCAGCCCTGCTGGTGGAGAATCTCTGTAGGTCACAGAGCTGGTGAGTCAGAGGGTGGGAACCAGACATCCTGAACTCTGGTGGGAGGCAGCCCCTTGTCTCCAAGGCTGGAGGGGCCCAGGAGGCTGTTCTATGCCTTGGATTGCACCATTTTGGTAATGTGCAACCGCACACAGCCCAGTCACCTACCTATCTTTCCTGCTCAGAGGGTTATGGTGAGTATGATGTGAGATCATGAAAACAGAAGCCATCTGACACCTTCTAAAGTGGTGTGTCCACGTCCATATACAGTGAGGATCATTACTCACTCTACCATTTTGATGCTTCCTAAAAACAGTCACAGATTCTTGGGTTGCCCAAAGAAAGGACCTGTCACATGATGAGGACACACTGTTATAGGTGGGTCCCCTTCTTTCTGTCACCACCTTTCCTGTGGCAGGGGAGGAGAGAATGGTGGTCATTGTGTACCTGCTCTGTGCCAGCCATTGTGCCAGGTGTTCTCAGATTGCCCTGGAGAGATGGCCTCTGGGGTCAGGACGCCAGAATGTCCCAACGCTCCCAATTGTGGGATCTTGGCCAGGCACTTACCTGTCTCAGCCGTCTCCTCTGTATGATGGGAATCTGAGCCATGTCCATCTCAGATGCAATGAGGATGACATGAGATGAGGTGAGTCAGGGTCCCAGGACAGTGCTAGGTGTGTATCGCTCACTAACTGGTGGCAGCCATTCTTGTCCTGTTTGTTCTTGTTGCTGGTGGGTTTATTAATATTCTGTCTCCGGCCTCACCTTTGAGCCCAGCGTTGCTGAAACCACCCTGATCTCCATGGTTGGGTGCTGAGAGATAGACAGGGGGCTCGTGGAGGGCAGGGAGCCACTCTTACAGACTTTCTGTCCTTGTCACACAGCCTTCCGATGCTGACTGGGAAGACCTATGGGAGCAGTTTGATGAGCGGCGGTATCTGAATGCCAAAAAGTGGCGTGTTGGCGAAGATCCCTATAAGCTCCATGCTTTCAACCAGAGGGAGAGCGAGCGGATCTCCAGCAATCGGGCCGTCCCGGACACTCGTCATCTGAGGTGCTTCTGCTTCTCCTAGGCCATTACCCCCACCCCTCACTGCAGTCAGGTCAGATCAGCAACAGGCTTGATTTGGGGGCCCACTGTGTATGCTGCCCAGTGCCACCAGCTGGGGCATTTGCTGCTGGTTGGACACTAAGGGTTCATGATGTCTGTGCAGCTATTGCCGTGAGCCACCCCTAGGTCCCCCACTTTCTACCACGAGGTTGGGGGTGTGTGCCTACCCCCACCCTAGGTGACACTTGTCCTGAATTCATGGAGACTATAAATGCATGACTGTATATTTTTCCCTGAGAGATTCCCAGAGCCTGGCCTGCCTTTCAGAGTGGGAGACAGCAGGATGGACATACCCATGGAAGTCAAGCTGGAGTCTCTCCTGTCACTGGGGGAGGCCCTTCCTGAGATTGCACATTTGCCATGTGATAAGAGAAGCTAAGGGACTTCTCCACGTGCCATTGGTTCTGTCCTCAGCAGAGGGGCCCACTCACCCAGCTTCCCTCTTGCTACCTCTTGATCGGGCCACCCCTTCATCAGGTGACAGTGATCAGGTGTGGCACTATGCAGAAAGCTTTGTTTCTCAACAAAAAAGAGACTTTGTGGAGATGCTTGATCTCAGGACTAACCATTCCTGGTGTCATGGCAGCCCTTCTGCTTCCTGAGGGGGCTTGAGCAAGCAAGCCAGGCCTAACTCCAGTCCTCTCTTCTGGGCTTCCTGGCCTCTGCCCTGGGAGTCCAGAGGTGTCATAGACCTGTGTGGACGCATTTCCTCTCTGTTGCAAGTCACAGACTTTGTGCCAAATAGCAAGCTGCCCTCTGAGGATGGAGTTTGAAGGCAGTGTTGACCAAGAGGCTGTAGTACTGGCCTTGGATTCTTAGCTTCCTATATTTGTTTGGGTCTTTGGGTACCTACATATATAAAATTGGGGTTTATGCACAGGGAAGAAAGAATTTCCATGACTTATGAAACTAGTTACTTTGGTCGTTCTTAAATTGGCACTGGGTAAAGGCTTGTGGACTCAGTTTCCTTGATGAGTTTGCACAACTCAGAAACTTTATCTCACATGGCGTGTATTCATGGAGCCACGGGGCCAGTTCTTGGTAATCACCACTATTCCCAGAAGGAGCCAGAATCTTGATTTCCCTGTGAATGTATTAAGGGAGATGAACTCGATATTCTGGCTTCTTCTAACCCAGACAGTTTGCAAATTTAACTCTCCCCTCAAGGTACTATGAAACCTTCCTTAGGAGCAGCGCATGGCATCCCCTATAGCAGAATTCCCATGACGTGGGGCTGGGGTTGTGGCTCAGCGGTAGAGCACTCTCCTAGCACATGCAAGGCCCTGGGTTCAAGTCTCAGCACCACATAAAAATAAATAAAATAAAGGTATTGGAAACTACAACTAAAAAATAAATATTAAAAAAAAAAAAAAGAATTCCCATGACGTGGGCCATACCACTTCCATTCTGCGGGCCTGATATCAAGTCGGAGCCCTAAATTCCTATTTAAATTCCTCAGAACTTATCTTGCTTCTTGGTAACTGTGAGAATTTTATTTAAATATCAAAGTTATTGTATTTCCCTGAGCAAAAATTATGTAAAAGAGACCAAGGAAGAGGGAGGACTGAGAAGCCCCCTGGGTGTCATGCAAGTAGTTTGTCCCTTGTCCTAAATCCAGATACAGAGGCCCTCGGAGGGACAAAAGGAGGCCTCCTAGCCAGGAAAGCTGCTGATGCATCAGGACAAGAGCCCTTCAAGAGACACTTGGGACTGGTCCCACCTGCAGGAAGTAGGCACCATGAATTCACCATGCAGGCGCACCTGGGGGTACTCAGAGCGGGACTGATTTCCACACTGCCACTCATCTCTGATCTGAGAGTGAGAAAAGGGCATTTTTGCAAGGGCTGGAGTATGCTGTGGTAGGTGATAAAGAACTGAGCCTGTCCCCAGGAGTCCAGCTCACCAGCCTTGCTCTGGGCTCTGCACCTCACCCAGCGGACACTCCATCTGTTAAGGAGCTGTGTTCTGGAAATGCTGCGAAGAGGGAAGAGAGGATTTGGGCAGAATTTAGGCACCCTTTGGGAAGACAGAAAAGGAACTTGTATCAGCCATATGTCTGCCTCAGGGCAACAACCTTGCCCTGTAGGAGCCAGGATTGTTACTTGAGAATTTTGGGTTTATAGAACTTACTCTGAGTATGCAGGAAGAAGAAGGGACAGGGGTTGAGCTAACTTGGGGTTACCGAATACTAACAGCGCCAGGATAGAACTGGAGAGTCATCAATGGGATCGGCTCTCCTGGGGTCGGGTTTGGTAGAGTGCACCCCCTGCTGGTGTCACCCATAGTGATGACAACTTCAGAGGCTACCAGCAAAGCCTTTCTTTCCTCAGATGGGCCCTAGCTAGAGGACCTTTCTCTTCCTGCCCTTGCTACTCAGGGACACTAGCTGAGGTTGGAGTCCCTAATCCCTCCCTGATTCCAGCCTCCCTGTTGTACCCTGAGTTCTTCCTGAGGCAGCACCTGAGGTTTTCCTGCCTGGGCTAATGGAGCCCTGGGGCTCATTTTTGGACCCTGCCATGGCTCTGACCAGCCGTGTTTCCTGGGGACTAACAGCCTGCAGATCAGGGATTCTCAACAGCAGCACTACTAACATTTTGGCTTAGATAATACTTTGTTGTGCGTGTGTCCTGTGCATTGTAGGATTTGAGCACAATCTCTGGTCTCTACTTCCTAGCATACCCTCTCCCAAGTTGTGACAATCAGAAACACATTCAGACATTGCCATGTGTCCCCTGGGGGACAAAATTGCAGTAAAGATAACTACTGTAAATCTGACTCTGCTTTTCACCTTGATTCTCCAAAACTGAACATAAATATGTATTACCAACCCCATCACCAGCAAGATAATGGGGCAAACCTCCTCAAAGCAGAATTTACTCAGAGGTTCAGGACAGGGACTCCAGGCTCAGACTGTCCTGTTTTAAGTCCAAGCTGAACGAACTTGAAGAGGTTGTCTAGCATCTCTGTACCTCAATTTCCTCTTTTGACAAACAAAGATAAAATTAACAATAATGATCCTGCCTAATTTGGATTTTGTAGGGATCAAATAAAAAATACGTGGTAAAGACTGACCTACTCCAAAGTAAATAATTCAGAAAATTTCAGCATGTTGCAACCAGACCCCAAATTAAAGAAGCACCAATATCCCAAGAACCAGGAAGAGGCATTATTAATAAGATCATTGAGTCGTTATGCATGGCAGTGGGAGCAGGGAGAACAGACGTGGGCTTCAAGGTCAGGCTCAATGCCAGAGAAATGGGAGCGAGTGGAATCAAACCCCTGCAGTGTAGAGTGTTGTTCATAAGCATTGGCCTCAGAAGTTCTCAGTCCAGGCTCCTTACAAGAGGCACTTGGGGAGCTTTTTTAAAGTGCTGATACCCAGACTCCAATCAGCTGAAGTATGTCCTTTCTAAGCTCCACAAGTGACTCTAATGAGCTGCGAGGTTGAGGACCACTGCTCTAGGTAAGTGCTTCTCAAACTTAAATAGGCAAACAAACAGATCCTCTGCGGATCTTGTCTCAGTCTGATTCAGTAGCTCTGGGTTGGGACCCTAGATTCTGCATTTATAAAAAGCTCCCAGCGATACCAGTGCCCCAGGTCTGTGGATCAGACTCTGAATGGTGAGGGCTTAGAACAATGGTTCTCAAAGTTGCAGAATAGCAGCAGAGGCGTGGCATGGGAGCTTATTAGAATGCACATTCTTAGGTTTCACCCAGAATTCTCAGTGGATGCATCTCAGCAATATGATTATTAGCAAGCACTACCAGTGAGCTGATTCTGAGGCTCCCTCATTAGAAACCACAGAGCATGGGCTTACCTTTGTGGCTTGCTTTTGTGGCCCACATGAAGTCCATGGGTGGAATGGTTCTGCTGAAAGGCCCAGGGTTTGAGTAGAGAGTAGAGCCCTGATTAAGGCCACCTATCTGCCATGTGCTGTAGCTCTCTCCCTCTGTCTAGGTAATGTGGCTTCAGTCTCTCCCCTGTGGAGACTTTGACCTCTTGGGCTCCTTCTTGTTCCTCCCTCTTCTCCCATTTCCTTCATCCACAGGATCCATGTCCTGCCATTCTCCTGGCATTTGGCATCACCTCTACCAAGAACCTGCTAAAGCAGGGCCACCCCTGAGCCCAGGTCCATAGGCCCACACTGGGCTTCTGGCTTCTTCATGGGATTCAATCCCATTGATACAGGCTTTCTTCCCCTGGGCCATTTTGTGTTCCCATCATGCCTTGCAGCTAAAGTCCTGCTGAGTATGATATCCACCAGTCACCGGCTGCCCTCTAGGGTAACATGCTGAGCATCCACTACAGTGCCTGGCATGGGATAGGATTTAATTATTTTTTGAACAAATGGAAGAGTAAGATTGGAAAGACCATCGGCCACTCTCTGCCACCTGCCTTACATCCACATAGAGAGGAGAAGAGGGGCTCAAAGAAGCTCTCATCTCATTATCCTTTGACCCTCAGGGGCCTCATAAGAGGAATCAAGAGAGCAGACACAGAGTTAAAGGAAAAAGGCTTTTTCTCTTAAAGAGTTCTCATTACTGAAAGGAGAAGAGTGAAGGAACAGCATGTGGGAGGGGTCCGAGCTTATTAAATTTGCTTCAAATTTTCTTACCACAGTAATTGGATTCTGATTTATAGGAAGCGTTTGGACAGCGCCTGAAACAGAGAACTATTAGCCGAGCATTAGAGCAGGCGCTGCCAGGAGGGCGGATGTGGGGCAAATTGCTTAGGAATCCGAAGGTGCCATGTGACGGGGAGGGGAGGAAGGCTGTGGAAGTTTTCACCCGACAGGCCTCCGTGCTGATCGCATCGCCAAATGTATTGGCGCTGTCCTGGCATCCGGGGTCAAGAGAAGCCCAGGGGCTTCATTCTGTGCATGCAATAGAACAGTTACCTTTCCCCTGCTTCTGGAGTGCGCCTGCGGCAGGCAGTCTGCTTTATCCAGAATGTGGGAGGCCTGAGGCGAGGATCGCAAGATCACACTGGGGCAGGCTTGGACTCCCCCTTCTCAGGGTGTCCAGGGCCCAGGGGGTGGGTGGTGGGTGATGTGACATCCAGTATGGTTACAAAGCAAGTTTCTACAGCCTCAAATGGAAGCTGGTCCCCTCCTCATTCACACTGCTGAGCTAACACCCTTCCCACGCCCCTAGCCTACTCCTTACATCCGTTTTCCAAGATTTTCATAATCCCAAGGCTGGAAATGGCTTCTATTTTTTTGTTGTTGTTGTTGTTGTTGTTGTTGTTCTGGAGATTGAACCCAGGGTGCTTGACCATTGAGCCACATCCCCAGTCCCCTCCTCTCTCCCCTTTTAAGATTTTATTTAGAGACAGGGTTGCTGAGGCTGGCTATGAACTCGTGGTCCTCCTGCCTCAGCCTTCCCAGCCACTGGAACCAGGCCCTTCGACATGCATGTCCTGGCTTGGTCTCATTCCCAGCACAGGCTGGGTGAGAGGAGTGGCGACGAGGGAACCCGAGTGGCCTTTAGAACGTCCCAGCTCCTCTCATCTGTAAAGTGGGCTATTGGTCCAGATAACCTCAAAGATTTATCATTCTGTGAGTTGCCACACAGATGTGGATTGATGTGTCCCTCTGTGGTTGGTCTTCTCAGTGCAGATATGTACACATGTGTTCCCATTCCGGTCCCACCTCCACTGAACAGAAAAATGAGGCACCCTGATTTCAACCCCTCACTCCCCCATACCAATGATCAGTTTCCACATCACTGCCCTGGTCCTGTGAATGAATAAAATGCACCTACATATGTCATATGGGGGGGGGGTGGTACGTAGTAGCCATGTAGAACGGTGTCAGCGTCAAGAAGAGCAACTTCTAGCTGGGGCGAGGTCCTCATAAAGCAGTGACTGCTCTGACATACAGTCCTCCTTTTCTAGTCCTCCCGCCCTGACCCCATCACCAAGTACTGGTGACAACAGTTGGGTTTGCCATCATCCCAGTAGCACATAAAATATCTGGCAAACAAGAAGCCATCAGATGGAGACTCAAGCAGGGGGAAATATTTCGATCAAGCCAATGTATATTTTTGCTGTTGCCTAGCAATGCGTATTATAGGGTTGCTTGGATGGCAGGGGAGCAGGTGACAGGGTGGACATGGCCTTTGAGCTGTGGGCTGCACCGAGGTAACGCCGGGGAAGCTTCATTAGGTCACCTCCCCGGCCTGGCTGGGTCTGCCTGCTCCCTTGGGCACCTTCTCCCTGCCGCGGTCCAGTGTGGTGCTAAATGATTCGAACAGTGGGGCGCCCACTGCCTGCCTGGAGGGAAAATTCCACACTTGGATACATCTCACCAGAAAGACATTTTTCCTTTGCTCCTTTTCATCCCAGGAAATGAAGGGGCTGTGGCCCGGGCTCCCAACGCGCTTCTCCCTCCTTGTATTTACTCGGTTGGAATGACTGCCAAAGATCATCATCATTTCTCTCCCTGTGCTCGTCACTTAACAGTAGTAGGATAAAAATCTTTACGGCTAGAACGGCTGAGCGTAAAAAATGCTCATATTCCCTGAGAGTCAAGGCTATTCCACTAGCTCAGCACAGCGTAGTGATTCCGCATCAAGGCCGAGGGGAGGGAAGGGGAAACCCATCACAGACACTTAGCTTTTGCAAACAAGTTATCCCCATCTGCTACTTTCTGGTCCCTCCAGTGCGCCATTTTTCAATGCAGGATGTAAACCCATTGAAAGTGGCTCTGAGTATGCTTCACTGAGGAGCATCGCAGAGTTCAGGTTGCCCTGGGGGAGGACGGGAACAGCAAATTCAAAACATCCTTGAAGTGGCTTTGCAGTAGCCCCGGTCAGGGGAGCTTGGCAGCTGTTTGCACTTCCCCCTACAGGACTTCTGGATCATTCTCTGCAGGTGAGATAGAAAGACCTGCCCTGGCCTGCGATGGAAGGTGCCTCTGGGTCAGGGTTCCTCTTCATTCCCGGTGGCCTGATTCCTTGAACACCGAGCCTGCTGGCCTCTTCTGCATTTGCCTGCTCTGAGTTTCAGGGAGATTTCTCAAGGGGCAACCCCTTAGCCTTCAACCCCTCAGCCTTCCCCACCTGTGGAGGAAAATTCATCTGGACACACTGCCTTAGCCAATTTGTTTTCTTGCATCTTGTTTTCTATGGAATTCCACCAATTTTGGCCTTGGGTATCTCATTTATTTATTCATCTGCTCATTCATTCATTCAGTGAACACATTTACTGGGCATTTTCCACACTCCAAGGTCTATGTGGGGAATTGGCCCCCATCCCCTAAGAGCCTGTTGGTCTAATAGGAGAAATCCACGTGGGACAGATTCCTGATGCTCAGATGTGGATTGCATCAAGTCCCTACCCCCTTGACTCTGGTATTGATGCACTGACTTCTTGCTCACAGTGACCAGACACCCATCCCCCATTCTGGCCCAGGTTGTGGTGTGGCTGTTTCTATCTTGGTTGTGGAGCCAAGTGCAGGAGCTGGAAGCTTTCCTGAGAAGACAACAGCATGGCATAGGCTGGCCTGTGCAGGAGAAGGATTTACATGTGGACAGGAAGCTGAGGCCTTTTGAAGGAGATGGCACTTGGGCAAAAATTAGGACAGACATGTTAGAGTTTAGGATTTTACCAGGTGGTAGGCATTCCATGTGGGGAGAAGGACATAAGAAAATGTCAGGAAGTGGTAGAACCACAGTGAATTTTAGGAACTGGTAGAATTTACCTGGGAGTATGGGGTGATGGAGGGGAGGAGTGGGAAAGAACATTCTAGAAGGGAAACTCCGGGACATGTTTGGCCAAGTCTTGACTTCAGGATGAGGGGCTTAGATGAACTCAGTAAATGTTGCAATACCCTGGCTTTCATGCTGCCATTGCCTCATTGCCATAGCAACATGGGAGATGCCCTGAGCAGCAGCTCCCCGTCCAGCATCACCTATGGGGTCTAATTACAGGGGAGAGGAGACCGTCGTGGGACCAAACAAAATAAGGCCAGGCAGCAGTGGTACTCCCTCCCTCAAAGGGCAGCAGTACCAAACCAAGCTTGGACTGACTTGGGGTCGACCCCAGGGGTAGAGTAGGCCATGGAGACCCCAGCCTCCACAGTGAGACTCTAGCTCTTACACTGAAGAGTTTGTTCCCAGTAGGGTGGGAGAGGTGAGAAGGAAGAACTGTGCTGGAGAAGAAGGATCTGTCAGGGAGCAGAAAAAGGGGTCTGTTCTTCCCCCCGATCCAGTTGCTGGGTTTGGGGACTAAGCACAGGGTAGGCTGCAGAAACCTGGGCATGACAGCAAGACTAGAGATGAACCACTCACCTCGGTGGGAAGACTCAGGTTCAGGGAGGTTAGGGGTTTGTCCAAGTTCACAGCTAATCAATGCTTCGCTGAAACCCAAATTCAAGTTCAGATTCTAAGTCCATGTATTTTTTTCCCTTCTATCACAAATATAAAACCACCTTTATGCCCAGGTTCCCTGAGATAGAGAGAGGGAGGAAGTGTGTGTGTTTGACTTATACTTTGGAAAGCAAGGAAAATAGATGATAACACGAGGATCCTGGGTTTCCCAGTTTTGATAGTTTGATAATTAATGACATTTTAGTTTTCTCTAAAAGCACAAAAATGGCATTTTAGTCATCTAATGGAATAAAGAGTGTCATCTGGCTGGATGTGATGGCACACACCTATAATCCTTGCAACTTGGGAGGCTGAAGCAGGAGGATCACAAGTTCAAGGCCTGTCTAGGCCGGCAAGACCCTGTCTCAAAATAAATAAGAAGGGCTGGGGATGTAGCTCAGCAGCAAAGCACACCTGAATTCAATCCCCAGTAGCAATAGAAGACTGTCATCTTGTCTTCTGGGACAAATCCTAATGGAGCAACCAGAGAAAACCTCGTGTGGCTTTGAAAGGTACCAAGTGGCACTGGTTCTGGAGACAGACTCCCCTTCTTTCTCCCTGAGTTTTGGCCTCCCTCATTTCACATTGTCTGCAGAATGAAGCAAAGGACAAGAAGTGTGGAAAGAGATGTAGACATATGTTCAGTGCCAGAATGAAAAACGGAATGGGATTAAATATTTGTCATGAGGAATCCATTCTACAAATTATTGAGTTGAAGGCTATTCAGGATGTATCAGTGGAAAGGTACACTGAAAATTTACTCTCATGAGATGTAGATTCTCCACGTGAGTAAATTCCCCAGTTGGATGTTTAGGACCTACCTTACTGCCCTCCCCAGGCTACTTGGTACATCCCCACCTTGTGGACTATTTCCCACAGCAGGCATGTTCCCTGGGGCCACCCTTGAAAATATGTCCTGGCCCTTGAGCTCGGGGGTTTAGTAACAATGAAAATCTGCACCCCAGGGTACTCTCTTTAATGCTGCATGGAGTCAGGAAGACAGTATTGATGAGTTTGATGGTGGCTCTCTCCTCTTTTCATAGATTGCATTGAATCTTTCCAGTTCCACGACTTTCAAAATCTTCCTACAAGATTAAAATTTGCCCCAAGACCAAAATGTCTCTTCATCTTAAGTAAATTTTGTAGTGAAGTATAATACATTCAGAAAGGACACACTTCTTACGTGTGCATCTTGAAGAATTTTTCCAAAGAGAATACACCCATGTTTCTTTTTCCACAATCAAGAAAAAGAACATAAGCCTTTGCTAGAGGCCATTCTGTGCCCTGCCCCATTGGTATCCACCTGCGTAATACTATCTTGGCTTCAAATGGTATAGATTAATGTTGCTTGTTTTTGAATTTTATACAAATGAGATTACACATTATATTCTGTGTGTCAGACATTCCTTGACATTAAGGTATATGAAGTTCAGCCACATTTTGCAAGACATATGGTTGGTTCATTTTGATTGCTGCCTATTGTTCCTTTGTATGGGTATATTACATTTGATATTTCTGTTCAACTATTAGCTCTTATTTGGGGTTTCTCCATTTGGAGCTCTTAGGAATAGAGTTCTGTGATTAATCTTTCACTTGTCTTTTGGTGACATGTGCATGTATTTCTGTGGGGTGTATTCCTAGAATCTTTCAGAAACACTGTTCCACATTTCACGAAGTGGTTGTGCAGAGTTCCAGTTGCTCCATCTAGGTTGTCTATCACTTGCTATTGTCTGAGTCTTCTATTGTAGCCTTGCTGGAAGCTGAGTCATGGTATCTTGTTGTGTTCTACACCTGCCAGGTCCTGGCGAACCCTTTTTCATCAGCCTGTTGGCCAGCCTCATGCCTAATTAAGTGTTTTGTCCTTTCTCTTTCCATCTGTCTACGCCCTTTGCCCCAGAACCAGACACCAAGCCTGGCTCTTAGTCCCTCAGCAGCCTACTTCTCTTCTGGTTATTGTTGGCATGTTTTCCAACGTTTTTGAGGCAGTGTAATAAGATTAAGGGAGAAAAATTACTGGGCTGAGCACCAGGAGGCCTAGGTCTTCCTAGGATAACACCCAACAACCCTGTTAGCTCCCTGGTGTCTACTTGGGCACCTGTAATAGGTCAGAGATAAACATTAAGATGACTTCCAGCTCTATCTGCTGGTTTGTACACACTTCCACCAGTAAGAACATGTGGGCACTGGCTTAGGAGAGGAATCAGGCTGGATGAACCATATAGTAAGTCCTTAGAATAAGACTGTTCCTTCCTTGTATATGTGTAGGACTTTAGGAAGTGCTTTCCCATCTCTTTCTCATGATGTTCCAGTAATCTTTTGGGTGAAGGGTCATTGCCATTTCAAGGAAGGATACTGAGGCTCAGGCAAGGGAACTGGTTGACTGAAGTAGAACTTGATCTTCTACCTCTGTGAGCTTTGAGGCAAAACATCTCTGCCACTTTGCTCAAATTCCCTAGACTTCATTTCTTTATCTGTAAAATGGGGACAATGATGGTAGCCAGAGGGAGGTGAGATGATTCATGTCAAATGCTGAGCACAGTCTTTAACCTCTAGTAAGCACCCAGTGACAGTCAGCTGTGCCTGTGAGAAGTCAAATTAGTTTCACATTAGGACCACAATGGGCATGGGGCCCGTTGATCTTCCTGCCACTTCACTGATATGGGTAGAAGGGGCAGGTCTGGAGGTGAGAATGGGGTGATGGGGGCCCCTGAGTTTGGGAGGGTCCTGGTTCAGCACCCACTGCTCACCTCTGAGCCGGGTACTGTGGCTCCTGCAGGGTGCCCTGAGCTGAGAACAAGGCCGGGTGGTTGGAGGGTGTGTGGGACCAGGCAGGCCTCAAACGGCTTTTGGCGCTGAGCCTTCCACTTGCCTGAATGTCAAACTTACTTTAGAACTGGAAAGCAAAATAAGTGACGAGGCAATTGTGACACCATGTCTGGTGAAGTTTGCACTTGAAAGATACTGAGGATAGAAGCCAAGGCCAGCCGGAGGAGTGATTTAGGGCCCAGGGCCAGCAAGTACAAAATGGGTTTGACAGGAGATGAAAAGAGCAGGAGAGGAGATGACAGCTGTGGGTGGGAGACGCGGTGAAGAGGAGGCCCCCGAGCCCGCCATGGTGACAGACAGTGGGATGGCGCGAGGAGGACCACGTGAGGCCTGTGGTGGCTGGAAAACCAACTGAGGAGCGCATATGTGACAAGTGGAGGGAGGGCCCTGCAGGGTCCCCATCACTGGGCCAGCGAGGGACCTTCTGTGTTGGCAAGGGTGAGGTCTGTGAGTGTCCTGTCCCTGGACATTATACTGTGTCCCTGTTGACTGAAGCTTTATTGTAGCTAAAATGCTCTTACCTCTGACCTTGACCGACCCTTGCAAGAGCCCTGAAGCTGCCAGAGCAGACATGCTTCTCTGCACTCCTGCAGCCCCTCCTCCCTGTCTCTCCTCTGTCCATCATGTAGGTGCTTCCTCTGCTCCTTACCCCAAACCTCACGGAGCCTGCCTGGGCCACCTTTCTAGACAGCCGCTTCCTGTTTGCCCAACACCTGCTCCATCCCAGGCAGGCCCCCCCCATTCATTCCCCTTTTGACCCAAGCCCAGGTCTGTGTAGTCCTCTCCCTGTCACCCTCCTGTTGTTCTGTCTGCATCCTGGATCCTGTGGGTCTCTATGCTGGCAGCTGAGCTCTGCCCTTCCCTCCTGCCTAGGGGACGGTGGCAGCCCCCACAGCCCTCCTGGTTGGCTGTGTGCCAGCTACATGCCATGCTCGCACCCCAGCCACCTCCTGGTAGACACCCTTCTAATGTAGATACCCTTCACCTGCGGTTGGCTCAGGGGCCTGACTTGTCTATACCCCACCCAGAAGCAAGCCAGGTTTGCTCCCCAAGTGTCCTATGTACCCCAAGACTTGGGACCTCCTTTATTCTCTGTGGTCTGTTTTAGGTGCTCCTTCATCTTTCAGGAATCTAAGCGAAGGGGCCCCTTTTCAGAAACATGCCTGTCCCCTTGGCCTGAGTCGGCACCTGCTCTGTACCCTGATGTCTCCTCTAAGCAGCACGCATCTCACTGTGTTGTGAGCACAGTTTACCTGCTGTCTCCTCCCACACCTCGAGTGACATGGGGCAGGGACACTGACTACCTGTGTCCCCAAAGCTGAGCACACTGCCTGCCACTCAGACACCATTCATTGCTATCAGCTCAGTGAATGGAGGCCCAGAAAGCACCTTCCCGGATTCATTCTTGAGTTATCTATTGAAAACAATGTTGGAGCGCATAGGAATGGGAATGAATCCTCAGAACAGAGGAGAAAATCAAATCACGGGAAATTTAAAGCCACCTTCACTCCTCAAAGAATTCTTGTGTTCGCTCATAAATCCAGGACCATAATCGGCAAACACTTATTGATCATCCTCTGCCCCTGACGTGTGGTAGGCACCTTATATATGTGCTCTCGGGTAAGCCTCACAACTTTGCTATGATCCTGGTTTTAGAGATGAGGAAATTGACTCCAGTAGGTTGAGTAACTGGCCCCTCGGGGTGTCAAATGGTAGGAAAGTGTCCCAGCCCACAGGAAGGCAGATCTACCTCGGAAGATGGACGGCTTTGTGGAGAGTAGAACAGGAGCACCAGGCAGTCCCCGGGAAGTGTAATGGAGGGAGATCCAGAAGGGAGGGCAGCAGGACCAACCGGAGAGGTTTGTCAAGCCCTGAAGGTGAGGGGGTCTTGTGGGGAAAGCAGGCTTGGGAGAGATGAAAGTGAGAGCAAAAGCAGATGGAAGAGGCAGATTCAGGGGCCAGGTTGACTCAGCAGGGGGGTGACTGCCAGAAAAAGTAGGAGCCTGTGCTTTTCACCCTCTCCTAAGACCTTTGAAGGGCACACTGTTGGGAGTCCCTGAAGAAGAGGTGCCAGACACTTGGCCCTCAAGCAGACCACTGCTGAGCTGGAGGTGTCACGTCGGGCCCCTCCTGGAGTCACCTGCTACACATCTGATCTCAGCTTCTTCTGTGTAAGGAAGTTGCCCCCTCACTTCCCAGAGGGAAGAGTGACTCTGCCCTGAGCCTTCATCTGCAAAGCCTGGGAAGCAGCATGAAATCGTGCCAGGGATCAAGAAGAGAAGTCACTCTTAAGCAAGTGAGAGATCCTCAGCCGCCCCATGATTTTTCGACTTTCCAGAAATCTCCAGCAGGCTACCAGTTTTCAAAACACACAATGGAGAGAAAGGACGACATGAATAGGGTTTGAGAGAGTCGGGGAATCTAGATGGTCCTGAAGGGCACAGACCGGGGGCCAGGCCACTGCTTGAACGCTGAGGCTCTGCTGCTCACGGACTCCGACCCGCAGCCCCCTCCACGAGGACAGGAGGCTTCACAGCACCCACCTCAGAGGAGTATTGTGCAGATTTAGCACTCTGGGAAAAATACCTGAGACAGAGTGAGGATTCAATAAGTGTTATCTATTATTACTGTTGTGATTCAAGCCGGGGCTAAAATAAGACATGAAGGAGCCGTGGTCCCAGATGCTGAGGAATCTTTTTCAGGAAACAGTTCAAAAATAAGTCTTGGCTCACCTCCATGCTCTATGGTCCCAGTGAGGTTCTGCTTTTGCCTTTGGAAAATACTCTCCTTTGCACACACATGCTCACATACACACTGTTGCGGTCTAGGTGGTGTTGGTACCAGATGATAAGGAGCCTGGCAAGATCCCAAGAGGATCCTCTTCATGGCATCCAGAGAGCTCTGCAGGTCTTCCAGGGGAGAAGGAGCTGCCCCTTCCCCATAGTTTCCACCCAGCTTCAGCATTTCACTCATTTCCAAGGGGCTGGTCAACATTAGAGACGGGGTAGTTGTCTGGGAAAGCAAAGGGAGCCTGGTGCAAAGTAGAGCAATGGTCTTTTGTAGAAGGCCTCACACAGCCAGAGGAGTGAGTCTGCATCCTCTAAGTTGGGTGGGCATTCGGAGCCCAGATTGCACCTACCTACACAGGCAGCAGAGGAGCCCAGGAGCCGGGGCCAGAGATTAGAAAAGCCACCTGGCTGGTGAGCATTGGCAACACCAAGAATAGAGACGGGTCTGCTGGTCTCAAAACAAAGAGTGGTGGTACTTATACTGTCTACGGAGCATGGGTAGTCAAAAGTGCAGCTTGATTGAGTGGTACACACCCTTGAACTATGCTTTCAGATACCAGTTGGTAAATGAGTGCAGGTCTGATTCATGGAGCTAGGAGACAGAGGAGATAATGAGGGACATTTCCTTAAAGCTAAACTTTACAATTTTAAAGGGCTATTGGTTATTTCTGAGATTGTGGCCTTTTCTGTTATTTAAACACCCTTTCTTTTATGAAATGACGATGGTAGATGGTAGAATTTTTAAAAATATACCCTTTCCTACAAAGTAAAGTGTTGCAAAACTAATAATGGTTTCTGTAATGTTTTTATTTCATTCTTACAAAAGAATCTAATACCTGGAAACCATTGCCTGATACTCATGTTGGCATTTTAAATTATATACAACCTGAAATTCAGTGACAACTTAGGACAACAGCATCCAATAGAAATACACGTGAGCCACACGTGTAATTAAAAAGTGCTGGCGAGGATGTGGGGAAAAGGGTACTCTTGCACATTGCTGGTGGGGCTGCAAACTGGTGCGGCCAATTTGGAAAGCAGTATGGAGATTCCTGGGAAAGCTGGGAATGGAACCACCATTCGACCCAGCTATTGCCCTTCTCGGACTATTCCCTGAAGACCTTAAAAGAGCATACTACAGGGATACTGCCACATCGATGTTCATAGCAGCACAATTCACAATTGCTAGACTGTGGAACCAACCCAGATGCCCTTCAATAGATGAATGGATAAAAAAAAATGTGGCATTTATACACCATGGAGTATTATGCAGCACTAAAAAATGACAAAATCACGGAATTTGCAGGGAAATGGATGGCACTAGAGCAGATTATGCTTAGTGAAGCTAGCCAATCCCTAAAAAACAAATACCAAATGTCTTCTTTGATATAATGAGAACAACTAAGAACAGAGCAGGGAGGAAGAGCAGGAAGAAAAGATCAACATTAAACAGATACATTAGGTGGGAGGGAAAGGGAGAGAAAAGCGAAATTGCATGGTAATGGAGGGAGACCCTCATTGTTATACAAAATTTCACATAAGAGGTTGTGAGGGGAACGGGAAAATAAACAAGGAGAGAAATGAATTACAGTAGATGGGGTAGAGAGAGAAGATGGGAGGGGAGAGGAGGGGGGATAGTAGGGGATAGGAAAGGTAGCAGAATACAACAGTTACTAATATGGCAGTATGTAAAAATGTGATGTGTAACCGATGTGATTCTGCAATCTGTATATGGGGTAAAATTGGGGGTTCATAACCCACTTGAATCTAATGTATGAAACATGATATGTCAAGAGCTTTGTAATGTTTTGAACAACCAATAAAAAAAGAGTCATGTTTTTAAAAAAGTAAAAGAAGAAAGCAAGATTAATTTTCATAATTTATTTTATTTACTTCAACATATCCAGATGTTAACACTTCCACATGCAATCAGAGTAAAAACAAACTAGTGAATTATTTTACAATCTTTTTTTATTCTAAGTCCTGGAAAACTTGTGTGTACTTATGCTTACAGCACAGCTCCATTCAGAGGAGACACATTGCCAGTGTCTTGGTAGCTGCATGGGGCCATTGGCCACCACATCATAGGTGCCTGTCTAGAAGACAGTGTCTGAGCCATAGTGGGATGGGATTCAGCCTCTCCTCACTTGGGAAGCATTAGTCACCTTTCCTGGGACTTTGGTAAACAAGAAACCCCTGTCTTTTAAATCCAGTGACTGTTCCTAACAGAAAAAGCTGAGGAGGACAAGTGCCGTCCAAGGTGTTCTCCCAGGACAACTTTCACCCAAGATCCCTTCCTCTCCTCACCATAGCGCCCCAGCTTCTGGACTCTTCAGTTTCTCTTACTGGCTTGATCTCTGCTACCTTCCTGACCTTGACCCTCATTCTCTGTATCTCCCTCTTGCTTGCAAATCATCCATGGCGTGACAAAGGATATCCACCCCCATAGTGGCCCCATGAAAACCGCACCTACTTCCACCCTACTGTCCACTCATTCTTCAGACATTATTGTGTGTCAACTGTGTTTAGTCACCATGCCAGGTACTGGGGTTACAACCACAAATAAGTCTTTGCCTTCATCGCAGCTGCAGTCAGTAGAGGAGACAGAAAAGTAATTTCACAACACTTGGTAATAAATTACAGCAATGGGGTTGAATGCATGATCCTGGAGAAGCACACTGGAAAAGCCTTGGGAGATTGAGAAAAGCTCCCCAGGGGAAGTAACTTCCAAGCCAAGATTAGAAGAGAGAAATAAAAAAAAATAGCCAGGCTTTGGAAGAAAGCAGAGTGCATTTCAGATACAGGGGGAAGAGAGGGCACTTGCAAAGGTCTATAGGGGACAACGAACAGGTTAAACAGAGTGTGACTGGTGCTTTGAAGGTGCAGCAGGCAGGGGTCTGAGGACTTCAGAATCCAGGCCATTCAAGGATGGCAAGCCATGATTGGGAGTCTCGACTTTATTTTGTGTTAAGCAGCATCGAAAGGTATAAATGATAGTTTCAGAAAAATCATTCTATCTGCAGCACACAGGATAGATTGGAACAGGATAAAGACAGGAAGTTGCTGCAGTCGTTTAGAAAAAAAAATATGATGGAAATGTGGAGAAACAGCCAGATGGAGAGATAAGGAAGAAGGATTGACAAGATTAGGTTTAATTGGATTGGATGTGGGGGAGAAGAGGGCAGGGTGGGAGAATATATCTTCAGCTTGGGCACATGGTACATGCAGAGCTAGAGAGCACAAAGGGTCAGCAGTCTTGGCCAAGGTGTAGGAGACAGAAGGTGGGTGACCAGATCATTCATGGGGACTTGCAGGGGAAGGTGTGCATCAGTATGTAGGTTAGATGTTGTTAGCAAACAGGTGGGGAATGGAAGGGTTTTAGACAAATAAGATGGTCCAGAGAAGAAGAAAATTGAGAAGAAGTCCTCAGAGTTTCTTTGCAAAACCCCAAATTTAAGATGAGAGAAGGAAAAGGAAAGCCCAGAGGAAACAGCCTATGAAGAGAAGAGCCACGCCAGGGGCAGAAGACTGAATGCTCAATAGGAGGCGAGACCCTCGATGCCAAGATAGACTTTAGTTCCCATTGGATTGAGCAATGTGGAGAAGGAACAGGGACCTTGATCAGAATGTTCTAGGGACAGAGTGTGGTAAAGGGCCATTGAAGGCAGAGGTGGCCAGTAACCCCACCGTGGGCTGGGCCTGAAGTCTCCATGTGTTGTTGGGTGGGGTCCCCAAGCCTGAGAGTCTTAAGGAAACAGCAAGTTCAGTTGCCAAGAAGCAGCTTAGCCCTGCCACTAGGGGGCTCACTGCTCCCAATCTCCCAGTCTGTAAAAAAGGAAGCAGGAGCCAGTGTTTTCTAAACTGATGTCCCAGGAATTTCTGTTTCATGGACGGTGTGGTATTTTGATAAACATATATCCAATAAGTATTTGAGTGCCAATTTTCTATGAAGAATCGTGTGCTAATAAAAAGGAAAGAGTGTAAGGGGACAGATGGAGGAATGGAGGGATGGATGTAAGGTTTGGGAACAGAAACTTGGTAAAGAGTGGGCTAACAGAACTCTCGAACTTTTTTAACAGGTTCATGAGCATTTGCAAATCATAAAAAAAGTATAATCCAGTATTGAGTATTTATTGTTTCCCAACGACCCTTTTCTACTTTAATCACCAAATGTGCGTAGACATCCAGAGATACTGCCAACAGCTTGACTTAATTGGGGGATCTATGTGTGTCCCCTCCCCACTCCTGCCCCCAGTCTAGTATTGCAACAACCCAGTAGTTTGCTTGGAGCCACAGACAGAAGTCTTCTAGCTGTTGATAGTTCAAAAATAAAGAGACTAAGCCTTTAAGAGAGTCTGGACAACAGGGCCCCATCAGAGTGTCCCCCTTCTCTAGTTAGCATCCCAGTGTACCCGGAGAGACCCCAGGGGCACTCTTCCTTTGCCAAGAAATAAGGGACTTGCAGATCATCATATTTGGGATCATCATTCTGATGGACAGCTTGCAATAAATCAGACAGGGGAAGGGCCCTGGAAGTGTCAAGGTGTAGCTTTTCTGAAGAATCAGATGTTATCAGAAGCAGGTAGCGAAACATCCAGGAAGGGTCCTCCAAGGAGCCAGAAGTGAACAGCAGATGTGAAGCCAGGTTAGTTGAGAAAGACTCAAGCAAGAACAGAGTGGTGTTAGGTGAAGGGAATGCATGTGTTGGCCTGAATAGGCTGGCCCTGAGTCCAGGTGCCCTGCAAAATGGACTTGTGCTCAGAGAAAGGAGGAATGTCTGTGTTAACACCTAGGACACCCTTTTGACTCTGGGCTATGGAACAAACTAACTTCTACCCTAGGCATGTGGAAGGGTACTTAGTTAAATACCATGAGAAACAATCACTCAAATAGTGGCTTCCCTCTGCATGTAGGAGCCCCAAGGCATCCCTCCCCTAGCACCATCTTGTAATGGAGGCCAGCAGAGTGTGAACCAATGGTCCCATGGGGAACCTGGGGGAGTGGGAAGGATGGGGATGCAATCACATGGCTCTTCCTCCGGGTACAGGGAAATTTGCCTTGTACCCTTGCACATGAGTAACCATGTTGAACTTGTTTTTCTTGCATAGCTAAGGGTGTCCCAGCTTTTTTATCTATGACTGTGTAACACATTACTTCAAAACATAATGGCTTAAAATATCATCTCAGTTTCTGGGGGGTCAGGCATGGCTTAGGTGAGTCCTCTGGTTCAGGCTCCCTCCCAAGCTGCTATCAAGGGCTCCTCGGGGATTGTAGTCATCTCAGGGCCTGACTCCAGGAGGACTGTCTTCCAGGCTCACTCCTGTGGCTGTGGGCATGATTCAGGTCCTTGCCACACGGGGCTCTCCATCATGGCAGCTTGCTTCACCAAAGCACACATGCCAGTCTTTTGTGATATCCCCCTGCTTCAGCATATTCTGCTCTTTTGAAGCCAGTCAACAGGTTCAGTCCCCACTCAAGACAAGGGGCTTCTATAAGGAGGTGAGGTTTTAGAAGCTGCCCATCACTGTGCCCAGCCAAGGTCCTAAGTATTTCACCTCTCTGCTTGGACCCATTTATTCCTTTCCAAACACTCTGGAATTTAATAGCATGCTAAAAATGTGGCATCGTAATGGAGTGGCCAGTCTCAGCACTGCTTTAAGTGTCTTTTATGAGACACGGGGTTTCTGCAGCTCTGAGTGAGGGTGAGTGTTGAGGCTAGAAGTGGGAGCAGTACATGTTTATGTGGATGAACAAATTAATCTGCATGTGAAATCCCAATAAAATTGACATGAAATAAAAATTTCATGCCTTACAGTGTATCAGTGTTGCCCATGAAATGAGATTAAAAGGAATTTCTGATTTTGCAGTTGTCATAATTTTTATACTGCTTGCAATTTTTCCCTTCTGAGGAGCTGGGTTTGAACCTAAGAGGTCAGCCCCAGAGTTGACGTTTTATATATTTTTATTCATCTTCCCTTTCCTCCTAGCTGAGAGCAGGTGTCCTTAGATAGAACAGAGCTGGGGGTGGATTAGATGTTCTCAGCTCTAAAAATGAAATTTGTGCTTCTAAAGGCCAGTAGTAACAAGTTCTCTGCTCCCTGTCCTGAGCGAACTGACATTCGGGGAAGGGCACTGGGCCAAGAGCTCCTCCTTGTCCCTTCTTCCTCACCCACATCCATCCTGAGTTGGGCCGTGGTGGTGAGGAAGGAGGAGACGGTGATGTCTGTGAGGCTTCTGCTGGACTAGAACAGATGGCAGAGGTAGGGACAAGAGGAAGATGCAGGGGACAGAGCATGTGTGCCACCCCACCTGCACCAGCGATCCACAGTGTCACTCCCTTGTGGACACACGACTCCCCTAGAATGTTAGTCCCACCCCCGCTGGACATCCTCTGCCTGTGTTTCCTGTTGCCTCTGGCTGTGAAGTCGAGGGACATGGAGCATATGGAGAAGATGACTTATTCATTTCCGTGGCCTGGGTCTGACCTCTGCAGCATGCACTGGAAGTGCAGAAATTGGCAGGAAACTCTGATTTCTGTTCAGGAACAGATGTTCATGAACCATCCCACCCAGAGCCTTTTTGTGGGCACATCCTCCCCACCCTTCCAGGCCTCAATTGGGCATCGTGGAGAAACCCCTGTTAGGATGTCCCTGTGGTGGCCCAGCCAGTATTTTTACCATCTTCCTTTGCAAGAGCAGGAGCCTATTCTTCCCTCTTGGGCAACGGCTGGTTTCTGGAACTCAGTAAAAATTGCTTCTCTAGATGCTGATTTTAGTAGGGGTATATGGGTACCCCCTCAGGGTGCAGGGGTGCAGAATGGACTTTAAGTAACGATTAGGACAACCCTAGCAGGGAGAGCATTATATGGGACAGAAACCCTGGAGTCCAGCAACCTGAGCTCCAGTCCCCTCTCCTAGCTGTAGAGAGTTGGTCTGTCTGTGCCTCAGTCTCCTGTAATGAGTCTATAAAACAGAGTCACCTCCCAGAACTGCTGGGAGCATTAAATACTCGAGGTGCTCCGTACAGCACCTGGTGGTAGGGGTCCCACAAGTGTAATTTAAACACACTCCACAAGATGGATAGTGCTGTTGCCATAAACCAGGGACTAAGTAGACCAGGGAAGTCACTGGTGAGCTCCCCAGAAACTGAGGTTCAACCCAAGACTTCCCCACCTGTTTGATTCCCGGTAGGTCATGCTACATATTGGTGTGATCTTCCCCCATTCAGTAACTGTCCTCCATCTCCCCTCGAGGACGCCAGAGCCCTGCTTCACGACTCAGAGCCCTTGTCAATTCTGGGGGAGCCAGTGTGGCTCCTTTTACACCAACATCATAATAAAATCTGTGCTTTCCCTTCTGTTTCAGTGAGCAGCCTCCCTCTCCATCACTCCTTCCTGCTTTTATGCCCGAGAATAAAATTCTGAGTGTTTATAATTCATGAGCAGGTCTTTCCTTTCATGGAGGCAGCATGCAGCTAGAGGAAGACCATATGTCCAGAGAGTCACAGCTCCTGGGTCCTGGCCCCAGCCTCCCCGGCGAGCTGTGGGACCAAACGGAGACAAGTGTGATAATCATCATCCTCTGTTTTCTAGGCGGCTGTGCTATTTCATGAGCTTGTGGGATAAACAGCATTGTGTACCTCATTACAGAACTGCCGTAACTGACAGCAGGGGTCACTGTGCAGGCTCTGATGTACTCATGTTGTCACATATTTATGTGCCAGGGTAGGCAGGAGGTGGTGGTGGAGTGTGGGGCTTGTCCTTTTCAGGTCTCAGGTTAGCGTCTCAGAACACCTCCCTGGAAACATCTCTGACCAGTAAGTGGCACTGAATGCCCTGATCTTGTTGGTCTGGGAGGCTCATTGAGCCCACCTTAACTCGGAGAAATCCATGGTCTCCTCTGAATCTTTCTTTGAAAAGAACAAGAAATCACATGTTAGAAATCGACTTAGAGCAGCGTGCTATCAGGAGCTGCTGCGGCCATCTGCTGGCACCCCAGCCTGTGTCCCCACGCAGCCAAAGCCCCACCTTCCTCCCGGTTGCAGGAGATGGGTTTGGCACCCCCACCCCCACCCGGATCCTCCCTGCTCACCGGCTCTGCTCTTCCGTAAAACCCCTGAATCTTTAATAAATTATCAACATGCTTTCTGTGCTGGCGCCAGGGCTCAGCCTTGGCCGCCTTCTCTATTCCCCTCTACCCCTGGGAGAGCTCACTGTTGGATTTGTCTTTTCAATCCCTCCCACAGAAAGCCCACTGTCTGGGCTGACTGTCCTCGTGGCGTCCAGCATTAAGGATTTTTCTCGACCTCAAGGCCTCTTGAGAGAGCCCAGTGCTCATAGGCTGTAGGCCGGACCTATTATGGCAGGTGTGCAGTGCTCAGAGGCTGATGGGCCCAGCCAGCACAGCACCTTGGGCTCCTTGCCTTGGATCAGGGAGAGTTCACAGGAGACACTAGGGATGAGCACCAGCCAGCTTGGGAGTCCCCTCACCCCATTCATACACCTGCCATTTGATCTAAAGTCAGTTCTGCCTCCCCTTACCTCATCCGCAGAGGGGAGGTTCTCACCTGTTGCTGTGACATTCAGTTGAGGCAAGAGGTCCCAAGGAGTCCTGAGTGTGAGACACCACCCTGCCATCTGCCTTCCCTGGGCCTGCATGTGCTGGGGACCTCCCAGCCTTCCTGTCCAGTCTCCAAACCATACCTGCTGAGTTACTAGTTCTGCCCATCAGGGTTGAACTGGGTCATCTCCAAAGTCCCTTCATTTTCTACCCCATGAGCTTATGATTCTGGTTAGTGCCCACCACTCAGGGACTGCTGCAGCGGCTCTGATTTCTAGCTGGGATAACAATTCTAGCTGCCGTTTACTTGGTGCCTACTGAGTCCCAGGTGCCCTTTGTGCATTATCTGCTGTCTTCACAGCAAGCCTGGGAGGGAGGGAGGGGTTCATCCACATTTTACATTGAGGCTCAGAGAAGGTAAACAACAGGCCCAGGGTCCCCAGGCAGTTCTCAGCAGATCCAGATTCAAATCCACCATCTCGCTAACGTTGGTGCTGCATTCTTTGAACCCTCCCTCCTCCTGCCTCCCTCTGCTCCTCACCTGCTGTTGGAACAGGATGGAACCACTCACCAAAGACCCCTTTCCTGTACTTGAAAGACCTGACCATGTCACACAGACAGGCAGTCACCTGCAGATTTGGACTGCTGTTAGAAATAATGATAGTTCCTATTTTTGAAGCATCTGCTTGGTTTGGATATGAGGTGTTCCTCAGAAGCTCCTGTGTTAATGCAGGAATATTCAGAGGTGAAATGGTTAGGTTATGAGAGCTGTATCCTAATCAATCCATCCTAGTTTGACTGAGTGGTAACTGCAGACGGGACATGGTTGGAGGAGGTGGGTCACTGGGGTTGTGTCCTAGAAAGCAGAAGGGCTTTGAGCCAGCCCCCTTTCACAGATAAGCACCCTACAGGCTGGAGAGGTGGGTGATTCACTCAAGGTCCCATGCTGGTAGTTGAAGTCCAGACTCCTAGGCCAGGAACTGTGAACTGCTATATTCCATTTTCTGTCTGCATACCCCTGCCTTACCCTGTGAGATTCAGCACCTCCTTTCTGCCTTCTTTACCATTCTAGATGATTCCAACCCTGCCTAATTGTGTGCCAGCTTCTGTCACTGTGCATCGACACACTTGCCTCCCCAGCTAGCACCTCCAAGACAGGGAAAGTGGCTTCTGTCCCCCAAAACTCTTTCAGCAGATAATAACTCCAAATACTATCATTTTGCTCCAGCTTTCTCCTCAGTAACCTACATCATAAAAGCCAGAACTTGGGGACCCGCTGCCTGGTAGCATGTGGAAGAAGCAGCCAGTCCCAAGGCAGTGCTCACAGTCTGCCTGCAGGAGATTTTTCATGGATTCTTTCCTGGGACCATAGCAGCCAGGAGGAGCTTGGGGCATGGCCACTGGGTACATCTGGGTCCTGGCACTGTCTGCCTGCAGAGTCTCTCTGCTCTGGATCTCTTTTCCCTACCTGTCTCTGAGTAAGATCAGGAGGCTCTGGGAGCCTGACTTACTACTCTCCCTTTCAGAGATGGCTCCCCTGACTTCCCGCTCGATGCTCATGGTGCTGAGCATGCCCACTGTTGTTCCCCACTGCATGGGCCTCTCCAAGCCCCTTCGTGCAACTTCCCACCTCTGACCAAAGGCCAATCCCATCTGCTCTCCTGGCTCCCCACTGTGTCTAGCTGAGAGTCTGGGCTGTGTCCAAACATAGGCAAGTCCAAGGCCTCTTCACCCTGGGACTGACTCATAGCACTTTCCTTCCCTTTGTATAATAGTTTATTTTTTGTTTGTTTTACATATATGTATATATATATATATATACATATGTATATATGTATATATATATGTATATGAGATAGTAGAGTATATTTGACATATTATACACACATGGAGTATAACTTATTCTAGTCAGGAGCCCATTCTTGTGGGTACATGATGTAGAGTCACACTGGTCATATATTCATATATAAGGATAGGAAAATTTATGTCCGATTCATTCTACTGTCTTTCATATTTCTATCCCTCTCCCTTCCCTTCATTTCTCTTTGTCTAATCCAGTGAATGTCTATTCTTCCTCTTTCTACCCTCCTTTGTTGGGTGTTAGCATCCACATATCAGAGAGAACATTTGACCTTTGATTTTGGGGACTGGCTTATTTCACTTAATGTGATATTCTCCAGTTCCATCCATTTCCCTGCAAATGCCATAATGTCATCCTTCTTTACAGCTGAGTAATATCCCATTGTGTATATATACCACATTTTCTTTATCCATTCATCTGTTGAAGGTCACCTAGGTTGGTATCATAGCCTGGCTATTGTGAATTGAGCTGCTATAAACATTGATATGGCTCCATCACTATAATATGGTGATTTTAAATCCTTTCTGTATAAATTGAGGAGTGGGATGACTGGGTCAAATGGTGGTTTCATTCCAAGTTTTCTAAGGAAACTCCATACTGCTTTTCAGAGTGGTTTCTCCCTCTCCCCCATTAAACTTACTAGCATAAAACGAAAGTCCTGGGCCATCTTCGCCCTGTCTGTGCTTTAGGAATTTGGAGCAGCTTGGCTGGGTCGCCTGTGCTGACTCTTTAGGCTACAGTCAGAAGTGTGTTACCACTGGTGTCATCAAAAGGCTTGGTGGGGACGTGGGTCCACTTTGAAGGTGGCTTATTCAGATGGCTGACAGGTTGGTGCCAGCGTGGGCAGGTGACCTCAATTTCTCTCCTTGTGGGTGTCTCTGAAGGGCTGCTTGGGCATCCTCACAACATGGCAGCTAGCTTCCCTCCACGCGGCCAAGGCAGAAACTGCAGGGCTTCTATGATTTGATCTTAGTCGTCACTCACTGTCCCATCCACCAACTCCTATTTCTTATAAGAGATGCCTGATTCAGTGTGGCAGGGGGCTGTGCAAGGACACGAAGACTAGTAGGTGGGAATCCCTGGAAGCCGTCTGGGTGGCTGGCTTCCACATCTTATAAAACCACAAAGACTAAGATGGCTACTGACCCAGGAATGCATTTCCTGACTTTGTGTCTCCCTCAATATGCACATGGTATACTTAAAGCTTGTTCTAGGAACACAGATATAAACAAAGTCATGAGTCCTTCCCTAGAAAACTTCACAGTCAAGATGAGGAGACAGTTTCACCATGAAAAATGCTAGAACAGATATGTACAGAATTATGGGAGCACAAAGGACAGGTCATTGCCAATCTAGAGGAGTATGGAATGCCTTCTCAGCAGAGTGGCTATCTGCTCTGAGTATTGAAAGATGAATAGGAGCTCCTTCAGGTGGAGGAAAATTTGAGAATAATGATTCATGTAGCATGAGCAATGGCTGCATAGGAAACTCCAATTGTGAAAAGTCTCAAAGCTATGATAGGAAGCTAGAGTGGACGCATCAGGAACCACTGAGGGGCTTCAAGCCAGAGGAGACCTTGGTGGGCAACACAGGCCTGCAGAAAGATTGGATAGGTGGCTGCTGCGTGGTCCTACCGTGGGGTGGACCGCCTAAGCTGGAGCCATGGGGGTGCAAGGCAGGGTACACTCAGAAGGTGGGTCTGGCAGGATGTAAGATGGTGTCTTGGGAGGTGGGCCAGACAGGGAGGGCTGCACACCATGATTTACCCTTTCCACCATCTCTTCCCTTGGGGCCTCCTTCCCTGACTCCTGGCAGCTTGCAGACACTTCCTGAGCAGGACAGCCTGGCCTTCTCTGAATAACTTCTGTGCCAACCCCATGAGCCTTCAGTGTTTGCTCCCCTCAATCAAACTCCTCAGTCATCAGGGTGGCCACAGGGAGGCAGGACTGTTGACCTAGGGCCAAGAATCCCTGAATGTTTTAGGCCACAGACTTCTTTAAGAATCTATTGAAAACCATGAACCATCTTCCCAAGGGGGAAAAATGCACATTTGCACAAAAAATTTGCAAACAATTTCAGAGGGCTCCACCCCCTTGAAGCCCATCCCTTGGTCTCTGGACCCCAAATTAAAAGACCAGGAAGAAGAAAGGGGGAAATGCGAGCAAATGTCTGACTCCCCAAACATCTGTTGTTTACTTCCTCGTTCACTGCCCCCACCCCTGCGCGTAACTGGGTGACCCTAAAATAGCGAAACCGGAGGCAGCGTGTACCCAGGGATGGCCCCTCGTGGCACCAGCCTCACTTGGCGGGTTTATTTCCATTATCTTAGTCATTTTTGAGCTGTAGGCTACAATTTTCACTTGCAGCGAGGTATTAAATTGAAATTACCCCGGATGTAATTGTCATACAAAGTCATCCTGGGCACGCAGAAGTGAACACTTGCTCAAGATGGGGGTTGATGACTGACTCTGGGGCTTCAGGGCTCTGCCTCTTTAAACACGCCAGATCTAGGTGTGTGTGGCAGGAGCTCTGCACAGTGTGGTAGGCAGAGGCTGCAGGCCCAGAACATGCCACCATGAGGCCTCTGCCGCTGAGATCTGCCTGCTGACTTGTGGCATGAGCAGGAGGGTTAGAAGGGCACAGATGCGGGGACAGAGCCCAAGACTCAAAGTTGAGAGTATGCAGCTGCTAGGACCATGGTGCACTAACTCAGGTGTGCACCATTTGTTTGCTGTATCTGAACTTCCTTTGGCTCCAAGTCCAAGTTCCCCACAAGGCGGCTGAAATCCATCTCAGTCATTTCAGGAGCTCTCTGCCTCCCCTTAGGGCCAGGTGAGGCCCTGGGACTGACACGGTGCTAAGTCACTGGGGTGGTCCCACCAGAGGCCAGGCCTCTATTCCTACCGGTGGCCTCCCTGATGCCTGCAGTCCCAGCCCTTTATGTCTGCTCTGCCCCCAATGGTCTCAAGTGCCTTGCACTTTCCTTCCCAGGTGCACGCTGCTGGTGTATTGCACAGACCTCCCGCCCACAAGCATCATCATCACCTTCCACAACGAGGCCCGCTCCACCCTGCTCAGGACCATCCGCAGGTAAGGCAGCCTCCTGCCCCTTCCTCACTGGCGGTCCACCCTGGCCCCTGCTTGGCAACGCTGTGTCTGCTCCCTGGGTCATTCTGAAAAGAGGACTGGGCCCTTCTGACTACACACTGGGTCACTTGTGTACCCTGGGAGAGGCCATCGCCCCATTTACGGAGAGAAAGTCAGACGCCCAAGGTTGGGTAAGTCAAAGAAGCTCATAGAGAGTGAGCAGAGGAACTGGTCCCAGAGCCCTTACCCTTCACCTGCGCCAAACTGCCTCAGGAAGGAGTTCTTTTTTTCACAACTGATGGAGAAACCGAGACCCAGAGACGCTAAGAACAAATTTCATTCCCAACATCCAGCTGGGATCAGAACCCAGGTCTGCCAAAGACTGCCCCTCCCTGTACCCCTCTCTCCACAGCCTCCCTCCCACCCGCAGGGCAATGGGGGTGTGGATCAGAATGGCCACAGGTCATCACTTCCTGGCCATCTGCCTTTGGTTCCAACTCTGTTGCCCTCTGGCCTTTCTGACTCTAATTGATCCGTCTGCTATGGCTGGCCTGTGGCCTGTGTATGGTTTTTCATATGGTCAAACCCCGGTGATAGCCCTAGCAGAACTCCCAGAACAGAGCTAGGACCCAGAAATCCTGCCTAAGATCCCTCCCCAGGTTATCAGAGGACCCGGGGGATTTCAGACCACTCCATACCCCTCCCTGCACGGCAGCTGCCCTACCCTTCCTTACACAGGCCCCCAACAGCGTCTGCACTGTAGTTGGCAGGGAGGGCAACTGAGCCCCAGAGCTCAGAGAGGTTCTGCTCACCCTCAGGCAGACCTGGGCTCATGGCTGCAGCTGGGGAGGTGGGGAGGCCATTGCTAAGCGCACTGCACAGTCGAGGAAGCTGAGCTCTGGATATCCTAAGGCAAGGTCTGTAACACAGGCCCTGGTGGAGCCCGTCCTCACCCGCTAGGCAGTGTATCAGATGGTTAGAAGAAATAAGATTAAGTGTGGGCCGCAGAGAGCTCCAAGCACAGCAAAGTTTCTTGTCACCTCTCTCAAACCAGCCATGCTCCCCGTCTCTCCCTGCACACGGGAGGGACCCTGTGCCGTGGCAAGTCCCAGGTGAGGGGAAAGGAGCTCAGCATAACTCGCCCTGGAGGGAGGCACCAAGCCTTCAGCTCCGCTGGCCACTGAGTGATGAATGTCCACTGTACCGGATCAGTGCATCCCTCGGAAATAGGGAGGGACCTGCCCAGGCACGCAAGAGGCCACTGTGTCTGTTGCCCACATGTCCTTGGCACTTGATAGCTGTCTGCATCCAGCAGCCACTGGCTCTGTCCTGGTTTCCACATTCCCACCATAGGTCACCTGAGTCGAATTTGATTTCCCAGCAAGAAAGTGTTTGAGGTCACTATTGGATGTCACCACGAGTCTCAATGTAGATTAATAAATTGCCTCACTGACTTGAATACTGCAGGTGTGGGAGAAACAGGGATGAGGGGCAGCCTGGCATGAGCGGGTCTCCTCTGGTGAGGGGCGAGGGGAGAAGGGAATCTGTAGGCTTTCCAGGCCAAGCAGGTACACAGCGGAGCAGAGGGGGCTGATTCTGAAGCACTGGGCTTCAGCCCTACCACCATTGTCATCTGCTGGGCACCTGGGCACACTTATGGAGCAAATTCATGACAGCTTCAGCTGTCATGGTGGCTGCTCCACTGGTCATGTCTGGGCATGCCTGCTAGAGGTTTCCATGAGGACACAGCCTTCCAGAGAGGCTCCTGCTTTTCAGGTGTGTGTGTGTGTGTGTGTGTGTGTGTGTGTGTGTGTGTGTGTGTTGTGTGTGTGTGTGCATGAGAGAGAGAGAGAGAGAGAGAGACAGCATGTGCTCACACATACATGGCCAGCAGAGGCTTTCTCTGGGCCCCTTTCTGCACATGACAATTATAGCACCTACTGCACTTTTCTCTCCTGTCATTTTCGTGATCTCTGTTAGGATAAGGACTATATCTTATTCATCTCTTAGTTAATCTCCCTGTGATTCAGGTTGCTAGCCAAGGAAATGAGAATACTCAGGCTGCCTAGTGCACAGGGTTGCATGAGTTAATTCTGGTAGAGACTGAGAACTGTGCCTGGTGCAGAGTAAGCGCTCCATCACTGTTAGCCAGCCCTCCAGCTGCTCGGCTAGTGAGCTCTCAAAAGAAGCTGTGGGGTACTTAAAGGGCACTTGGACTCAAAAGTCTTGAGTCAAGTCCCTACCCTACCACCTCCTAGCTCTGTGACTTTGGCAGGTTCTGAACCATATATGTAAAGGCAGTGAGGAAAATATTTTGTGTTTCAAGTTCTTTAACATTCCTGACAGTAAATTTTTCTCCTGGGATCATCTCAGATACTTGGGGGACATTATAAGATAATAGGACCAGGGGCTCCCAAAGCCCCCAAACACTGTGTTTATATTCTCAGGGGCATTTTAGCTGCTGCCCTCAGACCCTTCCTCTTTAGCTCTAACACATCTCTCCTCTTCCTGCACTTCTCCATCTCTTTGTAACAGTAAGAGTGACACTGAATGATTTAACAGGTGACTGCTTCCTGAGCCTTGTGGTCTACAGGAACCATCTCATCTCCCACTTGGCTTGAAGGCTCATGCTGTGCCTGAGCAGGGAATGTGCACAGGGTGAGGAGGCCCACAGACCTAAGTTGGGGAGCAGAGAAGCCAGCCCTGAGCTTTCTGAGTTCCCCAGTGGGGCAGCCCCAGCATGTGGTGGAGGAAGACTATTTGTTCCATGACTGCCAGGAAACAAAGAGACAGAGGAAGGGGCTGGGGTCTCAATATCCCTTCAAGGGCATGGCCCCTATGGCCCCTAACTTCTTTCCGTTAGGTCCCACCTCCTCAAGTTTCCAATGGCACCATCAGCTGGGGACCAAGCATGCCACACACCAGGCTTTGGGGATGTTAAAGATCCAAGCCATAACACTGGTGTTCCAGCCAGTGCTCATGTCTATGTGAGACCCAGGGCTCGTCCCTTCTCCTTGAGGGACCATTCGGCTCTGCACCTCCCATGGGGGCTCAGGAGCATGTGTGGTCCATCGCTTTACATCCTAAATCTTCTCGCTGTTGCTTTTGCTTTTTTGTAATGCCCTGGACCTCGGGGAGCGTGTTCTCAGGTAGAAGTGGTGAGGAATTTGGACTCTAGGGCCAGGTTTGCCTAGCTCGGCCACATCAACTGCGTGACCCTGGGCAAGCTGCTTAACGGCTCGGCCTCAGTTTCCTTTTTTTGCAAAACAGGTACTACTACTAAGAACTCCCCGGCATGATGGTGGGGGAGACTGACTAAGTGTGGGTAGATAAAGGACTGGGAGCAATACAGGTGGTGACAGGTGTGACTACGGGTCTCCAGTACCAATAGACAGCAGATTCTAATGCAGTGGCTTTTCAGCATGAGCAGGTGTCAGAAGCTCCCGGAGGGCTTCTTAGAACATGGTTTCTTGGGCTGTAGCCCCAGAGATTCTGACTCAGTCTGGAGTGAGGCCCAAGAATTTGCATTTCTGACAAATCCCCAGGCGGTGGTGATGCTGCTGGCTCAGGGATCAGACTTTGAGGGTCACAGCTGTGCCTCACGCCTATTGCTGTCAGTGGCTTCAGTATTCCTACTCTCAACGCCCACGTTCTGAGAGCAGCTGCTGTGTGCCAGGCTCGGTGCTAGGCTCCTGTCATGCAGCCTGGGGAGCAGCAGGCCTGAAGGCTCAGTCCTGCCTATAGCTCTCCCGCAGGCAAGTGGAACTACACAGACAGAGCACTTGAACCCCAATCTGTCTCACTCCAGAACAACGAGACTCAACTGTCAGCCAGCCTCCGGTCTTCATTCAACTGGTATTTATGGAGCGTTTGATAAAACCTGCCTGCATATAGCACCGTGGAGTTCATGAAGCAATTTCAAATACATTTCCTCATTTCATACCCACAAAAGCCTGTGAAGTAGGTCAAGTATTAATATCGCCTGCTTTTACAAGGAAAAGGTAATTACAGAAAGAAAGGGAGGCTGGGAGCTGACAGGCGCCTGGCTCAGGACTGCACAGCTGGGGGGAGGGGCCCACCTGGCCTGCCAGCCCACGCTGCCCACTCTGCCCTGCTGCCTCTCGGGGGCTCCGTGTGGGCCTCACAGTGAGGGCACAGCTGGTAGCAGCAAAGAAAGGAGCAGAAGACATAGATGCTGCCCTTTGGCAGAGAGGTGAGCTATACATAGGAGACTGTTCCAGAATAATCCCAGGGAGAAAGTGCATATGCCCGCGTGTGCCAGGCAGGTGAGCATTCACTGCCGTGATGAGGCCATGTGAGGAAGGACATGGGGCAGGAACAGGGGTGAGGCCAGGAGCAGCCACCCTAAGCTGGGGAGAACCAGGGACTCTGGCAGAACCGGAGAGAACCTGGCAACCCCCAGGGCTGGGGCTGTGGGGATGAGAGTGGGTATGCAGAAGAGAGGGCACTGAGGACCACCTGGGCCAGGCCACATCCCCGGGGCTGGACTTGACCTTCTTCTCCATCCACTCCAGATGCCCAAAGCACATGCTCATCTAAGGCCCTCTCAGCCTTTAGCCACTTTTAGGGAGACCCCACCATCACTTCAATTGCTCTGATTAGAGGAGCAAAGACAAGCCAGGTGTTACCAGGAAATGGTCTAATTAGCACTTACTGCTGACGATTCTTTTTTTTTTTCCTTTTCTGTTTTAAACCCTGGACATTTTTTATTCGCTAATCATCTCTCAGTTCAACCAGCGCAGAGCTGCACGCGATTTACCTTTTGATGTTCACAGAAGAGAACTCTTGAATTTCAAAGAGCCGGCAGGGATTTGGGGGAATCGAATGCAGAAGCTACAGCCGTAATCAAACCTCATTAGAGGTTATTCTTCAAGCGGATTTTTTCCTTCTGTCTGCCTCCCCTTCCCCTCCCTTTTGCCCTGATTAGGGGGCTGGCGGTTGGGTTTGTTGTTTTCTTTGGGACAATCATGAAGCGATCTCCTCCCACCACCTCTGGTGGAGGCTGAGGCCTCCTTCCCCTCCTCGTCCCCCACCTTCCCACAGACGGTGACAGTGGGCTCACGGCTTTGTGTTGGGGTTCCTCTCTGTACCTTACACTAGTTGCCATGGTGAGAATTAAGGCTTCATAAATAAAGGTAGCTCCAGGCAAATTTCCCTTCTCAGGAGCCTCTGCATCCTGCATAGAAAGGGGGGCTGCACCAGAGACAGGCTCAGAGTAGGCAGGCGAGGAGCAATGCTCTTGACACCTCCTCCAGCGCCCATTCTGGACCCCCTCTCCAACATACATGGGATCTGAGCTGAGTGGCTTCTGTGGCCCAGGAATGCTTTGGAGAAACCATGAGATTTGGGGGTGTTCAGGAGAGGTGCTGGAAGAAACCATCCCCGGCAGGCTTGAGATCCAGAGTTAATATTAAGCCCAGCTCATGCCCCTTGAATAGAGATCCACTGCACGGGATGGGTAACAGAAGTCAATTCAATTAAAAAATCATTAATGTTGCACAAAGTAGTAATAATTGCTATCGTTTATCATCGCTTAGTGCCGAATGCTAGGTTAAATGACTTATATACATTTCTTTTTCCTCTAAGTCTTTTAACAATCCTATGAAGTAGGTACTATTATTATTATTCTCATTTTCTAGATGGGATATTTTGCTGCACAGAGTAGTAAAGTAATTTGCCCAAGATTGCACAGCTTGTAGAGAGCAGCTGGAGGGTGAAACTCATTTCTCCTGTGCTCATCTTTCCATACCCAGTGCTAAGCACCATAGAAGGTATGCATTGAATGGTCCTTAAGCACATGGCTCTGGGCCAAAACCTATGCTGCACTCTGGCAATAGAGAGGACAGGATCTTCCACAAGAGTCCTGCCCTGGGATATGACAATCCAGAGGGGACAGTAGGCAGGTGAAGTACAAAACCAACCACCAGGGTCAGGAAGTGATAAAAGCCATAGGAAGCTTTGGATAGAAACAGCTGAGGGATCCCAGAGGAGGAAGCAATTAATTTGCTCTAAGTAGATTGGAAAGCTGTTAGAGAGGAAGTGACATTTGAACTGGTCCTGTGGGCAGCATTGGGCCATTTCAAGCAGTTGGAGAAATGTCCCTCTGTGAATGAGCAGGACATGTTCAGATAGCAGCATGGGCATGGGACCTGGTGGGAGGCCCCGAGGAGCATGCAGAGAATTTGGGGTGCAGATGGCGGGGAGCCACCATGGGCTTTTTGTCTGTTTGTTTGCATTAGTAAGGCAAGTCACTAAAATCATGCAGATTAGATCTGCAACTGAAAGCTTGCTGTGTGGCTACAAGGAAAACAGTCTGGGACTGGGGGAGGCTGGACCATGTCAAGCCTGCAGCAATAAACCAGATAGAAAAGGGTGAACAGGGACAGAGGTGGAAGAGGTGAAAGTGATTTGAGTGACATTTCCAAATAGAACCACCAGTCTCGCTCACTCCTTGGACATGGGTTTGGGGAGACGGTTGCCTGTTGAGGATGGCTCTTTGATACTGATCTGGGGGGCTTGGTGTGTAGCAGCAGCATTCACTAAGAAAGGGAAGGCAGAATTCCAGCCCTGATGGCTCGCAGATGAGCAGTGTAACTGGACAAGTCCTTTGGTGGCTCTTGAGTTTTCACTCTTCCAGTGCAATCATGTCTGTTTTAAAACTGCGGTTCATGTATACATATTGCCACTAGAAGTCGTAATGATTTTTCTTCTTTCCTTCTCACAGCGTATTAAACCGCACCCCTATGCATCTGATCCAGGAAATCATATTAGTGGATGACTTCAGCAATGACCGTAAGTAATATAGCTCACTGGCAATGTAGGCATAGTGTCTGGACCCAGCCCCTATGTAAAAGGCAGAAGAGAGTTCACTGATTTTCTGGGTATGGAAGAAAGCCTGGGTGGATAATAAGCATGGGAGACTCCTGGGCTCAAAAAGGAGATAAATCTTACACTTAGAAACAATTCCTTGGATTCCCTGATGTCAGTTTTTGAGGATTCAACTAGCTAAACGTATAGATACTTGAGTAGTTTGGTTGGTGTGTGAGTGTGCATGGGTAAGCATGCATGCACACATATGTGCAAGTGTGTGCACATAGGCACATGTGTTTGTGTGTGCACGTTTGTGCATGCACCATGTGCATGAGCAAGTATATTCTGCAAGCACAGGCCCTCTAACCTACATTCTTAGATGTGGGAAAAGACACCAAAACTTAAAAGGCTCAGTGCTAGGACTGAAAGCCCAGAAACCATGTCTGTCATTGGAGGTTCCTGATTCTAATGCTGCATTAATCTGTCAGTCTGAGCTGAGACTGGCAGGCCTTCTCCTTTTCATTCCCTAAGAGGTCTGATGGGGATCTACCCATGGGTGGTTGGGACCCCCCATGGTTCATCCCATCATCTGACCATGGCACAGTAAGCAGCTGCCTTTGAACCTTCCAACACACTGGTCATCACCATTTCCTACCTCATGTCCCCTTAATCTCCTATCAAAGAACCTAGGTCCCACTCAGATGTACACCCTAGATCTACTTTCCCCAAGAAAACATGCTGGGGGGTTCCAGACAGCTGCATGTTAAGTTCGAAAGGCCCAATAACTGCACTAGCCCTGTTAGAATTCAGGAATTGTTAATACTGACACCTTCTCCAAGAGCCATTGTCCCAGTAGCCTGGGTACAGTTCCCTGTAGTCACTGTCATCTAGGCAGAACCACCTCTTCCTGGTCGCAGGGGAAGTTGGGTGACCACTGGGGACAGCTTCGAGTCTCAGGAGAGTAGAGCCCATCCCCACAGCTGCTAGAAACAGGGCACAGGGAGCCCCTCCCACCACAGGGCTGCACACACTGGAAACCCATACCTGTGAACAGCCCCAGAACTTCTGGGACGCATGTCACAGTGGGCTGCACACAGACCCAGGGCACTAAGTTCTGGACTCCCACTTCTGGAATGTGGTGATCATCTTCCCCTTCCCTAGTGAAGAAGAGATTGAGGTGGGAGAGACATCAGCCCTGAAGCAGGAGAAAGGCATGCTGTAGGATTCACTTAGGGGTGAATAGTCGAGTGGTTAGAGCTGGGCTCAGGAGTTAGTCTGCCGGGGCTCAAATCCTTGAGCTGGAACTTACTAGTTCAGCAAATCATTAACCTCATGTGTGTCAGTTTCTTGTCTATTGAAGGAGCTGGCTAGAATCGTATAGAGTTTATATAGGGATTCAGTGTGTTAACACAGCCTCAGCGCTTAGAACAGGACCTAACCCAAAAGAAGCCTGGGAAAGTGTCTTCTGTCACTCATTAGAGTCCAGAGTCAAGCGGAAAGGCCAAGACCAGTAAATGAACAGAGCAAAAGCAAAACCAGAATGGTGGGGCTGAGGTATGGAGCTCAGTCAGGGAATTGGCAAGCTGAGGAAGTATGGGGCAGCAGGAAGCTCAAGGGCATGGGAGTAGGAGCTAAGACATGGCCTCTCGCCCAGCCTTGCACATTGTCCTGTGGCTGGAGGCCTTCCTTCCAAGAGCCATTGTCCCGGTAGCCATTATCGGCTCCCTGTAACAGAAGGGACACTGGCCAATCCCTTCACAAGAGGGTCTCCATAATCTGAAAGCAAAGTCCAAAATCCTCATCTATGCCTGGCCTCCCCACGGTTCTGAACAGACCCAGAGAAGTGTATAGGACTCTGACCTTATCCTTCAGTGGTCTGTAGCCAAGAAATGTCCTTAGGTGACCATGCCAAGATTTCCCACCTAGAATGTTTTCAAGCAAATATGCAGTTGCCCCTATGTATGGCCTACACCAGAGAGGCCCAGCTGCAGCCACCTGCCCAGACTGACCACCTTTATAATGACAGCAGTGATCATCAGCCCCATCCACGAGAACCCTAGTGTCAGGACCAGGCTCAGCATTTCAGGTTAGGGATGGTGAGCAGGGCTGCCTTCCCAGGCGGTCAAGTTCACTCTCACTGGTGGTTGCATCCCTGAGTGCTCACTGGCATAACCTTTGTCTTTGCAGCTGATGACTGCAATCAGCTCATCAGGCTGCCCAAGGTCAAGTGCTTGCGTAACACTGAGCGGCAAGGTAGGTCTGTGCTGTGGGGCAGGGCTGGGGGTCATGGGTGTGTGTCTGGGTGTTCAGGTGATAAGGGACAGTGGCACCCACCCAATCATTTGTCCCTGATGCAGGTCTGGTCCGCTCCCGGATACGGGGTGCTGATGTTGCTCAGGGTACCACTCTGACATTCCTGGACAGCCACTGTGAGGTGAACAGGGACTGGCTCCAGCCCCTTTTGCACAGGGTCAAAGAGGTGAGTGGGGCAAGGAACAGAACTGGGTTTCCTTCCATCCAGTTCTGCTGGGGTCTCTCATTACCTCACATAGGCCTCTACTTTTGAGAGTTGGGCAGGACAGATTGCTGACCCTATTTTACAGAGGTACTAACTAAGGTAGTGTGGCCTTCCCAGGGTCCCACCTCAGCCAATAGAGGAGCAAGGATCCAGACATGTTTGTTTTATCCCACTGTCACCCATAGTAGGTTTCCAGTGAGAGCTCCCAATGGGTTATGTGACACATTCAACTTCCTGGTCAAGAGAGAACTACTCAGAACTATTTCTACCAAACCAGAAAGGGAATCCTCAGAAGAGTCTCTTATAGGAAGAAGCAGTAGAATGAGCCAAGCTTCATCACTCAATTTCTGAGGCCTCCCTCCTCCTTCTACTTCTGCAGTACTGTCACCCCGAGGCCCTGCCCAAGCAGGTGGGAAGAGAGACCTGAAGCCCTTGCCTCTGCCCCACCCTTAACTGACTCTGGAATTCTATATGTGTCTTTTCTGCCTGTGTCAGTTACTCCTTTGGAAAGTGAAAAAGAGATCCAGTTTTTCCCTTAATTATTTTATATTTTAAAAAGTCCACTCACTGCTCTGCCAATCCACAGTCTACTGTTCTGTAGACACTGGTGCCAGTGACCGGCATTCGTACGGCTCCACACCCTTCTCAACTACTGACTCAAACAGCTGGTCTGTGCAGTAGGAGTCGGGTGTCAACATACCCATTTCACAGATGAAGAAACAGTTGTGGCGCCTGAAAGTCCTCAGCTGGTACCTCCAGGGCCAGAACCTTGGACGTTGCTTGAACAGCATGTTCCCTATACGAGGATTCTTTCTTACCTTTCATGGTAGCTGCTCCAGTCCTCCCTGCATTGCGCCATGTCAAGGGGCTGAGAGGACTGAGCATGCAAACTGCTCAGGAGAGAACCACATAGTCCTTACCCATGCTGTTCTTCCCAAGGAGCCAGCCTTGGGGGCCTGCATGCACAAGACCAGCCAGGACTGCTTCCCCAGAGATGCGGAGGGCCATCCCCTCAGTATTGTTAGACAGATCCCCTCTGCTGTCATGCAGACAAAGAGGTCTGAGTTGAGCAACACAAAGTTGTAGACTGACCATTCTTTGGGGTAGGGCTTCTCCTGACACCAAAGGCTCATTCAAATGCACCCCTCCTCTAGCTCTCATCCACAGCTCAGCAGCCTACCTGGCATTCCCTTCAACACAGCTGGGCTGCTCCTTATCCCTGAACTTGCCCCCTGGCATCTCTGAGCAAGCCCTTCCATCCTTGGATGCACTTTGTCTCCTCTGCACAAACCTTCCTGCTGCATGCCCGTCTCTCCTCCTCCAGGTGGGAAGCCCATCTTGACTGCAGGGCCAGCTAGGATCTCTTTGGGCAAAAAATTGCTCACTTACTGGGCCCACCGATTCCTCTCTGGGTTCTTTTCTCTATCTACCCTAACAAATGACAAACCTGAAGCAGGGGACCAGTTCTGTCCTTGGGACCACCCTGTGTGACATAGAATAGGAGCTCGGTGTTTGGAAGTGATAAGAAAGCAGAAGTGCTGGGGTTGGAATTAGGAGGTGAGCAGGTTCACTTCTGGCCCCTAAATTAGCAGACACTTACAGAGCACCTATTTGGGGCAGAGGCCAAAGGACTGGAATGATCCTGTAACAAAATCCACACCAGCTTTGTAAGCCCCTGCTTTGCAAGTGACCCCTAGAAAGGAGACGAAACAGGGGAAAGAGATGTGAACACTCTAGAAACAAGGACATTCTGAAATGTTTAAGCACCTGGATAACGAAGTGGGGAAATCCACTTCTGGCCAGGGACCTTTACCTCCCCCAAAAGGTCTTTCTGCCTGTCAGTTGCTGACATGAATCCAGGGAGGTCCTGCTGCCATTCATGCCTGGAGCTAGGAGGAGATGGAGTGGATAAATAGCAACCGCCAAGGGTCAAGGTTGCAGAATCAGAAGGAAGGCTAGAAAACCTAGGGTGGTTGGGGGGGGGAGGCCTTGAGACTCTGTTTACAAGGTTTTATACAGAAGAGATGAGGTTCCCTACTTAAATTAAGGTCATATGAAAAAGGAATAGATTTGAAGCCCAGGAACGTGGTATAGTGGAAAATCTCTTGGCCAGGGAGCAGAGGACAGGGGAGAAGAGGCCGAGACCTCTTATTTGCCATTACAAAAGTGACCCACAGCCATTGTAAACATTGGAAAATACGGAACAGTAGGATCAAAACTAATCAGCCGCAATTCTACCATGTGAAGACATCCAACGTTAGAATTTCTTTCCATTTAGGATCATTTTCTCTTTGCAGAAAGTGTCTTTTATGTAGTTGTAATCATGCTGTATTTATACAATTTTGTATCCTGCTTTTTTCCCTTACACATAAGCTTTTTCTGAGCAACGACTCTCAGGCAATTTGCCCCTTACCCAGAATGGCAGATGTGTTGTAGTGTCCCCTGAAGAGTCAGGAAATTCATCTCCAAGGAAGAAATGAAGGGCTGGGGTACTGGGCACAAATGAGTGCCCATACTGCTGGCTCTGCCTCACCCCTCAGGAACCTCGTGGCCCTACCTGGCACCTCTCCCTGTCCCTACCTGGCACCCCTCCCTATCCCGGCTGGCTGACCATGCACCCTAGAGCACATGATCACTGGGTCCAAGCCCTAATGACGTGTCCGGGGGCTGCTGGGCTGGCACGTGGTCTGGGCTCAGACCTGATCCTAGGAGCTCTTTATCCAGAGCTGTGCCCAGGCCCCTTAGGGACTGCCGTCACAGCAATGGATTCAGCCCCAGGACCTTTGCCCCTGGGCTGCCTCTGTGTATGTGTTATAAAATACATATAACAACATTTGCCATTTTAACCATCTCCGAGTGGGCAGTTCAATGATGTTCACAGAATTGTATCACACTGAACCACAACCTAATTGCAAAACACGTTCACCACCTCAAAGGGAAGCCTCACACGCATGAGCAAGTAGTCACTCCTCATTTCCCTATTGTCCCTGCCCCTGGGAACCACTAATTTTCTTTCTGTCCCTATGGATTTATCTCTCCTGTACATTTCATGTAATTGGAATCAAATGATTTGTGGCCTTTCAATTCTGGCTTCTTTCACTTGACATATATTTAAGCTTCATCTACCATGTAGCATATATCAGTATGCCTTTTCATGACTAGATAATACTTTGTAGCATGTATAGACCACATTTGGTTTATACATTCATTCATGGATGGACGTTTGGGTTGTTTTTGCTCTTGTGTGCAATGAGGCTGTAAACATTCATGTACATGTTTTTGTTTTTCAATTCCTTGGGGTATGTATATGGAGATGTAGAATTTTTGAATCACATGGGATTTTGATGTTTCATCCATAGGGACCTCCGGGCGGACTCTGTCCTTGTAGGATGTGTTAAAGGGATTTTGCTTTCCTGGTTCAGTCTTACTAGCCTTCGAGTCTTCTCCATCCTCATGGCTCTGAGCCCGTGTCAGAAGCCCTTCTTGAAAAACGCTTTCATATCTGCATTCGCAGCCAGTGTTCCCTGCTGGTCAGGCCATGCCTCCTTCCTCTTCCGAGATATAAGTGCTGCCTGCCCCCAGATGCCTGTCCATGGGGAGTCATTTGACTATAAGATTGAGTTCAGCCTCCCAAGCTAAGCTCCTTGGTCCCCACTATCTGAGCTAAAGCTTTCATAGCAAAGAGATCAGTAAGACAAACTCCAAGCTGGATACAGCTCTGCCCCTTGCAGAGCTGCGGTGGCATCATTGGGCTGCAGAGGTTTCCCTGAGACCCTGCCTCCTGATGTCCTCACGCTTCCCCTGGGATAGTCCCCTGGGGATGGGGAGTGTGGATGCGAATCTACTGGTGTTTGTACATGTCCCCGTGTCTTGGCTCAGCCTAGAACGTCATGTGATCTTATGAGCAGACGTGGAAATTTTTAGCTGTAATTGGAGTTTGGGATTTTCAAAAATAGAGATAAGAAAGAGGCAGGGCTTCGCCATCCTCAGCTGGTGTTCCCCACATTGAAAATCTCCCCGACTTTCCTTGTCTTCACTTCAATGACATGATGATGTGAAACGAGCACCAAGTTGTTTTGTTTTTGAATAGGGGATTCTTTTCTTCCCCTCCTTATCTACATACTTCTTTGGTAGGAAAATATTTTAAGAAATCTCGATCTCTGTAGCATTCAGTAAATTTACATAAATAATAGCTTACACGCTCTTCAACGCCTTCTCACATACTCTCCTCCTTTGCTACTCACAAGAGCCCTATTTAAAAGGCAGAATTGTTTTGGAAATAATAATTTGTCTTTGCTTTCTAGATGAAGAAATGGAGTCCCATGGAGCGTGCCAATTTGCTAAATTCAAACATATTTTAGATGGCGAGGCCAGAACGGGAACCCAGGTGTCCTATCCGTTTGTTCCTGCTGCCTAGAGGGGTCCTTGGGGACCCCTCTCCTGCCTACTGCCCCTCCCTGCAGGCCAACTTAGAGGCCCCTGGGCTTTGTCTATGCCCTGAATTGGAATCATCTACTACCCATCCACCTTCCTTGGACTATGAAGTCTCTCCCTTGTCCTGTACCTGCCACCATTCCCACCCTGTAGGGATGCTGGTGACTACAGGAGGAGGTACCTCTAGAAGCTTTAGATTGCCCATTCACAGCATGGTTTTAATTATGTCAATCAATGGAGAAACAGGAGACATGACAGCAGTCATGATTGATGGCTACTGCCTGAGGCATTCAGCCTCTGTCACTGTTCTGGGCAAGGGCCAGAGAGGAGGGGGTGGGGTGCCTTAGTTTGCATGGGGGAGGGGGGAAGAGGGACCTGCCTGGGATTCTACCAGCTGCCTACCTGAGCCTAAGCATGGACGTAGCTGTCAACGTACAGCCTTCAGAGCACACAGGCCTCCGGTGGGTCTGGGTGTTTGTACTGAGAGTCTCTGTTTCTCCAGGCATCCAGGAGCAAGGTCACCTGTTCTGCTATAAATGACCCACTATCCACATTTGCTGGCACCAACACAGTATCCTCAAGGGAGCTAACAGCTGCCCTCCTGTCGCCAAGGCTGATTGAGCACCTGCTGCCCACCAGGCTCTGGGCTGGTGCTGAGGGATCCAACAGCAGAGAGGATGCCAACCCCCCAGGCCACACAGAGAGTTTGTCCTGGCTTTGGTGGCTCGTATTCTAAGCTTCCTGCAGCCCCTTTTCAAGGTCATGGCTCTGTATAGAACTTTGTCCCAGACAGCCATCACTGCCTGTCTGGTCTCCATGACTCAGCGGAGCAGTTACCATAGCTGAGTTGACAGAAATCACAGGACAGAAACCCTTGAAACCAGTAGGGGAGCACCCCAGAGCCTGTTGCAAGGCTGGAGGCAGAGCCTATGGATGATTTGGGGGAGTCTGTGGCCAAGGTCAGCAGCCAGCACTTTATTTTACATTTTGGCTTTTAAATATTGACAGTTTGCTTTTTAAATCAAAACAGGATTATAGTTTGGGGGTCCCCAAGACTACCACTGGGCTCAGTAATTTGCTAGAAGGACCCAATCGTGGTTATGGTTTATTACAGTGAAAGGATACAGGTTAAAGTGTAATAGGAAGGAGACGGGGACAGAAGAGGGTTCCAGACACACGCTTTTATTTGTCCTCTCCCAGGTTTTGCAGGTAACAATCACTTCTCCCAGCAAAGACATGTGGCAGCACTCAGGGGAGTTCACTCACACTGAGTGTGTCCAGGGCTTTTACTGAGTGTTGGCCACACAGACATGGCTGACCTCCCTGTGGTCTCCATGCCCTTGCATTGCCCAAGGCCCTCACCCTAAATTGCTCTGTTAGCCTAGTGTTAGCACAGGTGTGTCCCAAGGCTTCCATGTAAATAATGACACTTTCTAGGCAGGACACTCGAAGGCTTTAGAGGACCGGATGTGTCTGTGGGTGAGTTTACTCCTGTAGTGCAGAAGGTTGGCAGGACTCAGTGCAGCTGCAGAGGGCTCAACCCTCAGAGAGCAAAGGTAAAATGAGACTTGGTCGGACTCACAGAAGATGCATCTGAACTCCTAAGGGCATGTTTGAGGGTGTGTGTGGGGGTGTGGGTGTGGGTGTGTGTATATATGTGTCATGTGTATCTACACATAGATGCTGACAGCAGCCCAAGAAGAGCCCCAGAGGACTGTGGCGGTGGGCAAGTGCAGTGCTGAGGGTGAATGAAGCATCTGTGGTGCCCAAGAGGTAGAAGCAGCACGTCGACAATGAGCATCTCCTTCCACGGGGGCCCATTGGTTTTCAGAGCACCTTGTTACTGTCAGAGGGAGCCGCATGTGGGAGGCTCAGGGCCAAATTAAGTCTGTGAACTTAGAATCAGGCACTCAGTGAATCTGAAGCTTGAAATAAGAAGACAACCTCATCTGGGGGAAAAATTGAACCAGGAAATTAAATGGCTTCAAGGAGAAACAGAGGTTCCTGCCTGTGCCAGCCAAAGGGTGATTGCAGAGGAGAGGAAAGCGATCCTGCCCAGCTTCCCAGACCTGCTGGCTTTCCCAGGCCACTGAGTGTGTCACTGAGTTATCCCCAAGTATCCATGTCACAGCTCTGGCCCGCTGCCCTCAACCCTGACTTGACCCTGCTGCACACCTGGTGTGGTATCCACTTAGGATTGGAAAGCTTGAAAAACATGCAATGCTTTGGAAACCCCAAAGAGCTAGTGACTTTGGCTTGTATATTTTGAAAATATTCCCTGGATGATTTTGATGCACATAGACAGTGTGGCCTGGAGAAAGCAGCAAGTGATGAGGCTAGAAAACAAAACACAAGGCTTCTTTTTTCTTTTTAATTGACACAGTGATTGTACATATTCACAGGTTACTGTGTGATCGTTGGATACATGTATACAGTGAGTAATGATCAAGCCAGGGTAATTATCATTTCTGTCACCTCTAACATTTATCATTTCTTTGTGTTGAGAACTTTCAAAATCCCCTCAGTTTTTTTTTTTGAAATATATAATTAATTATTATACACTATGTTCACCTTACTATGCTATAGGGTTTATTCCTCCTTTCTAACTGTATTTTGATACCCGCTGTCCCACCTCTCCTGTCCTCCTGCTCCCCTGCTATTCCTAGCCTCTAGTGTCTTCATTTTTACTCAGACAAATATCACATGTCCTCACTCTTGTGGGAACAGGCCTGGTTTGGGTGGTCTTGGATGCCATGCTAAGGATTTTATACCTTACCTTAGAGGCGATTAAAGTTTTTAGCAGTTTAGCAGTCATATTTAGATGGTGGAAAGATGGCTTTGGCAGCCATATATGGAACCACAGGAGAGAGGGATTAATGGGATGGGGTGAGGGTTAGGGCCCATTGCTGAGAGGGGATGGAGACAGGCAGGGGAAATCAAAAGAGCCATTGTAGAATAAGAACCCACAGAACTGGATCTAGTTGATGGACAAGGTGAAGCTTCCTCATTCAGTGCCAGGTGAGAGGGATTCATGATGATCCAGTAACAGAAATAGGGAACTTAGAGAAGGGAGCGTGTGTGGGCAGAAGATGGTGAAGCCACCTGTTGAAGGGCAAATGGAGGTGGTCAGTGGCATATGGGTTGGGAGCTAGGAGAGACATTGGGCCTAGAGGTACAGATTTGTGAGTATCTAGCTACAGGGGACAGCTTTTCATAAGCTGGTCTGGGAACCAAAGGCCTAGGGTGAAAATATCTAGAAGCTCTGAGAGCGTCCCCTGTGGGTGCGTGGCTTTGCTTTCTGAAGCTGGCAGCTGGGGTCACCTGGCCAGCTAACTGAATCCTCTGCCTCCTTGAGCCCCACTGAGGGGAGAGGACTTCTGGAACCCCTTCCTCCCGGTGTTCCCCTTCTCTGTGTGCAACACTCCTCAGCCAAGCCCCACCATGTTCCTCCACTATTCTCAGAAGGCCACTGTGACTGACGAGGTCCCCAACAGTGAAGGCTGGATTCTTGCCTTCTTATGCATCCAGAACCAGAGAGGTCACAGTGTCCAGCACCCACTTCTGTAGATGGTGAAATTGAGATGCAGAGATGCAAGTGATTGCCCAAGGTCATCTTGGGAGGCCCTGTTAGGCTGCCTGACTCCTGGCCCGGCTCCTCCCCACAAGCTGGGTGTGGGGGGTCTTTTGTTTTACAGGACTACACACGTGTGGTGTGCCCTGTGATTGATATCATTAACCTGGACACCTTCAGCTACATCGAGTCTGCCTCAGAGTTGAGAGGGGGTGAGTGGGGCAGACACCTTCTCCTCCTTGTCGTTGATTTAAGTGGGAGGGAAGTGAGGGGAAACCTTTTAGTGTCTCTGGAGCACCTCGGCCTGCACCCTATAAGAGAATTCACTCCAGTTTGGCTCTTACTCCTGGAACTGTGAAGGGATGGGCCAGGGCACGGGCAGGACACCCCAGCCCCCACAGCTCTAGCTGCAAGCCAGGGGTCCTCCTGCGGCCTCCCCCAGCTACATGGGATCTCCATGTTGGCACTACTCTCTCCTAGGGACCTTCCACTGCTCTCTGCCCAGGGTTCAGCACTGACTCCCCCCACCCCAAGACCAACTTCTAGATAATTCAGGTGGTCTATAGGCCTCTTAAACCTGCTTACACCTTCCTGGCACTCAGGGCTGAGGGCCACACTCTGTAGCTATCCATTTTGTCACCCTTGTGCCCTACCCTGGGGTTTTATCCTTTTCTCTTTTTCTCCTAACCCTATCTAGCGGAGAAGCTTCACAGAAGCAGTAGGAGGTATGGCAAGAGAAGGAAGCTGGGAGAGAGAGCTCTGGCAGCCCTGCTGTGGGTCAGCACAGGGGGGTCCTGTTGTCCTGGGGACCTGCTTCCCCCAGAACCTGAGTGTCTCCCTGAACTTTGGAAACTAAACTCTGTAGGTGCCTCGAGAGACCAAGTCAACAGGGTTGGTGCTGTGTTTTAGGGTTTGACTGGAGCCTGCACTTCCGATGGGAGCAGCTCCCCGCAAAGCAGAAGGCTCAACGCCTGGACCCCACTGAGCCCATCAGGTGAGTAGGAAGGGGCAGCGCAGGGTGGGGTGGGCAGGTTTAGCACCACTTGGTGTTTCCTGATATCCCACTGTATGCAGAGGCGGTCCATATTCGATGCCCAAAGGGCAGGAATGAAGAGAACCCTCTGCTAGGCCATCTATACTTCTGCCCTTATTTTGTGAGACTTTTGTCTCTAGGAAACTTCCATTTAAGGGAATGGGCTCTGGTGACCTGTGCTGAGGAGTGGGTGCTGAGCATCGTTCACCCTCACACAGGCCATGATGGCCTCCTGCTTCCTGCTTAACTCGAGGATCCAGGATGCTCCCTTAGGGCCAAGGGCCCCCATGTCTGGGCTGTCCACACTTATCGCAGGAAGGCTGAGTGGCTGCAGGCACTAGAAGTGCAGACTGACATCAAGACGTGGCTCCTGCCACGTGTTAATGAGCACATCTGTCCTATTCTGGGTGAGAACACGGATATGGTGGTGTGAACTCTAGGCCACTTATGCCATGCTGTGGAGGGCTCTGTCCTGCTCCACTTTCTCCTCAGGGTCCCACTGTGACCCACAATGCACCCTGGAAAACTTTCTCCCTGGTGCTCTGTGCTCACACCCCGAGGGTGTGGCCCAGAACAGAGCATCGTGATCCATCCCCATGGTCCACTCCTCAGAGGCCTGTGGTCTCTGAGTCAAGCGTGTACGGCCTTGAGGGCCTGCCTGAGACTGGGTGGCAAATGCACCTCAGGCCTCTTGGGACCCTCCAAGCTAAAATAAGTCTGCCTTGGGTCAGGCAGCAGGAAGATAACTGCTTAGAGAACCCTAGAGAAGGCCATGGGGTAGGGATTTCTCTGCCCAGGGACTTAGGGACGCCTGGCATTATCCAAGGGTATCTGTGTCTCTGATGCCTGTCACAGTAACTGTTTGAACATCATAATTGGATTGACATAAGTCAAACCGAGGACTGAAAGGGCTGCAGAAAGCTGAAGAGTGTGCTCCAGGCAGATGGGTAGCGACTCCGAGCTCTACCGTGAGGTGGGGTCTCTCTTCTTCCTGCACTTTCAATATCTGGAGTGATGCCAAGAGAGAAATGAGAGCCAGGTGGCACTCTGGACCGTGGGAGATGCTTCTCACCAGGCTGAGCACTGAGCAGGCGCATCAGCCCCTCGGCTCCTCATCCGACCTGTGTGAAGTGGGAGTGGTCATGGGAAGTGGCTGTCTAGACACCCCAGAGCAGTGGACCAAGTCCAGGAGGAAGCAGCCCAGCAGAGGGGTTCTCAGGGTGGTTCTCCTCTTGTGGGATGCCTCTGCTCATCAGACAGGGAGCGTCTCCCGGGAGTAGGTCAGTTCTCAGGGAGCAGCAGCCTGTGCCATAGCTAAGGTATACCTGGGCTTCTGACCTGTTCCCTATCAATTACTTGTTTGATATTGGACTTTCCCTTTACCCTTGGGACTCCCTGAATAGGGGACAGGACCATGAAGGCTTGCAACCTACCCCGGCCGTTTGATCTAACAAACATATCCGAATACTATTGGGGTTACTTGCTTGGATTCTGCTACTCTTGCCTGCTTTCTTCTTCAATCCCTTTCCTTTCCAAGGACCTGCTGTGACATCTGCCTCAGCAATCAAGAGCCAGGAGATTTGGGGTGGGACTCCCTAAAAAAAAGAAAAATGCGGGTATATGAGTTTGCTATGGCTGTAGTAGCAAGTCCCACAGATTGGGTGCAGAAATTTGTCTCTGGTTCTGGAGACCAGAAGTCTAAGATTGAAGTGGGAGCAGGGTTTGTGCCTTTTGAGGGCTATGTCTCTCTGTCTCCACCATGTCTTGTTTTTGTGCATTTTATAAGGACCCTAGTGACATTGGATTAGGGCCCACTCTACTGATCCTATTTTAATTTAATTACCTGTAAGGACCTCCCTCTGAAAACAAAGCATATCTCAGGTACTGGGAGTTAGGACCCCAACATATGTTTCTGGAAAGAGGGAGACCAAATTAATTTAATAAAGGAGTAAGGATGGGCCAGGTATGGTGGCACAGGCCTGTAATCCTAGCAGCTTGGGAGGCGGAGGCAAGAAGGATTGCAAGTTCAAAGCCAGCCTCAGCATCGGTGAGGCACTAAATAACTCAGTGAGACCCCCATCTCTAAATAAAATTCAAAACAGGGCTGGGGATGTGGCTCAGTGGTCAAGTGCTCCTGAGTTCAATCCCGGTACCAAATAAATAAATAAATAAATGTAAGGATGGAAAATAAGGGAGTGAGCTGGGTTTCAGGAAATGGATGTGCTGCTAACAGGTGCTGCCCTAACCCTTCTCTGCCTGGTCAGTGGCCCCTGCCCCTGCTCCCAACAATGGAGCCCCCGCAAAGAGCCCCACAGGGCTGCATCTGAGGAAGAGGTTGGTGGGAGCTCTCTAGTCCCACAAGCAGCTGAGGTTCTGAGCAATCCTGTCCCATGGGAAGGGTGCTGGTAAACAAAGTTACTTGTATTCAAGGAGAGATTTACAATCAGAGTGCAAAACTCTAGAGCAGGTTTTTGTTTTGGAAAAAATGGACAAGGTTTTGACCATTCTGAAGAGGAACAGAAATGGGAAGAAAATGGCCTTGAGTTTTGGGTACCCGGGGCACAGAGTGTCTCCTGCTTTCCTGATCCCCCCTCTTTCCTTCCAAATGCACAGGACTCCCATCATAGCTGGAGGGCTCTTCGTGATTGACAAAAGCTGGTTCAATTACCTGGGGAAATACGACATGGAGATGGACATCTGGGGTGGGGAGAACTTTGGTGAGTTCCCACCCTGTGCATCCTTACCTATACCGTTCTCCATTGCATCCATCCTGAGAGCTGGGGAGGGGAGCTCTGGGTTCTTGGGCCTAGCGTGGAGCTGAACTGTCACACATGCTGGGATCAGAGCCTGGGAGAGGGTAAGCAAGTCACTCCTTGGGGGAAGGCTGAATGGCGCACCAGAGCAGTGGTTGTTGGAGGGCAGGGGAAACATGCCAGGGAGACTCTTGGGGGGATGGTGAAGGGCAAAGGCCAGGAAGGCAGTGGGCGAACACCAGGTCCCAGGGGCCAGACCCAGGCTCAAACTAGGAGCACTGAACTTGGGAATTTGGTGTTAGAAGAAGATTGAAGAGAAAGAGAATGAGGAATAGGAATGCAAGTAACATACCTTCACCTCCATTAACCTCCTTGGCACCCTTGAGTATAACACTCAGCGTTGTGTTAATGAGGAGGGTCTATCATAATTGATATGGAAATCCTGGGGGCATCTTGCCCTTATCTTTTAGTGGGAGAGGAAAGGGTGAGGAGAGGGGCTCATTACAGAGCCCCAAACCCTGCACACAGATGGCCCAGATCTGGTCACAGTGGTGTAGGGCTGAGGTTGGCAGCTACAGGAGAAGTAGCATGGTCAGAAAGCCCCATGCCATCTAGCTGATGACCCCAAGTGACCCTCATTTCCCTCCTGTATTTAAAGTATGACTTTGGGATAAGGATCCTATTTCTTGGAGTTGTGAAAACCCAGTGAGGTGAGTGTATGACAATCATGGCACCTAGTGGGCGTAACGAGTGTGTTTCCTTCCAGCAGTGACACTTTAGGGGATCCCCGGAATGTAAGCTTCTCGAGGGCAGGGACCTGCTCTGTTTTGTTCTTGGCCATCTCCAGCACTTAGTAAATGTGGCACTTGCCACTCAGGAGGCCCTTAGCAACTACTGAACAAACCAACCTCAGTAGAGGGGAGCGAGTTCGGCACGGGCCCTTGGAGCAGTGTGCAGGCCGAGAGGGATCCTCGGGGCCCATCTTGGCTCTCCGAAGTAATCCGGGCATTGTCCACTGTTCCTGCCCCTGGAGTGTTTTACAGCCTTCTTCCTCAGTCACTAAGAGTTATTTCCTGGAAATTTATGGCTCCTGGCCTGACCCACAGCATCTGTTCTCCCAAACTGGGCAGCGGAGAAAAAAAATCTATCAGAAAAGTTGGTCTCCTGCCAGACAAGGGCCAGGCTGGAAGCACAACAAACAAAACAGAAAACCCCAACACTGGCCAGCCATACAGAATTCCCCTGTGGGACCTGTCCTTGAAGGCCTCAGATAGTGCAATAGGATCATGGCTGTATTGATGTGGGGATCAGGGCTGGGTCAACCTGCACCAACCCTCCCCCCCACCCCCACCCCCACCCCCCCGCTGGGAACTTGGAGCCAGGTAGATCCCTTGGTGTTCTCAATGGGGCAGGGCTTTCTGTCTTACTGGGCAGAGCTGATGGTATGTCCTGATGCTCGACCTATCCCTTATTTAGTAAAGAGTTCCAGCCTTTCTCCCCATAGGCAAAAGCATCCTCCCTGGAATACTTTTGATGGACAGTCATCCTCTACTGTCTGCTCCTGTGCTGCTTGTAATGTGGCATTCACTGTTTCACAGTTCAGCACATTCTGTGTTGAGATTTGTGTGTGTGTGTGTGTGTGTGTGTAGAATTGTTAGAAAATTCGTTGAAGCCTGGCCCCCTCCCAGCTTGTCTGTTGGGGTTTGTTCTGCCCTCTTGAACCACACTAGGTGAGCAGTCGCATTTGGATGTAGACAGCATGTTATTTTCGACGATGGCACATTCTGGTCCAGCTTACTAGTACCTTTCCTTTATAGCAGCGTTAACACACATCTGCTCAAATCAAGAAGCAATCTCATCTAGCCGACTTCCGCATTGTTTGGCATTAACAAGGACTGATTTGAATAAAGAAGTTGGGAAGGGGTCCCGGGGAGGTGTGGGAGAGACAGTTTATCATCCATCACAAAAATTTTAAAAGCACAGAAAAAGCTCTGCAGACAGCCATAGCAGGAGACTCTCTGTTTTCTCGCACCTGAACATTCCATTATGCTATAGCCAGCTTATAGCACTTTGAAAGCCATTTCTGGATTTTTTTTTTTTTAAAAAAGCATTTCATGTGCCAGAAAATGCAGTGCTTTTTCAAGGGACAGCATAGCACCTGCAGGTGGGGATAACAAGGCACCCGAGTATGCAAAGGTGGGAATTTGAAAGTGGGTCCATGTGATGATCAGGGATTGGGACAGGGTACATGAGCCATGCTTCAGTGACAAAAAAGAGATGCTGTGCAGAGGCAAAGGAGCTTGCCTGTCAGAGTAATGGGACCCTGGATCCCTGAATGAGGCAGAAGGGGCCGCCTCACCCCAAAAGTTCCCAAGTCCTCAAGATATATTTCCTTTGCAGCCCCTCACAACTTATTCTCTTTTTTCTGTCCCCACCCATCCTCTCCCGATGATGCTCCACCTCTGTCTCATGCCTGTCAAATGTGTCCTCCCTTGTTACTGCAAAAATGCTCTCTCTGAGATGCCAACTTCCTAGTCCTGGGGCCACAGTGACTCCCTCAGGTCCTAAAGAGGAAGCCCACACACTCACTCCTCCCCTGGGGCCTTGCCTGCCTCTCCAGCCTCTCCTCCCTCCAGCCTTGGGTCCAGAGGTACTGACAGAGCCTCCTGCCATCTCAGCATATTCCCCAGACTTCTACATGACTGCACCTCCCTTCTTCACCAAATGCTGGTACCCTGCAGAAGGCAGCTCTGGAGCAGCCTCCTCTGTGGGTGACCAGGGTACCTTCCTCACCCTCTCTCTTGCTCATCCCCTCCCTCACTCTGTATCCCTCAGCGCCCCTTCAGGGTCATTGCACTGATGCCTCTTAGGTGTTTGTTCTGTAATCTGAGCCTGCCACCCTGTCCTATGTCCTGCCAAGCCAGGAGCTCCTTAAAGGCAAGAGCATGTATCCAACTCCCCTTTCTTGAGACCCAGAACAGTAGGAACTGACCAATGTCTGTGCAAGAAGCAACAGACCGAATAAGGGAATTCAAGGAGGGAAGGGCAGTGTAGACACAGTCGCCCCTTGGTGACTGCAGGGGACTCCTTCCAGGACTACTCAACGAAATCTGCAGATATCAAGTCCCTCGTATAAAATGGTATGGTATTTTCATATAACCTACACACAGCACCCTGTGTGCTTTAAATCACCTCTTAATTACTTATAATTCATATGATGTAAGTGCTATGTAAAAAATTGCTCTTTATGGTTTAGGGAATAATGACAAGGAAAAGGAGTTCAGACGTGTTCAGTACAGATTGCAATTCCTTTTCGAACATTTCAGTAAAAATAATAAACCACAGTTGGTTGAATTCATGGATGAGGAACCCCACCGATACGGAGGGCTGACTGGAATATATGAGGTGCCATTTAAAATGGGTCTCACTGCATAAATGGAGCCATGCTTAAGGGTTCCCTTAAAACATGAAAATAATAAGAGCAGGCAGGAGCAGTTTTCCTTAACAGGAAACAGAATTTCTGTGTCTTCTAGATATGTTTGTATGTGCTGGGTTCACATTATTTCACAGCCCAGAAACGAGGTTATTGGCCCAGGCAACCTTGACCTTGCTCAATCACAAGCCACCCTTGCCCCTCCCATTTCACTTTTCTTAGGTTCCAAGCAGTCTCTCGCAGAGGGTGGAGTGGCTGCAGGGCTCTGGGAAGGCTAGGCCAGGTCCTACCCGACCCCCACAAACGCTCACACCCTCTGACCCTGGTGCCACCGTTCCCACCAAGTATTTCTAAAATAAGCTGAAGAGTTTTGATAATTATATCCACAGTTTAGGATATGAGTAGGCTTTAGGGAAATGTGGCTTTTAAACTTTTTTTTCCCCCAGAAGTTGATTTGCATTAAAATTGGATGCTTAGGCTCTCATTTGCATAACACAGGATCCATGTAATATATCTACTTACTTTGAGCTGCATCTTACTTTTAGCTTTTGGTTTTTAGAGATAAAGGGAATCTATTGCCCAATAAGAAGTGTGTGTGAGTGTGAGCATGAGTGTGAGTGTGTGTACATGCATGTGTGTGTGTTTGTGGGTGTGTGTGTGTGTGTAGGTGGTGGGGGTACACATTTCCGAAAAAGGAGGCTTTGGCACACACAGGAAGGGAGAATATGGGATTCCTGAATTTAGAATGAGGGATTTCCAAAGCACAGCAGGCACATAAGACAGAGCTGGAAAGAGAGAGAAGAGGTGGGGCCCAGAAAAGACTTGCCACCACCCACCAGCCCCAGAATATAGTCTGGAATACCAGGCTATTCTGGGCTTGGTGTGTGCGTGAGTATTGTAAGAAGAAGAGGGCTGTGGAATCAGACAGGACTACGTTTGAATCCCTCCCATAGTCCTCACTAAGTTCCCTCATTTCCAAGTCTTTAAAAAGGAGACAATGATCCCCTGGGAGGGAGAACAGGCCCCCAAAGACATACACACCCTAATCCCTGGAACCTGGCAGGATGTTACCTTTCATGGCAAAAGGGTCTGCACATTGGATTAAAGTCATTAAGAAGTGGCCTGAAGATAGGGACTTAGGCAGGTGGGTCCTGTCTCATCATAGAAGCCCTTAAAAGCAGAGAACAGTCTTAGGCTGGAAGTAGAACAGAAGAGACAGAAGTCAGAGATTTGGAGCTCAAGAGGCATTTGACCACCTCTGCCAGTTTAAAGAAGTAGGGGGCAACACGGAAGTGGCCCAGGGAGACCCCAGGCCAGCCGTCTGCAAGGAAAGGGGAGCCCCTGTACTACAGTGCCAAGAACTAAGTTCCACAAACAACCTGAAAGAGCTTGAATGTGGCTTCTCCTTCAGAGCCTCCAGAAGGAAGCACAATCCTGCTGATGCCTTGATTTCAGCTGCATGAGACCCTGAGCAGAGGATCCATCTAAACCCACCCACCAACTTCGTGGTAATGCATTATTGGCAGTTCTAGAAAACTACCAGAGTCTCCATATCACAGGGCTGTTGTGAAGATGAGTAGGTAATGCCAGTGCCTCTGCTCTAGCAGGGTTGGCACTTTCCCTCCAGTCTGCATGGACATCTGTTAAAGGAGGCTGACATCTGCCCTGCTGGGATACTTTGTT